>NW_024063530.1:0-652059 GCF_006381635.1 Hibiscus syriacus
TTATGTAATTTATGTTTCAATTTTTTTAATAGTGTTTCATGTTTTCCACCTACAATTAATTTAATAATTTCATTTGCACAAAAAATTATTTGATTTTTTGATATTTTATAAAATATTATTTAGAATTTTTAATTTAACAACATTAAATATATATCGTAAGTAAAAAATAAATCATTAGACGCCTATAATTACTAAATTAAAATCTTAAAACTCACTCAAAAGATAACCTTAAATTAATGTTTTCCACAGTGAAAAAAGTATGGACACTTTTATAAAAAGGATAGACACTTTACAATATAACCACTACCTATTACATTATATAAACGATACCTATTACATTATAAGCGCTACCTATTACATCATATTTTTACCTTTATATTGAAAGTGTCCATACTTTTTATAAAAAGGATCGATACTTCTTTAAAGTTATGTAATTTATGTTTCAATTTTTTAATAGTGTTTCATGTTTTCCACCTACAATATTAATTAATAATTTCATTTGCACAAAAAATTATTTGATTTTTTGATATTTTATAAAATATTATTTAGAATTTTAATTTAACAACATTAAATATATCGTAACGTAAAAAATAAATCATAGACGCCTATAATTACTAAATTAAAATCTTTTAAAACTCACTCAAAAGATAACCTTAAATTAATGTTTTCCACAGTGAAAAAAGTATGGACACTTTTATAAAAAGGATAGACACTTTACAATAAACCACTACCTATTACATTATATAAACGATACCTATTACATTATATAAGCGCTACCTATTACATCATATTTTACCTATTATATGAAAGTGTCCATACCTTTTATAAAAAGGATCGATACTTCTTTTAAAGTTATGTAATTTATGTTTCAATTTTTTTTAATAGTGTTTCATGTTTTCCACCTACAATATTAATTTAATAATTTCATTTGCACAAAAAATTATTTGATTATTTGATATTTTATAAAATATTATTTAGAATTTTAATTTAACAACATTAACCAAAGATAATAATAAATATGTAATATATGTTTATTGTTTTTAATTAATAATAATATATACAACATCAAACACATTCCAAGCTATTAATTACAAGCTAAGGACACTTGAAGAAGCAAGAGAACAACTATCCAAGCAATCAAAAACGAGAAAATCCCAATATGATAACACTGAACATATCATATCAATGTTCAAAATCAGTTGTAGATTTGATTTCCTTTTGCTTGGCATCATATGAGATTTGAATTTTGATTTCCTTTTGCTTGGCACCATATGAGCTTTGGATTTGATGAGCATCGAAGTATTTCAGACTTATGATTTGGGTGGTACTCAGAAGCATTTCGGACTTAGATTTTAGTTGCTATTTGTTTACCACCCAGATCTACGCCCGAAACGTTTCTGACGCTTTAAAGTTGACAAAAAAATACAATGGTCTGGATTTCCCTCGCGTTTAAACGTTAGAAAAAAACAATGGAAATTAGGAATAATCAATGATAACATGCTATTGGCTTGGGCTAATATTTATAGTGGAGCCGAAATATATATTGAAATTCAAACTCAAATTGAAATTTAAATTCAAACTCCAATTACATATGAAATGAATTTGAAATGCAGTGTTAAATTGAACATGAAAATTGCATAATTGATTCATACTGTTCAAGTAACATGCTTTATGAACCATCAAGCTAAAAGACATATTGATGAGTTCAAAGCTGAGTTGTGAGTTGATGGAGTTGTCACACTTGTCACATGGTTGAATAAAGTAATTTGATGTAATAATTTTATTTGCACAAAAAATTATTGATTGTTTTGATATTTATAAAATAATATTTAGAATTTTAATTAATAATAATATATATCGTAACGTAAAAATAAATCATTAGACGCCTATAATTACTAAATTAATATCTTAAAACTCACTCAAAAGAACCTTAAATTAATGTTTTCCACAGTGAAAAAAGTATGGACACTTTTATAAAAGGATAGATACTTTACAATATATTATATAAGCGCTACCTATTACATTATATAAACGATACCTATTACATTATATACTTGTAGTTATTGTACATACCTAAATATGTACTGCAAATTTAATGTTGTACCCACCCTTTACTACCACTACCAATGCCACATCATAGTGAAAGCAGCACGACTGAAACATATTCAAAATGAACCTTTGCTTACATCTCCATCAACTCCTGGAGCACTGAACTTGCACAACAAAATTTTTGCCTTGGATAATACTGATGTAGACAATGTTAAGCCAACCGAGGAATGCCATGAAGTACATAATGTTGATGAATCTGACAGATTGGTTGGTCAGCTCTTCTGTTCACGTGATCAAGCTTGGCACTTTTACAAGGGATTCGCACGGGAACATGGGTTTAGTGCACGTAAGGGAACAACACGGCTTGACGTGGAAGGGAGTGAAGACACAAGAATTTTGTGTTCCAAAGAAGGGTTTCGAGTATCAAAAGTCAATACTGTTGATCGCCAACGTGCTCATACGCCAGTCACAAGAACAGGATGTAAGGCTAGAGTCGTAGTTACAGCAACAAATACAACGATCAGTGGGTTATAAGTAAGTCTGATCAGAAACATAATCATGCATTGTGCACATCTGCTATGACACCATTTATGCGTTCTAATAGAGCTGTAAGTAAGGCTGATATCGATGAGGCAACAACATTGAAAGAGGTCGGTGTTGGCACGTCACAAGTAATGAACTATTTAACGCAGCAGGCAGGGGGCTATCATAATGTTGGATTTACACATAAAGACCTCTACAATGCACTTCAAAGAGGTAAAGCAAAGGAAATCGTCGATGGGGATGTGAATGCGCTTATTGCCTACTTTGATTATAAGAACATGATGATCCCGGGTTTTTTATGACATACTCGGTAGACGAATCGGGGGCATTGTATAATCTTATTTGGTCGGATTCTACATCGAGATCGGATTACACATGCTTCGGTGATGTAATTGCGTTCGACACAACGTACAAAGATAATTGTATGGTCGACCAATTATGCCTATTGTTGGTGTCAATCATCACCATAACACAATTGTGTTTGCCACTGCCATAATCGCTGACGAGACGTCTCAATCTTTCGAGTGGGTGCTACAGAATTTTTTAGAAGCCATGATGAATAAATCACCTATTTCTGTTGTAACCGATGGGGATAGGGCAATGCAGAGAGCTATCAAATCTGTTATCCCTATGCTAAGCACAGATTATGTTCTTGGCATCTTTCTCGCAATGCACAAGCTAACATTGGTGACCCAAAGTTTACAGCAGCATTCTCAAAATGCATGGCTTCCTGGTGGACAACCAAGGAATTTGATATTCAATGGCGTTCGATTGTTTCAGAATTCAACGTCCACAAGCATCCATGGGTGATTGAGAAGGGAAATACACGACACTTATGGGCACAAGCATATCTAACCGGTCATTTCTTTGCCAATATTCGCTCAACACAAAGGTGCGAGTCTATGAATGCTTCACTAGCTATTGCACTGAAACACAAGAAGACATATTTAGATGTTGTTCGTGCAATTGAAGATGGAATTAGTAGAATGCATATGAACGAGTTGAAAGCGGATTACTTAAGTTCCCATACTAAGCCCTTCCAGATCACAAAACTGGTCGACCTTGAAAGCCATGCCGCTGCGATTTTACCCGCGAATCTTTTCGTCTGTTCCAAGATGAACTTATACGGGAGACATTGTACCGGATTGAGGCAGTGATTAAGTCCTTATCAGATGAATGTCAACATTATATTTTGTCAAAGTACGCAGAAAAAAATAGGAAATTTGAAATTAGTTTTGATTCTCGTACGAAAACTCTAATTTGCTCCTGCAAAAAATTCGAGACCGTTGGACTTCCGTGTCGCCATCAACTTCACATTTTGAAGCAATTGGACTACACATATTTGCCCGGGACTTTGATTCAAAGTAGGTGGACTAATGATGCGAAGGCTTCTGCACCCAGCTATGTTGATTTGAATGTGTCTCCAGAAGTGATGCAAATGGCAAGGTTCGCTGCTCTACGTTCAACGTCAAGTAGGTTATGCTACATTGCATCAAAGACAGACGAGTCTTTCAAAACCGCAAGAGATGAGATGAAAAAACTAATAGAAGAATTAGAAAACTCGTTTGGTTTGAATCATTCAGTCAACCAGAGCATTGTAGTAAACAATGTTCGTGACCCTCAACGAAAACAACGCAAGCGAAAAGAAGTGCCAAAGAACAAGGTCGAGAAGAAAATTAGGCGATGTGGGTACTGCAACGGTCAGGGGCATAACAAACTAACATGTCCTCAAGTCAAGCTCAGTTTGAGTACAAGCACACAGCCTACATCAACTGATTTTTTCGAAGACGGAATGGAATGACAACGATCTCCATATAATATATCGTAAGTATCAACATGACTCCTATTGTATGTACATATAATATTTGAATGAAGGAAGAAAAAACCGCGTTACTTAAAATTACCGACACTTTTTTAAATGGTATCGACACATTTTAGGTTGTAGACATATTCGCGCATAAAACCGGTATATTTATACCGGTTATATTACAAAATTATCTATTACATTATAATTATGGGTTCCGATGTGTAAATGTCGACACTTTTTAAATCGTATCGACACATTTTTCTTCCAATATGGACATAAAGTACCGACACAATATTAAAAAGTGTCGATATAGGTTGTAGACCTATTCGCTCATACAACCGGTATTTATACCTGTTATATTACAAAATTATCTATTACATTATAATTATGGGTTCCGATGTGTAAATGTCGACACTTTTTTAAATCGTATCGACACATTTTTCTTCCAATATGGACATAAAGTACCGACACAATATTAAAAAGTGTTGATATAGGTTGTAGACCTATTCGCTCATACAACCGGTATATTTATACCTGTTATATTACAAAATTATCTATTACATTATATTATGGGTTCCGATGTGTAAATGTCGACACTTTTTAAATCGTATCGACACATTTTTCTTCCAATATGGACATAAAGTACCGACACAATATTAAAAAGTGTCGATATAGGTTGTAGACCTATTCGCTCATACAACCGGTATATTTATACCTGTTATATTACAAAATTATCTATTACATTATAATTGGGTTCCGATGTGTAAATGTCGACAATTTTTAAATCGTATCGACACATTTTTCTTCCAATATGGACATAAAGTACCGACACAATATTAAAAAGTGTTGATATAGGTTGTAGACCTATTCGCTCATACAACCGGTATATTTATACCTGTTATATTACAAATTATCTATTACATTATAATTATGGGTTCCGATGTGTAAATGTCGACACTTTTTTAAATCGTATCGACACATTTTTCTTCCAATATGGACATAAAGTACCGACACAATATTAAAAAGTGTCGATATAGGTTGTAGACCTATTCGCGCATAAACCGGTATATTTATACCGGTTATATTGCAAATTTACCTATTTTATTATAATATGTTGAAAGTGTCCATACTTTTTATAAAAAGGATCGATATTTTTTTTAAAGATATGTAATTTATGTTTCAATATTTTTTAAGTATGTTTCATATTTCCACCTACAATATTAATTTAATAATTTCATTTGCACAAAAAATTAGTTGATTGTTTTGATATTTTATAAAATAATATTAAGAATTTTTAATTAATAATAATATATACCGTAACGTAAAAATAAATCATTAGACGCCTATAATTACTAAATTAATATCTTAAAACTCACTCAAAAGATAACCTTAAATTAATGTTTTCCACAGTGGAAAAAGTATAGACACTTTTATAAAAAGGATAGATACTTTACAATATATTAAAAAAGTATAGACACTCAAATGTATATGTACACATAGAAGCAAATATGGAATAATTAATGAAAATATACACACCATATAATCACACCAAAATATAAATACACAAGAATGTTTAAATAATGTACCGACAAACAAATTAATCCGATGGAAAAGGGTTGTTTCTAACGAAGTCCGGAACATTAGAGGCCTTCAACAAATTTTCCAAATACTCTCGTATGTTTCCGCCTTTTCTGAGGACATACATAAATAATTCAATTATCAAACTAATAAGGTGCAATTTTACTAACATAAATTAAATTCGCATAAGCATGAATAAATTTGTGTCATACCTAGAGCTTTGTCGTTCGAATGGGAAGCAGCGTCAAAGGTATGTGGACATATGTAATTGTATTTCTATATAAACACATAAGTTGTTTGGATCATCAATGTCTGAACACCTATTCAACTGGAAAAACATATTGCATAAATGCAACTTACCGGATTATAAATCATTTTTTTCCGCTGAATCATCGACCAAAGTGTATTTAGCTCGTTAAAATCTGGACACGCGTTCCAAACATCATTGAGATCTTTACAGTAGGTAACAGAATCGTATGTTTTGCATTTTTTTTGATCCTGTTCACAAACAGTCGAACATAAATATGTAGGAATCATAAACAACGAAAAGTCAGCAAACTGTAATGACATTCATCTTACCCACACGAATAGAAAATGCTCGGAAAATACAGGTAGTTCTCAAGTACACGGTCGACGTTATGCCTGAGATTGTAATCAAGTTTGAATGTTAACATTCAAATGTATATTAACGATTTTGACTACAGTAATTCAATTGCCTCAAACATGTTCTAACCTCATCTTTGAAGACCAAAGGGCAACAATAAAATTGTCGACACAAAATTGCATAAATTCAAATAATCCTCTTCTGAGGACAACATCTACAACATGAAGAAATGAGATTAAAGTTCTACGCTTATATGTTAAAATAATGGATACAAAGAATAGAATTAAAACCTGCCGGCAGTCTTGGGATGTAGGCAAGGACACCATTGAGATCAAAAATTAAAAGTTTTCTTGAAGGCGGCGTTGCAGACACGATATACTTGTTTGGATCATCATCTTCATCATCATCATCGTCATCATCTTCATCGCCAGCTTCATCGTCATCATCATCGTCATCTTCATCGTCAGCTTCATCTTCTGCGACCGCTTGGTTGTCCACATCTGTTAAAAGAAAATAAAATAAAGTTCAGAACGTGTAAATGTTAAGAAACATAGATAATGAATTACCTAACTCGTTTGATGTCGTTGACGTAATTCGTTACGCAACATGGAGACTTCACGTTGCAATGATGAAATATCGGATCGCATTCCACTCACAAGGGAATCAATATGCTCCCGAAAATTGACTATGTATTCCATCACGGTCTTAATTGTGACATCCTCTGCAACTGGAGCTTCTTCCATCATGCGTCTCCACTTGGTTGCTCTTCTTCATGGCCAACGGGGTCCATTTCCTCCCTCTCTTGATCTAATCCGACCTCCTTGACACGCTTCCAACTGAGTTTTTCAACAAAATCATATCCCGCTTTTTAATAAATACCATGTCAATCTTGCGGGTTAATCGAACAGGGGCGTCATGCGAAAAATCAACTTCCTTCTTCTTCAACAGATGGGTGATGACACATCCATATGGTAGTGTAGTTGAAATTGTTGCTCCCTTTGTGACCATATACAATTGTATTAAATATGAGTTTTGCAATGTTTGGAGCCGTTTTGGATTTATACTTTGCTATCCACCAATAATCGCTGTCTCGAAGCGTTGAATGTTTTCCCCCACTAGGCCGGATATACCATGTGAGCATTTTGTGAAACACTCTCGACTCTACATCGAGGTGAATTGGGCTATTTCTAGTAACCCGTTTAATTGTAGACCAATCTACACCATTTTCATCTGAATCCCCTGTATTCGCTACACCTAAACCTCCGCAATAGTTTCTGGAGATATATATATATCCTTCCCCATGACATGTGTATTAATTCCTATTATATTAGTCTTATTAGGCTCGTGCTGTAAGGAAGCATTGTTGTAGAAGACTCTAACTAGGTTGGGATAATATCTTGGTTCTACACCAAGGAATTCAAGCCAACCCCAAGATGTAAATGTGGATTTAAAACTAAATGCATATTTATCATCAAACAAGAAACCCAGGTCAATGACACGTTCGGGACGAATCTTCCTTACTTTAAAACTCGTCTGCCATCTTTGTTTCTCCATGTCGGATCTAAAGTTCAGAGTTTCGAAGGACCTGATTTCCTCAGAAGAATCGTTTGTTACAGAAGGAGGTGGTTGAGAAGAACTGGGTTGAGAAGAGCTTTGAGAAAGACCTCGCTTCTGACGCTGACGTTTTGGAGCCATTTTGGTTGGATGCTACCCCTATTACAATGGAACACAAACACATTCAGGATAAAAACTCCAATATAGAAATCAATCAAACCCATAAAATATCGATAATTTACCTGAATATCTGGTCGTCACTTATGATAACGGTAGAAGAAGAGGAAGATCTGCCTGCTTGCCTTTATGTTTAGGGTTTCTCGATTAAGAGTACTATATATCGTAAACGGTGGAAAACACTTGATATTTAAATTAGTATCGACAAAACTATATTAGTGTCGACACATTATTTAGACATATTCTCACATAAAACCGGTATAATTGTACCGGTTAGATTGAAAAATTACATATTACATTATACTTTTGGGTTCGATGATTTTGGGATCGACACTTTTTATATATGGATCGACACTTTATGGTGCACCCTGTTTTCCATTCATTCTGGAAATAAATATCGACACAAACTATATTAGTGTCGACACATTATTTAGACATATTCTCACATAAAACCGGTATAATTGTACCGGTTAGATTGAAAAATTACATATTACATTATACTTTTGGGTTCGATGATTTTGGGATCGACACTTTTTATATATGGATCGACACTTTATGGTGCACCCTGTTTTCCATTCATTTTGGAAATAAATATCGACACAAACTATATTAGTGTCGACACATTATTTAGACATATTCTCACATAAAACCGGTATAATTGTATCGGTTAGATTGAAAAATTACATATTACATTATACTTTTGGGTTCGATGATTTTGGGATCGACACTTTTTATATATGGATCGACACTTTATGGTGCACCCTGTTTTCCATTCATTCTGGAAATAAATATCGACACAAACTATATTAGTGTCGACACATTATTTAGACATATTCTCACATAAAACCGGTATAATTGTACCGGTTAGATTGAAAAATTACATATTACATTATACTTTTGGGTTCGATGATTTTGGGATCGACATTTTTTATATATGGATCGACACTTTATGGGTGCACCCTGTTTTCCATTCATTCTGGAAATAAATATCGACACAAACTATATTAGTGTCGACACATTATTTAGACATATTCTCACATAAAACCGGTATAATTGTACCGGTTAGATTGAAAAATTACATATTACATTATACTTTTGGGTTCGATGATTTTGGGATCGACACTTTTTATATATGGATCGACACTTTATGGTGCACCCTGTTTTCCATTCATTCTGGAAAAAAATATCGACATAAACTATATTAGTGTCGACACATTATTTAGACATATTCTCACATAAAACCGGTATAATTGTACCGGTTAGATTGAAAAATTACATATTACATTATACTTTTGGGTTCGATGATTTTGGGATCGACACTTTTTATATATGGATCGACACTTTATGGTGCACCCTGTTTTCCATTCATTCTGGAAAAAAAATATCGACACAAACTATATTAGTATCGACACATTATTTAGACATATTCTCACATAAAACTGGTATAATTGTACCGGTTAGATTGAAAATTACATCCTTTTGGCCATATTGTAAATTTGCCTTTTACTTCCAAGTATCAACATGACCCTTAATGTGTATAAGAAACATGTACAACAACATACTGCTAACTTTTCTCATCTCATTCATAATTATATTCACAAACGAAAATATAAATCGTATACAAAATTATAAATCTTATACAAAATTAACCCTACATTTACATCATTGCATTCTTTTGTTATTCTTATGTAATATTGCAGCTTTTGTTATCTCTTGTCTTCGTTCATTTTGATTGTGGCTTACGAGATCGTTTAATACTCGCGATCGATCCCAGTCTCCAACAACCTATATTCAAATTGTCAGAACGTTAGTATTGTCAACTACAGCATTCAATATACGACTTTTAACAATTTTACCACAAACGATTTTTCTATCGACTTACAAAATCACCAGTTGCCCCTGTAGAACCGATCGATTCCATCCACATCATCACATACATGCCGCAATCATATCTGTTACAAAATTTGAAAACCACACATATCAATTATGATGAATACTGCATAAATTAAGCTTTCTATTTGTGATAACATCTCATACCCATTCAATTGCTTATTCTTCTTATGCTCCACAAATTTGAAATTTTTCAAGGGATACTTTCCTAGAGATCCACAGGACTCAACCCAAATGCGTTTCTTATTATAAGAATCTAATATTTTAATCTGCATTAAAATAGAAGAAGTTATGCACCAAAAAAATTATGCATTATAATTTACATAATGTCCTTTCATACATACATACATACCAATCTCTTAGCATCCTTCACTCTCTGTTTAGCTGCTTCAGTTGTAAACATACTATCATATATTGTTACAACATGATCTACCATATCCAACACCAACAGATACCAATGTGAATTATGGCAGTTTATTGTGATCATGATCTGCAACAAATTTCACACCCAATTTGACAAAATTCAACATTCTATATCCGAAAACATCATTTGCAATTGGTATGGTGTCTTACCTTCTCACAGTCGGTGAATTTCACATAGTTATCCAATATGACACCCCAGAAGGTAGAAATACTCTCAACACTTTCTTTGTTGTTGGCTTCCAACGCCTGTTGCTGTAATTACGCAACAAACATTATTAATTTACCGTCTATAACACTACTTTTCAATATTTATTAATTTAACTCACCACTAAGAGGTATGGAAGGTAGCCAATCCTCCGGAGTGACTTTTGAGAATCGTAGCATATGGTCCAGGCGAGCAAATCGATAACCTAACAAAATTAATTACACAATCAGAACATATTCAATAAGTTTTAACATTTTCTACTTTCTACTTACCACACCGCCAACCCATTCCGTAGGCTTCAACGTTGCAACGTCGTATACAGTAGCGAATTGATTTCCCATTGATATTACAGAATATCTGTATGAATCATTAGGATTAATATGTTGTCATGAAATATTTAAATATCACTCACAAAACAATATATTTCACTTACCCCGATTCTAACTCGCTATTCCATAAATAATCACAAATTGCAGCTTCGATGTCATCAATTCCGCTTGGAATATCCGCTTTTTCAACCTACAATTTTGCATACAAATTTTTGTCACAACAACATAATAAAAATCAAATTAAGTATTCTTTATTAAACTTACCTTCTGCTTCTTCTCTGGGGTGCAGGACATTCCGAATCCAAAACTGCTGCTATAACACTCTCCGTGTATAAATGACATCGACTTCCTTCCTCTTCATTTCTTCCATCTCTTCTTCTTCCTCCTCCCTCTTTTCTTCTTCATATTTTTTCAGTTCATCGTACTTTTTTTCTACATAGCTCTTCATCTCTTTTATTTCACCTTTCAATTGAGCTCCTTCATCCGAGTATTTATCAACCACCCCTTCACCCCCGTAAGTTCACTCCTCAAATCCACAACCTCCTTCACCACTCCCTCAAATTTTTCTCCCGTCACCATCTTAATATCACCCCTTAACACCCCAACTTCTTTCACCACTTCACCCTCAACACCTCTACTTCTTTCACCACTCCATCTATTTTTCCTTCCACTACCCCCTTATGCCTCTCGAGTGTATCTTCGACTCTCTCGAGTTTCTCTACGACTTGATCAAGTTTCTCTTCGACTCTTGATTGTCTTTGCATGATTTCAAATTGGATTTTTTGATATCAGCCAATTCAGACATCAAAATGTCGAAGTTACTCTGTTTTGCTTCACCATCGTCCCACTCACCGTCATCCCCCAATACAACCATCCCTCCTTTCTTCTCCTCTGCCTCCACTGCCTCCTCTACATCCTTGCCAATAACCTTCAAAATTAAATTACAATAGTAAGACATTGATTATATTCTTAATATTATTTAATTACATTTATTGCCATTTCTTGCTTCTTCCCTCTATCCAACTTCAACTTCACCATCACTCTAACCACCTCTTCCTTCCCCCATGCACGGATGCGTGCCACTCCGGTTCTTTCATAAGCCGGCACTGCCTCACAGCCCGACCAAAAATCGAACAGTGCAACCTGCATTTATAATAAAATTTATATTTTTATATAAAAACACAAAAAAGTGATTCAACTCATTTACCTCTAAGATTGCTATGCACCCTTTGAGGTATCTCTGGCTGCCCTTTTTAAAGGTGATGATTGATTCAATCAATCTCGAATGGATATATTCAGCCCAATTGAATTCACCCTTCAAGCCTTCATCGCAAATGAGCTTCATATATTCCTTGTTCGTTGACGTATCACCCGTTGGACAAAGAAATATCCCGACAAGGTACAATAGAACTCGGGCCTTCAGCTCATCCCCCCAGTAAGATCCACTTTTGATATCCTCTTCAACTTCAGCATATGTCACCTTATGATTCAAACCATATTTGGAGGCAAGTGCTTTCCAGTTCTTACTCCTACAGACTTCTATAACACTTTTGCCTTTGTTTTGTACCCCCAATACGGCTGCAGCAGTCGATACCCCAGAGGGAATGAATAATCACCATACTTAGCCATACATTGACTGACGTCAAATTGTGCCATCAAGGATCGACACAATTCCCTCCGAATAGGCCGATCCCTTACTCCGATCAACGATCCAAAACCTATTTCTCCCAGAACATTCAACTGACCCTTCTCCTTAAGGTGTTTAATTAATAAATTCACCCTTTTAATGATGCATCTTGTCGACACTTCCTACATTTTTTAACAATATATAATGTTATAGTTCTTATATATTTTGTATCAACGTATTTACAAGTTTAATGAATACCTTATTTTCATGTGCTTTCCTCCGTTCTTTGTATTCTTTACTATCATTCCTTGACTGTGTGATGTAAGGTTCCTTTTCAGCATCACTCATTGAATTCCATTTGGACCTCACATCTTTTTTCACCTAATATTAAACATAAACGTTTCTTAATCAATACATTAACACTAAATACTAATACTACTCAATGTCAATTTCATTTTACATACCGAACCGCTCTGTGTGCCATCTCCCTTCATCCTTTTGCATTCGGCCATACTGTTAACATTTAAAATTTGTAATCAATTTAAAGTTTATCGATACTTTAATCCAATTACCATTTCAACAATAATAACAAAAAGACATTGATACTTACTAGAAGTACATATATCCACCCTTTGGTTGCTTTCGAGTCTCGGCCTCAATTTCAAAGTCATCTGCTCCACCAACAATTTTCCAACCCATTGACTCCATTTTTCCTTCATATATCAGTTTACGCAAATCAAATTATTTTGTTACATACACTTTTCAATATACAAATATAGATAACTACTCTTGTGGTAAAACGGTTTTCTTCAAAAGAATTTGAATGGCCACACCAAAATGTGTCGGCACATTTATACAACCTATAATATCATTTTCTACCTATATTATTTAATAAAAGTATCGACATTTATATTTTTCCTTGAATATCTATTTCTACCTGTAATCGGTCCCAAATGCTTCCTTACTCCAAAACCCCAAACAACACATAAAAAACCCTATCGCGATTACTGTAATAATTAAAAATTAGGGTTTTGACAACATACTTTTCGATTCGACTGCAGTAACAAACAAACAAACTTCGCTTTAGAAACGCCTTCTGAAATGCAGCAACAATTACTCTTCGATTTCAAAAACTCGTCCGTTCTATCTTTTTTCAGAGGATATTTAGCTATGGCCTTTATATTTTCATCGGATATGTTATTTATATTTAATCGATACAAATACAAAAGTGTCGATACTTTTATGTCAGGTGTCGATACTTTCGAAAGGATAATTACCTATTTCTTTGAAAGTGTCGATAATTTATTACACGTACTTACGAAAGTATCGACACTTTCAATATATCCGGTATCATTTTACCGGTTTTATCATTTTGATACCGGTTTTATCATATTTTTACCTGTTATATCGTTGTGGATCGATATATTTTTTTAAAGTATCGACACATTATAGGCGCTATAACTGCTTCTCTTTTAAATTCACAAAGTGTCGATCCTTATATAATGTATCGACACGTTTAAATTTACCGGTTTTATCATTTTGTTACCGGTTTTATCATATTTTTACCTGGTATATCGTTTTGGATCGATATATTTTTTAAAAGTATCGACACTTTTTAGGATTTATAACTGCTTTTAAAGTTATGTAATTTATGTTTCAATTTATTTAATAGTGTTTCATGTTTTCCACCTACAATATTAATTTAATAATTTAATTTACACAAAATTTTATTTGATTGTTTTGATATTTTATAAAATATTATTTAGAATTTAAATTTAACAATATTAACCAAATATAATAATAAATATGTTTTCAACAGTGAAATAAGTATGAACACTTTTATAAAAATGATATATACTTTTTTGAAAGTTATGTAATTTATGTTTCAATTTTTTTAATAGTGTTTCATGTTTTCCACCTACAATATTAATTTAATAATTTCATTTACACAAAAAATTATTTGATTGTTTTGATATTTTAAAATATTATTTAGATTTTAAATTAACAATATTAACTAAAGATAATAATAAATATATTTTCACAGTGAAATAAGTATGGACACTTTTATAAAAAGGATAGATAATTTACAATATAACAGGTAAAAATATGACAAAATCAGATTCATTATGACAAAACCGGTAAAATTTACTTAATATGTTAAAAGTATGGACACTTTTATAAAAAGGATAGATACTTACCGATAACCAAAGTTTACCGGTTACCAAATTTTTTAATAGTTTTTCATATTTTCTACCTAAAACATTATTAGTTGTCAACATAATAGGTACCGCTAAACCGAATTTATTAAATACATTTTAATGTATCCGGTAATGCTGTATATTAGCCGTATATTAACCCGCCTTTCCTGAGACATCCCCGGTAGAAAAAGACAATTTCTTGGTGCAAAACAACCTTTAATTATTAAATAAAACTAATGGCATGTTTTTACATAAAAGAAATATAATTAATGACATGTTTTTACATAAAAGAAATATAATTAATGACATGTTGAATTATATATATTATGACGTGGTAAAGCATTTAATTAATTAATAACATGTTAACCCTTCAAACTAGATAAACCAATGTTGTTTATTAACTATATTAATTTTGAGTAAATTTGTTTTAAAAATTCACAAAATATCATTTAACTAAAATTCCATATATTTTTTTGGATACAGTTTTTAAATTATCTATATTTTATTGAATCTTGAATAAATTATAATAAAAGTAGTACACGTTTAACTATCAAATTAATAATATTTATATTCTCACAATAAAATTTGACATGATACATCTAAATTTAACATAAAAAATCAACTCAAATTCTACTTTAAAATTTGATATAATTCTGGCTGTTAACTTATTATAGTATTTTTAGGGATGGCAATGAATCATTGTTTGGTAGAATTTTGATCGATTTTTATATTTTGCACATGATACTCTATTCAATTTGAGTGTAGAGAAATTTCACCCGACATGAAATTTAGGATAAAAACTCATTTTTATTTGATAAAATACATATATTTTTTTTATAGAAGCCGCTTACTTTATTAAAAATAAAAAATATTCAAATTACAATAAATGCTTACAATCACAATAGTAAATTAAACACATAATAAATATATTTTATCAAACAAGAAAAACTAGTCACTTAAGATCCCAATGACCATGTAAGGAAAAAGTTAAAAAAAACTAACCAAATAAACTTGGATAAAAGATAAATACGAACATATCTGACCGATTTGATAAACGAACCACAAAAAGAGATTGATTACAAATCAAAATTGAGTGATGTGAAAATATTATCCACAAACGTAAATCGTGTATTCAAATATAATCCGAAGGTCCAAAGTAGGGAAGATCAACATTATAACAAATAAAACACCATCTTTATCAGTCATGTCGATGTCAAATCGATCCCTAAAAAAGAATAAACAAAAATAACGACCAAGTACATCCGAAAATAAGCCATAAATGTATATAAAAACGTGCAATAAAACAGAGGAAGACGTGCTATAAAGATAAAATTATTAAAAATAAAAAAATAAAGATACATTATAATAAAGTAATAGAAAAATAATGAACACTGATAGTAAGTGATCAACACCAAAGTTGATGTCACCGTCGATCACAAAGATAAAGAAGAAAATAGACCAACGATTGCTAAGGAAAAAAAGAGAAAAAAATAGGACAAACCCTAATTTTTTATAAAATATAGATCTAACTGAAAAATACAGAGATAGTTATATTATATTAATTATTCCTAAATATATAGAAGAAAAATGTATTATTGTCTTAAGTCGAGTAAAATATTTTTCATCCTAAATTTAAATATAATCTCATCTTTCACAAAACTCAATCTGAACTCAAATTAAAAAAAATTATGGCGGATCAAAACTCATCAAATCCATATTAAATTATTATCTTAATATTTTTAGTATTTCTAGAAGTAAGGCAATGGGTGTTTGAGATATTGATGTTGGAGGGAAAAGACATGAATCCTCAATGAGAGACAAAGTTCATGTGAGCTAATAAAGGAGCAATGGTTGCATCACACATAGTTGGCCTTCAGAATAAATGAAGATTGAGACATGAGTATGAGATAGATGAAGAAATATAGTACACAGTCCCCTTTTTAATGTTTTACCATTTTACTTCCGAAATTTATCATCATATTTAATTATATATTCAATTTTACAAAATATTTTTAATGAAAACAACTTTTCATTGTTTTAAAAAAAATTCACATAATTTTATTTTTATATAAATATATTTTTTAAATTTTACAAAACATATTTTCTCTAATATTTTCATTTTTAAAAAATAAAATATAAAATAGCTAATATTTTTTTAAACCAAATGAAGTCGTTGATAGGGGTGGCAACGGGACGGGGACGGTTTTTCATTACCCGTTTCGTCCTCAACACTTGCGGGTACGGTTTTAGAGAATCCCCATTATATGTTTCGGGGATTTTTTTTCCTTATATACATTCCTTACGGATCCCTGCAAGTTTCGGTTAATCTACATCCTAAAAAATAAACAAACATTTTTTAAATTAATGCAACATTTAAAACTTGTAAGATATATCAGATTGTCTCAAATTGGTATCTATCTATAATATGAAAGTTCCAAACGTTAATATTTATCTAACACCCAATGTGCATGTACAATCTTAACCGTTTTCGATCCAACAAATCAATGTATATTAAATGAGAAAATATCTAAACTTCAATTTTAGTTCATTTGAGATGTAATAGTGGTAACACGTAATCTCACAGATTTTTTTGGGGATTCCCACAGTTATTTTTGTAAAATATCGGGGATCCAAACTGTTATTTATCGAGGATCCCCATGGTTCTTCACACATGTACGATTCGGGTATCTCCATGGTTCGGATATAACAATCCCTATCCTTATCCCCATTTGAGCTTTGGGGATAAAACTTCCCCCATCTCTATCCCCATTTGAGCTTTGGGGATAAAACTTCTCCCATCCCTATCCCCGTGGGTGAAGATTTCAATTATTTCCCATTCCCGTCGATTCAGATCCCCATGGTTTTCGATTTTCCCCACCCAATTACCACCCCTCGTCGTTGATTTGTTAAATTATTATCTATATTTTTTTATTTTTAGATTTTATAAAATTTTATTTTTTAGTAGTTTAGGATGATTATAAGATATATATGTTCAATTTTTTTTAATCATTTGACAATGCATACTCTGTAGACGCTGCTACTCAAACCCTATACCTCTAAGGAGAACATCATATATCAACTACATTACAAACATTGGACAAAAGGTGTGATACAATGAAAGTTTAGGTACCAATACAAGAGTAAATGTTAAGTTGAGGGATCAAATAGATAATTAAGCCTACATATAAATATTCTGCAAAATGGGGCTCAACCTTTGGACCATTACATATATATGTCCTAATTACTTTCCCCCATGTGAGCAGTGAGCGCTCCTCGCACCTATGGACCATTGAGCAGATACAACTGTTCAATTCAATTGAAGAAGTAATCAAAATAAATTAGTAAAATTATGGCTAAATTACCCATTTAGTCATTAACGTATAAGTCTGGTTCTATTTTGTCCACTAAACAAATTTCACCGATGGAATTAAATTAGAAATATATGAGGTTTGAACACGAGTTTACCTTATTTCCAGTTAATAAAGTAAAATAAATCAAAGTACTATAAACTTCAAACGATAAATTATTCAATCGTAACCTCTCGTATTTAAACTCCAAACAAAACGATAAGCTTCAAATTAAACTCTTAAGTTAAATTTTATATTTGTTCTGATCCAATTAGGGAATTCAATTACAGTCTATATTGTTCTTCAAATCCTATCATGTATGAATTTAGTTGAGATATATTATGATAAATTTATTTAGATATAATATGATAGTAACCTCTTGTATTCGCATTAAAACCAACAGAGACAATAAGACACTAGGGGCCTTAACCCTTATTAAATAGTTAAAAGAATCGTTATTGTTTCTAGATGTCACGGGTTCAAGCACCAATGATTATAGCAGGGTGATTGAGCGTTTATTGTCAAATGATTGAGAGTATTTAAAACAAATACTACTGTGTAATCACCTTAGCTACACACACAAGACAAACATATGATTTTATACTAAAAGTTCAAATCTTTAAAAAGTTATATTAAAAAATTAAGAGTGTAAAATCAAAGCATAGTAAAAAATAAAAAAATATATAAATTATATAAGAATTTAAAATTTTTAGAAATACAAACTCTCTTAACATTCCCTCGTTAGATGAGTGAAAATAGATGGTTGAGATTAACTCTGTGCTTTTTTCAATAAATATCTTCACATTTCCTACTGTTAATCTCAACCATCTATTTATATTCATCAAACGGTTTTAAATCTAAGTAAAACTAAAATGTTCTATATTATGTAATACGATCCTATCCCATATATTATATATATATGGATTAGGATCCACTTACACAATGCATTTTTTAATTCTACACATATTTAAGGTCTTTGGATGAGTAAAAACAAGCAAGTGATATTAATTCATTTTTCAATAAAATGTCTTCTCATTTCATATTATTATCTCAATCGTATATTTTTATTCATTCAACCATCTTAAATATATGTAAAATTAAAAATTTTATGCTATGTAATTGAATATGTTTGTGTATATATATCTAAGACAATGAAGTGGGTTGTCATTAGATTAGACTGCCTGCTCTGAGTGTATAATGTTATGGTTGAAAAGAAAAGAAAAATGTTGGAAATGAATTGGTTTGTCGCAATGTCTCGTCTCTACCACATTCATCATTGTCTTAACGCCACATGCTCCGTTGACTATTATTATTAGGCTAAACCATATTAATGACCATTTCATTATGGGGTAGTTTTAATTTAACCACGGATCTATTAATCTTTCAATCAAATCATTTAACCATCTAAATGATATTAAATAAGTCATCTACCGTTATCATTTAATGGAGAGGTTAATGTGACAGTTAGAATAATAGGTATAATACACATTTGGTCTTCGTTACTTAGACATTCTATTAATTTGATCTTATTTTTAATTTAATTCAATAAATATAATCTTCTAATAAGATTTATAAGTAACAGGGATCAAAATTTTAATTATACCTATTTTTTTAACTTTCGTGTCAGTTTCTCCATCAAATTTCAACGATATATGGCTTAATTGGTACTATTTAGATGATTAAGTGACTTGATTGAAAAAATTAGTAGATCAATGAACAAAATGGAATCATCCATAATTAAGTGGCCATTCATGTAGTTTACCTATATATTATTATTATTATTGTTATTATTAACCTTGTCGTTTTATGCCACTTAATTTCTTCAATAATTGATAATAATTAATTAATTGAATTATTCTTTTTATCTCCACGTCACTAAGCTTCTTTTAATTAATCCACTTCGAAAAACAACTTTGAAGCTACATGCTAAGAAGATATGATTCCATAAAATAATTTTTTTGTTGTTGTTGTAATATAGTTTCAAGGTTTCGTCTTGACTAATCTAGAACGACTCGGGTCGCAGACTTGGTTTTAGTAGGTGAGTCTCCCCGCGGGGATTTTATACATACACAATATCTCGAACCTGAGACATTGCTTAAGCGATATCAAACTACTTACTACTTGAACCAACCCGTTGGTAAAATAATGGTTTTTATGCACTATTACACATGTTTTATTCTTTGTTTTTAAAATAAATCCTAAATTATTTATCACCTTCTTAATCTCAATATATATTGTTTATTTTATTTTAAAAAATCCATGTAATGTATTTTTAAAAATGATTTTCTCCTAAAATAAAGGGGCATGATTTCACCACAATGTATGCATACAAACCTTTCCAAAATAAAGGAACAAGGGACTTAATATGCTGATTCTTTCCAATCATTGTTTTTGAGATAGTCTTTTTTTTTTACCACTTTTTTATATTTCTTTATACATTTTTGTAATATTTTTATTTATTTTTTATATTTTAAACAATTTAAATATGTTTTTACATTTTCAATATTTTGTCATTTTAAATTTTTGTAGAGTTTTTAAACATTTTTTTTAGATTGATTAAATTTTTTGAGTAAAAAATAAAATAACCGATATTGCTATTGATAAGAAGATAAAATAACTGACATCAATTTTAAAAAATCAAACAACAAATATGAGTGCCAGATTGATTTGTGGAAATGAACATTATTTTAATTCTGATTTACATTAGATCTTGAAAGCGATCTCAGACAAATCATCTCCTCCCTCTTATCAAGGGGGAAAAAAAGATGAGATACAAATTTTAAAAAAATTCTTCAAGGCCCAATAGTTTATTCTTTATGAATTAAAAGGGTTTACAACGTGATCGAGTCTACTCGAATTAAAAATAACATTTAGCCCAGTTCGACTTGAATCGCATCAAACCTACTAAATTCAGCGAAAAACTCGAACCTTGAATACAGCTATATGTTATATAACATGAATGAATGAAAGAACGAGTTCCTCCAAAACATGAGTTTCAGGCATACTTTAATAGCAATGACATGGACATGAATGAAGTTCCAGAAATATATCCCTTTGAATGATAAAATTAACATAGTCAGGTTAAGATCAAACCTTAAACATCAACAACAGCAACCAAGAATACACAAGGATAACAATATTCTTTCAGCTACAATCTTATTCCTCGCTTTTTTGTTCGAATAAATGGAGGCACTCTTGATTTCCACATCAAACAGAACATATGGTTCAACTAGCTCCCTCGGTAAGTTGAGAAGGAGAACGGTGAAAGCAGCAGAGGGACGGGAAAGTGCTCGAGTGTCTGAGTCTTTTTGATTTCAAACACAATTGAGACATAAGGGAAAAAGCATCCAGGGTTGTACTTACCGGTGTTAAAACTTATTCGGTACACTCCGGGGCTGAGAGCGTCTACCATGCTCATTAACTGACCACTCCGACCATCTCTGTTGGTAGTTGAAGATCCTTCAAGTACCCATCTACCTGTATCAGTCTCACCAAATGATGGACGAGGTTGACTGCCCTTCCACGTTTCCAGACGTACTTCAATACCAGCGGCCGGACATTCCTTAGAAACATCTAATACATGAGTAGTAATTGGTGGTCGTGTTCGAGCTTGGACATGAGGTGCTTTTGCAGGAAAGCCATCTGAAGTAGCAGTTAAATGCTGCCCAATAACGCCCACACGTTCTTTTAGTTTTAAAAAAATGATGAAAAAACAACGTACGAATAGTGTCCTAAATCCAAAAAATTGCAAAGCATGCATGGAACAAAATGAAGATAAAAACAATTCAAAATAATATGTACCCAATTTTTAAAACACAATTATAAGTACCCCTTTTGTTTTAGAATTGTTTTCCCCAAAAGATAAACCATTCATCTTGTAATGAGATGTGTTATACCATGCATTGGTAGGACTTCGCTCTTGGATGGTCAGAATTTGCAGAACTTCTATATCATTTCATCTAGGATGCTTTATTTTAAGCACATAAAAGGTCATCAGTCGATAGACTAAACTACGCTAGCAACATCACTCGCCATGAGAAACACTGCATTGAGGAAGCTTTTATTTTGCCTACGAATATGGTTGTCGGATGCTTTTGGTAGTCTGACTCGACAATGGTGGTTAAAAACGTTCTTAAACAGTTGAAAGACAAGGATCCATATGGTATATTTCTTCGTTGTCAACAATTAGTGTTAAGGACGAAATTGTTTTCTTCAACATATTTACAGAGACGCTAACTATTCTGCAGATTGTATTACTTCGAATAGTCATCATCTCTCATTTGATTTAGCAAGGTTGGACGAAACTCCTTATCTTCTAGTTCATCTAATGCAAGAATTTTGCATCGGTATTGGTAGGAATGGAGCTTATGTCTGTGTATATTCCCACTCATATACCCCAAAACATAATGCAAGTGTTGAGAATCTTTGTATGAACAATGGAAGGGAAAGTGATGTTTTTGAAGAAAAACTGCGAAATAAAAAAGGCAGAAAGGAAAGCGAAAATTACTTTCAGCTTTACTTGCTACTACCGATGAACACTGGCTGCTTGCTGAATCAGCTTTCGTCTGAGTCAAGAAAAGCTTTCTAAGGCGCAATTCTGTTATTTTCATTTGCTCCTGAGACGCTATCTCAAGCTCAACTATGGGCCTGTTTGAGTACCGGTTCTGCAAGAGCAAATTTTAGAATAATTCATATTAACTTCTGAAAGACCTCGGAATACTTGACTGGCCAGTTGATGGATATTTAAAAAGATGAAGATAGACATATGGTGGCCTACAGAAATTAGATACAATAACTATAAAAGACAAGGGATTGTACAAGAACATGTTTGTTTTATTACAAGAAAAAATATAAGCAAAGGCCAGGTTAAAGGGGCCAGAAATAATTTCACCATTAGCATAAAATGCATGCATTTAACAAATGCTTTGCAAGTAATGAACTACCCTAGCACAATTACTCAATTAAAGGTTGTAATTTCCAAGCTAACAATCAAAGTCAATTCTATTAATCCCAAACTTCTTTGTAAAGGAGTCATTTGAAGAAAGCATAAGTTTTAGATTATGGAAACTGCAAAAGCAAATATCAGTGCAAGCTTTACCTTCAATTCACCAAGTATCTCAGCAGCACTCCTCCCAGCGGCACATATCAGAAATACATGTCCAAATTTTTGCCTATACCGGGCATTCCAGTCAGATAGTTCCTGTAAGGCCAAGGTGATCATTCCTCTGTAAAAGCGTAACTAAATATATAATTGTTAATGCTAAATGGTTAGCTATGCACTGTGGAAGGGTGCAGTTTGGTAGCTTGGCAATAGTGTTTCCCGAGAGCCAAGTTTTCGGTGCCTTAACATATTTTAGTTGTTCAAGTGAAGCACAAATCCATACTACTCTTGTATTTAAAAAAAAAAGGAATAATTTCAACTAATAATAAAAACTTAAAAAAAAAATCCATACTTCTAAGAGAGGAGAATTTCAAAGAATACTTGTAATTGTGCAAGGGACTACAATTAAAAGGATTCTAGACTGTTCCACTTTCTTACTAGCAAGTGTTGAAGGGTTTGAAAATGAGACCAGAACTTTTTTGTTTTACTGTTCATACAATCATACCATAACTAAATATACGTTGGGATGGTCAGGATGTTGTCAAAAGTGGGGAAAGGACACACTACAAGGCAGATTGAAAACCCAATTACAAATAGAACCATTATGTTTGGTCGAGTTTAAGGAAAATTATATTAGCAATGCTTGTATTTTGTTTCATTTGTTTTGGTTCGTAGTTTTCTGTCCACTGGTTACCATCAAAACATGTCATTAAAAAAAAGCATAAAATACATGAAATGAGATGTAAAAAATGCGAAAGTTAAATTCAAATGAGAAGGGGATATGCAATTTATGCTACTTTTGGTTGGAGTGTTAATTTTTCCTCGTGTTTTAATATATAAGTTGGCAAATAAACTACCTTCACTAGGTAAATTTTAGCCAGTCACATGGCTTAATTTGAGCAAAGATAAGGAATATATATTGCTTATTTTGAATAGGTATTAATTTTTACTCATCTTTCTAACTTCAAGTTTAGATTTACACCAATTCTTCTTTATATTAGACAAACTATTTTAAAACTCCATGTAATAATTAACTTTTATCCTTATGTTATTACTTCTGTACCAAACGTGACATTAATGATTTAATGGATACATCATAGGCAAAAGTTGAAGTCTGAACTCTTAAGCAATTAAAAGTAGAAGATAAGAGAATTTAGAGGAATAAAAAAAAAGTAAGATCAACTTGGATTAGCAGGTGGTGATGATTCATAGCACAAGCAAATAGGATATATAATGATAAGATCAAGATAAACGTAAAATCCAAAGCTAAAAGCTATAACCAAAAAGGGATAAAAAAGGAATAAACACGAACTGAGCACTGGTGGTATGAGAAGAAGGGGATTCTCCAATCTGAGGATGAGCTGCAAATGCTTCCAACCAACCAATAACATCAACCTTTACCAATCAAACTAATATAGTTATTATGATTATTGTTCAGAAAAAACTGAATAAGAATAATAGATTAACGATGGTAGATATTTAAACCAAAAAGGACAAAAAAGAAGCAACCTTGTTGAATCATATATCCTTGGCTATAGAGAGCATGATCCAGTGAAGGAAATGGAGATGCCATAGACATTTTCTCAGCGAATTGGGTGCTACCGCAGCATGCCAGCACTTCCTTCTCATCCACCTTTATCTCCTCCATTACTCTTCTCTTCTGCTCACTGCTATATGTTACTATACTGGTCAGTTTAGAATGTATAGTCATCAAAAGAAGACCCCCTAGGGATTTAAATCCATATTGGATGGAGTAATAAGAGCTAAAGAGTCGACATATTTGGATGAATTTTATGTCCATCCTCTTACCTTGCACTTATTTATTTATAATCCACCTTAACATATACTCACTCAACGGTATCCTAAGGGAGAAAGAAAAAAAATAACCCATTTGCTAACTATTATGATACGGGTTCTAAGAATCGAGGGTTAGTACTCTTTCAACTACAAATCGATTCTTCAACGTGATCAGAAGCTTCTTCATTTATAATGGTCTACTAATATCTGTTGATTATCAGAAGCATATAAAGTCTACATCATACAATATCCTTTGTATCGAAAACTAGTTTTTGGCTAGTCGAATTGCCTTTTAAGTTGGTTTAAGACTACCTTCACAGAGCAGCTTGTACAGCGTATAAAGTGAAACAAATTCAAATCTGTTTGAAGAATGAAATGGTCCTATAATCAGCAATTCAAAACTATGAATAAAAATGATTTCTTTGTACATAGAACCAAAATCAACAACAAAGTCGTCCATGTACAATACGTTTCCCAGCAAAAATGAATCTATTGAACCAGGAAAAGTAAACCCATACCGAGACAAGCATGTATCATATTCCAATTTCAACAAGAAAGCATAATCATTGACAGATAAAAAGGAATCGGTCACTATATTCTATCAAATTTTAATTTGATTTCCTTTTACAGGAAAGAAGAACATTACATTAAACAAAAACGAAACACAGATTTCTGTGATGAGATGAGAAATTGCCTTTTCGTCACAGACTGAGAAGGCGATGTTGACTCGATCTCACTCTCTTTCTCTTTGAGTTGGAAATGGAATCATTTCGTGTGTGATTGATTTAATTTTTCAAGTTAGGCTTTAATATTTAATATTTTATAAGTTGTCATTTTATAATTTGAGTAACCTGGTTAAGTAATTGATATTATTTTTTGAAGTTTTAAATTTGGACATCAGAAATGTTAAGGATGCGAGTGTTCAATATCAAATAATATGAAATTGAAACCCCTAAATTTAACTTTAAAAAAATTAAGTCAAATCTAGAGAGTCATGTTGAAACTTATACCTTACAAAAACGTGTTTGATTGTAACTTCTAGAAATGATTCAAAATATTGCAATGTCCAAATTTCCAAAATTTACAAATAAAATAATCCCAAGAATCAAATAAATAAAAATTTCAAATGAAAGACCCGAGTAAAAATCTCACACTAAGAATAATAAAAAAGTTGAATATATCGTAATCCTCTAAACATTAATTCAGCTAATATGGAATATCTGAAAATAAATATTGAGGAGTGTATAAGCTATTAAGCTTAGTGTGTCTCTAAAGTGTATACAGACAGAAGTTAAAATACAAACAAATACACAATCTGGGTTAATCAAAAATATTCATGTTCTGAAGTCAACTAATAATAAATCATAATATGAGTCAAACAGTCGTATACATAATTTGAATGTTATGTAAATGCTTATGCACCCATACTCCTGTCACACCATCCAAAGAGTTGATTCTCTAAAACTACACTATTTATAATCAAAACACACCGTAAGAGTGGGGTCCGTCACAAAGACAGAGGCGAAAGTGACATTCACCCTGTCGAATGAATGCATTGAACTTCCTCTGTTAAATTCGTCCTAACATGTCATGTAAAATGACATACAAATCCGACTTTCGATCTGATTCGAATATCAAATAGAGAAAATAACCTCAGTGACCGAAAATGCCTTATAATATACGATTTTAACCAATTTTTTTTGGATTTATCAAAATGACCAACAAAATCGCAACGCGAACTCTAATTTTTCAACTCAGTTTTCAAATTCGTAACGCGAATATCCAGATTTACAACGCGATTTTGAAAAATGTGTTGCGATAGTTAAAATGTGTTGCGATAGTGAAAAATCCAAAATAAGTTTACATTTTAACTATTCCAAATTCACGTGGAGTTTGAAACAATAAAGAATGTGTTGCGATAGTGTATAAGATTCCCAAACCATTTGTAAGATCTTAGTTTGAAACAATAAAGAATGTGTTGCGATAATGTAAAAGATTCACAAGTGTTGGCAATGCTCAATCCCACATAGTATTAGAAACACTATTGAGAATGTGTATTTAAGTCTTGGATTTCTCACTTCCTTGTTGAGTGGAAGAGAACAAGGGGGACTCTCGCGCACCGCCGTCTCGGTTCGTGTCGTGTCGTGTCGTGGTCGTGGTAATACGTGTCTTCGACACGTCCGCGCGGATACTATCTTTTTAGAGAAAATTATTAAGAAACAAATGCAATACCACCAGTCGTTACGATTTTGGAAAATCGCAACACGAACTTCGAATGTGAACTTGGACTATCGCAACGAATTTGAAAGATCACATTACGATTTTGTTGGTCATTTTGGCAAATCCAAAAAAAATTGATTAAAATCGTATATTATAAGATATTTTCGGTCACTGTGATTATTTTCTCTATCAAATATTTCAAAGCATATATTCCAAATCCAACAAATCAACATAATTCCAATATTCCGAATGTACGTTATACATGATAAATCCTATAAGAAAAAATACAACATCCAGCATTTATCCGAATTATATTTAAAGCAAACAATTCGACAGAACAAGCATGTTTCCAATTCAATTTTCCAATCATACAAACGATCAATCAACACAAAATAATAAGCACCAGACAAAGATACATACCTCGATAGATAGCTAACGCGATAACGCTTCCCACGATCGTCCGAGCAGTGGATTGATCTGAATTAGTGCCTACAACAATATTTAATATTTAATGATAAATTACAGATGAAATTGAACGTACTAAAAATTATCAATTTACACTTACGATCAACACAAGCAACTCGGTTGGGTTCTGAAATAACGGGTAAAGGTGGACGAGGCGGTAACTTGGTTCCCAGTTTGGTTTCACCTGCAAAATTTTTCGGTCCCGAATCAAATCTCAATCCAGTAATTTAGCCCATATGTTATCTCATCTGCCACATCATCAATCACTGTGGATAACCATGTTAGCATCATGAACCGCATCATGAACCGCATCATGAACCGCCACATCAACACTGTGAATTACCACATCAGCACTATAACAGACAACGACGAAAAACGTTGGTCAAAATACCATATTAGGTTTGTTTTCTGAGTTGGAGGGTCGTATTAAAAAAAATAAGAGGGACACATTATATTTTTTTCAAAAAAATAGGGACCTTTGATTTTTTTGGTTTTTTTTGTTTCATGTACTTATTTATTAGGGTAAATTACATGTTTAGTACTTAAACTATCATTTTGGTCTATTTTAGTACCTAAACTTTAATTTTTTTAAAAATTGTATCTAACGTTTAATTTTTATTCATTTTGGCAATTCTTCGTTAAAAACTTAACGGCACAATATTCTTTATGGGTAAATTACATCATTTATCACTCAACTATTTTCTCACTCCTATTTTGGTACCAAAGTTTAAAAAAATTCAATTTAACTACTCAATTTTCAAATTGCTAGTTTGATCATTCTAATTTATTTTATTAATAATTTTTGTAACATGAAATTTTTTATTGTTATTTTATTAATATATACTTAAAAGAAAAAATAATTTTGAAAGTTAGAGTGATTAAATTAGGAATAATTTGAAAGTTAAGTAATTAAATTTTAAAAAAAATAAATTTTAGTGACCAAAATAGGAGTGTGACAATAGTTGAGTGGTAAATGATGTAATTTACCCATATAAAAGGTGTCACGTGCAAATCACTCGTTAAGCTTTTATCAACGATGTACTAAAATGAATAAAAACCAAACGTTATATATAATTTAAAAAAAATGAAAGTCTAGATAGTAAAACAGACCAAAATTGATAGTTTTAGTACTAAACTTATAAAATGATACTGTAACTATAATGTGTTGTTTTGTTGAGTCCATCGATTATTAAAAGTTATAAAATAGTCACTAGAATATTCATATGTTCCAAACTCATTCTTTTTTTTGTTTAAAATGATGATAATATGAGTTGGACGTTAACATGTTGATTGAGATATGATAGTTGTTTAAACTTTTGGGATCTAATTTTATCATATTATACCCAACAAGTTAACGTCCAGCTCATACCGCCATCAATTTTTAACAGAGAATGACAAGTTTAAAACATATGAATAGTCAGGTGAATATTTTTTAAATTTTAAGAGTCGGGGACTCAACAAAACAATAACCTATAGTCAATGGATTATTTCATAACTTTTAATAGTCGAGGGATTTAACAGAATAATATCCTATAGACGAGGAACTATTTATGTACTTTACCCTATTTATTATTTTAAGAGAGATTATACATATTTTTTTCATTTTTCTAAAGATGAATATAATTAATTTAATAGTTAAGTATTGTTTTAAATTTTAATTATTAAATTATATTTTAATATAATTTTAATGGTTAAAGATCAATTGATTATCTAAATAAAAGGTTTTATTTTATAAAATTTATTAGTGACCAAATTTCTAAAAATTGGTATCAAAGTTATAAGAGACTCATGATGATGTGATCGTGTATTGTGTTAGAAAAGAAGAATTTGATGCATTGAACTTTTAGGTGCATGGAATAAATTCTCAATTCATCTAACGATGCTTCAACAAGTATTTAGTTTTCTGACATAATTTTCTGTCAAAATCACGCATTGAACTTTTAAGGTTAATTTTCTGACATAATTTGTGTCAAACGAAGATTGTAGTCTATCGATATAATTAGACTTTAGTACAATTACAATGTTTAAAGATCACTTGGTGATTAATTTATTTTTTGTGAGAATTATTATAGAATAAGATTTTTTTAGTGACCAAATATTTTACTTATAAGAACCTATTAAGTAATCTCAGTGGTTAAAAAGAATATTGTTATATTTAAAGGTCCAAGTTTTATTAGTTGCATGTGTAGGGTGTGTGTGTTGTTATTGACTAAAAAAATTATAAATAGATACTGCATTATTATTTTTTTATTAATTTATGGTAATTACAAGGTATTATTAGTTACAGTATATAGTGCTCGAACCTATTTTTTTTAAGTATAACAATGATTTTTTTAATCATTGAGGTAGCTTGATTTATGCAAATATATACTACACCGTGATCACACTAAACTATTTAAAAAAGTATTTGATTCTATAAACATAGTATATTGACCAAATTTTCCTTTTGGGATATCTATTTAAGAAAAGATTTTATTGGAATGTTAGAAGAGTTTTGATAAAATATTGAGTTTGTGAGATAATTCTAACGTATTTTTTTGACCTTTATGATTAATTGTAAATTTTCTCTCTCATCTTAGTAATCTACATAGGCAAATAATGATAAAATTATATTAAATTTTGACTCTTATAAGTTATTTATTTTTGTTGATTATATTTTCAACAAATTACTAATAAATTCATTAGGTTCCAAGAAGTTTCAGTAGGCACCAACAAGGAAAGAATGTATTAGTTTAGGACTAAAACATATATTAAGCCAACTCAAAACATTAAAAAGAGGGATGTAGAGAACCCTTTTACACACCGAACTCTCCAGTCAGTGCAGCCTAATGACTTACGACTTGTGTTTTATTATTGATTGCTATGTTTGATCGTGCTTAGAAACTGTTTGACGAAATGCTTAAGAGAAGATTTTTCTCGTCTTTATCTTCGACACTAGCTTCGTTTCTCTCGATGCGGTGATGCGGTCAGCTATTTTGTTTTGTGATGTATGGTCATCAAACTAAAAAAATGAAAAATCCATTTTGGGTCCTTTCGTTTGGAAAAATGCTATCAGCAATTCAACCGCCGCGTTATCTATCTCGCTTCCCACTCAGCCGCCGCGCCAAATGCCGCTCCCTCCACATCCTCTCCTCCACCGAGCCCGTCACAAGGACCTCCCTCACAGACCAATCACAGATCCTCTCCAATCGTGACTTGCTTCTCTCCCGCCAACTCAGCGCCATCGAACTGACCCATTCTTACCTGGACCGTCTCAAGCAAACGGAGCCCCATATAAACTGTTTCCTTCACGTATCCGACCCGGACAAGGTCCTTAAACAAGCTCAGGAGATTGACGACAAGATAAAGAGGAATGAAGAAGTGGGCCCCCTTGCTGGTGTCATAGTGGCTATCAAAGACAACATTTGTACGGCTGACATGCCTTCCACCGGTGGCTCCCACATCCTGGAAGGGTACCGTCCTCCGTTCGATGCCACGGCCGTGAAGAGGTTGAAGGACTTGGGTGCCATTGTTGTTGGAAAGACCAACTTAGATGAGTTCGGTATGGGGAGTACGACTGAAGCTTCTGCTTTTAAGGTTTGATTAAATTCCCACTCAATTTGCTTGTTTAGCATTGTTGTTATTAGTGAAAATGTGTTTAGATGATGAAATATGTGGTTTTGGAAATTTACAAGATAAAGTGCTCAAGGGATTTGAATTGTCAAAAAATCTCTATTTAGAATTATAAAAGTTATAGAGATGTGAGAATAGCAAAATCATTTTATCCAAAAGACAACTTCCTAGTTTTGTTTGTCAAACCATGATTTTGACAGCAGCAGCTGAAATGTTTTTCTCGCTTTTGGTGTGTGAAAAACAGCTTTAGACCTCTGAACTTGTGCTAACAACAATGCTAAATGGAGCTCCATTTGATGATTGCTTTTACTTCAGTTTATAGTTAGCAATGCATTTATTAGTTTGAATAGGTGACTGCAAATCCATGGGACCTTTCCCGGGTGCCAGGGGGATCTTCAGGTGGCTCGGCTGCATCTGTATCAGCTAGGCAATGTGTCGTATCACTTGGGAGTGACACTGGTGGAAGTGTGAGGCAGCCAGCATCATTTTGCGGAGTAGTTGGTTTGAAGCCAACTTATGGACGGGTTTCGAGATTTGGGCTTATGGCATATGCATCATCCCTCGATGTTATTGGATGTTTTGGTTCGTCTGTTGCTGACACGGGGATTCTTCTTCATGCTATTGCTGGCCATGATTCACTTGATGCCACTAGCAATAAACGAGTTAAGTGTTGTTTCAATTTTTAAACTAGCGGAGACATTTTTCTTCGAATTGGTGTCAATAATACAAATAATATATTTTTTAGTTAAACATCTACCTTTCTTTTGAAGATTCTGACAGTTATATACATACGTATTCAGGAACTAAATTTTCATGCATATGTTCTTTATTTGTTGAGCTGCTTAGAAATTAGTCTAGTTCTAAGCAGTACCATCCACGGTTTAAGCAATTGTATCTCTGACTCAGCTTACTGAAGCGAAAGTCCCCATGACGCAAATAATTTTGGATGAGAAAGGTTCTTTATTTGTGTGATTTTCCTGTTTTCCTTTTTGCTACCCTGGTTTAAGGGCTCCAATTTTCTCTTGCCTTCTTGCTTACTTTTCTTCCCAATTCTGCATTGACATCCTAAATTTTCTCTGCCCCTCAGCTTTTAGTCACATCAATGACTGCAATAGAATCTCAAGACTTTGAAACCTTGGTGCTATCTGACTATTTTGAGTTGAACACATATTAGCATTATTTTTTCTGGCTTTATTGCAATAATATATGTTCTTGCATTTCAGGAGGTTCCTGATTTCACTTCTCAATTCACTTCTGCAAGCTCTTTGGAATCCAGGCCATTGGAGGGGTTAAGGGTTGGTATTATCCGTGAAACGGTTGATGCTGGTGTTGATTCTGGAGTTAAATCCGCAATACATGGTGCTGCTGCTCATCTGGAACAATTAGGATGCATTTTGAAAGAGGTGTAATTTTATACCTTCCATGTTCTTTTTGTGTGGAATCTGATGCATATTGGTTTTATTTATTCATTATTCATTTGAAATTATTGCAGGTTTCATTGCCATCCTTCTCTCTTGGTTTACCGGCTTATTATATTCTTGCATCATCAGAATCATCTTCCAACTTGTCGAGATATGATGGTGTCAGGTGACATGCTATGAAGTGTTTTTCTATTTTCAAGCATATGTCATGCTGATGGATAAAAGCTAGTTTGGAACTTAAAATTATTGTTTTTACTTTCTTTATATATGATTGAAAGAGTGAGGTTGGAGAGGGTAGAGTAAGGAGTGAAGATACATAATAAAGTTTCTGATTTCATGGTTCATTTTTCCTGTGATTTTCAACAAATCCAGGTATGGGAATCAAGCTTCTTCTGATGAGCTAAATGCACTTTATAAAGAGTCAAGGGCTAAAGGATTTGGGTCAGAGGTCAGCATCTAAACTTCATATAATGTTAGTTGTAATCAATCTGGAATCTTGACAAGAAATACATTTCAATTTTGCAGGTCAAAATGAGAATATTAATGGGAGCATATGCTCTTTCTGCTGGATATTATGATGCATATTATAAGCGAGCTCAGCAGGTATCATTCCCATTCCATTAAATTAAATACATTCTTACAATGAGTATCTTATGAGTTATGAGTCTACATTTAAGTAATTATATGCTAATAAAATCTAATGTGTCACCTTAAAGCCAAATGCAGTATGTAATATGTTACTGTTCTGTTTACTAGATCTTCTACTGATTGAGTTTTAGAAAATGTTGTGTCCCCATTCTCCAACATCAGACCCTACTTGATGACATATGCTACACATTTTTCGGCTAATGTAAGTAGTTGTATTTTTGTATCGGTAAACAGAAGCAAAATTTGAATACTTTGTTTGATATTTTGAAATTAAGGTGCCCAGTTGAGCATATGACTGTACTAAGGGTACCAAATATTTAATTACCCCCATGCCCCCATTTATAACTTTGAATGTATGTCAATTCGACCATTTTACTTGTCATATACTGAAGCCCATGGTTCTTTTAGGAGCATTTGATATTTAAAAAGACATGCTGATTAAAAGTGTTTTAGGTAAGGACCATAATTCGGAAAAGCTTCAAGGCAGCATTGGATGAAAATGACATCCTGATATCACCTGCAGCTCCATCCGCTGCATATAAGATTGGTATGCTATTTTTATTACCCCTTTTTCGTATTTTACTTGTTTATCTAATCCATTCCCTTTTCCTTATTTGCATGTTGATGTGCTGGTTGTTATGACTCGGGTATGGATAGTAATTAGCTGTTAACATTGAATTACCAAGTTGCTTGTGATGTTTTCAGGTGAGAAGAAGAATGACCCTTTGGCTATGTATGCCGGAGACATTATGACGGTAAGCTCATTTAGGCGCTACGATTATATCTTATCAAGTCATTACTCTGCAGTATAAGGCTTTGAATACTACCATGAATGTTTGGCTATTTATGATTCCACACTGCTTTGGCTTTCCTCACGTGGAAAATATTCTTCACTCCTTTCATTTCTGTGTTTAATGATGAAACTCATGTTGTATGAATTAAAATTTTCAACTGTTTGCTGCATTTTATATGTATCTTATTTTCCTTTTGCCCGCCTCTCATTTGGAGATTTAATACCCATATACAGGTCAATGTTAACTTGGCAGGCTTACCTGCATTGGTTTTGCCATGTGGATTTGTTGAAGGGGGAGCTGCTGGCCTTCCTGTCGGTCTTCAAATGATTGGTGCGGCATTTGATGAGGTATGCTGCCCTTTTTTTTACTAACTTGTTATTCATTCATCATTCGGCAAACACATTATATGCATGAAGGAACAAATAGGAACCGAGAAAACCAACCTCTTGATTTAGTTGATGCTATCTGTCAAAATGCCAGCGTTTGAGTTTGTTAAGCACCCATGCTTTTGGGATTACTCCTTTTAGCGTAGACTATCATTTGTAGACCTCGAACACTTGGTCACAGTTAATAAACGTTTTTTTTCCTTTGAGGAAGTTACTGTTACAGTTACGATTACAATCGACATGATCTGAATAACTAAAATCAGAATCAATCATTACAATGAACTATAATACTAATAACCATAATAAACCTTGAGGGAGTTTCAGACATGGTGGGACTTGAACCATAAAAAAGCTTGCATGATTGTGTTGAAAGGAGCACAAAATATACAGAGACAAGCATTACAACTTGGCATGTATATGTTTGATCTTATGTTTTGCAGGAAAAGTTGGTGAGAGTAGGTCACATCTTTGAGCGGACTCTTCAAGGTTACAATTTTGTTCCTCCACTCATTTCGAATGGCGCTTTTGCCTGAACTTTGATGATCCATATCACTTTATGGTGTGTCGATGGTCGGTGCTTTAGAGACGCCTGAATGATTTGGCTATATTTGTCCGCTGCGGCATATAAGTGCTATTTTGTTCCTAAAAAATTTGGTAAGCTGCCATCCATTATTTATCATTATCTCCAAATATTTCAGTGTGTTTATTGCATGCCATTTTGGGTGCCTGTTTTCATTGAAGTAGGTGATGGCCCGCAAACTACTGCTGATCATTCATTTAAATTACGTACTCTTTTGACATTTCAGTTCTATTCGAGGTAGGTGGTTTGTAAAATAGGTGGAGTACAAAAGAATAACTTAATTAATCAACATTGCAAACATAATTTAGAAAAAATGTACAACACATATTTTTTAAGTAAGAAATATTTTCAATAATAATAATAGTTTGTTACTTTTCAAACATCAGAAAGCGTATATTGTACTAAACTCCTATAAACTCAAATAAATCGCAAACAAACCTTAAGAGTAACACTCAAATCAAATCGTACAAACCCAGACAAGTCTTAAGTAAATCCCAAACTTATATTGGAATCAAATCTCACAACAGCACTTTCCGAGGATTGATTGAATAATCATTATCTTCGTGATAAGTAAACATAACATGTGACTATCCGATTTTTGAAGAGCTGAATGCGGAAACATTAAGCATCCAAAATCCAAAGCAAATCCGCATTTTTCACGTCTGAAAGCACCTCTCCTATGCCGGTTGTTGCCACAACCATGAAGCTGCTCCTCCTTGCATCTGAAATTAAAAAAAAAAAAAAAAGAGAACGTTGACGTGCTTGACATTCAATGATAACAGCAACTTTAGCACTACATGAAAGTTTCCCAACTTTTTGGACTACTGTCTTGGGTACTTTCGAAACTCTTGTAGAAGTTTCGAAACTCTTGTAGAAGTTTCGAAACTCTTGTAGAAGTTTCGAAACTCTTGTAGAAGTTTTGAAACTTCTTGTCAATGCTTGTTTAAAAAGACAGTTTTTAACATTTTGAGAAATATAAAACTTTAAAAATTATTCTAAAGTACTTGAATGATATTTTTAAAATAATTTGAACTTAAAAGACTCATTTTAAGATTTTGACAAATTTAGGGGACTTAAAATTAATTTTACAAAAAAATATTATATTTAATGTTATATCAAAATCATTTATGTTTATCAAGATTGTTCTAAAAGGAAGCAGCAGCCTTGAATTATTCTGGAAACATCACTTGGAGATAAGTTGGTTTAAGTTGAAGGTTTGTTCTGTCAGTGGAGAAGTCATAGAAGGAAGCTTAGTGATAGACATTTTGAGAAATAGAGTTCTGCACTTTCTGGTGAAAATTGGGTTAGGAAATTAGGGTTCTTGGATAGATTTTTATTTTTTGCAACCATGAATAAGAATAAGCTGTGTGTGATGATGATTCTTGTTCAAATTGCGGATCAATTTTATTGTAATTGTTTATGTTTATATCACTTTTATGTTATCCGAATTTGGATGATTTCGGTTTTTCAAAAATAAGATCGTGTATATGCCCGGAATGTGTTGGATATCGATTTTAGACATGATCGAATAGCACAGTTCTCTCTTTTAAATCATCCCTTTTTGACACGCATTTCCACTCGTCGCTTTGACCAACTTCAGTGATGAACTGCCATTCACCTTCAACAAGATGAATGGGTTCTCCGCTGTGGACGGCTTTGTGGAAATAACTTAATCCCTAGCAGAGATGATCAAGTTCGTGGCAAACGAACCCTCGATCTGACTTTTCTACATTCAACAGCACACGAACGTAGTTAATCTACATGATCATGTTGTAGAAAAGTCTCACGAAGTAACTTTACACACACAGGACTCGGAAGATTCTATCACCATGGTGAGATGCATGAAGGAATGTGGTTTCCCGATTGCGGATGAGATGATTAAAGACATTAAGAGTTTATTAACATTAATGGCCGCAAAGCGACCGAAGAGGTTTGATCCACGGTCCTGGTTCAAGCTTTCTGATGGGAAGAACCAACTCATGGGGACCAATGTCTTGGGGTCCTGGTTCCGGAAATGTCCAGTCGGATAGCAGTAATTATTTTTCAACTGTAATCCAGTCCACGAGACAAAAGCAAGTAATTTTAAGTGGCCACAACTTGATTCCAAGTAACAGATGGAAACCGAGCCTGAGAAGCCACCTCTGCAACCAGCTGCACCATTGTCGGTTGCATCCGCCAGCACCAATTCAATTCCTGATACAGAAGCTGATGAGCTACCTGTATCGAGTCGAATGGGCAATGAACTCAACGAAGAAGACATAAAGGAAGAAACCGAAGATGATGTCGAAGTTCCACATCACAATATATCATTCTATGAAGATTTCAAGGCTGAGAAAGAGGCTAAATTAGAACAATGGTTGCAAGGGACTGAAGGCAAAAATGGATGAAGGCAAGGGAGATAGTACACAAGTGATCTTCAGTAATACTGTTTCCTGTTGTATACGTACGGATCGGTGAGATTATCTGTCAGGTCTATATTTTCATTTTTCATGCAAGACACAGATTTATCTGTCAGGTCTGAATTTTCATTTTTCATGCAATACCTGTGTCGTCGAATACCGATGTTCTATGTATATTCGGGGAAAGGTATTGGGATATTGCCCTGTAGATCCTTCAAATACATGAAATTTCTTTAAAACTAAATATACCTAGGCAGACATGCATTCACACTAACACTCGGTTCGATGTTTAAGATAAGTGAGAACCGAGTTCAATTTTCATACTTGAGTTTGTCGCTGGAGTAAAATTTAACATACCCGTGTTGAGTACGTACTCATTGCATGCATATATACATATATCCAAGTAACTCCTACTAGTCATCGTCGATCAGAAATCCCAATGCTTGCTAATCGTTGTACAGTTTTCGAGGTTATATTATTAAGCAGCAAGCATCCTAGGAAATGGTTTTAACATAACAGGATGCATTGAGATCGGGATTGATTTTCTCAGTTTGTTTGATGAGGTGAGGTTTAACGAGAACCCTATTGAACCGCTGCCTGTTCAGCTTCTCACACTGGATCTTATTGGAAACGTTGGCCATGGCAGAACATTTTTCTCTCTCAGACCCATTCACAACCGGCTTCATAAAGATTAAACAGTTCGTCATCATAGCCAAACTGTGGTCGCAAGCTTCATTCCGAAGTTGCAGCGAAGTGATTCAGACGGTCAAGGTGGTGATGTAGAAAGTGGCAACTGGCAAGGATATCTTCGGTGGGGATCGACCAATAAAAAAATCCCAAGACCATAGCCAACAACAGGATCTTCTTCAATGTGGAGAAGACAACTTTACCCGTTTAGCCAAGAGGTTAATCAAATAGTACAGTTCTCTAATGGTGGGAATAGGATATTTGGTAGCAGACAGAAACCTGTTGAAGAACTCGGATGCAAAGCTCTATGCATTTAAGGAGACTGGCAGAAGATTCGGGTGGAAACAATGTCATTGCACCGAGAACTCTCATGATTGAAATCCATAAATGCCCAGCTCATTGCTTCAACGTCTCACCTTGGCTTTGCCCCATCAAAATGGAATTTCTTATATTCAGATTTCCCATTTGAAATACATTTAACCTATTCTTCTTCAACAGACAAATGACATAAGTACTGCCATCACAATTCACATCAAATCAAGAATAAATACTGCAAATGACACTGATTCCCCCATAACTTTTATAAAGAGAGGAAAACACCACGTGAATTATGGAAAGATGGACAAAAAGGCACAAATAGAACGACTCAACACCGGAATAGCAACCAATTGACAATGAAAACGGTTGATAATTACTTGGAGGTAGAAAACAAAAAGAAGGAAAACGTCATGAGAACAACTAGCTGCATGACATAGAAATGCACCAAAAAGATGAGGCTACTAGAAGCCTTCAGACATACCCGAAGGAGCGGAGTCAGGAGGAGCCTGCTTTATCACTTTTATTTCCTCTGGTATAATGCTATTTGCTACGTTTGGAATTGGAGCTGGAATCGGCCCTCTAGTGTTGCGGATTATTTTAGCCCTTCTGCAAAAATAGGAATGACAAATGGAGAGGAGGAATCAGGTGGTATTCCTTTATTTTATCATAGGAAGACTTTTATCATACAAACAAAGAAAGAAATTGAAATTTTGGCTTTACCTGATGAATTTTTGCTTTAAAGTGCCGGGTTTCATCCTTGATGCCCCTTTACAAAACCATATAAATGTTAGTTCAAGTTCATATTTTGGAGAAAAGTATAAATCAATGAAAATACAGCGAGTCTCTACCTGATTTTAGAACCAAAGGAGTTGAAGAAGGTTTCTGGACTCCCCTCTGTGCTTTTATAGATGCAATGACGGAATCAGCAGTAGGTCCCAAACCCTTCCGTCCAACCAACTTAATTCCCATATTTTCACACAGGTAGTTCAACCTCATCTCATCACCACCTCTGACTTCTCTCAGCTCAAATGCTTGTTGCTTTGATAACAATGTGTAAACATGCAGCTGATGCTGCTGATTAAAATGTGACTGGAGCTGCTGGAAGAGCACCTTATTAGAATGCTGCTGATCTGTCTTTGAACCTTCCTGATTCTTCTTTCGGGGCTCGTTAAATGTTATCCTCAAAATTGCTGGAGACTTCGGATCAGCATTCTTTCGACCAAAAATAACAGAAAAGCTCCCAAATTCCAGATCAGGTTCTCTGAACAAATCCATAAGGAGGGAAGCACAAGAATGAGCATTATTCGAGGGACTCTTGTCAACCTTTTTCTTTGCAGTCCGAGCCTTGGCATATTGAGCCATATTTGCAGCTTCCCTGAGCCCAGTAAGAAAAGCCCCATGCATGGTGGCAGGGTATCGCCTTGTAGTGGCCTCCCCGGCAAAGAAAAGTCTTCCATCCCCCACACTTTCTGCTAATATATCATAGTCATCTCCAGATGCCCCCACAGCTACATTAGAGTATGAACCTAGGCTGAAAGGATCACCACCCCATCTGGTACAGACGGTTTGGAGGGGTTCAGGGACGGTGATTCCTTGCGGTTCATATACCTGCACACGTTATACACAAATCTCAAAACTCGTAGAACCAAGAACACTTTGACTTTTGGAAACAAGATACAATCGTTTACGGTTAACATCATATACAGCACAACTGACACATGTTAAAAAAAGAAAAAAGAAAATATGCACTAGAATTAATTAAGTTCACTTGATTGATTCAAGCCACATGACACGTTGCACTTTCTTTATATAGAATACACACATAAGACTGAGAAACCCAAGAAAGTGGCAAATCACAATTAAAATGAGCCACACAAAAAACAGTACGTACGATTTTATTTTTAGTATTTCAGCCTACAACATAGATTATTAGATTAGCATAGAGAAGAAAAGAAGCAGCAACAAATAAAACATTTAACACAAGAAATCGAAACTGGTTACCCTTGAGGATTAGGAGAACTTGGGTCACTGCATCTGTTGGAGGCAATGTCTCAAACCTATGTGCAGCTTCTCCAGCTACTAAAGCAAGCAAGAGAGGGCCACCAGCAACTGTTGCATAGCTATAAAACAGAAAAAACTCCCCTCGACGATTTGGATCTTCAGTGAGATGCCCAAATGTATCAAGATCTGTACCCCAAAAAACATAAGGGAAAAGCATAGCAACCTTATTCAACAACCCAAATCCCAACCTCTTATTCCATCAAGCTTCCTCTGAGGCAACTCCGGAACAAACTTTATTGACCCACTCTTTAAAACTCCGAGAGGAACAGTACATAGTGCCATATCACCCTCAAACACCTGATTTCCTGCCATAACCTGCACTCCATCACTTCCATACCTAATAGTATGCACAGTCTTCTCATATAAAATTGGCACATTCTCTGCTAGAGCCTGAACCAACCTGCCATTCCCTCCAGGCAAGAAACAGTGATCCCCTCCCATGTCATACGGATCATCTTGGTCCCAAAATGCAAGTGAAAGCTTAGAAACTAATCCTGCATTTGCATATTCTAAATTTGCAAGATGCCAATTGAACAAATTAATCTCCTCTTCAGTAACTGCATCCCTAAAAACCTGTCTAAATGTCTCTAGTGCTGCCCCAAGTGAAACATCCATCGCGACTTCCCCCATTAACTGCCTAAGCCTACTAGCCTTATCCAAAAGCCGATTAAAAGCAGACTCCACCTTCGTATCCGTAGCGGGATCCACTGGAGTCCCATCCATCCGATAAAGTGGACACTTATCCCTCACCTTAAAAAGTGAAGCACCCAATTGTTTTGCCACAATCCCTAAAGGATTCCCCAAGGTACCCGTCAACACACTCCCACCTAAATCTGCGGCTGCACTCAATCTATTCCCTCCTTCCATCTTCTTCGTGTAAACCCTCCCACCAGCTCTCTTCCTCCCTTCCAAAACTGTAACCTTAAACCCGAACCTCATTAACTGGATAGCCGCAGCCAGCCCCGCCAATCCAGCACCAACTATAATCACGTTGCCTTTACTAGGATCAGCAGTTATTTCTCCTTGATAGCTGGGGCAACCCCAAAATTTATATATCCATGCGTAACCAAATAATCATAAGCAGAATCTAAAAGCGTTTTACAATGTTGTGGTATAAAATCAACAAACATTTCTTTAGTCACCCAGTTGGATATATTTTCGCGCCATTTCGCTATAATATGATTTCGAACGAGAATATAATTTACCTGCTCAATGCCACCAACAGAGGAAACAACGCCGAAGTCAATTTCTTCCTCAGTGAGAGAATCAGCTGGGAATCCAGCAGAAAGAGCGGTGAGAGCCTCAGCCGTTGATTCCTTATTGATCACAATTATCTCGTCACCTATTTTGGGTTGCAAAGTTTGTGTCGTCGTAGCTACTGTTGAGGAAATCGAGTTAGACTTAGGGTTAGAGTAAGGGATATTGGGTTGAAGGAAGCGTCGGGGAAGTTGAGGACTTGAAACGACGACGTGGAGGCACTGCGTCGAGGCCTGCCGCGTCGTCGTTTCTTGGGAACTGGGAAGGGTAGGAGGTGGTCATCGAGAGTAGGTGTGGCGTAGGGGTTAGAATTAGGGGCCGGGATTGGGGGAAAATTAGGGTTAGGGTTTGGTAAAGGTGGGTGAGAGTGAAATGGGGAAGGGGGAATTGGGAGAATTGATCGGGGTTTCATTTGGTGAGTTCATTGAGCTTTCTTTCACGCCATTTACTGAGAGCGGCTGTGTAAAGGGGTAGCGATGGAATATAGACGGGAGAAAAGAGGTGTTAGTTTCCTGAGAAAAAAATTAGTAGAACAGTGTTATATTCGATAATTGAGCCGCAACGATTTTGCCATTTAAATTCTATTATTATTATTATTGAGTCTTTGTTGTACTATGGAGTAGGGTTGTGTAAAAAAAATTATTCGAATAATTTGATCCGTTTATCGAGTAATCTTATCTGATCTTTTAGATATTCGATCCAAATTTTTTTAAGATATTTCGAATCGGATATCCAATAAAAAACGGATAATCAGATCGGATACGGATAAAAAAATCTTAATTTCGGATTATTCAAAAATATATTGGGCCTTTAGCCCTAGCCCAGTAACCGTAAAAGCTTTTCTAAGTCTCGGCCTTTTCTACACAGCTTTTTCTCTACGGCCTTTCAATATGGGCCTTTAAAAAATCAAATTTATTGTAACTTTTATATGATTTAATCGATTATAATCCAACACATAAATATTGCACGTTATAATTCAATCTTCATTCTAAAAACTGGGATTAACTACATTTTATTTTTTAAAAATAAAAAGAGTCAATATATGAAAAATATTAATTTTATCTTAAAAATCCAAAATGAATAAAACAATATAATTTTACAAATTTCTATTTTTTGGTTCTCTTTATTAAAATTATATGTTTAAACTGTCAAATCAACTAATACCTAACTTAATTAATTGGATAGATCAATCCAATTTAATTTTTAAAGCCATTAGCCCATTACCAAAGATCAAATCTGTTTGATTTCTAAGTCGTGATTATTCGAATGATATTATATTAAATGTATTAATTAGTTAACAATTAATCAAAAAAATTGGTCACAAATTTACGTATTAGTTTAACTTATTTACTTTTATTAAATGATTTTTTAATATACCATCGAATATCATTACTTAAAAAAGGATTAATTCTAAATAAAATAAGATATATATTCAGATCGGATATTCGGATATCAGATATGAAAATTCGGGTATCCGATTTTTTTCGCATCGGATTCGAATATCTATTTTAGCTATCCGAATTTTCGGATCGGATCGGATCCGATATCTGAATTTGTACACCTCTACCATGGAGTCCATCTAATCAAGCCGAGTCCGCTAAATTAAAATATTTTGTGTTATTCAAGTTGATAACTATTATTGTATATTTTTTTTAACTTTTTACTTTTAATTCGTAAAATTTAAGTCAACTCAAGTTGTTCGGGATTTTATTTAAATTTATTGGTGAATATTCATAATGTTTATTGGTAAATTTAAACGGTTTTTTTATAATTATATACGCTATATAAATATTTTCATATGTAATACACATATATAATGTTAAGTTGAAAAACTCGCCTCAAATTTAAAAATCAATTTTATAATTACTAAAATCTTTAAATTATTCGAATCATACTTTATAATTCAAACTTTATTTGAATATTTTTCCAAATTGATTTTATGGTATTACTGTCTTATTTTTTTAGTATCGAATTGTTTTTTAGTTAAAATTTTATTCACCCCTTCTATGGACAAGTCAACCCGAACCTATTCAATAATCTATTTTATTATTAAAAACATCTCATCATATTTACGATAAATAAAAATATGTTACATAAAAAGTATATCTAAAATTATTATTATTATAATTTAATATTTTCGTATAAATTAGTTGAGTTTAATATGTCTCCATCCTTAATCTCTTTACTTTTAATTAAATCTATATCTTATATAATTAATTTATTTTTATTATTAAAATGTATAATAATAAAAATTAAATGTGTAATTATATTATATTTTTTAACTTTTACATTAAGTATTCTGTTAAATTTTAACAACATAAAATTTAACTGATATTGTTTAAATAATTTAATTGATAAAATTAAAAAAATAATCAAAATAAAATCCGATGATAATTTTTTTGATTAAAAAATTGCTAGTTTTATTAAAAATAAAAATATCCAGAATTAAAATGAAGATTTACGAGCATAACCGTAAGCGTAAACTAATTTGTAATTAGGATATTTTTTTATAACTATTAACACAAATATTAACCACCTAGATCACACAAAGACTATAAAAAATGTGAAAAAACCTAACTAATGCTCGAATAAAATAAAGATACGAACAAATATGACTGTATCGGCAAACGATCCACAAAAGGGATGAAACTACTGAAAGATCACTGACAAATCGCAAATCAGAGTCATGGGACGTGAGAAAACTATCTGCAAGCACAAAACGCGTATTAAAATCAATCCGAGGGTCAAAAGCAGATAAGATCAATATGAACAAATAAGTGTCATCTTGATCAGTCGTGGTGATATCAAATCCAACCTTGTGAAAAATATAAAAGAAAAAAAAAAGAAAAAACTATAAACTATCAAAAGGGATAGAAAATATGTCACAAAGATATATATAAATATATCATAAAGACAGAGAATATGTCACAAAGACATAATTATTCTTTTCAAAAAATTAAAAAAATAATTGGTGAGTGGCAACCAATATCAAAACCGATATCGTTGCTGATTATATAAAATTAGAGAAAAAATTGAATTAAACAATAAAATTAACACAAATTAAGAGAGAGAATGCGGAAGAAAACAGCTAAGTTTTTTTTTTTATTTTAAATCTGATCATAATTAAATATCATAAATGTACTTTATTATATTAACTATAACTCAAATACAAAAATATTAAAGAAAATAAATAAATATCATTAAGAAAAGAGAAAATAACTTTAGTGACCAAAAATCCCAGATAATATACGATTTTGACTAACTTTTTTTGGATTTACGAAAATGACCAATAAAATCGCAATGCGATCTCTAATTCGCATTGCGATCTCCACTATCGCAAATTCGCGTTGCATTTCGCGTTGCGATAGTTGGAAATCGCGTTGCGATTTTCCATTCGCGTTGCGATAGTTGAAAATCGCGTTGCGATTTTTCATTTCGCGTTGCTATAGTTGAAAATCGCGTTGCGATTTTCCATTTCGCGTTGCGATAGTTGAAAATCGCGTTGCGATTTTCCATTTCGCGTTGCGATAGTCTACAATGTCGTTGCGATTTTCCAAATTCGTTGCGATAGTTAAAAAAAAAGATTTTGTTTCTTAAGAATTTTCTCTAAAAAGATGGTATCCGCGCGGACGTGTCGAAGACACGTATTACCACGACCACGACCACGACCACGACCACGACCCTACCCGACCCGAGACAGACGGCGGCGGCGGCGCGCGAGAGTCTCCCTTGTTCTCTATCACTCAACAAGGAAGTGGGAAAGCCAAGCCTTAAATACCATTCCAAATAGTGTTTCCAATACTATGTGGGATTTGAGCATTACCAACACTTGTTCCCAATACTATGTGGGATTGAGCCTTAAATAGTGATATTATTTTTGAATGTTTTGCTTAAAATTGCAATAATCGCGATTGATTGTAGATTGACTTTTAATTATGACATATTTAATCGTATAATACTAATGCAATTAGTTGCTGATTCAGTTGTTTTAAGGTGCATGATTGTTAGTTGTTTACTGAATAATCACATTGTATTGGAAACAAGTATTGGTAATGCTCAATCCCACATAGTATTGGAAACACTATTGAGAATGGTATTTAAGGCTTGGCTTTCCCACTTCCTTGTTGAGTGATAGAGAACAAGGGGGACTCTCGCGCGCCGTCGCCGTCGTCCGTCTCGTCTCGTCTCGGGTCAGGTCGTGGTCGTGGTAATGGTAATGGTAATACGTGTCTTCGACACGTCCACGCGGATACTATCTTTTTAGAGAAAATTCTTAAGAAACAAAATCTTTTTTTTTAACTATCACAATGAATTTGGAAAATCGCAACGACAACTGTAGACTATCGCAACGAATTTAGAAAATCGCAACGACAACTGTAGACTATCGCAATGCGAACTGGAAAATCGCAACGCGATTTTCAACTATCGCAACGCGAAATGGAAAATCGCAACGCGATTTTCAACTATCGCAACGCGAACTAGAAAATCGCAACGCGAAATGGAAAATCGCAACGCGATTTTCGCAACGAATTTGGAAAATCGCAACGACAACTGTAGACTATCGCAACGAATTTGGAAAATCGCAACGACAACTGTAGACTATCGCAACGCGATTTTCAACTATCGCAACGCGAACTGGAAAATCGCAACGCGAACTGGAAAATCGCAACGCGATTTTCAACTATCGCAACGCGATTTTCAATTATCGTAACGCGAAATGCAACGCGAATTTGCGATAGTGGAGATCGCAATGCGAATTAGAGATCGCATTGCGATTTTGTTAGTCATTTTCGCAAATCCAAAAAAAGTTGATCAAAATCGTATATTATCTGAGATTTTTTGTCACTGAAATTATTTTCTCTTAAGAAAACCACCCATACTTTATCCCTCTCCTCCGGTGGCTGTTCTGAGCCCTCTCTTCCCTTCAAGTTTGCCACAGACTCGGAAATCAGGTAAACGTTAAATTTGGAAACACTAAACTTAAATCTGAAGATTAATTTCTACTTTGAGTCGTGGGATTTTGAATTTTTGACTCGCTCTGTGTTATCTCGTACTCTGCTATAATTTGATTTTCTGTTTTCGATTCTACTGCGTGTTACTCTCACTTTCAAGCTGTTAATTCAAATTTCTAATATTTTATTCTTCATTTGGTCCTTGTAATTTCTGTTCTAGTGTTAATGTTGTACTCGAGCATTTATATATATAATTTTATGAAAAAGGATTTGTATTCGATAAGGGGGAATACAAGAATAATATAACATCCTTGTTAAAAAACTTTCTTAAATCTAGATGGAAGAAAAAGAGTGCACCAAGAGTTGTCATAAAAAAAACAAAAACCGAAAAAAAAGACTACATATTAGACGAATCAACCACACAATAAGAAAAAATGAATTATATCTACAGCACTGATAGCAATCAGAAACTGCAACAACATTCCAACACCGAAACAGCAAATGTCCACCCAACAACAAAGAATGACCATTGGAAAGGCAAACATGTGGCGCACAGCATCTCCAAACAACTTAGGAAGCAAGACCCTACCACCAACTAGCATATGAAACAACTTTAAACATGAGCAGTGAAAAAAGAAAGCCTTCATAGATATGTAACCACCCATAAAAATAGAGATTTGATATGTGTAGACACCCGTTTTTGTCCGGGTTATAAATGTTATATTATAATTATTAATATTATATTATAACTATTATTATTATTATAACAATTAAAATTATAATTATTATTAGTATCATTATTAATATTGCTTATGTTTTTATTGCTTGCAAGCTTTACAACAAGCTCAAATCTAGCCAGTAACCCCGAACTAAAGCCATCTGTGCTTCTAGAGGCTAATAGTCTTGTTCTTCGTACAACCGTTTCGATGTGCCAGCTTGACATGTAAAATAGAAAAGGGGTCAACGATGCATGAAAATGAAAAAGGAAATGAGCAGATAAAAGGGAATTCATCACAACGTGGGAGTTACAAAAAAAAACTGAATGAAACAGTTTTATAAGTGGGGAGAGCAGTTTGTAGAGGGGGTTTTTCTATTCCCATATTGAAAAGAAAAGGGTTACCATTACGAGTGGGGAGAGGCCATTTTGGATGAGAAAAAAAAACTGATCATTAATAGGAGAAATCATCTCTGTAATCTTTGGGAAAACAACGAATACAACCAGAGTTTGAGTTCTTCGAAGAGATAAAATCATCTTTAGCTATTAAAAACGAAAAATAAAAGAGAAATGAGCATTCTTTTCTTATGTTGATTCACAAAGTAAAAAGGTCATCCGAACTAGCAAGGTGTCGAGTAGTGGAATAAAATCATTTGAAAAATCATCATCAAACCAAAAAAACACAGAAGAAAAAGAACTCCATAGTAAAAAATCAGAGAGAAAGAAACCATCTTGGATCAAAATAGACACTTATATTACTTGTTCGTCGGAGATGAAATGTTAATCGGAGATCCAAGTTACTCGAGTGTAAATCTTTGGATCTAGGGAACCTCGTTTGTTTCTACTTGAACCCAGCGGTAGACCGGTGAGGTAAAGCCTCGGATCTATCTTTTCAAGTCTTTCATTCGAACATGGGCCACCAGAAATGAAGATCCCTTGTGTCGACGAACGAAACAGAGGGGCTTGATTTTAAAGGTCGGCTACTTTTATAAAACAAAGGTGAAAACAAATGAGCTTTTCTTTTTATTCTTTTTTAAATTTTTAATATGAATCAGAACTTTGGAAGTGGAACCGCACTATTGTTCATCTGTTGGGAAAATTCCTTTTAGGTCACTTGACTTTATTATGAGAAGATTATCAAGTTTCATTGCTTGCTTAATTAATGGGTTGATTACTAGATGTGTTCTGTTAGATAATCCTTTAGGCTTTTCGCGGTGTGTTGATATATATTCGTGAGTCTTTATTATGCGTGTCCTGTTTAGGATAGCATATGATTAAATAGGTTTCCCATATATCCATGTTAAATCATATGTATAAATATCAGTATAATTTAATTTTTGATGTTAATATGATCATTTGTATGAATATAGGTGCATATACTAATCGATATAGGATAAGTTTTGTGCTTTGCTTTATTTTATTCAATGTGTTGTACAAATTAATGTTATGGGTATTAGTAGTTACCTTTTTATTAGAATGCATATGAGTTTTGATATTTTCATATATTTACTTAATAAGTAGAGTATTGCATAATGTGTAGGATATCCTCATTTGCATAACTCGATATATTACATAATTGGATTACGGGTAATACACTTTTAATTTAAAATTGTTTTAAGTGGATTGTCATAACACATTTGAGGTATGCTTTTAATGATTTTAAAATAAAAGTGTATCCCATTAGTGACGCCTAAAAATCGATCCATCACTTTAAAATTTGGGAATGGAAGAAAAAGAAATGTTCGGCTATTTAAATTTATCGAGAAAAGGTTTTTATAGCTTTTAAGATCTGGTCTCGATATTTGTAAATAATCGGACATTCTTTATCATTCTAAAACGACTTGGTAATTTTAATTTAATTTATTTGGGTGCTTATGAATATTATTAAATTCACATCTTTGTTTTATGGGATCAGAAATCAAATTAAGTTCGAATTTGTAAAGTTCATTGCAAAGACGTTAATTAATCGACTAGGTACCGATTTAGGGCGTTGTGGGGTGTTAATCCTTCCCCACACGTAATCGACTCCCGAACTCATTTTTGGTAACACAGACCTCAAATTGTTGTTTTAATTAAAATTAATTTTTATTTAAAATGACAAAGCGTTTTTAGGTGTCAAATCACACCCTAATCAAATATTGGTGGCGACTCTTCAAACCATATTTTTCTATTGTAAACGAAATCCCAAAATTTTCGAAACGAGAGGTTTTTTAAATTGCATTTGTTTTTTAAATTAGAAATCAATTGAAAGAGATAAATTAAAAATTAATGTGATTTTCAAAATCTCACTTTTCCACCTTTAAGGAAAAATCATTTCGACAGATTGGCGACTCCACTGGGGACATTTTTAGAGAGTCAGGTCGATAGTCGATTAATTAATTATCTTTGCAATTGAAAGTTATAAATTCGTTCTAATTTGGTTTTTTGATCCCTTGTTTGGTTTTAATATTTTTTGTTTATAATTTTATTAACCATTAAATAGTTGTATTGATCTGTTTGTTAATGGTTTCAGATTAATTGTGTGTTTTGGGAATTGATTTTGAGTGCTTTTATTATGTGTTTTTTCGTTTTTCCTCATAAACTGTACAGTTGCATTTTCATGACATGAGCTAAAACCCCGCTCCGTCCTAATTAAGTAGGAGTGAGAGACTATGCCCTCGTGTGGTTTTCACCTCCGTATGGGATAGTGTATCGCTCCTGGAGCTTACGCCTTATGGTTATTGTGATGGTAATCACCTCCGCATGGATATAAGGAGATGTGTTCCCTCGAAATTGAACTCGATCCCCTAAAGCATGTGATGGGCCAGGATTAAGGGTTCGGCAGCCCAAGGGGCACCGACAAGGACAATTCGAGAACTTATTACTTTAGAACCGAACCCAGCATATAGTGAACATAGAGCCTGAGCTTAGGTCGAGCCTAACTCGAACCTTAAGAGTACTGTGAGGAGGGTACACAAGGAAAAGCTTTTTGAGTCATTTATTTTCGCTTTTCGAATAAATGCATGTGAACTAGAAATCATGCGGTTAGGTTTATTTTTCTCGAACAAGCATGCGAATTAGATATCATGCAGTTAGGATTTTTGTGAATAACAAGGCATGGGGTAGATATCATGTTGGGTAGGATCTACTAAAGTATGATTGGGTAGCCAACATGTAAGGATAGGTTTTATTTAATGATTATGATATTTATTATTTTGTTGCTGATATTATCTGTACTAACCCATTTTGTTGTATGTCTATTTTATTTTGATTTGATTGCATTTGCATCTTCATGTCATCCAAATGTGTTAATTCACAAGTGATTGACTAATAAGAAGGCATGTCATAATGAGATAAGAAATTCTTAACATGTAGTCAAAATCAGGAGATTCAAAGATGTTCAAATGATCCATGAAGAAGGACATCCGATGAATGAAGAAATATGAAGCTGATTGAAGACTTCCTTTAAAGGAGTGAAGGCCAAGATATTCCCTCAGAAGATAGATACAATTATACCAAGGACAAGAAGACCCTTCACAAAGACATGAAGATCACTTCGTATTGAAAGAAAAAATGGAGACCTCAAGATTCAATTTAAGGACATCTGGCGTCGTCAAAGGTGATAAAGTACGCCGACAACTTTGGGTGCAATATTAGATTCCATGAAGAGTACAACTCAAGAAAATGAAGAAATGAAGAATCACATTTATATTTTGACTACATGGTATACTGAATTCTTGTTGTCTAAATGAAGGTTGTTCTATGGTGGTCACTTTTGGAATTAACACCTTGTGCATTTGCATTTGCATTCTTATTAGCATTAATTTATTTATTTTGCTATTGTTGCTTTTTGTAATTTTGTTATCTCATTTGTACTAACTTGTTTCTATGTTGTTATTTTTTTTCTTTGTCCGTATTGCATGATCATGACATATTCAAAAGGTGTTGATTTGTGAGTGGTCATCATAGTAAAAGGTTTTCGTGACGGACAAGGGGTTTCGTGATCAAACAGACTATAACATAGTCAAGAAATGGCATCCTGAGAAAGCTTCGAAAATAATGGAGAGTTGCACACATAAAGATCATATGTCTGACGAAGAGCACAATGAGATAAGAGAGATAAAAGAACAAATGTCCAAGATAATGGATATAATAGATGTTTTGTCCAAAGGAAGAGAGACTTCTACAAAACAAAAGAAAGAACTCAATGAAAACAATCTCGAGGTGTCGGATAAGTAAGGGACTACTTTAGAACCTGTTGATTCTAGTCAGTATGAGAAATCACGCACAATCATTGTTCGTATCAACAAGTTGTTTGGAAATGCCAAGGAAATAGTGGTAACTGTAGAAGTTCAGAAGGATGAAAAGAAGCCATACAGTCAGAACTCGTTGGTGTTCGATAGTCTACTCCCAATATCAGGGGAAATAAAACTGGAAACTCTAATTCAACCCAAGTTGAGAGGTGGTTCTCGTTGTGATTCTATCCCAATATCATATAAGGAATTATATAATGAACTGTTAGAAGCCCTAGAAGTGGCCCCGCATTATGTGAAACCTTTGCATCCTCCATATCCAAGTTGGTATGACGTCAACGTTCATTGTGAATATCATGATGGGATTCAAGGACATTCTATTGATAATTGTTCTACCTTCAAACGTCGAGTCCAACTTCTACTAGATCATGGAGTATTGGAGTTTGAATTGAAAAGACAACCTAGTTTGGTAACAGATTATCCTCTTGAGTTCAAACCAAAAGTGACCAAATGTAAGGGTATCAGTAAGAACATCCAGGAAGAAGATTGTTTGCCAAAATATGAGGTTCAGATTTTCCATTTAAAGAGTGAAAATGATAAATTGAGTAGAGAGATGGAAGCCATGCGGGATAGTTTTCAAAGGATCGGTCAAGCTTTTAAATTTCCTAGTATAGGAAATGTCCCAGAGGAGGGGAAAATAGGGGTCACTAAACTTAAAAATGATGTTGAACAATTGAGAAAGAATTGTAAGGTGCAAGAAGGTCAAGCTGAGAAGTTTTCTCATGATTTACAAATTGTAGAAAAAAGACGCAATATAGTTGTTGATAATTTGGGAAGATATCAGGCCAAAAATAAGATGTTGAATAGGTCAATTGCCAATATGGAAATTTCATATCAACGCCACAAACGGAAGAATGACGCTGAGTTAGAAGCCGTTAGAGCCAAGAACAAGAAGTTGATGAAGATTGTGGATGATTGTAGTGATATTATACAAGAACTTCATAACCACAATGACTTTCTTACAAGAAAGATTCAACAGCAGTGTCTACAACTCCAGGATTCGACACTCAAGATAGAGAAAAGGGAAAAAGTCATGAAAGAAGCTATGACCCAAGCAAGCAATGTGGCTCACAAATGGGTTGATTTAGCTGGCTTTTCAAGAGAATTTAAGCATATTGATAACTCGACCCCCGAGCATGAATGGAAATTAAATTGGCTTTTGAAGGAGATATAAAAATTTGGATTGAAAGCTGTCTGTTATATGTAAAGTTTGTTTGATGCACCGAAACTTTTATGTTCAATGAAAATTGTTTTAAGATATCACTCTGGATGACACCTTTTGTATTTGCATTTGGCATTTTCATTTGCATTGCATGTATTTATTTAGAGAAAATAACCTCAGTGACCGAAAATGCCTTATAATATACGATTTTAACCAACTTTTTTTGGATTTACCAAAATGACCAGCAAAATCGCAACGCGATCTTAAATTCGCAAAGCGAACTCTAATTTTTCAACTATGTTTCCAAATTCGCAACGCGAATATCCAGATTCGCAATGCGATTGTAAGATTCGCAACGCGATTGTAAGATTCGCAATGCGATTTTGAAAAATGTGTTACGATAGTTAAAATGTGTTGCGAGAGTTTGAAAAACGTGTTGTTGCGATAGTGAAAAAGTGTTGCGATAGTGAAAAAATCCAAAATAAGTTTACATTTTAACTATTCCAAATTCACGTGGAGTTTGAAACAATAAAGAATGTGTTGCGATAGTGTAAAAGATTCCCAAGCCATTTGTAAGATCTTAGTTTGAAACAATAAAAATGTGTTGCGATAGTGTAAAAGATTCCCAAGTGTTTGCAATGTTCAATCCCACATAGTATTGAAAACACTATTGGGAATGGGTATTTAATGCTTGGATTTCCCACTTCCTTGTTGAGTGGAAGAGAACAAGGGGGACTCTTGCGCACCGCCGCCTCCGCCGTCCCGTCCCGTCTCGGGTCGTGGTCGTGGTCGTGGTCGTGGTAATATGTGTCTTCGACACGTCCACGCAAATAATATCTTTTTAGAGAAAATTCTTAAGAAACAAATGCAATACTACCAGTCGTTGCGATTTTGGAAAATCGCAACGCGAACTTGGACTATCGCAACAAATTTGGAAAATCGCAACGCGAACTTCGACTATCGCAATGAATTTGGAAAATCGCAACGTGAACTCCGACCATCGCAACGAATTTGGACTAAAGTAAATTTGGAAAATCGCATTGCGATTTTGTATTATCGCGTTGCGATATTTTGTATTATTGTGTTGCGATAGTCAAAATCATGTTGCGATTTACATATTCACATTGCAATTTTCTAAAATCGCAACGCGAATTTGGAAAATCGCAATGCGATAGTCAAAATTGCGTTGCGAATCTAGAAACTGATTTGCGATACTGGAGATCGCGTTGCGATTTAGAGATCGCATTGCGATTTTGTTTGTCATTTTGGCAAATCGAAAAAAAAGTTGGTCAAAATCGTATATTATAAGGCATTTTCGGTCACTGGGGTTATTTTCTCATTTATTTTAGCATTTTACATGCATTAATTATAAAAACACGGAAATAACTTATGGAAGGTTATGTGACAGTAATAACAAGATCATTCATTCATACTATTCCTCATCGTCATGAGCAAACAAATAGAAGCAATGAAACAATCTATTGAGAAATTACAAGATCAACTACAATAGCAGTTAGTCGGGTCACAACAAGATATGAAGAATCAAGCATCGGGTTCTCTGTAAGGGGTATCAAATCAAATGACTCGGGTGTTCGAAACTAAGGTTGCTGATACAGAGAAAATTGTTGATAAAGGATACCAGTCTCATCAGACTATTACGTCGAGAATCATAACCTACCCTGGAGCATCTGACTCAAACCAAGAGAAGAGCCTCGCCAATTATGAGCAATTTAAAGACAAATTCAGGTGGTTGAATGAAGCCATTAAAGATATGAAGGTTGTTAATGCCCCTCACAAGGAGTTAAAAGCTAGAGAACTCAGTTTGATCCCTGATTTGGTCATCCCACATGAATTTAGGGTGCCTAATTTTGAAAAATATGATGATACTAGTTTTTTCCTAATTCATCTGAAGATGTTTTGTAGAAAGATGGAAGGGTGCCTAAATAATGACAATATGTTGATTCATTACTTCCATGATAGTCTTGTTGGGCCAGCTGTAGTATGGTATAACCGTTTGAACAAAGAGCAGATCAAGACATGAGTCAACCTAGTTGATGCTTTTCTGAGGCAATATCAATATGTTAAAGGTTTAGCCCCAAAACGCCATGACCTTCAAAGGATAAGAATTAAAACTATTGAGAGCTTTAAAGAATATGCCCTAAGATGGAGAGGAGTGGCAGCACAAGTTCAGCCTCCTTTGTTATAAGAAGAAATATCATATATGTTTCATGATTCTCTTTCAGCTCCTTTCTTTAAGTTAATGCTGGGAAAGTCGACGAATAACTTCAAGGATCTTATGACAACTGGGGAGTTAATTGAGGATGCAATCAGCAAAGGAAACTTGAATGACACTTCTAAAAGCCCAACCGATCAAAAGGAAAAAACTGATGAGGTGAATAAATGTCACATCCAGAGCTCCCACAACCGTAAAAGAAAAGGAGAAGCGATTTACTCGAGACGTCCAAAGAAAGTCCTAAGATCGAAAAATGCTTTGAAAGTGTTCCAAACTCCTATCTCAGATTTGTATCCCCATTTGATTGAAGGTCAATACCTCACACCGAGGCCAGTGAAAGTGCAATCAGACCCTTTTGCTCACAGCTATGATCAAGATAGTGTTTATGATTTCCACTTGGGGGCATTAGGACATTCTACGGGAAATTGTAGGCCGCTTTATAGGAGATAGAGATGTTTGTGGTAAATGGGACATTGACAGAGGATTTGGTGGAACAGTGGATGACGAGCTTGAGTGGGGCATCAAATAACAATATGTAACATCCGTTTGAGTTAAGTACCACAATATTAGATGGGTAATGGGGCATCCTAGGTAGGAAGAGATTATTTCATTCTATCATGAAGCTTTATTCCATTTGCAACATCATGTTTGAACTTGTTTTTCATCATTTCTCAATTTTTTTGTAATTATATTTAAATGAATTCATACTATTTTTAAAGATGGTGAGCATTGAATTAAATTTGCGATTTGAAATTCTTTGAATATCAATTGAATTAAAAAACTCTGTAAATGGTCAGAGTTATTGTTCTTTGACAAAGTGACATGATTGAAACCTGATAAAACAAGGACCCTGGACCTTACCCCCAGAATATACAATCGAACACCATACCCTTTCTTGTAGGATATAACCTTATCCTCTTATAAGGGAATGAACAAGAGGCTTGGTATTAAGGTATGCATAGGAACTGACAACATGGGGCATCTTTTGTGTATGATGTTACAAAACCGACTAGATTACACTTCTGTTGATGACTTTCAATGATGATTATGATCTTTACATATGGAATAGTCCAGTAGGTGAATCTAGTTTAGGTCAGTTGCTTGGAAATTGAACTCTAACGATGAGATTTTCTGACTTTCAACAACACCTAGACTATGACAGGTTCTTCTTGACAAGCTTAAGAAATTGGATCCGTATACCCAGATTATAATATTACATGTATACAATAAAGCTTGAGTTGTCCCTCTAGAGTAATTGGTTAAACGGCCCGACTTTATGGATAGAATTCAGCTACCCCTAATAAAGGTGATTATATTATATGTATACAATAAAGCTGAGCTATTTCACTAAGGCAATTGGTTATAGAGAAAACTCGAAAGCCCTGGCTTTATGAATAGATTATATTCAAACCATGACTTTGATCGGGTACTTGGCAATTCGGTGTATGCTCCACTGTGATTGTCAAGTCAAAGATTTTGTGATGAGATGAACCCCTCAGCTAGCCCAATAAAGGCAAATTACAATAAAGCTGATTTTAGCTAGCCAGACAATGACAAATTAAATCAATTTTATGAATAAGGAGTTTCGGTAAAGATAGACTAAGGGAGTTAAGGAACACCTGTTATAGTCAATATCACACGAGCACTCAGGAATTTCATTTTTAGACCAATATTTCTGCACTACCTTTGTTAGAGGAGTCTACGAAGCTTGAACAAATGGAAGATTTCAGAGAACTGAAATAGAAGTGTTCTAGAAAGTCTAGTGATTGATTATGCAAGTTGCGTCATTTTGTCTGTATCTGATTAAAATACCAAGCCGAGAAAGAGGTGCATGTTAAAATGTTCACGAAGACCGAGAAAGAAATGAAATTGTGGTGGCACAAACCTTAGAAAATAGGAAGCCAACTTGAAGCCAACCCATCAATTTTGACACTTGTCAAAGAGTTATAACTCTGAAAAATTAAATAATTATTGATTCTTTTGATATTCTTTGAACTCATGTTTATGATTTGATTTGATTGTGAGCCTAAATTAAGGGGCAATGTTTTATAAAATTCTTTCATTCTTTGATCCCTAAAATAAGATAAAAGGAAAACATTTTCAAACAGGACATTTCCAAATATGAAAGGTCCTTGAAGCTGGTGAGGCTCATTATGCCTCTATTGGAGAATATGAATAAGCGATTCCAGAACATGAAGCATTCCACAATCTTGAAGTAAATGGTATGAGAGATTCGAATGACTAAAGAATAAAACTTGTGACATTTCCTTGTGACGTTGTCAATAACCATCAAGAAGAAGATGATCTCATTATTCAGAAGGGGCACATATTATAGCTTGTATAAAATGCAAGACATTTTGTTAAAAGAGTTTATCGTTTCTTAAGTGTTTGTGGAAACATAAAGAGAAGCCCTCGAGCTATTCAACATTACTGTGTAGTGACACCAGAATGAGAACATTCAAGTTAGGATATGTTGGGCACGAAGAAATCCATGAGTACTCACTTTGGGGCATGACCAGAAACCCATATCATGTTGGGATGACAAGATTCAGACCAAGAAGATATTGAGAATGAGTCTCACAACTTGAAGTGTCAGGGGCAGACCGTGAATTTGAGCAGAGCTTACCTTGTAAAGCAAACCAACCGAGCATCAATTAATGGCAGAGTCCTGAAAGAACAACTCAGAAAGCGTAATTGAGCCAATGACGGAAATGGGGCAACACAGTCATATTTCTGACCATAGCAAGAAGTTGAAAGAGAAGATAATTTCTCTGAAATGAAGATAAAAAACGAAGACAACAAGAAGATAGAAGAAGATTATATGGCTCTTCAGAAATACAATTTGGAAATTATGAAATGTTGCATGGGTATCTAAAGCAAACCCTGGAAATGAATGATCAAGTAGAAGAAGACTGAGTTCGCCACTTTGAAGTTAAATGAAGATTGAATCGACATTTATGCTTTCATAAGAACATCATTTGCATAAAAGAAAATGCATTACACTGATACATTTCATTGCATTCGTGTTTCATGCATAAACACATGGTTTTGATAGATCTTCCAGTGAAAAGATAAGATGCAGGATGTTAAAATCCCGATAATTAAAAGGTAGAAGTTAAACAACAAATACAGGGAATCATGTTTAGAGAGCCAGAACCTGAAGAACGCAGAGGTCAATCCACAGAGGAAGCATTGCTTTGAAGTGGGGCACGTGGCCCGACCATTAAGTCATTCTATGGAGTGAAATGAGAATGATTTCTCATTAAAATATGAAATTTGAGATTTTGAAAAATAAGAAAGGTTTCGTACCCAGTAAACAATTTAAGTCCTTCGAGCCATCAGTAAGTCTTTCGAGCATGATGATGAAATCCTTCGAGTCATCTGTAAGCCTTTAGAGCAAGATGATAAGTCATTCGGGTCATCCATAAGACATTCGGGTAGGATGTTTTCACATGAATTTGAAAAATAATAAAGTGATGTTTTAAGGAAGTGAAACCTTTGAAAACTAAAAAGGCGATTTCCAAAATTTCTCACTTAGTAAGTCCTTCGGGCCATCAATAAGTCTTTCGAGCATGATGCTTAAATCCTTCGGCCATCAGTAAGCCTTTCGAGCATGATGATTAAATCTTTCGGGTAATTTGTAAGCCTTCATGGAAGAGTAGTGAAGCAATCCCATTAGTAAGTGATATCAATAAGTCTTTCGAGCATGATGATAAAGTCCTTCGGGCCATCAGTAAGCCTTCAGAGCATGATGATTAAGTCATTCGGGCCATCTTAAGCCTTCACAGAAGAGCAGTGAAGCAAACCATCTTAAGCCTTCATGGAAGTGTAGTAAAGCAAGTCATCAGTAAGCCTTCCGAGCATAATGATTAAATCATACGGGTCATCTATAAGACTTTCGAGCAAGATGATAAGTCCCCCGGGCCATCTTATGCATTCACGGAAGAGTAGTGAAGCAAACCATCTTAAACCTTCACAGAAGAGTAGTGAAGCAGAATCACACCAGAAGATTGTTCGAGTTCTACTCCTTAAAGCAAGAGGGAGCGAACCCGTAGGCAGAAGATTATTCGAGTTCTACTCCCTGAAACAAGAGGGAGCGAACCCGTAGGCAGAAGATTGTTTGAGTTCTACTCCCTGAAGCAAGAGGGAACGAATCCGCTAGTCGAAGATTGTTCAAAGAAGAGGGAGCAGATCCCTCATCAAGTTTCAAAGCCCGGAGATGGAACTGGATAAAAAAGTATTGTCTTTTTTATCTTTGTCCTATTCTTGTTAACACAAGAATGGGCAAAGAGGGGCAGCTGTAGACACCCATTTTTGTCTGGGTTATAAATATTATATTATAATTATTAATAATATATTATAACTATTATTATTATTATAACAATTAAAATTATAATTATTATTAGTATTATTATTAATATTATTTATGTTTTCATTGCTTGCAGGCTTTACAACAAGTCCAAATCTAGCCAGTAACCCCGAACCAAATCCATATATGCTTCTAGAGGCTAAAAGTCATGTTCCTCGTGCAACCGCTTCGATGTGCCAGCGTGACATGCAAAATAGAAAAGGGGTCAGCGATGCATGAAAATGAAAAAGGAAATAAGCAGATAAAAGGGAATTCATCATAACGTGGGAGTTAAAAAAAACTGAATGAAACAATTTTGTAAGTGGGGAGAGCAGTTTGTAGAGGGGTTTTTTTTATTCCCAGATTGAAAAGAAAAGGGTTACCATTACGAGTGGGGGGAGGTCATTTTGGATGAGAAAAAACTGATCATTAACAGGGGAAATCATCTTTGTAATCTTTGGGAAAACAGCGAATACACCAGATTTTGAGTTATTCGAAGAGATAAAATCATCTTTAGCTATTGAAAACGAAAAATAAAAGAGAAATGAGCATTTGTTTCTTGTGTTGATTCACAAAGCAAAAAGGCTATCCGAACTAGCAAGGTGTCGAGTAGTGGAATAAAATCATTTGAAAAATCATCGTCAAACCAAAAAACACAGAAGAAAAAGAACTCCATAGTAAAAAATCAGAGAGAAAGAAACCATATTGGATCAAAATAGACACTTATATTACTTGTTCGTCGGAGATGAAATGTTAATCGGAGATCCAAGTTACTCGAGTGTAAATCTTTGGATCTAGGGAACCTCGCTTGTTTCTACCTGAACCCAGCGGTAGACCGGTGAGGTAAAGCCTCAGATCTATCTTTTCAAGTCTTTCATTTGAACGTGGGCCACCAGAAACGAAGATCCCTTGTGTCGACGAACGAAACAGAGGGGCTTGATTTTAAAGGTCGGCTACTTTTATAAAACAAAGGTGAAAACAAATGAGCTTTTCTTTTTATTCTTTTTTAAATTTTTAATATGAATCAGAACTTTTGAAGTGGAACCGCACTATTTTTCATATGTTGGGAAAATTCCTTTTAGGTCACTTGACTTTATTATGAGAAGATTATCAAGTTTCATTGCTTGCTTAATTAATGGGTTGATTACTAGATGTGTTCTGTTAGATAATCCTTTAGGCTTTTCGCGGTGTGTTGATATATATTCGTGAGTCTTTATTATGCGTGTCCTGTTTAGGATAGAATATGATTAAATAGGTTTCCCATATATCCATGTTAAATCATATGTATAAATATCAGTATAATTTAATTTTTGATGTTAATATGATCATTTGTATGAATATAGGTGCATATACTAATCGATATAGGATAAGTTTTGTGCTTTGCTTTATTTTATTCAATGTGTTGTACAAATTAATGTTATGGGTATTAGTAGTTACCTTTTTATTAGAATGCATATAAGTTTTGATATTTTCATATATTTACTTAATAAGTAGAGTATTGCACAATGTGTAAGATATCATCATTTGCATAACTCGACATATTACATAATTGGATTAAGGGTAATACACTTTTAATTTAAAATTGTTTTAAGTAGATTGTCATAACGCATTTGAGGTCTGCTTTTAATGATTTTAAAATAAAAGTGTATCCCATTAGTGACGCCTAAAAATCAATCCATCACTTTAAAATTTGGGAATGGAAGAAAAAGAAATGTTCGGCTATTTAAATTTATCGAGAAAAGGTTTTTATAGCTTTTAAGATCTGATCTCGATATTTGTAAATAATCAGACATTCTTTATCTTTCTAAAACGACTTGGTAATTTTAATTTAATTTATTTGGGTGCTTGTGAATATTATTAAATTCACATCTTTGTTTTATGGGATCAAAAATCAAATTAAGTTCGAATTTGTAAAGTTCATTGCAAAGACGTTGTTCGCGTGTTGTGAGTACTATAAAATATACGCAAATAATGTGCAAGTATACACAATCGCTCAAGTAATATAATGATGAGTGAGTATCGTCTCCACAGGGATTGGGTGAAATTACGAAAGTCTAACCAAAGCAACGCACTAAATTATCTAAGTATAGTTAGTCTTGATATATACAAATGTCAAGATAATGGAAATGTGTATGCTGGTGAATGTGGATTGATGGTGTGATAGTGTAGCAAATGGAAATGCTGTGGCAATAATGGATGTTTAATATTGAGTATGGTGAAATGTCAAGGCAATAAAAAATGGTAAAAACAGTAAATAAAAAGATAAATAAAATAAGAAGAAAATAATCCTCACGTGACAAGCTTCCAATGAAATGAATGGTAAGGATTGGTCTAAGGTTGCTAAACTTATTTCTTAAGTATATTTAAGCTATTTTGTCTTTACTTACTCGACAGGGCTTTCCTAAGGTGTTCAAAAGAACCTAACAGAATAGGATGCCAAGGCATCTGCTCTCACTCAACGATGTTGGACAGCCTACCCTATTGATAAAGACACCCTTTTTAGTCGTTGAAATCCTAACCTAGTCTCTTCCGAGATCTAAGGGATTAAGTTATAGTATTCCTAGGCCGGTTCAAAGCCTCTTGAAAATACCATAACCCATTGCTTATGAGGATCTTATCTTGCGTTTCTTCCGAATACTTACAAGTATTTTTAGCTTATGATTCTTCCGAATACCTAACCTTCATCTAAGAGATAGACATTTCCATGCCTCTTACAAGCCTAGATGGTGAAGCATTCATAAGCAAAGCAAATAAAGAACCCAAAATAAACTTAAATATACCCTAAAAAATAAAGTTTAAACAATCGTTCAACCAACCACCACCAAATAAGTTAGTTCATGGTGGGGTTCGAAATATCCAAACACAAAGTCATGAAAATATTCGTTCCAACAACCTAAAAAAATAATATAAAAATAGCAGCAAAAAGGGAAGCAAGAAGAAGCCTTCGACGCGCCACCGAAGGTCTCCTCTCGGCCACCACGAACCACCTAGCTCGCTAGCTCCTTTCGGCGCCTAGCTTGCCACTCCTTGGAGCTTTATCAATGGAGGAATATCCCAAGGAAGAAGAAAGGAAAAGAGAAAATAAAAATGTGATTTTTCTGCTCTATGCGTGTGCTCTCTGTCCATGTATCTCTCTCTCCCATGAGGTGTCATATATAATAAAAAAATATCTAGGGGTAATGATGAGTTTGTTGGGTGCAAAATACCCCTCATACCCCTAGAATCACATGTTGTGCATGAACCTTATCCTCCAAGTGGCAATGGTCCATTGGCAGCTCTGGCAGGCGGTTACAGCAGTCCTTCACGTGCAGAGACAGCTGTCCAGTGCCAGCTGTCCTGATGCAGAAATATCTTTTTGTCTTTTTCTGCGCCGGAAATGCCAAGGCATTTCAATCTGCTTTAGCAACGTATGATGCCGCGGCATTACTTCCCAAAGAATCCTTTTTCTTGCTATTCCCTGCACACCATAGACAAACTGCACATTTCCCTCAAACAACACCATTAAAAAATAAAATAGCTCAACCACCACAAATGCAACTATATGCAACTACATGATCCTAAAATGACTAAAATGAGCTTTTAAACAAACAATAACTTAAGTGAAAAAGGCTTTAAAAGTAGCCTTTTTAGGAAGTTAACAGACGTTAATTAATCGATTAGGTACTGATTTAGGGCGTTGTGGGGGTGTTAATCCTTCCCCACACGTAACCGACTCCCGAACTCATTTTTTGGTAACACATACCTCAATTTGTTGTTTTAATTAAAATTAATTTTTATTTAAAATGACAAAGCGTTTTTGGGTGCCCAATCACACTATAATCAAATATTGGTGGCGACTCTTTGAACCATATTTTTCTATTGTAAACGAAATCCCAAAATTTTCGAAACAATAGGTTTTTTAAATTGCATTTGGTTTTTAAATTAGAAATCAATTGAAAGAGATAAATTAAAAAATAATGTGGTTTTCAAAATCTCACTTTCTCACCTTTAAGGAAGAATCGCTTCGGCAATATGCACAACAATACATCCCTAGAAACCAATTACGAGAAAAGGATCAACAAAAACACTACTGCCCAACAATCCCAACAGTCATACTTGGATCCCTAATAAAATCCGCGATAGGAATGTAGCACTTAGGTCATTTTCACTTGCACCGGCAACCTAACCTCCAAATCGCAGCATCAAAACAACTATCAATTCAAAAACTCCTATTGTTAAACATAACATCGTTTCTATGGAGCCATATAGACCACAAGACTGCAAACAATGCCAAATTCCATATCTTTTTGGACGAGCATTGTTGGGTAAATGATCCATGTTCGTAGAACAAGATTTGATATAGAGAATCCGAAATCATGGGAAATAACGACCATGAAATCGATTTTTGGCTGTAGCGTTCATCTGATTCATGTAGTTGTAATCCCTGTTCTGGTATTACATGAATCTATGGTTACTAGGAGATACTTCATGCTGAACTTGAGTATCTGGCTCTGTAGTTGGTCTATGATCCGATTCGGATTTCCCCTTCCCCGAATCAAAAGCGGATATTAATGGTGATTTAAAATTGATTATTTTTCGCTGTATCAGACAGTTCAATTTGATATAGAAAAACCGATATGGGGTGAAGTAACGATCATGACATCTTATTTTGGCCCGTTAATTTGAATCTTTGAGCTGTAGTGTTCGTCTGATTCATGTAGTAATCCTGTCCTGGTATTACGTGAATCAAGGTTACTAGTAGATATTTCATGCTGAACTCGAGTATCTGGCTCAGTAGTTGGTCTATGATCCGATTCAAATTTCCCCTTTCCCGATTGTGGTTTAAAATCAATTCTTTTTTGCAGTATCAGTTTGTTTGATTTGTGATAACTCCAATGTTGCCTTCCATTTGTTAATGTGATGGAGGTGAAAACCAAGGAAGATAATCTTCCTACAGCCACACCATCCGTTCAGATAAAGGTGAAGTAACGATCATGACATCTTATTTTGGCCCGTTAATTTGAATCTTTGAGCTGTAGTGTTCGTCTGATTCATGTAGTTGTAATCCTGTCCTGGTATTACGTGAATCAAGGTTACTAGTAGATACTTCATGCTGAACTCGAGTATCTGGCTCAGTAGTTGGTCTATGATCCGATTCAAATTTCCCCTTTCCCGATTGTGGTTTAAAATCAATTCTTTTTTGCAGTATCAGTTTGTTTGATTTGTGATAACTCCAATGTTGCCTTCCATTTGTTAATGTGATGGAGGTGAAAACCAAGGAAGATAATCTTCCTACAGCCACACCATCCGTTCAGATAAAGGTGTTGTTCTTTGCTAAAGCTGGGGATATAACCGGGTTGGCCGAGTTATAGATGGAGGTTTCATCCGGTACTACTACACAATTAGCTGATCCTTATTCCCATATATAATGGGGTAAGGGGAGGTAGGATAGTAGGTTGTCCCTAATACTAGGTTGAGAGCTGCTTCTATAGGAGAACTTCGAATTATGAAATACCCTCCGTGGGACTCGATCTCATGATCCCAAAGTTAAGAACCTTGTGCTCTACCAACTGAGATGGTCATTTCTCCGGTACTACTACGCAAGATTGTCTAAACAAGCTTGTCGCGAAGTTTCCAAACTTGGACGAGATCCGTCACTGCTTTCTTCTTGCTTTGAATGAAGAATATTGAGTCTTTTTCATGTTCCGATGTTACTGCAATCTCATGTCACTCGGATTTTTCATTTTCTTTAAAATATGTCCGGCACTCGTGTTTGACACTTGCTTCATTCGGACTCGGATGTGTGTGTTCGATACGAGTGCGTGCCGGACATAGACGTGTTCATATTTTAGACATAGGTGTTCGAGATGAATGTTCGGTAGTCCGATTTAAATTCAAACATGGATATGTGAGCATCAGTTCTCGTATATATGAACATCGGACTCGTACTCAATACTTGCTCGGAGCTAACACGGAATGCAATTTTATATGAAGTACATAAATGATCATTAAATCACGTTGAAATATTTTTTTTAGTGATTAAAATTTTGAAAGTTATTAAATGATCATTAAATTTATTGAATTTTTATAAAATTTTCATTGTATGTTATAAAATAATGATAAGTTTAATAATCTCTTTATTTTGTAATAGTTTGATAAATTTTTAAGGTAAAAAATGTGGGGTGGGAAAGAGATATTTAGGTGAAAGCATTTAATTTTAGAAAGTTTTTCCCTTTTTCTATACGTTCGTTTGCTAAAAATTAGATTTAAAAAAAATTTATAATCCGATAAATAATTAAACATGTTTAAATGTTTGAATCTTCATTTTCTATTTTATCTTTATTTTTGATATTTACTTATACAATGAGTAATAAAGGCTTATTCTTTGATTAAAATAAACTTAAAATAAATTAATTTTAAAAAAAGAAATAATCGTTTCGACTTATAACTAATATAATTCTTTCTTTAACATTTTTTTTATTTATCTACGATTTTTAAATACTGAATATAAATGCTGATTAAATTTAATTCGATTAATATTATAGTCGGTGCAACTGCATAAAAAGTTAAATATATTGCACATCAAGAAGAAAGATGTGTAAACTAATAATAAAACTAAAATTATTAATATATCTAAAACAAAATTAAAATTCATAAATATTTATAAATTTAAAAGATACATAAATATCACATTTATTTTATAACACAATCATATATATGCATATAACATTTTTGTGATGGGTATACCTAATGATAATTAGAGAGAAATACATCAATTAAGTGCCCATTGAAGATCAAGTGCGCCCTTTTTGCCTTTAGTCTCTTGGCAATGCTTTTCACACTCTGCCGAGCAAGCACTTTCGGTAGCATCTTTCTCTTCCAAGCAGAAAGGCATGCAATTCTTCATGCATGGACCAAGCTCTTGGCTTGAACACGTTTCTGCCATTAATATTATGCAAGCTATCAACATTATTCTCATATTTTTCTTAATAACCATCTCCTTTTCTAATTCAAATTAAATGTTTTTTTCTCTGTGTTTTTAATGTAATATATGATAGAGGGTTTAAATAGGCTCTCATGAAGGTTTTTTTTTTTGTGTGTAAAAATATATGTGGTTTTGAGTAAAAATTGGAGGAAAATTTGTTTTGGGTGAAAAATGTTTAATTTTAGAAGTTCTTTTTAACTTTTTCCCATATACTTGATTACTAAAATAAGATTGAAAAAAAAAACGAATTTTTATGACCCGATAAACTAGTTTATTTGACATGTGCTTGTACATGTATATATATAACTATGTTTCATTTTAAAATAAATAAATATCAAATTAGGTTAATCAACTCAATGTATTAATAAATTTCAATTAGTGTGGATTTTCATGTAAAATAACGATAATTATTATAAGTTTATTTACATGAGTGATATTTTAATTAACTCGTGCTTATATATTATAGCTAAAACTTGGATATATTAATAATTTGTAACACCAGATATTACTTACTATTCTTTGTGTGATTGTCTCTCATTTGTATTGTACTTTAACTATTTGTTTAACATCATCTTCGTATAGAATGATCGAATTTCGTCTAAAATTATCAAGTCAAATTATTTGTTTCATAATCTATTAAAAATTAATTTAGTAAAAGCAATCATCATAATGATTTAACATTATAATCTTATTTATAATATAAAATTAAAATTATTGGTTGAATTTTTTTGATGATAAGTATTAAATATATAAAGTGCATACTTTTCATTTAATATAAAATACTTTCAACGCTTTTTATTTTATGTTTATAAATTATATTATCTTCTAAAATTCACATTCATCAAACAATCTAGTTATACACTGACAGAAGCAGACCGAAACAAGCCAGTCAAAATGACCAAAAAGACATCAAATTTTGATAGAATGAAACTTGAGGAATACAACACACACGAATCAGTCCAACTAATATCAATACAGTACTGAATACACATTCTATTAACATCTGTAGTAAAAGAAGTTTACTCGTTTACTATAAAAACAAATGTTGTGAAAAATTCTCTAATGGAATACAGAACCATTTACTACATACATGAATCTCAACTGCCAAAACTGTGTTCTAAAATTTTTCAACAGACGGCATAAGCAATAGACTCGACTCGTAGCAGATTCGCATTAAACTCGAATATTTATCGAGATGCAGCTGAAAAGAAATAAAAACCAAAATCCTAATGTTTGTAGCAACTATGAAAGAAACCTTTTGGATTGAGAGCACAAAATGCTAGCCTGAGTCGCCTTCATTTGGCTTTGGAATTCTTTGTAGTCATAGTTGTTTATATCAACCTTCTGTTGCAAAGCCTACAAAATAAAAGAAAAGGCAAGTTACGAGGACTCTTTGGGTTTTTTTCAAAGTGCCTGTGTCCGATATTTGTGTTCGATGCATATTTAAACAAGGGTATGGAGATCTAACACACACCCGAATTTGAATAACTTAGAAATAAAAATTCTCATATACCTTTAATTCTTCCTCCAATGAAATCTTTTTCAGCTTATATGCATCGATGGGTCCTGTTCTCGATAATGCTTTCTTCGTCTTGATGATTTCCCATTCTTGATCATCTTTCACCTTTGCAATATCCTTGCTGAATTACGAAATAATTTTAAATTTTAGAAGACAATTACACTATGGATTAGAGGTGTTGCAACAATAATTGAAAATAGAAGTCCAAATATTCAGCAGTTCTCAAGTGGAGCATCAACCGCGGATGCAAACCGAGAATTTTCATGTCAACTCTAGCAAGACGAAAGTACAGCATCAATAAATACTATTGCGTTTAAGCATCAACACCTTCCACCTATGTTGGTTAAGCAACTGAATTTTCATCTAACCTAATGCTGCCGGAAAATCAGACAAAATGTCATCTAGCTCTACCAACTAAGCTCATCCAAACCAACTAGTAAACCATAATATATGATGAGCTTGAACCTTACACTTGAGATTCTAATGGATAATGAGCCAAACAAGAATCATATCATTTAAATACTAATTCGGTTATCTACCTTAAAACAGCGTTCTTATGTATGTCTGCTCATTTGTAGATATGTACAGTGCGAAGGCGAGCTATTAAACAACCTTTCTATTTCCCATTATACGAAGACATCGGATTTCTTTCCACCGACTTTACAAATTAACAAACAAATACCACCATTGAAACCGACGGCATAATAATATAGGTCCGATTCCAATCATAAGAAATACAACATACACAGAACTGAGCCAATACTCTACAGCATAACAAGTTTTCCCCTCAAAGTTAACGACATCTGCTGTTCTCTGCGCAGCAGATATATTCACTCCTAGATGGAACATAGATCTCATCTGCTAAAGTGGTTTGGAAAACTGATTCACAAATTAAGCGATCAATAGAGATCCAAGTACCAGAACAAACCTGCCTTGCAAGAGATGACCAAGACTGACTGCCCCAAACACGGTCAATGAAATCATTGGAAGCCCATATCTGATAAATGGATAATTCCTACCCCACCTTCGGAATGATGACGATGATGCACTCTGTACCTTTGCAGTGTCAGCAGTTGGATTACTTGTTTTCCAAGGCTCAGCCGTATGTCCCTCAACGGATGTCATTTTCAGCAAACCAAGAAACAAACTGTATAAAAATGTCAGATTCAATAGAATGTCAACTATTTTTACTTGTCTATTTAGTTTTGATAGCCAAAAAAGAACTCAAATATAAGTAACCATTCAAGGAAAAGATTGAAAATCCACCTAAAACCTAAACCTACCACTACCCTTTCAACGTTTATATCCTACATTCCTATGTTATCCGGCCTCTTCATTTTTCCTAAAATTGTTCCCCGACACATTTTGAACACGGAAACGGGGACTCGAATATAATCTCCCAACTATACAGAAAAGCTATTTTTCAAGAAATTGAGTATACTCTGTGTATGATAAAGTCTCATATCCGAGGCTCACCCTCGAGTTTATATAATATAATTTATATCTAACACAATATACATACCAAGCTTTTCCAAATCCAAGTCCAGTTTCAGGGCAACAATATCAATTTTAAGTTCAACAAGAACCACAGAATCTCATAAACTGAAACAAATTCCAATTGGAAACTTTTCCTTATCAGTTTCCCATAAAAACACAAATAATTAAGAATAAAAACAAATTTCTTTTATTCACCTAATCTCAAATTACCCTGTTTCAAATAATGAGTAATAAATATTTCTAATTAAAATCTGTCTAAACCCATAAATAAATCAAAAGAACTAAAGTAAAAACTAAGAATAAAAAAAATCAGAAAATGTTATCAATCAAACAAACAAATTTTCAACATAATCGTGTTAACTAATAAATATATACAATGTTTTTGTTAAGTGGGTATTGCTAATTTCTTCCATTTATCAACTCATTAACAAGTTTATTTTTCAAATAATACAAATTGATGGCTAAAAGTTGCACTTTAAAGAGGAGGGAATCAAAATTATACTAGAAATAAAAGAAAACAAAAGTATATGAATCAGTTTTCGAACCTTCTTCAGATGGGTTTAATTCAGCTTCTATGAATCTGCTTGAATTTTTTTTATGTTATTTTAATTTCGGGGAAAAGGGGGAAAAACAGAGCTTGAGGCATTTGAGAGAGAAGAAGAAGATCGGGCACCGTCGGAAAAAAGGCCCAAGCCCAAATATCCAATATCCAATGGAGTCTGTTGGTTGATGTTCATGAATCGGATCGAATGCAAGTCCGTTTAAAAATAAAATATTAAAATAATTTTTAATCATTGAATTTGATAATTATTTAATTTAATTTTTAAATTCTTTTATCCATTTTAACAACCAAATTTGACATTTCTTTTATTTTTAATCATTTTAATGGACATAATCTAAGAGTGGTATATCTTATAATGTTTAAAAAGCTTAAATCCAAAAACTAATTGCTATATAAAGTTTTAACTCTTAAATTTTCTATAATTTTCAATTTTCAATTAGTATATAAAGTTTTTCTTGAATCATATGAATCCGATTATTTAAAATTGCATCATATCATCATCATATGAAGATATAAAAGGAAGAGTAAATTATATTAATTTATAAAACGTTTACACTTTAGTCATCAAAATTTTAAAAAAAAATCATTAGTGTTATCATTAAAGAATGATTTCATTTTGACTATTGTATCAAATAACTAATAATGTTTTTGAATAGTTTGGGGTGATTACAAGATATTATTTATTTATAATCTTTTTAACTATTGACAACGGTTTAATAGTTATTTGAGACTACCTCACTTAGATATAAGCTTATTTCATTTGTTTAACATAATTTTAGGTAAATGGAGCTCATAAACCGTTCAAGATTACATTCTAGGCGGTGTAAGTTACTTTAGGATTAATCCGTGTAAATTTTTTTTATTTAAACTCCTAAATGGTAACATATGTCTTTGATTGTGTAAATATGAATTTTATGTCACCTTGATTTTGTTTGTGAAGTTTGTTTCCTATGCATGTTCCTCGACATGCAATAATCTTTTGGATGGCTGCCCTTGATCGGTTGACAACCAAGGATCGATTGCTACGCATGGAAATAGTTGTTGATGGTGTGTACGTGCTTTGTGGGGTTGAGGCAGAATCTCACAATCATCTTTTCTTTGGTTGTGTGGTATCGGCGGCTATTTGGGAGATGGCCCTTGCTAGGTGTGGCATGAGGCGAAGGGCGCGATGCTGGAAAGAGGAAATAAAATGGGTGGCTGCCATGTTTAAAGGTAAATCCCCACCCACTCTCCTCCTCAAATTAGTTTGAAATGCTTGCATCTACTTTATATGGGAGGAACGGAATAGGCGTTGTTTTAATGGGTTGGGTGCTAGGTCGAATGACGAGCTTTTTGAATTGATTCGAGAGGTTGTACAGGGGAAGATCTCTAGAATTGTTAGAGGGAACCTTGATTCACAAATTTGTATAGCTTGGGGAATGGATGATTGATTGTTTTGTGTATATAGGGCTTGATTGTTTTAGTTCTTTTGTTTTTATTGTCTTGGGGTATACTTGGGGGTTCCGGTGATTGGTTCTGTGTACAGGGCTGTTTGTTGCTTTGCTCTTGGATAATAATATATACATTATCCACACACAAAAATTGTTTGTGAAGGTTCAATAGGTGCAGTTAATGCATGGGTGAATGATGTTCTGAATGCAAAAGTTTATAAGAGTACAAATGGTAAGAATATAGAGGATACATGTTGATTTGAATGGTAATTGTTTTGAACTTAGTGCGATTCCTTGGTATCGGTAATGAAATAAGGTTCGGTATTTTAAAGGCCAAGGAGTATCGACACCAAGATTCAACTATCGGTACTGTATGAGTTGGTATCATACTAAATGTTTCAAAATGGGTAAATTGTGTATATAAGTCCCCACTTGTTGTTTAAGTTATTCTATGAGCTTCAAATGTTGAATGATATGCTTAAAAGTCACAATTTATTAAAGATTCATTAAATCGATTTAGTTTAACATTATAGATTAATTTGGTTAACTTTTTATTGTTTACATTTAAGCCCCTACAATTTCAAAATTTTACAATCTAGTACCTAGCCCTGATATTTACATGAATCTTTGTTGTTTAAGTTATGAATGCATTTATGTAACTTATAATATGATTGTACGATAATGTATGAGCAAAGTATGATGTATTAATGTATGATTCTGGTTTATATTCTCTGATAGTATCATCGATCGAGTTTTCGTCTAGATTAAATTAAGGGTGTTATAATTACAGCCTGAAAAGTCATCCATGAACTCGTTGTAAAATCTACCAACCGATAGACAGAAAAGAGTGGAAAACCATCATTGGGACATGCCATGTTGAGATCCGTGAAATCAATGCATGATCTCCAATTGCCATTTGCATTCTTAACCATAATGACGTTAGAGATCCGCTCCAGATATGTTACCTCCCTAATGAAACCGACCGGTAGATGTATGTTTGTTTCTTGGTTTGCCCCTTGGATTTTGTCGAGGACAAATTTTCTCATTTTCTCTTGACTGGTTTTATCAAAGGCTTCGCATTGTCTTTCTAGCTTTGGGAGGTTGGCAACAACCATTGCAATTTTCTCTTTATCCCCCCTCGAATAGGGGTATTGCTTTCATTCTTTTTTTCAGCAGACTCGAACTCCCTGTCACCAGATAAGTCCAAACTTTCTAGTTTGAGATGCAAGGTGTTAATTCTTTGTCTACCTGCATGGGTTCAGGAGCTTGCTCTTGTGGCTTAGTCGAGGCATGCTGAAAGATTTTCATGTGGCATTCCCTTGTAGTTTCCTGCTCCATTCTCGTGTACGCCTTCATCGATGGAAGCTGAAAGTGGCCAATATCAATTTGGCATTCTCTCGAAAATAGCATTAGACACACAAGGTTGGCCAACTATGAGGAATTTGGTGTCTATCGTAGCAGTATGCTTGCCATCGCCCAAGTTAGCAGGTATCTTGATGGATCATTTTACTTCCACCATGTGGTTGGAGAAGCCGTAGATATGTCCACAATATTTGCACTGTTCCCGCGACCCTTCCATCTTCCGGAAGGCTTCTCATTTACCTTCACTATCTATTAATAGTCTTCTAACAGTGAATTCGTTGATGTGGACTGACACTGCCGGCGGATCATCAACTGTTTCGTAAAGGACTTGTCAAGACCATATCTGAAATTGAGTTTCTAATCCTCCATGACTCAGACTCCTTTTACTGTGGTTCCCATAAATATCACACTTTGCGGGTGGAACTTCTTGCCATATGATGTCAAAGGTCGAGGCCCCTATATGTACAATAACAATCCCCCTTCGTCGGGACATACGTTTTGGTAAGGGTTCACCCCTTCTAATTTGGACGAAGAACAACAAGTGGTCAGTTCGTAGCGGTCGACTGATGGTAAAGATGATGAAGAAGAAAGGTCCGAGGACGTAAGAGTTCAGAGGAAGATTGACCAAGCCCTTTTCTTCTTATCTTAAGGGGTTATATATTGACTTCTTATGTGAGTTGGTATCAAGCCTAGAATCATTATTGCATAGACGTATGCCCAAAAAATTGAATAAATATGATTGTCATTCAGTCAACTTTAATCTTATTATATCTCTCGAGTTTATTGTTAATATTGTCAAGAAATTATGACTTTTATAGAGGACAATACTCGGTGGTGTGTAAAGCGGTTAAAATAAAATATTGTTTAAAACATTCTGATGGATATAACTCAACAAAGAACAAAAAAATAAATCCAACTAAATATTATTTAAAATACGGTTCTCCTTTACACAAACAATTTGCTCTTGAAAATGACACAAACATGTGTTTTCTGCAAGTTGCTTGTACCATATTCTTTTGGAAGGGAATATTAACAAGACTTCTTTTTTAAAGGGTTCGATTATCTTCTTGAATTACATCATATTTGAAATTGAGTTATACAAAAATTGATTTGAATTGTAGTGTTGATTAAGTTTATGTTAATATTGGTTTGATTCTACTTTATATAATGATGTTTAGACATAATCATGGGTCGGGTCGAGTTTTTAGTATATCTGAATTTGACTATAACATCTCTACATATTATTTGACCGAAAATCTAACTCGCTTTTTAAGGTAAAAACTCGCATCCGATCTGACACTAATATATATGTTTTTGTGTGTGATTTTTATTTTTTTTAGATGAAATAGGGATATAATTGAAAATATTTATAGATATAGGATATTTTAACAATTATCTTTAAATATATAAAGGTCAATTATAATATTATTCTCGTGTCAGGTCAGGTATTTTTCATCCTAAACTCGAACCTGACACAGTCTTATCATTCAAAAATCCAACCCGACCTCAAATTTTGAGAAAAAAATTGATCCTATAAGATCGAGTCTAGTTAGATTATGTGGGATTTAGTCAAATATCCATTCTCACTTACTTCGTACACAACAAAGGCTGACATATAATTTTATGTTATGAGACAATCTTCTAAAATTTTAAAAGGATATGGACTAATAAAATTTTGAAAGAGACAAAATTAAATTTAAAGAAAATGAAAAATTATATAATAATTTAAAAATTTTAAACTAACGGTCTCCTATTCCCATATCCACCCCAAATACATAGCTTGGTTTCTATCATCTCTACTTTGAAATATGATATATTTTTCAGGCAAGCCCTCTCAATTAAATTATCATTTAATTAATAGAAACGTTTTCAAATACTTTTAAACAACCAAATGTTTTTATAATAAAATATCTTTCTAGGATTTAATATCTGACCTAACCTATGTTCTCCCTCCCTCAAACTCTCGTATAGGAATTGTTTTCGGCGTCAATTTTTTAAATTAAATTTCTCTAATTTCATTTAATGCGCAAAGACTTTAATTGAGGGTTTGCTTGTTGTTGATTGGGTCAAAGGAAGTTGACATGAACCTTAACTTTTCGGTGGGTGTAGGACTATTCAATTCCAAAAATTAATGTAGACGAACAACGATCCACATAGTTCATACTCCATAAGATAATAAAAAATAATAATTAATTTTATCAAAATTTAAACTTTATATATTTTAGATGATTATAAACAGACAAAGAATTAAAAGGATCAAAAGTACGAATAGATCAATTAAATGGTTAAATAACTATAAATTGAAGAGGTAGTTATAAATCCAACTCTAAAAAATTTATAGAAATAAGATTAATTTGTATCGTAAAAACAAATAAAACATCCATCTTTTTTTTTATGAAAATGAAAATATAACCGATGTAAACAAATGGTTAAAATCTATAAAATAAATTTAAGAGAAATATAGAGGAAGGAATGATCAACAATTGAACCTTCTTGAGAGGAGAAGGTGGTTTGGTATTTGGATCATATTTTGAAGTATTCGGTTATTATGCGGATGACGATGTTAGATAGACTTTATAAAAAGGTCGTCTAATTTCATTTGATAATCTTTGTGTGTTCTGTTTGACCGACAATGAATCTCGAGACCATTTATTTTTTATTCTGCCTACCGTATGCAGTTGTGTTTTGCAGGTCTGTAGTCTGCAGTTGTCGGAGGTGGAGATCAAGCGAAAGCAGCTAATTTAGGTTGAGGAGGGTCTACCAAGCACATGTCAAGATACTAATCAATGTAAGTATACTTATAGTCAGGATAAAGCTTGGACGCCTCCATATCTTCTTCCCTCACTTCATATTTCAATTGATCTCCTTTTATGAATATGTTGTGTAGAACCGCCACCGGAATGTTTTCCGGGAAAGGTAAGGCTGCAAAATCAAATCCATTGTTTGCGTTCTGTATGTATATATGTATGTATGTATATGAGATGAGAGGAGAAGAGATGAAATGGATGACTCACTCTCGGAGAGCCTTTCGTGTTACTCCTCCAGAACATAAACTCTTTTCAAGGTTCGTCCAGTCTTTTTCTCCCACGCCGAAATCAGTTCGGACTGAGAAGCGATGTTTTCCGGCGGTCTGTAGATGATTACATGATCGGCTGCCCTTGGATCCGTTTCTGCTTTTACGGTGTAGGCTGCAACATCTTCCTCGTAGTTGAATACAACTGCATGCATGCATGTTCGACTAAAATTTAGTATTACTATTACGAACGAGGCAACGACTAAAATGCATAGTTGTAGACTTGGAACAAATAAAGTTATGTTTATATCTACTTATTTATTTTTTTAAAGGTTCGTGTTCGTTTTGTTTAATGTTCATAATCAACGTTCTTTTTACTCTTTTATCTACAAGTCAAAGAAAAATTGTGAAATTACATCACTAGTCTTTAAACTATTAGACTTCAGAGTTTGAACTCCAAAGTTCACTCTATCTTCAATTTAGTCTCTACTTTTGTAAAAGATAGAAAAAAGAGAGCTAGGAAACGAGCTTATAAACAAATAGTTAAAACGAGTTTGTTCGTGAACATAAACGATTCGAACATACTTATATTCATATTTGTTTGTTTATTAAATGAACATAAAAAAATTGTTTATATAATTCGTTTGTTTAGTTTAATAAACGGACCTAAACGAACGTTAAATGAACAGTTCACGAACATTTCATCGAATGCAATATAAACATACATGGATTATTGGTAGCATACCCTTGGCTTCACCAGTGCATAAACCACAACTTGAGAAGGATTGTGACGAGGATGAAGAATATAGTCGACAAAATAAGCTGAAAACGTATTGCCAGCAACGCAGGTGAAGGAGATACAAGCTTCCTCAACTGCCCTTCTGATCTTCCTTTTGTTGGCAAGTATTGCTTCAAATGGTGGAAGTGCACTTATCGGCCTGTCCACTTCATTTCCAAATTCTGATGGCACAAACCTCTGCAATTTTCATAATAATTTAACATACTCATATTGAATATTGGTTGACATCTTTAGTACTTAATTAGAGTATAAATTGTTAGAAAAATAAAGCTAATACTGAAAAATTGACCCTCATTTTAAATTGGTCCCTAAATTTTTAAATGTTTCAATTTTATCCCTAAACTATGACTATCATTCTAATTTAATCCTCAAACTTTTGAGCATTTCAATTTCATCCCTAAACTATGACATTCATTCTAAATTGGTTCCCAAACTTTTTGAACATTTCAATTTCATCCCAAACTATATGTATATACTAATCATATCCCTTGTTAGTAAAATCGTTAGGCCAAGTTATGGAAACAAAATTTAGGTTAAACTATGGCTGAAACTAATTACATGTTTGTATGAATTTAGGGATGAAATTAGAATATTCAAAAGTTTGGCCTCTAATTTAGAAAGAGGATCATAGTTTAGAGATGAAATTAAAGTGTTCAAAAGTTTAAGGACTAATTTAGAATGGGAATCATAGTTTGGGGATGAAATTAGAATATTTAAAAGTTTCTAGGATCAATTTGAAATGAAAATTATAATTTGAGGACATATAATATAATTAACTTAAATATAATATTATATAATAATCACCAAACTATTTTCTTTCTTTTTTTACATGAATAACACTTAATATTAGATTTGATTGTTAAGGAGTGGTGACCTTAATTGTGCCAGGATGGCACTTATTACTTTAAGTTGGTCAAGATGTTGTGGGACAGCTAGTGTAGAAATGACAACCTCCACCTGTTTAAGCACTGAAACCAGTTTCTCATGCCCATCAAGCTCCCTCTGTGTATTATAACAAAAACCAATCAATATAATGGGGGAATTTATGCTGATTTGATGATGAATGGCAATTATAATTATGGGTTTCTTTTGGGTGAAGAAAAGATACGTAGAAGATGGTGACTCCCATGGATTCAAATTCCTTGAGAAGAAGAGACTTGGAAGTAGTAGGATCGTGTGGGTCGAGAGGACGAGCGTAGACGAAGGTGGGATGACCCGACCTCACGCTGGCCTTCACCATGTACCTGCCGAGGTACCCGGTTCCACCAAATATCATGCTCTCCAAATCTCACCTATTTCCTTGTGTTTTCCTTCTTGGTTTACTCGTCTTTATATAGGACAAAAGTCCTTGAAAATATATTAAATTTTATTATAAAATCCCTAAAAAGGTATTGAACTCATACAACTACGTTCGTAAAGTGAGATTTTGGATTCATTCTTCTGGGCTCAAACATGTGCTTGTAAGGTAAGACTTTGGGTTTGAACAATTATATTAAAAATATTAAATAAATAATAATTTAATATATAAAAGTATTTTTTATATATTTTGTATTTAAAAAGTTAAAAAGTCAATATTCATATAAAAATTTCATTTGCATCGAAAAATGAAACTTAAACGAGAAAAATATCGATGTAAAAAACGTGGAGATGAAAACAAGATGAATATGGAACCAAGTTCAAAGGCAAAGATGAAAGCTGCGTCCCATTTGATGCAATATTCCATGTTTATCACATTCAGATTTGACCTTTTTCTCTTATTTAATTTCTTTTTCTTACTGAATCATTCGCATATTCATTTCATTTTCAAATTCAGTAATACCTTTTGTCAATATTTGGTCAGACCAAGCACCACAATTGAATATTGGGTAAAACACGAAGCTGGTGTAAGGCATATCACAATAAGGTTTTACCATACATAGAATTTTATTAAAAAAATATCAAGAAAAATTTAACACTTAACCCAAGGCCAACTAAGAACAAATCTACTTAATTTTAACTCGAACTTAATATTCGTATGTTCACACGTACTAATTTCCAAAATTTGAAGTTAATATTCGTATGTTCACACGTACTAATTTCCAAAATTTGAAGTTAATATTCGTATGTTAACTCGAACTTTGAATGACCTGAATTAAATCAAACGATGAAAAATAAATTTTACTGGGTACGTAGTCTAAAAGGCCGGCGTTACCGGGTACGTACTACGTAGTAGAAAAGGCCGGTAACCGAGGGTTCTTCTCACTTAGCTGAGCTAACAGACATGGATTCCGATGAGCTACTGGCCTCACTCGATGTTCGAAGGACAGACGGAAGAGGTGCAGTGATGTAAATCATCTGCAACAAAAATGGGGAAAAAATGAACCCATGTTATAGAAATCAATATTTTTCTCTAAATTAATAATTTTTTAAATACTACACAAAATACGATAAACCAAACCGGTCCAAACCCATAGAATTTAATTCAATTATCCAGGACATTAGTTCGATTTGGATTCAGTTGTTAAAAGACTACAATAGTACACATTAATCACAATCTTTTCCGAAACGAAACTAGACCAGTCACATTAGATATTCATCCGATACTAATATCGAATATAAGTATTTCAAAAAATGAAGATCGGTGCAACACGACTTATATATTTACCTCATTTGTGGTTGGATGTGAGAGAACAAGTCGATGTGCATGCAAGTGATAGCCGCAGTCTCCCGGTACTGGGTTCGTAGGCCTAAGGTACCCCCTACAACAACAATTGAAATATAATGCAGTTTTAAGTAGCTAATTTCCAGACCGTTTCAAATGAATCCTGAGCTGATAGTAATAGTATTAAATATCAATATATGTCCGACGCAGATATATTTTATTGTTTTCTAAGTTCACTGATTCGTTTCCGAAGAGGCCACGTGTGCAAATGAGAACTTAGGGATTATAAGTAATGAATGATTACTAATAAGTTGTGCTGCAACGAGGTTAACGGGTACGAACCCTTTGGTTACGCTTGTAACATGGTTATGAATTGAGATTAATCACACAAGATCAGGAAGGAAATGATAGCAGATACATGTCATACCCATCTTGTGCATAGCTTTCTTCTACAATCTCGGAGTCAAAACACCTTGGCTGGCCGCCAGCAATATACAATGGATCACCTTATTGATTGGAAAAGAATATATCAGCTGAACAACAATGGGACTTGAAAGAAATGCCATTCTATGTTACTTAAACTCGGATGTACTGGACAGAGTTGTCTGACGCGGTTTTCCCCCCATGTATTTGGAAGGTGATATGAAAGAGTCAGGGTAACATAATGTCATTTGTAGCATGTTTTTATTCAGAAATGGTTGCATATAATATAAGTTGAAAAAAATTCTAAGACTTCAGTCAAGATTGAATTTATTCAGTTTTTACTCAACAAAGGATGGCCTATGAAAGAAAGGTGAATCCGTATTTGGTGAGGCCTTCCTGATTCAATCTCGACCTGTCAAATATGTAACTTAAGACATTAGCATAAGTAAATTAAAGCACAAATTTATCTGTCTACATAAGCACCTAAATTTTCATAGTCACACATACCTGGACTAATGTGCAGTTTTGTTTTCCATCTCTCTCGAGAACTTCAACCTTGCTCAAAGCAGGCTTCCCTAATCAAGTAAAAGAGTGACATATGACAAGTCAATAACAGAATAGATACGCAGGCTCAGTGTCACGAAACAGCAACTTGATCCTGTTTTGGTCCGAGGCTTCATCATTTTTGAAGTACTCATGTCTGACAAATGAGTATGGAGATATGGCCTTCGGGGATCCTCCTAATACATGAAAAAACTAAAGGAAGTTCCAATCATACCCGTCGGAAAATACCTTTATTTGACACTCACACTCGAACTTGAGTAACACAGACTGGGCCTTATAACACATCAACTAAAACTTCATGAAAAGATGGTATTGCTCCTTTAAATCCATGGTTTATAACTATATTGTACTTTCTAGATAATGTTAGACAAACAAACCTGAGGGTGAAGCAACATACAGTCCTTTGGCCACTCCGGGATAGCGCACTATTCCAATTGGCTGATCGATGACAACCTGTGATGAAAAAAGCAATACTCAATTGGCATAGAACATTTATGCCATTGCCAACTAGCCACCAGCGCAGCGACAAAAGACATGTGTTGTTATCAAGTTGTCAATTAACATTTAGTCCCAGATTCAAATCCCAGACAGCCCCCCCCCCCCCCAACACACCACCACCACCAAAACAACACTTCAAAATAAAAAATCTTATGCCATGAAAAGTTTGAAGTAAGATACAAGATCAGTGGATACAGATAACTGAATCTACCGATAATAATATGAACATTTATAAGGATTAAACATAAATAGAAATTTGAACCCATTGTCATTCTTACGAGAATTAAGTTTTGTTGAATGTTTACCTTGTCTTCATCAAGTATGCCAGTCACAAGCGCTCGGTATATCTTTGATATTTTCCTGGTACCACCAAGTTCAGCTTTCCTGTTACTGTACATGTAAGAAGGATTTCAGAAGAAATTTAATATGGCTAAAAGTTGGAAAGAGGTTTATACAACTATGTTGCTCAGGCTGTAATTTTACTAGACGTATCCATGTCCAAAATCCACATACGATACATATTTGTACATGAGTATAGAATAACCTTTCAAGGACCTTCTGAAATACAAGGAAAAATTTAGAAAATTTGAACATATTCGTGTAGGATTCATGCTCATATCCAACACTTAAACCCAAGTTATGTACTATGGATTTAATAAAATATTCCATCTTCATTATTCAAGTTAGTTATCAGTTATTATTGCCTCATCAATCAATTACCCATGCTTGAAATATACTTGGAGAAATCTGACCATTCCCGTGCTGGATATATACTTGTATCCAACACTCAACACCTGAGTGGCTGAGTCTGAACAACATAGTTGAGAGCTGAGTACACACCTTTGCCTAACGTCACTATTTTTAACCGAAAAACATGAGTAAATTCTGAAGCCACTTTTAGAATCTACTTTTATTGTTGCTGTAACATGCAACAGAAACCACTGAAACATGATGCTGAACTTCTGAAAATTTGGTACACACATTTTCGAAGAAACTTGTAAAAATATTATTATTTATTCAAGAAGAGCTACTAGAGACAGAAAAATATATTTTTCACTTCAAAAGCATATGTTGTTCCAACTCTTATTTTTCTTGAACTATCCGTATTCGGCACTTATGTCCGACAAATTATCTGACATGGGATATGGAGATAAGATCCTCCAAGGGACCAATAACCTTCCAAATACATAAAAACATTTAGGAAAGACTTACATGAGCATGTCGGACAAATCTATATCTAACAATCTCATGTGAGTCCGAGTAAACATAGGCAAAACAATAAATGGAAACTAGTATGATGGCAATTGGTTTCCTTTACTACCTGTTAGCTCCAACAAGAGATGTCCCATCAGCAAAATATGCTGCAAGGCGAGTTTTAGAAACTCTTGTCTTTGCACAAAGTAATATTCCTAGAAGCCAACCAACTGAAAATTAGGAAAAAAATAAAATAATAATGAAGGAAGCAGTCAATATTATGCAGAAAGGACTAGAAACTGCTAACAGCTATGTTGTTCCAACTCATTTGTTTTACTTGATGTACCATGTTCAACAACCGTTTGACATATTTGGACATCATTAAGGGGATAAGATCCTCCAAAAAGTCCCTAAATATAAAGGACAGTTAAGAAATATAATGCCTAGGTGACGCACAAGTAAGCAATAACATGTACGATATGATGCCTTGGTGGTATTATCTATATTGAGTAAGCGATGATGAGTATGCAAACCTGATGTACCCCTTCCTAAGCGATGCACAGGAACAGGATGTGATTCTTGACTTTTTAGGGGAGGGTTCTGCTTCTTTATGCTCCAACAAAGCTGTGTCAAAACAGTCCGTTGCTGGAAAAGGCCGCCGGGTAAAACTTGAAGACCTGATGGCTTGTTTAAAGCAATCTAACCACAAACAGTCTGATTTTTGTCAAAATCAAAATCTAGTTCCAAAACTGATACCAAATTTGGGACAAAAAATTAAGAATAAGGAAATTTAACCAAACCCCAGAGTACTTTTATGTAGAAGTTAAAGGAAACAAATTCAGGCTAGAGAATTTAAGTTCATAAAACAATAAAAAGCAAAGTCGTCCATGATACTAAAATGTAAAATCCAAACTATTTAGGCACCAAGTGCAGAACTCACAACATAGGGGGGGAAAATGATAAATAGAAAATTTCTTCAACATCTCCTTGTAATATTATATATATTACTCAGATTCTGGTTCGGATGTGCAACATGGGTAAGTCTGATTTTTTCTGTGTTTCTCCATGTATTTGAAGGGTCATTATCTTCAAATTCATGTCAAAACACGTGTTGGACATGAGTACTTCAAGAAAAATAAAAAGTATGAGCAATATAGAACATAGGTTACAATTGTGTCACTTGAATCTTATAAACAAAAAGATTATGTCTCATCTGAGCATCATAGCTTTGTGATGGTAAAAAAGAGAAGAAATAAAAGGTTCTGCGGCCGTAATTCATAAACAAAAAGATATGTAAACAAATTGATGACTTCAACTCCTGTGTTTTCTTACTTCCTATTTTATCCGAACTTTTCATTTCCTCTAGAACAGCATGTAGGAAAGACATTCAATATAACAATGAGGTACGAAATCACCCAAAATTATACAAAAACTAATAAAAGTTAAAATATACCCGTCTTCTATACATACTTGAAACTATTACTCCAGAGCTGATAATCTGAAGTTGTCATATCAATTTAAACATCCTGAGATTTCGGTAATGATTAATTAAATGGAAATTAAAGTCCAAATCTTCCCCTACATGTGTTATTGGATACTATAAGTAGAACTAAATCATGATTTACTATTAATAAAAGAAAATACTTGAGAATTCATATTTAACTCTAATTTCCCCAAAAATAATTAAAATATTTAATTTACCAAGTCATCATCCTCGTACAAAACTTCAAGCAAATAAGGAACATCAGGTTCTTTCCATGGAAGCCTATGGTAAACTAAAATTGAATCACCACTGCCAAAAGAGAGGGAGGAAAAACAATTAACAGGGAAACAATTGTTAAAACTAATATATATATATACACATACATACATACCCGAGAATCTCATTTGGATCTTTAACGACTCTTCCATCAACCGATATCTGAAAATAAACAAACATCGGAAAAAAGTAATTCATTTTCCGTTTTGTATTAATTGATTAATTCATTCTTTTCATAAACATACCTGTCCATTTTGAATTCGCTGCAACCAACTGTTCAATCATTAATAATTTGGGGAAAAGAAATTGAAAATTTTATACAATTTATAATGAATTAAAACAATTACCCTTGTAAAGGAGCTGAATGTTTGTACTTCCTTGAGTAAAATTCTACTAAAGTAAGCCCTATAAACATATATAAAAAAGGAGGAATATGAAAAAAAGTTCAGTTAACAATTATCACATAAACTTGAAGGAAAAATAAAAGGAGAATAATAGATTAAGTTTAGAAATGACCGGAATCGGAATGTGGAACGACGTCGTTATAGAATATGCCGTCGTTGAGTTCCGGCCAAGGTAACCCGAAAACCATAGGGTGAGTTCGCGAATCGTTTGACATTGTTTTCTTCTCTCTTTTGAGGCTTCAATGGCCGAATTTACCTCCTGGTCCCGTGACCCGGATTGAATTTAGGTGAATTAGATAGGCTTAATATATCAATTGCCCCTCAACTTCATAACGTTTCTTAAAATGGTACTCGGAAGTCTATAAGTTCAAAAAAGAAAGTTATCCAACCTTAAATTCTTTTTGACGTAATTTGGAGATTAATTAATGTGAAAAAAAATTAAGTCACCTTTTTTTCTAATTATGTTGTAATAAATAGTAATTAATACATGTTATAAAAATAATATAATTCTATTATAGTAAAAATATTTAAAAATAATCTAATTATGTTTTCAATTTCTTTATATTTGAAGAACAAATAATTTAAGAGAAGAATAAAAATCTTTCTTTTTTCTTTTTTGCTCTTTAATTGGTTGGGAGTTTCACTCACCAAAGATGAGAGCCGATCGATCGTTACTGACTCATACTGTTTTTGTCAATTTTGTTAGCAAGAGGATTCATCCGGCTACTCTAAAGGAAGCTTTCATGGAGTATGGTGTAGTGGTGGATGTTTTTATTGCTTACAGAAGCAGAAGAAGACTATATGTTGGATCCACATTTGCTTTCGTCAGGTATAGAAGGAAGAATGAAGCTAGTGTAGCGGTTCGGAGGGCAGATGGGAGGTTAATGGACGATTATAGAATTAAAGTGTTCCATGAGAAATCCTCGGAACAAATAAGCAACAGATATGAGTCTGGGAAAGAGGTGAAGAGGGTGTGGAAGCCGGCGTTGAGAGATTCCAGGTCCTATAAGGATACTTTGGGAGGCAGGAAGGATGCTGGTCTGCCTCAAGATCAGGCAAAAGCGTTTCAGCATTCTGGGATAGTTACTTCGGGTGCTGTTATTCATGTTAACATTTCGGATGATAGCTCTCTTAGCTTAAACCGGGATAAGCTTGCACCAAATTCAAATATTATGGTCCCTAAGTATGAGTTGCGGTGGAGAGAGTCGTGTTTGGTCGGCAAAATCAAAAAGATGTATAATGAGGACATTATTCTCACAGCATTCATGGCAGAAGGTTTTGATGTTAGAGTTAGTATCTGGCAAGAGGCGCTGGTGGTTATTCAGTTTAAGGGGACATTGGAGCGTAAGGCGTGCTGGGATAGTAGAGATGAGTGGCTCCGAACCTGGTTTGATGAATTAGAATTTTTAGAAGGGTACGAGCAGAGTCTTAAAAGGAAAATATGGGTTATATTAATAGATGTTCCCCTGTTAGTGTGGAGTAACAAATTCTTAAATGAGTTAGGGAACTTGTGGGGCTCAGTTGTCTCTATTCATGAAGAAACCAGAAATAGAATTCGTTTTGATGAAGCCAAGATTCTTTTGGAAGTGCAGTGTGCGTCGGTAGTACCGGATAGATGTTCCGTTCTCATTAATGGTAGGGTCTTCTCCATTAAAATTCTGACGGAGGTCCATGAAGAAGAGAGAGTGTTCATAGATGGCACTAAGCCGGGAGGTGGTATGGTTGCTCCAGCAGATGATGGTGTCGCTCGCTTTCCTAGGCTGCTGGACGGAGCTGCTGCTGTTGATGGGTTCGAGTCAGGCTGTATGGGAGATAGTTTATTGGAAATTAAAAGCAAGATGTGCGAACACAGTTTTCTGAAAAGCAGGTATACGCATGTTGTTTCTGCTGTGGGGATAGTGGAGGCTGTCGGTGACGAATTACACGAGGTGCCCATAATGTCTAATGATGGGCCTTTGAATGTGTTGGTTGATGATAGCATTGGATTTGTGGATATTAATAGAGAGTCAGCCCAACTTGGAGTGTCAAATTACGTATCCAATAGTTCCAGATTATTAGAAGTTCCAATTATAGAAGCTTCTTCTATTCAAGGCTGTGTGGGGCGGTATTCGGGTATTTCCATCACCGGTTGACAGAGACACAGTCTCTCCTAGCTCCGATGGAATTTTTAAGTCTGCTGTGGGTAAGGCAGCGGGGGGTGCTAGTAAAAATTCAATCTCGCAGAAAGGTGGACAGGTTCTTTTTAGTGCTCAATCCCTTAAAAAGAAGAAGAGCGTTAAGGGTAGAAAGAAGAGGAAAATTTCTGGAAGTTCTCAAATTCGGATTGGGTCTACAGTTGAAGAGTTTTTAGTTCAACCTTCTGGAAATGATATTGAAGCAGAGGCATGCTTAGCAGTGGCAGATACGTTGGGCGTGCAGTTTGGTGCTTCAAGGAAGAGGGTCCTCCAGAGATTAGCGTCCAGTCGTCATTCGGGTGAGTCTTGAATCCGAGTTTAGTTATTTGGGTGTGAATTTCCTGTGTGTTTTTTAGGTTCTTATGGATTTTGGTCTTTCTGTATTGTCGTGGAATGTAAGAGGGTTGGGTAAGGCTGAGAAAATTAGAGCAGTTAGTCGGGTTATTAATTCAAATAAAGCTAGGGTGGTGCTGTTGCAGGAGTCTAAAGTTGTGAACTTACTTGTTGGTATTGAGAGAAGGTTAAAGGGTAGGTTTGTTTCGGAGTTGGTTTGTGCTCCGGCAGAAGGTGCATCAGGGGGGTTGATCTCTTTGTGGGATAGTTGCAGTAATGTTTACAAGAGATTTATAGTGTTGAAAGGTCTGATTGTGCATCTAAACTTGGAAATAGGCATCATCAATGTCTATGGTCCGAATACCCATGGCGAAAGAGTGAGTTTTTTTGATCAGTTAAATCTCATTATAGAAAATCTGAAGGTTCCGATTATTGTGGGCGGGGACTTTAATATTGTCAGATCGGACTTGGAAATAACAGGGGTTCACAACATTTCGTGTTCCATGCTGGTTTTCGAAGATTTTATTTCAAAGTGGGACTTGGTTGATATTCCTATTTCGGGCAGCGTTTTTACATGGTTCAGGGGAGGTTTGAGTACAACAGCCAATAGGCTCGACAGATTTCTAATTTCGGCTGACATTGTGTGTTTAAGTCCGACACTAGTGCAAGCTACGCTTCATAGAGGCTTATCCGATCATAATCCTATCTTGTTATGTGAAGGGAAGCTGAAGAAGGTTTGTAGGCAGTTTAAATGGTTCAACCATTGGGCTGACGACCCTTCCCTTGCTGATAAAATAAGGATGGTCTTCGGCGCAAATCATGGGCAAGATTTGAGTCATGTTCTGTTGTTAACCAAGAAGGTGACTAAGGATTGGGTCGAAGCGAGAAGAAATTCAAAGTCTGATCCGGTTGTGGAATATGAAAAAAAAATTGATTCTTTAGAAAAATTGTGTTTGGTGAACCCAACTGATAAGGCTACTCAGGCTGAAATTATATCAGTTAGGGCGAAGCTGTGGGCGGAGTATAGGAAGACGGAAAGAGAGTGGTTGCAAAAGTCGAGACTAAAATGGTTTAAGGAAGGTGATAAAAATACAAAAAAATTTCACCTCACTGCTGTGCTTAGAGGTCATACGAATCAGATTTCGAAGTTGAAGGTGCATGATTCGGTCTTCAAAAATCAATCAGGGATCCAACATGTTTTCGTCAATCACTTTCGCTCTTGCTATAACGAAGTTAATACTATTCCGTTAAAGAAGTTTGATATTCCGTTTAAAAGGATCAATTCTTCTTCGAGTAGATGGATCGAAAGGCCTTTTTCGGAAGAGGAGGTTTGGTTCACCATTCTTTCTTCGGATGGCTCTAGAGCGCCTGGTCCGGATGGGTTTAGTTTGGACTTCTTCAAGAAATTTTGGATGTATGTGAAATCTAATGTTATGAAGTTTTTGGATGATTTTTATTGGGGGAAAATTTCAGATTTCTCCTTCAATAAATCATTTATTACTCTAATTCCGAAGAAATTACAAGCTGTCTATCCTGAGGACTTCAGACCTATCTCGTTGGTGGGGAGTATTTATAAGATTGTGGCGCGTGTTTTGGCGAAGAGAATGGCAGCTTGTATTAACGAAGTGATTGGCGAGAATCAGTTTGCTTTCTTAGCCGGTAAACAAATATTAGATTGCTCCTTGATAGCGAATGAGGTCGTAGATGAGTTAAAAAAAATAAAAGCGACGCGGTTATGGTTAAAGCAGACTTTAGCAAAGCTTACGACACAGTAGACTGGGATTTTATGAATTTTATTCTAAAGAAAATGGGGTTTGGAAAGAGATGGAGGAAATGGATTCACTTGTGTATTTCGACGCCTAAGATTGATGTGTTGGTTAATGGGTGTCCATCGCAATATTTTTCAATTAAAAGGGGCCTTAGGCAAGGCTGCCCGCTATCACCGTTTTTGTTTAATGTGGTTGGAGAAGCGCTCAGTGGATTGTTGAAGAAAGCAGTCGCACTCGATGTGTGTCGAGGTGTGCATATTGGGAGAAGTAATGTAGTTGTTTCACACATCCAATTTGCTGATGATTTAATTCTTTTCTCGGAAGCAAATGAAGATAAGATCCTCAATTTGTTTCGTGTTATGAGAATCTTTGAGGTCGTAGCTGGTTTGAAATTAAATCTGCAGAAGACGAAATTATTTGGTATTAATGTGGTAGATGAAAGAATTAAAGGATGGGCTATCTCGTTGAGGTGTGATTCGGCTAGGCTGCCAACATTGTATTTGGGACTGCCGTTAGGTTATAGGAAAAATCACAAAATGATGTGGCAACCTATTGTGGAGAAGGTCAGATCCCGTCTTCAAAGTTGGAAAGGAAATTTACTCTCTTTCGGGGGTAGGATTACACTGATTAAGTCCGTCTTGGTAAACTTGCCGGTGTATTACATGTCGTTATTTTCTATGCCAAAATCCATAGCAGATATGATTAATAAATGTATATCGAGTTTTCTGTGGAATGTTAAGGCTGATAGAGGTATTCATTGGATTAAGTGGGATATGGTTTGTGGTCCGAAATCTCATGGTGGTTTGGGTTTCTTTGATGTTAAAGTCAGGAATCGTGCGTTGTTGAACAAATGGATTTGGCGCTTTAGTGAGGATACCGAAAGCTTATGGAAAAAGATTATTGTTGCTAAATATAACTATGATCCTCTCGCGATTTTACCCAAAGGAATTTCCGCTCGTTCCTCAAATGGATTATGGAAAGAAATAGTGTGCTCGGTGATATCAAATGAGGAAGATTTCCTACTCGATGTTCGGTGTGTTATGGGGAATGGTGTTCGAATTGACTTCTGGTCTGACTTCTGGACTGGTGTTCGTTCCTTGAAGGAAGCTTTCCCTAGAATATATGGGTTGGTCATTAAAAAACAGGGCAAAATCAGTGAGTTTGGAAGTTGGGTGAATGGTTTGTGGTCTTGGAACATCGAGTTGAGGAGAGAGTTGTTCTCATGGGAAATTCCAAGTTGGAATCGTTTCAATCAAGTTATTAACAGTGGAGTTTCTACGTTTCCTGGGGTAGATAGTTTGAAGTGGTCAGGGGCTTCTAATGGCATCTATAATTCTAGAGATTTTTGCATTAAGTTGGCATCGGTCGGTAAGTTACAAGATCCATTATGGTATAAAGTCTGGAACAAATTCGCACCTCCCAAAGTAGCTGCTTTTGTTTGGAAAGCGATGTATAGCAGACTGCCGGTAGCGTCTGAATTGATGAAGAGAGGGGTTAATGCTAGCGTTCAGCCTCTTTGCCTGTTTTGCAAAGAGCACCAGGAGGATGTTAGCCATGTGCTTTGCCATTGTAGTGTTGTTTGGCAAGTGTGGCAAAGGTGGTGTTACTTATGGAGAGTTAGGATTATCTTCCCCATCGATGTTAGACAGCTTCTACAGGTGTGGTCGTCACAGTTTATTAGAAGGAAAGTGAGGAATCTTTGGCATCTTGGCTTTTTCGGTTTAATTTGGCAGATTTGGTTGTGCAGAAATAAATCTAGATTCAATGGCGCTTCATTCACTGTTGATCAGCTATTCAATTTGGTATTACTACAGGTTGGTTTTTGGGGTAATGTTTTATGGCCGACACTAGTTCCTCAAGTACTAGATTTTGTGCGTTGTCCGGATGCTATTATATTTGGTTGCGGTTAATTGATGTCCTGTGGTGGATCATGTGTTATTTCTAAAAGTTCTTAGCCAGAGTGTTGAACACTCGCCCAGTTTTTCTGCATTTCAGTTGCTTCCTCTTTGAATTTGCGTTGCTTCCTTAATGCAGCGGTTGTTGTTAGCATCCTTTTCTGCTTCCTATTTTCTAGTTAACCTTGGATTGTAGCTGACTTGTGGCTTGTTTTAATTATTGGGAGTTGATTCCGGTGGTAGGTCTAAGAGCATTCGAATTACTTTCTTTTTGGGTTGATCTAATGCTAGCTTTTCGGTTCAATTGTTGCTTGATATTCATGCTTTGTTGATCCGGTTTCAGTTTGTGAGGTCTTTAATTCTCAGTGCTTGGGTTCACCCTTGTTTCGGTTGCTGTTGTGGTTTGTCTTCTAGTTGTAACGCTATCTTTCCTTGGGTTTAGGGTCTGTGTATACTACGTCTTTGTCATTTTCCATGGCAGTGGTTCGTGTTTGTTGTCCATGAGTTGGGCTGGGGATAGCTTGTATGCAACTGTTTCCAGAATATTTCATTTTAACCGCCTCAAGGTTACTCTTTTTCCTCCACTTAGGCTTAGGGAGGTTTTTTAATGAGGTCCTTGAGGTGGTGTACTTTGTAATCTCCTCTAATACAAAGTACCCTCTTTCAAAAAAAAAAGAGAATAATAAAGATTAAATTGAAGAGCTAAATTTATTGAATTATTTTAAATTATGACTAAATTAACAGAAATATAAGTTTTAGAGACTTAAAAACTTAGTATGGCTGATCATATCACTATTTTATGTATACTGCCAATGATTTGATTGTAATAATAGTATAATTAATTGATCGATCTCTAACTAAACTAATAAATAAGTGACCTAATATGTATTTTACCAACTCATAAATTGAACCCTTGCTTGATTCTTCAGTGTCAGTCTCCTTACTTAAAAAGTTTTGGGTTTTTTATGTTGTTGAGGTTTTCCATTTTTTTGTCAAATTAAAACTTTTTTTAAAATCTTTTGTGGGTTTCTTTTGCTGTTGTTGTTGCAATTATAGTGTTAATAGTACTGGGAAGTCACAATGGGTTTTTGTTCATAGGAAGTGTGTGAGAGATGTGATTTGCTTACCTACAGGAACAGTTGTCTTGATACATTGAGATTAAATTAGTTTATAGCATCACAAATGTTTGTGTTATTCTTGTGTCATTATTGTGTTTCACATATCATATATTTATATAAATTTTGATACGATAATGATTCATATTATATAGATTTTGACACAGTCATATGTTATTACTATGCTTGTACTTTTTTTCATGTCATGGTTTCTGTGATTGCTCTAATGTCGAATCCAGCATTACCAGGTCCAATCTAGTTTAGCTGTAGCTGGTGTTTTATAGCGTTAGTATGTGAAACTGAACCATCTGCTTGCTAGTGTATGATTGCACGAAAATGTCTCACATCATTGAATCCTTATAATGTCATATATCCGTTCATATTATATAGATTTTGACACGGTTGTATATTATTACTATGTTTGTGCTTTTTCCATGTCATGGTTTCAGTGATTGCTATAATGTCGAATCCAGCATTACCAGGTCCAATCTAGTTTAGCTGTAGCTGGTGTTTTATAGCGTTAGTATGTGAAAGAGAACCATCTGCATGCTAAGTGTATGATTGCACGAAAATGTCTCACATCATCAAATCCTTATAATGTCACATATTCATATGATTGCTCAAAGATATCGCACTTCATGAAAATCTCTCTCCGTTCACAACTTGATGCTTGGAAATTTTTGCTTGTGATCGGTTCTGATTTCCCACTACTTGTGCTTTGCTTATAACTCTCTTTCATGATATTGGATGACTAGGTTTCCCATCAACACAGCATTTGATCTACCAGGACATCATTTAGAATTTGTTTCTGTTGTTCTTCGTTCAAAAGAAAACTACTAAAAGAAGCGGATTCTTGACTACTTAGGATTTTACAACTCGAGAAGGCTGCTATGTATTAAGTTAAACTTTGTAACCAGGCACCTTGTTTTGGCAAGAAAAAGAACACTTGATTTCACTTGAACGGGAGACAGAAAAAGTTGTGCGGTTTACATGATATTTGACTGTGAATAATATGTTACCGTCTGCAATTCCATTAATCCAAGCTTTCATGAAATCATGTTTCATTCATGCTTCTTGTTACTGTTTTATTTTTCGGATAACTTTGTAAGTATAGCATAAGCTGACAATATCATGTTCTTCTCTTGCTCATTCTTCTCCCCATTGCTTTAGGTTATCCTTATAGGTTTGCGACAAGGTCTGTCAACCAATATGCCAAGCCAAACATCCACTCTGCAGTGAGCATTTTCGGTGTCCAGAAAAGATGGGCTTCTCAAGCTAAAACAACCGAGGACGAAAACAGAATCAGCATCGGTCCTCAAAAAGGGAGAGAATATAACGAATATGAGAAAGATGCCGGGGTCGTTTACTACGGACCGATTTCATCTACAATCAAGAAAGTAAAGCTGCTTTCGCTTTCGACCTGCTGCCTCTCGGTATCTTTAGGCCCCGTCATTACATTCATGACTTCTCCGGATATGAATGTGATTCTGAAAGGTGCAGCGGCGTCCTCTGTGATATTCTTGAGTGCTACAACGACTGCTGCACTTCACTGGTTCGTCAGCCCTTACATCCACAAGATCCGGTGGCAACCTGGTTCAGACAGCTTTGAGGTGGAGATGTTGTCTTGGTTGGCAACATGTATTCCACGAACCATCAAGTTCGTCGACATTCGTCCGCCCGAGACCAACAGACCGTTTGTGACATTCAAGGCCAATGACAACTTTAATTGTACTTTCAGTCAGTTGCTGCTTACTAAGTTTGATGTAGTGAAAGTTTTGTTTGCTTTAAACTTGATTATAAATGATTAAATGACATGTTATGTTATTGATACGATATACAAATACACTTATACTTTCCGTGCAGAATGTCAGAATATCAACATAATGCCTTTGGCTACCCTTATAAAATTTGTCAAACCAGCAAGAGGTATACCTTTTTCTTGTATGATATTCTTGTGGATCATGAGCGAACTGTTCTACACTTGGATGTTGATTATGGAAATAACTAGTTTTATGATTTCGAAAAGATCATCCCCCTTCTTTATTGTTCAAAAGTGAGGAACTGTTGGCTATTTCTATTCATGATCATGAACTCGTTGAAAGGGAGGAATTAAATTTATTTTAATTGAATTTAATTATGATCAAATTAATAGAATGTATAAATATTTATAACTAAATACATAATTATATTAAATTTTTTAGCAACCATGTCACTTCTTCCCTTAAAAGTTAACGGCCACCGACTTGATTGAAGCATTTAAATAGTTAGATAATCTAATTGACGAAATCAAAACATCAGTTATCAAAATGAAAGGGGTAGTAGTCCTCCTCTATTTAATACTAAGTACGAAATCAGTAATAAAATGAGTAGACGAATTATTCTTTCCTTAATCCCGTTTTGATTCACAAAATATGTTGTATTATTATAATTATTCAGTATTAACAATTTAACATTTTTAACGGTTCATTTAATCCTTTACTCCAACTTGATTATTGAAATCCTCGTCGAACTATTCCGACGTCAAATAAACCAGTTACACCCCCTTTCAATTTCCAATCACCCTCTCCATCCCAAGCACTTGGTTTTTTTCTTCGAAAAATCCCCATCCTGATTCTGAGGTTGTATATGGTTGTGCATTCTGCAAGGAAAAACGTAATATGTTCTTTTATGAATGTAAGAATTGTTACTTTTCTCTTGACATCAATTGTGCTCTTTAATCTTCTTCGTATAAGCTTATCCAAGAGTCCAAACATGACTTCCACCAACATCCATTGACCCTCATTCAAAGTCCCATGGATGAACTCAAAAGATTAAACTGCCTCTGTTGTAATCAACCATTGCTTCATTCTATCTATTTTTGTTTTCACTGTCCATCCTTTGTTTTCCATAAGAAGTGCTTTGATCTGTCCAATAAATTTTTACACTCTTCCCATCTTAGACACCCGCTTTTCCTTGAGTCTAAAGAGAAATCTGTCTTTTGCAAACCATGCCAGAAGGAACATGATGGATATTTTTATTCTTGTTCTCTTTGCCATTTTAACATTAACATTGAATGTGCTAGGCCGAGGTCCGTTGTTGAAGATAAAAGCTTCCATCCACATGTACTCAACTTATTTTTGAGTCAAGGTTCATTCATTTGTGATGCATGTGGCAATGAGGGGAATTCTATTTCTTATATATGTCCCACATGCAGCGTCATGGTCCATAAAGACTGCACAAAAATCCCATTTATTATCAAATTTTCACGACATGCTCATTGCCTTTTTCACAAATATTCGCTTGTAACACAGAAGCTTGCAAGGTAAGATTGCATGATTTATTGCGAACAAGTGAAAGTAGAGCGTGGGAGTTACTCTTGTGTGAAGACAGGTTGCAATTATGTTGTCCATGTGAATTGTGCCTTAGATAATTCATATCTATATGACACAATTGAGGAAGAAAGCCAATGTGAGGAGCTTAATGCAGCTACGCAGTCTTCCATCACTCGTGTTATTGAGGTGAATGAAGAAGAGAAGCCACGAAGATTGAACATTTCAGCCATGAAGGTCATTTTTTGGTGTTAGCAGACTAGATAGAGGGGGAAACTGATAGAAAATGTGATGGATGCATGCTGCCTGTCTCAACTCTGCAGGTCTATAATTGTTCGGAATCAGATTGCCATTTTCGTCATCACCAAAATTGTGCTGAGTTGCCAAGAATCAACCAACTTTGGTTCGTCAATCGAATGCAACTCTTCAATCCAGAGACATCATGAAATGTGACATGTGCAAAAGTTGGTGATATCATTGAAGGTCAAGCACACCAACACTTTCTCTTTTTTGATTTCAAATGCAAGAAGCAGCAGTGTCATGGTTGTGGCAACAGCTGGCATCCGCATGGTGCATTCAGGTGTTGAAAGTGCCATTTTGCTTTGGATTTTGCATGCATAACGTTACCACATTCAGCTCTTCACAAATCGGATAGTCACATGTTATACCTTGCTTATAATGATGATAATGATTATTCAAATCACTGTTATTGTGATACATGTGAAGGAGAAAAAGATCAAAATATTTGGTATTATCATTGTTCAATCTGTCATACTTTTGTTGATTCCAATTGTGTTCTCCGAGAATTTTCATTTCTCAAGGATGGGATCAGATTGTCTGATTATTACCATAACCCACATCATCATGATCATCTTTTTCTTAAGAAGATCGAGGGCTACCCTGAATGTTCTCATTCTGGTAAGCTTTGCCTCGAAGAAATTTACAAGTGTGAAGAGTCTACATACAACTTCATTATCCACTTCAAATATCGCTTTGGATCATTAAAGTGTTCGAGTAAGTTCTTTTAATAAATAAATAATCATTTTTTTTTAAAAAAAAAGTTGTAATGTTCTCTGTGGCTGTAGATGTGCATCCCTCAAATCAAAAGGTCGGGAGATTTTATCGAACTCGAGGAATTCACAAATGACTTGAGATTTCATTTTAACTTATTAGAGAAAATAGTTCTAAGGAAAAAAAAACTAAATGAGTTTTATCTATGATTGTAAGTATTGTAATTGTGAGTGTTGCTTGATTTATGGATTTGTATGATTTGATTCTAATGTCAGTTTGGGATTTATTTAAAGACTGGTTTGGGTTTGTATGATTTGATTTCAGTGTTATTTTAAGGTTTGTTTGTGATTTATTTGAATTTATATGATTTTAGTACAATATTGCTTTATGATTTGGCATGTTTGAAAAGTAACAATTAATTATTATTCAAAATATTTCTTGTCTAAAAAACATGAGTTGTACAATTTTTCTAAATTGTTTTTGCATTGTTAATTAATTTAATTATTCTTTTGTACTGCACCTATTTAGAAATATCAAAATGGCCATCACCTACTTTAATGAAAACAGGCTGACATTTTTGGGGATAATGGCAAATATGGGTGGCAGCTTACCAATAATTTTTAGGAACAAAATTGTACTTACAAGTTCCAGCTGCAGACATATGTCTTATATTACGCTGATATCACTTTAATTATTTTTTCGGCTTACAAATTTTGAACATCTCCTTTTTCAACCTGTGTACAAGATGGCTAAGATAAACTCTTTATTTCACAAAATTCTTTCTTTGGCAATGTAATTTCCAAGTTGAAGCTCAAGTGTTACAAGATCACTTTTAGGGAACACAATTGCATATACAAACAATGGAGCTAATTTGAGCAACTTCTCCTTATCAAAAGCATATAAGATCAATTTTTTAGATTCAAACAAGACACACAATGTAGGTTATATGTTTCAATCTTACTAAAATGATTGTTAAGCTCATGTAGAAGAAGGTCAATAGCTGTACAAAAAATTTCAACATGATAAGCTATGCTACACATGACAATAGCTAATATGTTGCATGAACATAGGGCTTAATCAAAGTAAATAAAGAAAATAGATAATCATTATGGGATTAACCCCATTTTATTTCCTAATGATTTAACAAAATCAGTGACTAAAATGAATCCACAACAAAACACCAACACTCAAAGGTATAAACATACATATAAAACAACACAAAGACTAAATTTAAAATACTAAAAATACAAGAAAAATATCAAATTATGCATCCATATTATTCTGTACTAAAGCAGTGGTTAAAACAAACACAAACAAAACTAGAAGGTATTAATATATAAATACAACAATTTTGAGTAATATTACAAGTAAGGACTAAAATATAACAATGTTAAATTAATGAATTAAACTAGTCATTTAACCAAACGATATTAATAAAACATACGGTGATGAAAATGTAAAAATGACAAAACTCAAAGTTTAAACTTAGAAATAACCCATGTTTCATTTAAGGACTGAAATGGAAGCTTACAAAGCTCGGATGGCCTGGAACACGATTTACCCCATGTGCTGAAACGGGTTGCCCTACCTTGCCTTAAACAACGTCGTTTTACGGTAGAAGGGAGGGCACCAAAACGGTGTTGTTTCAATGGGACTAAATAGGCTCCTTTAGTTTTTTTTTTCATTTTTTACATATTCTCTTCTCTCTCTAACCGGTTTCTCTCTCCATTCTCTCTAAACTGGGAGTGCCCGGTGGTGGCGCCGTCCGTCGTCAGTGGCTGTTAGCCACCAAATTTCGCCGAGTGGCTCGTCTCGTTGCATTGAGTCCGGATCGGGGCTTTATTTTTGCGAGATTCTGCTTATTTCACCGTGAAACGGGCTGAGAAATCCTTTGCTTTTCGGGCTTCGATCATCGTGATCCGTAGTTGGATCGAGCTGCGGCTCAGGTATGACGTTCCAAGGGTTGCTCCGGATCTTCTCATCGCTCGGATTGACCGACGGAGACTCCCACTTCTGGCGAGAGGCTTCAACCGAAAGGTAAGCTTCTTATCTTTTCGATTTTTTTTGGTTTTCTGTGTTTTTTTTTCTGAATATGCTCTCCCTTTTTCTCCTTTCTCCCCTCTTTGTGTAGTTGTTGCATGCTATAAAAATGACCAAGGTTGCTTGCTTGTTTGATGAGGGTTCGACAGAGGAGTATGGCTAAGGCAGGGGTGTTCAATTGGTGAACAAATAAGGATTAAGTGTGATTTGTTTGTTTTATTATATTTAATTTCTTATTTTTTATTAGATTTGGTTTGATATGTTGAGATTTGGAATATGGGATTTGTTGAGGTGGTCGACGACAGTAATAACGGTGGCGACAGTGGAGGCAGAGGAGAGGCGACGCTAGCAGTTGGGGTAGTTAGGGTTTTTAGGTTTTGGTTGGTTTAAGGTTGATTTGGGTTAGAGGATAAATGTGTTGAGTTTGTAATTTGGTTTGAGCCCGAGTTGTTGGGTTTGTAATTGGGCTCGGGTTATGTAATAATAATAATAATAAATATACATATCACGAAAAAATGATGATTATACTTATTTAATATACATTGATTTGTTGAGATTGAAAATGGTTAAGATTATACATATACATTGGGTGTTAGATGAATATTGACGTTTGAAACTTTCATATTATAGATAGAGATCAGTTTTAGACAAACTAATATATCTTACAAGTTTTAGGTGTTGTATTGATTTAAAAAATGTTTGTTTATTTTTTTGGATGATATTAACTGAAACCCGCAGGAATTCATAAGGGATGAATAGGGAACAAAAAATTCCCGAAACATATAATAAGGATTCTCCAAAACTGTACCACTAAGTGTTGGGGACGGATTGGGTAATGCAAAACCGCCCTCCCCTTCCCTTCCCGTTGCCACCCTCAGACCCAAATCAAATAACAAATAAAAATATATATGATATTGAAATTAACTCAAATCAACGAGTCCCAACCCATATGCATCACTAAGCCCACCTCTCCACAAGCATCATGCAACCCACTATTAATATTCTACAACTTAATTCTTTAATAAAAAAAAGGTTGACTACATAATTGATTATTCATATTTGTGTTTGTCTGATTTTTTATTGATTTTAAAAACATAATATATGATTATTTTTATTTAATTAAAATATGATCACTACGAGTTAAATGTCGTTAACAGTTAACAAATTAGGCGACGTGGCAGTTAAAAATTTTGGTATAATTATACATTTGGTCTCTGTTATATACATATTCTCTCAATTTAGTTATACTTTTAATAAATTTAAATAAATTTAATCATCCAATCGAATGATGTCATATGTCACTGATGTCACATGTCATCATTCTGTTGGAGTACTAACTTTATTTTAATTTATTTTAATTTAATATATTTATTTTCCACCATAAATATAGTAAATATTTATATTAAATTAAAATAAGTTAAAATAAAGTTGGTCCTCTAACCGAATAATGACATGTGTCATAGTGACACGTGATATCATTTAATTAGAGGATTAAATTTATTAAAAGTATGATTAAATTAAGAGAATATGTAAATAAAAATGATCAAATGTGTGACTATACCAAAAATATTTAACTTCCATGCCACCTAATTTGTTAAATAAAAACAACAGTTAACTCATAGTGACTACATCTTAATTAAATAAAAACGAAAGTGACTATATTTTAATTAAATAAAATAAAAATATACATATATTATATTTTTTAAAATAAGCGAAGAAAAGTTGACAAAACATAAATAATCAATTATTTAGTTAATCATAGAAAATGACTCTATAATCAAAAAGAGGAAAAAGAGAAATGAATTTTCAAACCATAGTCTTAGTGCTTTACATGTCATTTGCTTAAGCAACATAAATTAGATATTCAAAAAGGAGATGTCATTGATGGGACAAGCGATGCAATCTCCTACTTCAACACCAATGACCAATTGTCAATAAAATTAAAAAAAATAAAATAGTGAAAATAACTTAATATTATATAAAAAAAATTAATTATTTTTATTTTAAAAAATAATATATATATATATATATATATAATTTGAATAATATTTAAAAGTCAAAATAAATTTCATAAGCATAACTAAAGATGGACATTTATCTAAACTGAACGGGTTTCATCTGACCCGATAAGATCACAATTTTTTTAAGGATGAGATCATGTTGATTTTTAAAGGATATAATCTTGTCGAGTCATTCCTTTTATAGTTTCAGATAATTACAATAATAATTCTTTGATTATATTTTTTAATTAGGATCCATTTACACTATGTAAAACTAATAAGTTTTACAACAATTTATAGTCATTAAATTTAAATAAATAAATAGGTTAGATTTAATTAAAGTTTATAACACATAAATAATTTTTTTTGACTCACAGTAAAATATTTTTTTCTTTTTAGGATTAGAGTTTAGGATTTAGGGTTTAATATTTAAGTTTTAGAGTTTATGATTTAGGTTTGGGATTTAAGGTGGAGATTTTAGGGTTTAAGATTTAGAATTGGGGTAAAAAGAGATTATTTTACTATGAGTAAAGATATTTATTTATGAGTTATAAATTTTAATGAAATCTAAACTATTTATTTATTTAAATCTAGATTGAGTATGAGGTTTAATCTGAAAAATTGAATCATATTTCGGGTCGGATATAACCTTTTTAGACATGAATTAGGTTCAAATAAAAACATATAATATTCCGATCAAATTCAAGTGTGCTAAAGTTTCCCAACCTAGCCAAGGAGTGTTGGTATAATTTGTTGGGTTTTAGGAATTTGAGTTTTGTAAGGTCAAGTTCGAATTCTAACATCGTCATTCTTAGTGGCTCATAAATTGTTAGGTATGACTCATAAATATACCAGTAAATAGAGATGTAACCTAGACCTAAAATATCATTGAATAAAACTTCTAGCGCCGCCTAGGCACCGAGGACGTAAGCACGTTGCCGAACCTCGTAAAATTCTCGTGTTCTTTTGTTTTCTTTACCCGTTTTCGTCAACATAAATTATTATGTAAATCCGAATTGAGTCTTCGGTATGCCCTAACCTTAAACTAGGGAACCACCCTGCCCTAAACTTTTGTAACCCAAAAAAAAAAATGTTTCCCAACCCAATACCATTCCAAACGTAACAAAGTTTTATAAACGAATTTATATAATATATTTTCCAAAACATCACAAAATCTAGCATTTTAAAATAATTTTAATTTTATTTTATTTTTAAGTGCATCAAGTAAAATAATGCAATTCAACTCGGACCCTAAACAATTTCTATTTTTTTTCTCTTTCTCTCAAAATAAAAATGAAAAACCGGAGTCCCTCTGAAAATGTCATTTGATTCCTTTTCCCTCCATTTTTGCCATCTTTTCAAAGATTTCTTTACAATATTTTTTCCTAATTCGTTTTCAATATAAAATAGGAAGAGAGAGAGAAAATTCCAATTTTAATTGAGATCGACAAATTTTCTCAGCTCCAGGTATTGAACATTTTCTGTTCTTTTCTCTCTTCGTTGTTCTTTTTGCACAAATCTCTTGAGAAAAATTATTGAATTTCAATGATTTGAATTTGCGTAATTTTTCATGTCAATCTTTGTTAATGTTGTTTAATTTCTATAAACAATTTTATTAAACTTGTATGATTGTGAATGGGAGTTTAATTCAATTGATTAACGTAATTGATTTTTTTATGTATAAAAAATTATGATAATGTTTTATTTTCAACTTAGAGAGAACATGTTTGATTTCGTTTTAAAAAATTAATTATAAATTAAATAAAAATAAAATTTATTTTAGTTATAATAATTGTAGTTTTTAAGTTCTGAATGAAAGAATTAAATTAAATTGAATGTTCTTAAATAATAAACGAATCAAAACTGATTTAAGTTTAACAGAAACCAACTGAATTTTATGGTTCGAATTAGTTTTCGGTTATTTTGTTATTTTTTCTTGGTTCTATTTTCAATATAATTGAAGAGTTTTATATTCTATTTATAAATCTTTCTCATTGATCGGAGATTAAAGGTCTTTTCTTTTTGTTATCGGAAGAAGAAATTATTGAGAAATGGGGAAAAAAGGAGGCTGGTTTTATAGTGTGAAGAAAGTCTTAAGCCTTGAATCCAACAAAGATGAGGTTAATTTTGATCACTTTATTTATTTACATTTTCTGATCTTTTGAAGAGATTTTATTTTTTAAATTTTGTAATTTTTTTTTTAATTACATTTTATTTCACCAGAAATCTCAAAAATCAAAGAAAAAATGGGCAACAACGCAAGAGGGAACTCAGGGCGTCAAGTTAATCAAATCAGAAAATGAACAATGCAAAAATGCCAACTCCGTCGCTCTCGCCACCACCATGGTGGCGGCGGTCGCGGCCACTCAGGCGGCGGTCGAAGTTTTCCGCCTTACTAAGGTGCCACTCCACCCCAGGAAATCAAGGAAGGAAATAGCTATCATTATGATTCAAAAGTATTTTAGAGGATACTTGGTAATGAAATGCTTCCGTTTTCCTTTAGGGAATTAATGATACTTTTGGTTTGAGAAAATTTCAGATTAGGTCAAATCGTGACTCAAAATTCTTGACAATCATGTGTTCTTAGGCTCGGAAGAAATTGCGAGCTTTGAAAGGGTTGGTGAGGTTAAAATCATTAATCGAAGGGCAATCAGTAAAACGGCAGGCGACGACAGCGCTAAGATGCATGCGGTCGGTCGCTCGAGTGAGGTCGCATGTTCGGACAAGGCAGATTTTAATGTCCGAACAAAACCGATCACTCCAAAAGCAGATTCAACAAAAACACGAGAAAGAGTCGCAAAGGTCGAAATCCAGTGTAAGTTCCTCAATGAAAATCGAAAACCGATTTGAAATATGGTACGTTCAATATGTCTGGTTCCATTCGATTCGATCGAATTCTTTTATCATTTCAACACTTGTTTCACAGACGGGAGATGATTTTAATGTCAGCACCAAGTCGAAGGAGCAAATGGCGGCTAAAGAACAATATAGACTAAAAGCAGCAATGCGAAGAGAGAAAGCTTTAGCTTACTCATTTAGTCGCCAGGTTTCGGGTTTTACCTTCGATTGATATTACTATTATTGTTATAACCGGAAATATGTCATTAAGTTTCGATTTCCCTTCCGATTCGGATATGCATCGGATTTCATCGAGCTTTTATTACTTCTGTTTAATTTGGTTTTTAATGTAACAGAGACCGTGGAAGAATCCTTTAAAACCAGTGAATCAAACATTTTTGGATCAGAATTATCCCGAGTGGAGTTGGAGTTGGTTAGAGCGATGGATGGCAGCTCGGCCATGGGACATTCGAATCACATCGAATAACAATGACCGTGGCTCGAGTAAGAGTACCGGTCCTCGAATCCCTAAAGCAAAGTCTCAAATTGAGCCCAACAACGATAACGATAAACGATCTCCAACACCGGCAAAACCGATTCGACCACCAATCCACCGGTCCACTTCAACACCACCCTCTAAGATACATTCTACTTCATTACCTTCTAGCAAAATAACAGTGCAAAGCCCAAGTCCGACTCGAACTTACTTGTCCGATAGTTATAAGAGACATAGCATCGGGGCCTCATCATCATCATCGACGGACTATGAGATCTTCGAAAGCTCACCTCCAAATCCTATTAACAAAACCTCATCACAAACACCGACAAGGGGCAGACCTCGATTGGCTAGCAATGGAACGTCGGATAAGGTATCGGCAAAGCCTCCAAATAGACGACTTTCATTACAACCATCACTGGCAAGGAGTCAGAGACTTTCTGGTCCTCCGAAGGTTAATATGTCCCCCATTTAACTAAAAATCGAAGAAAATATCGAACAATGATGAAGGCATGTAACATATGAAGCACAGACACTTCTGTCACGGAAATGTCTGAACAACGGATTCGTGTTCGACCGGAATAGTTTCGACATGGTAAAATGTGTTGGGCATACAATGACATGTAAAAAAAAAAAGATTTGATACTGTCAAAATATGGTTAAGACACGAGGGGATAATTCGAACATGTTATATATTTTTTTCTTTTCATATTTTCCCAAATATAGAATCAATAATATGACAGTTGATTCTACTAACTCCTTTAAGGTTAGAATTTTTAAATTTAAAAATGATGTTAAAGTTATTGCAAAATTGTTTATAAAGTAATATTTATATGAAAAAATAGTAATATTTGTCTGGAAAACTATTTACATAGTAATAATCATAGATAAACATTATAGAAAATAATCTCAGTGACAAAAAATGCCTTATAATATACGATTTTAACCAACTTTTTTGGATTTGCCAAAATGACCAACTAAATCGTAATGCGATCGATAATTCGCAACGCGATCTTCGGTATCGCAAATCAGTTTCCAGATTCGCAACGCGATTCTGACTATCGCATTGCGATTTTCCGACTATCGCAATGCGAATATGTAAATCGCAATGCGATTATGACTATCACAATGCGATTCTGACTATCGCAACGAGATTCTGACTATCGCAACGCGATTCTTACTGTCGCAACGCGATGCTGACTATCGTAATGCGATTTTCAAAGTGCCATTATTATTGCAACGCGTATTTTTTTTTCAAATTTCAAACACGAATATTAATATATCGAAAAACTGAACCGTCCACAGTATATCCCGTAATTGCAACTCATAACCTAAAACCCTAAATCACAGCTCAATCCCATCTCCATCTCTCACTCTCTAAGGCGACATCCGTCCCCATCTCCGACGAAATCAGTCTCCATCTTCGGCGAAATCCGTCTATCTCCATCTCTCAGAGCCACCTTCACAATCATTTACGGTCAGAAATGGAAAATCAACCAAATCAACTACCAAGGTTTTAGTTTTTTTAATTATTTTTATTTTGAAATTTTTGCATTATTATTAGGTTTTTCATATTGAAATTGATGATAAGTTTACCGGTAATTTCAATAATAGATTAACCATTTCATTTAGATTGCTTATTAAATTCATTCGATTACTGCCAATACTGCTAAACTGTTTAATCTTTAAACCCTGTGAATTTAATATTTGTCTTTGTTTTGTCTTTTGGTTGAAGTAATGCAATCCATTCAAGTTTCAATTTTAGTATTTGAAACCGAGAATCGCAACACGAAATGAAAATCGCAACGACAGAATCGCAATGCGATTTTAGTTTCGCGTTGCGATAGTCATTTTCGTGTTGCGATTTTCATTTTCGTGTTGTAATTTTAAGTTTCAGAAACTATTCTTCTTCTGCAAATTGAAACTTGAATGAATTGCATTACTTCAACAAAAAAACAAAGACAAATACTAAATTCACAGTGTTGCAAATTTAAGTTTGAAGAATAAACTACTACTCTTTATGTTTATTGTTCTTGTATATCTTCACAGTGTAGTTTTTGGTATATCTAACTTGGTATGTTTATTTTTTGTAGAACTTTTATTCGGCTCAATGACCTAAGAAATACATTAAGCCTGGCCAAAACAATTGCGTCGAAGCTTTCACATGCACAAAGAAAATATTTGAGGACTGTGCTTGGGCCATGGCTGAAAGTACAACATTCGGGTGGAGATGCTATGTTGACCCATCTGTTTCTTCAAACCATGACTAGCGATCTACCAGAGACTATAGTCGTGATGAAGAGATATGGTTTGATTTTCCACCGGCGTATACATGTTTTGGGCGGGAGGAGTTTTGCTTAATCACCGGTCTACGCTTCGGACACGATGATGTAGGTCGGTACACTAGACATATTACCCGCCTATCATGGTTATCTCGGGTTTTTCCTGAGCTGCCAATGGAGAAGCCGAATTTACACGTGGAAGACTTGACGAGATTATTGAATAAGAAAGATGGTTTTACTCGGATGGATGACGTCGATGTTGTCCGAGTATGCCTTCTAATACTTTTGCATGTCGGCTTTTTAGGCAGAGATGCCAGACAACATATTCCTAATGATCTAATTAAATTGGTAGAGGACCTAAATACATGGAACCTATTTCCGTGGGGTTCGTATCTATGGAAAGCTACATGGAATAAGTTGTCGTCTGCCTTTGATGATCGAAAAAGTTTACGTGGAGATGGTTCCAAATACACTTTGTCAGGCTTTATTTGGGCCTTTAAGGTAAGAATTTTTATATAATGTTTCCAAAATTATAATTAATTATTATTTAACAATTACTAATGTTTGTTATTATATTGTTTGTAGATTTGGATATTTGAGGCCTTTCCCGCCATGCAGACATATGCATTAAAAACTTCTAATGATATTCCTACGGCTATTTCCTGGAAGAGGAAACGGACCATGCAGTAATGGGAAGATTTACTACCGTATACGACAATAAATAATGTAAGTTAACACAAATACTACCATATGTTTATAAACAAGTTATTACTAGTACACGTTTAACTTTGTTTGAGTTTTTATATTGTTAGGAGTCCAACACTCCATTACAGAGGCTGACACCCATGGAAGCTGAGCTTGCCACTGATTGGTGGCAAGTTAGTAAGCGTTTTTTTTTATGGCACGGATGATGAGCAGCCACCACTTCGAGAGCCATCACCTCACCCAGAGCCATCACCTGATCAACCCGACTATACACCTCCACAACGAGAGCCATCACCTATTTTGTCACATCATCGAGCCTCTTCTCCACCATCACCTATGATAGGCGACCGGCAAAGATGCCACGACGATTATCTCCCTGTTCTCCACCTCCACGGGATGAGTTAGGGGAGTTACGTGATGAGGTCAATGCCTTGCGTGAGGAGGTCGGTACTTTACGCGATGACAATGGTGCATGGCGTGTTGAGGTGTCTACTTTACGTGGTGAGGTAGTTCGCTCTACGTGAGATGGTAGCATCATTGCAGAATGAGGTTCATACTCTACGCAACGAGGTAAGTTTAATATTTTTCATATTTAACTTGATGATAAATTTACTCGTAATTTCACTTAGATTAACCATTTCACTTAGATTGCTTAGTAAATTTATTCGGTTGCTGCCAATACTCCTAAACTGTTTATTCTTTAACCCTGTGAAGTTAGTATTTGTTTTTGGTTGTCTTTTGGTTGAAGTAATGCAATCCATTCAAGTTTCAATTTGCAGAAGAAGAATAGTTTACTTTCGCAACGCGAATTTGACTATCGCAACGAAAGAATCGCAACGCGAAATTAAAATCGCATTGCGATTCTCTCGTTGCGATAGTCAAATTCGCGTTGCGATAGTCATTTTCGCATTGCGATAGTCATTTTCGCGTTGCGATAGTAATTCGTGTTGCGATTTTAAGTTTCAGATTCTATTCTTCTTCTGCAAATTGAAACTTGAATGAATTACATTACTTCAACCAAAAGACAAAGACAAATACTAACTTCACAGTGTTGAATTAAGTTTCAAGAATAAACTGCTACTCTTTATGTTGTCATTGAACCTGCACTAAACCTATATGTTGTCCTTTTAAATGTTTATAAAAGTGATTACTTCTGGAATGTTATCTGATGCATTTTGTGAACAATGATAGAATAATGACTTGGGTGAATACCGTGCAAGTTTGAAATATATTTGTCTTTATTTTCACTGTTTAATATCATGTCTGTTTATTTACTGGTTTATGTATTAATTTATTTTTAGCGGCCCGCTAAGGTGGATGCTCTACGTTGGGTTTTTCTTGCAAGACAGAGTTCACACATCAGACGGCGTGCACGTGCCATTATGTCTCCGTTCACCCCAATAGTGCGAAGAATCCTTAAGAAAAAGCCCGACTCACCTGTCATCGTTCAAGAGGCCTCCCCTATCGTTCAAGAGGCCCCTATCATCCCTCAAGAGTCCCCTCCCACCGTTCAAGAGGCCACTGTTATCGTTGAAGAGGTCCCTCCCAACATTCTAGAGCCTGATTCACACGGCGTAATATATCGAATTATTGAGAAACCCCCTCATGTGACGGACATGATGGATGACTGTTGGCTTTCGTATAAGTTACCGGCCAGTACCATTCCGGCAGATGAAGTGGAGAGGAAACAACTACCGGAAACAATTCTGGATAATACTCTTTGGGCTAAGACCGCAGTTGATTTTTATCTACATGAGCGGAGCCAAGGGTGTTACGCTGACATATACAAACTCAACGATGATATGCATTTGTTGATTGAACGGTCTTGGTAGGGTGTATTATTAGGGTTTGAAGACAATGACTATTTCGATGGGGGGTAAGTCGTATATTTCTTCTTATATTTCATTTTGATTAATTTTTTTTAAATTTATGTAATTCACTAATATATGTCTTTTTTTGTAAAATATTCATATTGATGGATGTCACGTCTTCTAATAGTAAGGAAATTGAAGAAAAATAAAAATAAAAAAACGCGATATACAATTATGCCGACGTCTTTTCACGTAGTTCACTTGAAGAATCAACGACATGAATCATATGTGTTGGCTAATGGACAAGCTAAACTTTATCCTGCATGGTGGGAGGTTGATAAGGTTAGTATTATTTTTTTAAATATTTTAAAGGTGTTCATAAATAAGTGCGCAATTTGATTATTACTTATGATTGCAGGTGTTTATCCCTGTTTTGGAACGTACTCATTGGCTTCTCATCGAGCTTCAGCTCCCATCCCTGAAGACAATAGTATATGACATCATGATAAATTACATATCATTGTCTGATTTGAGAGATATTATTAAGGGATGGAGCTCTCATTTGGCTAAATTCTTGGATGCGATTAATTATTGGACTTATTCTGGAAACAAGAAGCTAAAGAAGTTCAATGTTATAGTTATCATAGACGAGACCGCGCTACAACAAACGCCGGAAGCCAGAGGGATTGTGGTCCTCGTATGCATGTGCTTGGAGCGTTTAACGACAGGAAGTACACAGTTCTACCTCTCACCGATAGAGATAGAGGTGCAGTAGGCTTGTTTCGGCATTTTATGGCTAGAGCGATATATGCGAGACGCTGTCTACCTGCATCCGCGTTATGAAAGTGTCCATAAACAATTGTAAGTCAAATGCAAGTGTGTTAAGTACCTAGAATTCAATAATAATTTGATGTTTGTTGGTTTTAGATGTGTAGAAAGGTTATTTGAGCAAATGTTTGGTTTCTGCAGGTTAATCCTGAAGTGAGCTGCGTGAAATTGATGTATGGGTGCATAAACAACTGTCTGGGGTACACTTTTTTTTAATGTTTAATTGATTCTTAAAAGTCTGATTTGTTTAATTGATGAGGAAAATAAGAATTATTATCATTTTTGCTTGTTTAAATTGATTTATAAAAATTGATTTGTAAAAGTTGATTTGTTTAATATTGATGTGTAAATAATTCTTATTTGTGTTTAATTGATTGAAATGTAAAAGTTGATTGTTTCAATCTGCATCATATTGAATGCAAAAGACCTGTTGGAGGTACACTTTCGCAACTCTAAACTCAAAATCGCAATGTGAAAGACAAAATCGCAACGCGAAAGTCAATTCGCGTTGCGATAGTCTAATACGCTTTGCGATTACTCATTGCGATAGTCAAATACCCGTTGCGATAATCAAATTTGCGTTGTGATACTCAAATTCGAGTTGCGATTTTCTCGTTGTGATAGTCAAATAGTCGTTGCGATAATCAAATTCGTGTTGCGATAGTCAAATTCGCGTTGCGATAGACAAATTCGCGTTGCGATTTTTGCGTTGCGATAGTCATATTCGTGTTGCGATAGTCAAATTCGCGTTGCGATTTTTGAGTTGCGATAATCAAATTCGCGTTGCGATAGTCAAATTCTCGTTGCGATATTCAAATGAATGTGTAATAAGTGATAACAACTGAACATATCATAGCAATGTTCAAACTCAAGTTACTAATACATGCCTAACTGAAAATGTTAAAAGTTTACACATAATAGTCAAATTCGCGTTGCGATATTCAAATGAATGTGTAATAAGTGATAACAACTGAATATCATAGCAATATTCAACTCAAGTTACTAATACATGCCTAACTGAAAATGTTAAAAGTTACACATAATACAAGTTGCATTTAAAATCACCTAAGTTAATAGTCCCAAAGGTGAAGCCGGTTGTGATTGGGATTTTGATTTTGATTGCGATTTTGATTGACTTTTTCTTGACACCATATGAGCTTTGGATTTTGATGAGGATCCATATTTTGGTAGAGGAAAAGATGATTGTGATGGCACTGGTGATCCACATGTCAACCTTGTATGACTACTTTCCTTACACCGACTACATGTCGATCTCTTCTTCTCTTCACCCTTAGACGGTATACGATCGTGACTTTTTGGTCGGCCAGGTAGCTTCTGCCATGGCTGGTGGCAAACTGTTTGTAAGTCATGGTATGTCCCACTCAGAAGGATGTGGAATAGGGTAGATAATCTCGGCATAAGTCTGTCGATATACTTCTGTAGTGTAGCAATCCATAGCGTATGCGCTTGAATCATCTTGGTTCTCCATAACGTTGACTCACAACACGTTTCGTTATCTTTTTTTAGTCCATGGTGTAACACGATGTTCCAATATTCCTGTAATTTAAATAAATAATACTTAGTAAATATATGATAGTTACGAATTTAAAGAAATAATACCTGCATGGTTTCTTTTCTTGTAGTACCACTGTTGAATAGGCTCGAAAAACTCCATTACATAGTATGGGTAATTTCTGGGAATGACGACTTAGAGCGTTGATTAATTCTGCACTATTAGACGTCATGAAACCATATATTGCTCCAAGTTGATATAATCTTGACCATCTTTCAAACCCGACATCTTCTAGTGTTTGAGCACACTGAGGCAAAACACGTCTTAAACAATTTATATGCTTATTAAAATTCACTTCTTGATAAGCTTTTACAGCCTTCCAGTATGTCCATTTGTGATTTTTTATACCAGCAGACATTGATTTTAGATTTCTATAAATGAACACCACAAGTCCATGAAAGCATCTGGGAAACACCTTCTAACATCGTTGTCAATTGAGTTTGCCCTATCAGATATGATTGTCAGATTGCTAATAGGACCTATGCGATCCCTAAGATGCCCCATAAACCATGTCCATGAATCAGAGGTTTCAGATTTGTCAACCCCGTAAGCTATTGGCAGTATCCCATTGTTAGCATCCATGGCTACTGCTAATAAGTTTACTCCAAGGTATCGACCTTTTAAATGTGCTCCGTCAACTATAATAACGGGGCTCATGCAAGTAATAAACGAACGAATCTACAAAACATATACACAGAAATATAATCATTTAAATGTGAAATGCATGTAACTAACAAAAATGAGTCAACAAAATTATATTGATTTACTAACCGCAACACCATGGCGATAAACAACAACTCAAAGCGTCCATCTCTATCTGTTTGATATGAGTTACTGACCCAGGATTTTTCAGCTTTAAATTGTGACAATAAGCCGGCAGTTGGGCAAACGATTCTTCTGGCGACCCCCTCAACAATTCTAAGGCATAACATTTGGCTATCCAAGCTTGAGAATATGAGATACTAATCTTGAACCGAGCATTCATGTCAGTCATAATTTCATGTCCTCGATTACCATGCCATTCAAAAACATTAACTCAGCCAGAAAACCACCCACACCTTTTGTTTGCCTGTCTATGGTGAGGGAAAACTTGGGTTCTTGAACATGTATGTTTATCATAAATGTCCTAACTTGAAACATTTCGCAATCTTTTATCCTCTTTGCAATCATACGCCACGTACAGTTTTTGTCAATCATACACCTTGTTTCGAAACGATCTTTGCTTGATTTGTTAACTTTTAGTTGATAGCCATTTTCCACACATTTCGTATACAAGCTATCTTCAAGTCCTTTGTATCAAAACAATCATCTTTCTTGATACAAAATTTTTGTGTAACAAACTGCTATTTTTACCAACTCTTCTTCCGGTATCTGAAGTAATTCTGGCATATTCCAGTTATACTCTCGTGGTATTTTCTTCGGGGACTTTTCTTCGGGGATTTCTTCTTCTTATTTTTCTTCTTCAAGGTTATATGAATTACAGAATGGATGTTCAACATGTTCATTCACAGTCGTAACTTCCTCCTCATTATCATCAACAACATCTTCCTCGGCAGCGGCTGTTTCATCATCAAAATTCGGGTATTGATCAATATCAAAATCATTACACGCAGGGTATGTTTCTTCTTCTGAAACATCATCAAAATCTGAGTATTGACCAAGATCAAAGTCCGGGTATTGACCAAGATCAAATTTCGAATACCGACTAGTACTCACAATTTTTCTATTGGCTCATCATCGTCTAACTGGTTAATATGAAAACCGGAATTTGGTGCTGAAAGTTGATTGGGATTTGGATTAGGGAAAGTTGTTTGGTATTGGAAATGTAGTGAAACAAAATTTGCTTGGTGCTGAAATTGTGGTAGAACCATTAAATTTTGAGCACCATAAACTGGGGTTGAAAAACTTAGTTGATTACTACCCGCTACTGACCCAACTTCACTACTTCTAGGTTCAACAACATACAATGTAACATCATCTTGCGAAACACTAATGTAAGTAATGAATCGTTCAACATCTTCATTGTCGGTTAACAAATAAACTTTATCTTTTCTCTGATAAGATAGCCTAAATCTACTTAAGGGCTCTAAATTCAATTTATTTGCAACACGTAACATTAGAGTTTCATAAGTTAACTTTTTTAATGACAGTTTTAGTTGAAGATTCATGGGTAAAGGCATATATTGTAAAACACCATGAATATTCTCCCATGACCCTCCAAAACACAAATATATCCAAACATGATCAACATTAGATGATTTCATTATTGTAAATTAATTTACTAAACAAACGAGCTGCGAAACTAAAACCTGTTGCCGGATGGGGAAGGATGTCGTTGGATATAGGAACGGATGTCGCCGGAGAGAGTGATAGATGGAGATGGAATGAGTTACGATTTAGGGATTTAGGTTATGAGTTGCTTCTGCTGCGTAGTTATATACCCAAAACATTTGTGTTGCGAAACTAAAACCTGTTGCGAATTTGAAATTCAGTGTTGCGACAGTCAGAATCGCGTTGCGACAGTCAGAATCGCGTTGCGATAGTCAGAGTCGCATTGCGATAGTCATAATCGCATTGCGATTTACATATTCGCGTTGCGATAGTCATAATCGCATTGCGATTTACATATTCGCATTGCGATAGTCGGAAAATCGCAACGCGAATTTGGAAAATCGCAATGCGATAGTCAGAATCGCGTTGCGAATCTGGAAACTGATTTGCGATACCGGAGATCGCGTTGCGAATTATCGATCGCATTGCGATTTAGTTGGTCATTTTGGTAAATCCAAAAAAAGTTGGTTAAAATCGTATATTATAAGGCATTTTTGGTCACTGATGTTAATTTCTCTAAACATTATAGATGTGCTTTATCGTGTATTAAAAAATAGGATAAATTATATCATTCTTAGGTAAACTATCCTCTTTCTCTTATTTTGCTCCCTTAACTTTCATATTTCTATTTTACTCACTGAATTTAATAGACTGAATTATTTTGCTCACTTGATCGTTAAACTTATAATAATTGGATGATGTAATTTTTTATTAATATATATATATATATATATATTAATAATTAATTATGAAATGTAATATTTAAAATAAAAATAAAGATTCTTAAAATTTATTCCTAAATCCTAATCCCAAATTACAACCCCACCCTCACCCACCAACTCCCACCGGCTCACCCTCCCACCGTCATTGTGTATCTCAATCGAAGCCTCCAATGTCATTTTTTCTTGCCATCGGAAAACACCCTTTGTACACACCACTTTTAGCCACTAAATTCTATGCAAAATCATAATATCTATAAATAAAACATTGAAATATCAAAGCAAAATCCCATTGATGAGAAAACAAAAATGCAGTAAAAACAAAACAAGGGGAAATTCGAGAATATAGAAGAAGAGGGGACGCGAGAGGAATGAGAACGACGATTCAACGACGAACGGTAAAAACCAAAGAACAAAAACTCATAAGTTCAACATTAGATCTATGAAATTTAAGGGATTTTTAGGTTAAATGTACACTAGATTTGTGTTTAAGAAAAAAAAACGAGTTTGGTGAAAATTTTGGAGCTTATTGGTCACTGTCAATGGCAGTCGACGGTGGCCAATGCGGTGGAGATCGCGACGAACAGTGGTCGGAATTCTACCATGTGCAGAGAAAACAGAAAGGATAAAAAGAAGAGAAGGACAGAAGGAAAACGAAGGAGATGAAATAAATTTTATATTTTTACACAGATGCAAAACGAGTTATAAATCAATAACATACTAAATCAACTTCATGTTGCTCTCAATAACAGTTGTCAACATCGAGTTACCGATTTGTTATAAATCAATAATATTAGTAACTAATTTGTTAATTTTAAAATTTTAGGGGGAAAAACAAAAATTTATTCTTTAACCTATCTTGCTTGATGCCTTGTGGAAAAGACTATATTTTAACAGCCTGAAACTACCAAAGATCTTAGTGAAATAAGATTTTTTACCTTTGATACTGTTGTGAGTTTTGGACATATACATATTTCTAGAGGAGATGCTAGTTATGGGCATCTTAAGTACCAAGAGATTATGAAGGCTACCGGATAGAGAAGCCAGGTTAGCACAATAAATAATTGTTGTGCTCAAGGGTTGTGGTATGATGCATTTCTCTTGGCAAAGAAGTAAATCATCCAGTTTTTGACAGAGTTATCAGAGTAAGCTCAATATATCTAAGCTTTGATCTTGCAGAGTAGGGCACTCATTGATTTCCAGATTCTCCACAGAGATGAGATTTGTTAAACCGTGAAGCACTGTATAGCATCTCACATCAACCAATTTTCAAAGACTTCAAAGATGTGAGATGACGTATTGGTCGGTCCTCAATCGGAGCATAGCTTGAAGAGGGTCCAAATTAAAAAGAAACTATGGGTTTTTGAGGAGTTAAAAGAAGTATGGATATGGGAGAGTGGAGATGGAAAAGAAAGATAGGTAAAAAAAAAAGTGACTAAATGATGCTAACATATCAGCTTTCGTCACCTTAGTAATGGTTATTAATGTCAAGTCACGGACTTATTATGAATCGATAATAATTATCAATTTATTACTTTTGAAACTTTAATAAGGAAAATAAAAACTTACTAAAACATTAGATATTGTTTGTGTAATTTACCCTTTCAATAAATTGTCCAAATAATAATAAGGCTTATTACACTTTTAAAAGCCTAAACTATACTTTAAAATGTCTTTTGGTGTCTAAAGATTTTTTCGTTAAAAATATGCGACTAACGTTATACTTTTAGGTGTTTGGTAACAATCATTAAGTTTTGTTATTATCTGACATATGTCAGTTATATAAAATTTTAAAAAAGAATTTAAGGAAACTTAAAATTATTATTTTTATAAAAAATAATTTTTTTGTAATTATAAAAAAAACCTCAAAATCCTAAAATCCACTGAACTCAATCCAAAATTCATTTTTGTTTTTGCTCAAGAACAAGCAACCAAAACTTAATAAAACAATAAGTGATCAAAACTTAATAAAATGATAAGGTAACTGACCAAAAGTGTACAAATATAAAAGGAAATTGATCAAAACTTAATCTACATATTATCTATGAGAGAAGGGGGAGGTAGGGGGTAAGAGTTAGAATATACCCATACAATTAGGGACGAACGCAAGATTTTATGTTAAGGGACGAACCTCTAAAATTTTAAGAAGGAATATATTTATAAAATTTTAAAGGACGAAAATACTTTTATAGAAAAGAAGTGTGTTATCTTCAAATTTAAAAAATTTAATCTCAACCTTTAGACTTAGTTATTCTAACAATTCAAATAACACATAAAATTTAAAAATTTTTTAAACAATATTTAAAAACAATTAATATGGATACTAATTTAAAATTGATCGATCATGTAATATATTGATAGAATTTTTTTTTTGCAACAATAGAAATATTATTTTAATGTTGATTAACGTTAAACCTTAGAATTTTATTTTTAAGAAAAACAAGGAAATTATTTGGTGTTTCCATCTTCTTGAAATAAATATATTTCCTTAAAAAAATTGTAAACCACGGTCAATAATAATAACAATAACATTAATGATAATAATATGGGTGGCCACATTTCTTTAAGCTTTGAAATTGTCCAAAGATGTACTAGGTAAGATAAACAAAGTATGTCTTAAAATATATTAAAAAATGAAACATGTTGTAAATTCAAATTTCACCCAATATCAAATAATTGAGCAACCTCAAGAAATATAGTTTTTCTTAATAATTCTGAATGTTACACTTACAGGATGTATATATATTCATTATAACTAACTAAAAAAATTCTGAACATATATTATTTCATAATTTTCCCAATTACATCGGCATAAGGCGTTTAAACTTATATAACTCGACCCTCGGGGGAAAAAAGATTTTAGGGAAAATACATGAATGTTCAACACTCGTGATTGTCTCTCAAACCACAAATGACACATTAGATAAAAACATTTATAAAATAAATAATTTTTAAAAATGTGGCATGTAAATTATAAAAGAAATTATACACGCCAAACAACAATTCACATTTTCTATATCAAACAGAAGTCTTGGAAACCTTCACTTAGGGTAACAAAAACGGGAAACACAACAATTTTCAGACCCCGTAAGCTTATTTTCAGTTCGACGTCCCAAAAAACACGTCAGGATCCATCGTTTGTACTGTACGTCTAGTAATATCTAGTAAAAGATCGAGTTAGAGGTATTTTGTACCTTGCCTATATGAGAAAACCAATGAAACAGTAGACGCCTTGCGGAAGGCATGATTGCCGATTTGCAATTAGCGGGCGATGTGTATCATCAAAATTCAGTTTCGAATTGGTCCCGAAAGATATCATTCAACCATCTGGCTGTTTCCGTGAGAGCTCAAGCCAATGTTGTTCTCAATCCTCGTCTAATGTAGGCAAATAGAGATGCAATAACCAGATATCCAAATTTTCGATATTCTACCATGAATCTCACTTTTTTCTGCCATAATAAGATCCACTACTTCCAGAATGGGTATGATGGTGATGTCGTGATCCTCCAATCCTGCTGCTGGGACCTTCCCATGAGTTTCCACGACCATAAGCTCGGCTATTTCCACTTGGCCAATTCAATGTCTGAGCCCCGAGTCCGTTATTCTCTTCCTCTACTCTGTCATTATACTCCAAGACCAGCCTCTTAATGTCTTGTTTTTCTTCGAACTCGGCTGCTTCTGTTTCGTGCTTTGGACTAGCGTACAGTCACGAGGAATGTACATTTGCTTTCTTTGTTGTTTGTTCCCTCGCTTGACGAGAACTTTCACCTGAACCTCCCGGCTCCCTCCGGCCTCTTCATCCAATGCTTCATCACCGCTTTCCCCTCCAACAACCCTTCCATGATTATCCTTGCTAGAACCCTCGAATACGTTCATTGGTATCATCATGTTTAATGTAGGTCGGCCCCTTAGCTCCAGCTTACGATGCTCCATGCTCTCCTGTAATTAAAATTGAACAAAAATGAATAGCAAGCCAACTATTTCTTTGAAACTCAATTTGAACCCACCGATCACACTAGATGAAGAAAATTAAAAAAAAAAAAATAGTTTGCGAACACTACTGCAATAATTGAAAACAAACGAGAACTTACCTGAACTACAGCACGGAGCTCCTGGTCAAAACTGGCAACTTCTAGAGGATCGAGCTCGCCTACTTTCTGCCTGACATGAACTTCATCATCCTCATCAGAACCGGGTCCACCATCATCCTCATCATCTTCATCAGTATCACATCCATCATCATGATTCTCTTCATCCAAATCATCTTCGTTATGTCCCTCTTGTTCAATGGTTTCACTCCCTGATTCACTGATACTGTCACCGTCACCGATTTCCTCATGCATTCCACCATTTTCCTCGAAACCATTCAAAATGCTTGGTCGATCAGCTGAGATGGAATGGAAGTAGTCCTGCTAGAAGGCTTCTCGGTATCAGAGTGCTTCTCACTACTAGTCTTGTCAGTTGAAGCACTATGTTCATGTTCCTCGAGTTCTACTAAAGCTGCATTAAATTCTTCCATAGATGAATACCGGGTCATGTTGGGACGTAATTCAGCAAATAAGTCCTGCATTTATTGCATTTATACATCACAGGCAGACATTTATGCATAAAGGAAGCACCGTTAACTTTGCCCTCAAATCTTAAGTTATAATGTAACCAATCAAGTGGAGATCATACCGACAGTTGAATATCACACCCATGTTTCTATGACTAGGAGGTGGGTATCAGATATGCAATGTGTCCAACATGGATATGCTCACTTTTTCCCCAAGTTTTTCTGATATATTCGAGGAATCACACACACTATTCTCTAGACTAAATATGTTGTGGATGCAGGTGCCGGACATGGGTACCATTGGGAAAATGAAAAATAGGAGAAACATAGTATTCTAATACTAATGCTAAGATAGGTTTACTCTTTAACATTGCATGATAACAGTCGATATTGAAACAGTTCAGTGTTTGTTTGTTTTTGATAAGAATTTCAGGCCTCATTAAAAAATCCCTTCTTGATTAATGGAGCTTGTAGGGAAGCTCCTTAATCAGCGGAAGGAGGAAAAGAGTGCCTTAGGATTTTATTGAACAATAAAAACACATAAGATACAACCAACAATACAACTGACAAAACCACCCCAACAGAACCAAATAAGCTGGAAACACCCATAAAACACCCTAACTAAAAACACAAAATCAGCGAAAACAGCACTAGTAATCCCCTTACAAAACACAAAATCCAGACACCACCCTAAACAGCCATCAACAACTTTACTGACTCAGCCTATGCTTTCTTTAGCTAAGGCATCAGCCTCTAAATTGGTTGTCCTACTAACCCATCTAACAACACCTTCAAAGGCATTAAGCCTATGAGCAATATCTTTAATCAAGAAGGCATATACAACAGGACATAATTCATCCCCCTTAATCCAATCCACAGCCACCTTACTATCACTCTCTATAATCAGATGGTCCTTGATCCTCTGTCGATAGTTTGCAAAGAAAGACAACCCCATAAGAATAGCTTTTAACTCCATCAACGTAGGCGGTCCCGAACCAGCAGTTTCCTTGAAATAGCCTATAGTAGAACCTGAGGAATCTTTTAGGACTCCTCCTAACCCGCTTTTCTTCCAATCCCTTGTAATGGCAGCATCAACGTTTAATTTAACAAAACCCAAAGGAGGAGGATACCAAAGTAAAGTAGGAGAAATCTGAGTAGAGCGAAGAGAAAACAAGTCCCCAAGAGAAGGATCGGAAATGAGTGAGTCTTTAGGAATAGACACTTCTTTATACTTTGCTAAGAACCAAGAAGCAAGCCTAAACCTTGCTAAAAAGAAGAATTCTACCTTATCAAACTTCCCCCCTTCAAACACCACGAAATTCCTCATTTTCCAAGTGGTCCACAGAACGACCCCTGGAATAAAAGGCCAAATCAAAGAGTTAGACTTTAAACCATCCCAAGCTAGAAAGAAGCTTTTAGCATCCACTGGTAAAACATAACAAATCCTCCAAAAACTTAAAAACTTATTCCAAAGGGACCACACCATCGAACAAGAGAAAAACAAATGAGATGGAGACTCATCCGACATCTTGCATAGGGGACACAACACATCTTCAATTCCTTGAACACCTCTTTTGACAAGTTCAGTCCTAACAGCCAGCTTCCCATGAGCGATTTGCCAAAGAAAACACTCTACTCTTGGAGGTATTAGACCTCTCCAAATGATCTTCCAGAAAAAGACCTCCTCCGATCCCAAAGTCTCCAATGAACCTAGATTAACAACTGATCTAACAGTAAAAACCCCATCCCCAGTACCTTTCCAGATCACACGATCAGGAAATTCCAAAGAGAGTGAAAATTTTGTAATGATAGCCAACAAGTTAGACCATTGTTCAAGTTCCCAGTCATGAAGATTTCTTCTGAACTTGACATCCCAAGTCCAAACGAAAGAGATATACTCCCCAAATTCAGATAATTTCCCAAACTGATTTAAGGAAATAGAAAATAGTCTCGGAAAAATGGCATCAAGTGGATGATCCATAGCCCAAATATCTTGCCAAAACCGAATATTTTTACCACCACCAACATGAAAACTACTCATGCTTCTAAACTTAGTGCCAAAGAAGTCTTCTTTAAAATAATTATTTAGCAGTGATCTCCAAATCCAGGATACCTTAGGTGGAAGCTTATTGTCTAGAGTTAAAACTGAAGAATCGAGTCTATATTTGGCACAAACAACTTCCCTCCAAACTGAGTCCCTATCATTTGCAAACCACCAAGTCCATTTCCCCAAAAGCTCTCTATTCATAAAGTTAAGATTAAGAACTCCTAAGCCCCCTTCACTCTTCGGCTTACTAACATTGGACCAGCTAACCCAGTGAATTTTTCTAATGCCATTTCCCCCTCCCCATAGGAAATTAGACATAATAGAGTTAAGGGTTTTAAGAACCGAAGCTAGAATTTTAAATATGGAAAGATAATATGTAGGAAGCGAACATAGAACCGCCTTAATTAACACTAGTCTCCCTGCTAAAGAGAGAGATGCTGCTTTCCACCCGGATAACTTGTTAAAAAAATCATTAATGACAGGTTCCCAAATAGCTGCAGAATTTCTAGTAGCACCTAGGGGAAGTCCTAGATATTCAGAAGGAAATCTCCCAATTGAACATCCAATAAAAGTAGCCCATTCCAGCAGTTCCTCCTCATTAACATTCACACCAAACAATTTACTCTTTTTCAAATTCAGCTGTAGACCAGAAACCACTTGAAAAACTCGAAGCACCCTTTTGGCATTCTGAATTTGCATCTTTGAGGCACCAGAAAATATAATCAGATCATCCGCAAACTGTAAATGTGACACATTTACAGACCCCTGTTCTCTGCCAATCACCATTCCAGAAAACAAACCCTGTGACACTGCCCTTCGAATCAATAGATTAAGTAGCTCCCTTACTAAATTAAACAACAAAAGAGACAACAAACAACCCTGTCGAAGACCTTTAGCCATTGAGAATTCTTCAGAAGGAACTCCATTTACAAGAACCAAAACAGAAGTTGTGGTTACACACTGCCCAATCCAGCCCCTCCATCTGGACCTGAATCCCATTTTCTCCATTAATTTAAATAAAATAGATCACTCAACAAAGTCGTAAGCTTTCTTGAAATCAACCTTGAATACACAGCCCTTGAGTCCATTTTTTCTCCAATAATCCACTCCTTCATTAGCAATTAAAGAACAGTCCAGAATATGTCTACCCGGTATGAAGGCAAACTGAGTTGGACTAATGATGTCTGAAATGCAACCCCTCAATCTCCTTGACAAACACTTAGAAATGATCTTATACAACCCACCAACTAGGCTAATTGGCCTAAAGTCATCTAGACCACCAATGTTAGAGACCTTTGGAATGAGAGTGATAAAGGTTATGATTAACCTCATGTTCTCATTCTTTCCCCAAATAAAAATCATGAAAAAAATTCATAATATCAACCTTGAGGACATGCCAAAACCTTTTGAAGAAGCCCATATTTAAACCATCCGGTCCCGGTGCTTTATTACTATCACAAGATTGTATAGTCTCCCAGATTTCCTCCTCTGAAAATTCCTTCTCTAAACTTAGATTCTGCTCATTTGAAATACTAGGAAAAATCAACATGATCTCTTCCACCTCTAAAGTCGAATGCTCGTTGAAAATCTTAAAGAAGTGGTCCCTAATAGAGGTCTTAATGACAGAAGGTTCTTGAATAACATTACCCCCGATATTCAAGGCATTCAAAGCATTCCTCCTCTTCCTAATCGAAGCACAATTATGAAAAAATCTTGTATTTCTATCTCCATCTTCTATCCATTTTGATATGGACTGTTGGAACCAGATTTGCTCCTCTATTTTATAAAGTCTCCAGAATTATGTTCTTGCTGAAACTAACTCTGCTGCCATTCCACTGTTAGCACCATCCTGCAACTGTTGAATATCCAATTCTAGACTGTGGATCCTCGATTCTAAGGCTAAGATACTAGCCCCAAGAAATTGGTTCCTATTGCCCGCCCAATTCTTGATAGCAATTTTTGTATTTCTCAGTATACTATAAATTCCAGCCTTCCTCTGCTGATTCTTCCTTCTTGAATAGAAGATCTGACAAAATCCTCAAAACCACCTTCTTCCATGAGATAGTTAAAAAGTTTAAAAGGCTTTTTACCCCAATTAACACCTCCATTCTCCAACAAAATAGCATTATGGTCTGAAAGAGATCTAGGCAGTAAGGTTTGCACCAAATCAGGAAATGCACCAAGAAATTGGCCATCAACCAAAAATCGGTCCAATCTAACATGTGTAGGGGTATCTTGATTATTGCACCAAGTAAACCTTCCTCCATTTAAAGGTAAATCAATTAAGCCTGTTTGCAACATAAAAAGATTGAATATCCTCATTGAATTTCTATTCTGAGTTCTTCCGATCTTCTCTCCATCATGCAAATAAACATTAAAGTCCCCCAACACAAATCGGAGCCCTCTGACCACTTATGAACATGCTCAACTCTTCAAAAAAACTATCTTTCTCCTCCTCTATTGAAGGGCCATAAACATTGATGAAAATACAATTGAAATTATTGACACGAAATTTTCCGGATAAGACAATGAATCTTCTGTAGATAGACTGATTTTCTAATTCGAAAACTTTATCATCCCAACAACTCATTAAACCCCTTGATGAGCCAACCGATGGAGATTCAAGGACTCCTTTAAAATAACTAAACCCCTTTCTTCTAAGCATAGATCTAGGAATCTTCTCCATTTTCATTTCTTGCAGCCAAAGAAACTATGGGTGATTTTTATCAATTAACCTCTGAATAGCCCTCTGTTTTTCTTTCCTCCTCAATCCTCTCACATTCCATGAAGCAATGATAAAATTAATCTTCATCATTAATTAGTCCACAATCTAAATCCCCATCAAGCTCACCTTGATTAACCTTATTCAAAGCTTTCTCCAAGCTGATAATCTTATCCAAAAAAGCCTCCTTCCCTTGCTTAAAGGACACCCCCACTAACTTGTTGATTTCCCAAGTTGCTAAGGCTTCCTCCACTAAAATCGAAAAACCTGAAGTATAAACTGTTGAGATTGACACCTGTTCATAAGCTTCCCTTAACAAGCATCTTTTAGCTCTTCTAAAGTCCAAGCCGGAAATGAATCTAGATCTATCACCTTTTGACAACTCTCTTGCAACCTCCACTTCCACTATCTGTTGAACATCTTTTGAGGGCTGAAAATTCTCCTCCTTATTGGTCCAATCCTCCTCTCTTTCAGGAGTAACATTCATAACATTCCCATGCCAGAATTTCCTGCTCGTCGACCTTGAATAAAACCTCTTATAGCTGCTTGTTTTCCTTCTCTCTAACGAGACACTTTTTGAACACAACAATCTTTTATTTATGTACCGTGATCTCCCCCTTGAGAAGCTTTCTGCCATATTTATACTTGGCTCTAACAACATTAACTGCTGCCCAACTTGTCTAACTTCAGCCTGAAGACACTTCTCTGAATCTGACTCATTTCCCTCTTCTTCATTAGCATTTTCAGAGTTAACATTTTTGTGCTTGAGGATCATTTTGCCAAACTTGTCAATATTAATTGCTGGACCAGCTGGAATAATTTTTGAGCCAACAAGCCCAGAAAATCCCTCATTATCTGATTGGGCCTGTGATCCAAAATCAGAAAATTTTGACTTTCTAATTCCTAAGCCGGCATAATCACCAACTTTTATACTCCCAATACTCTGACTTTCTACAAGTCCACCATTAATGTCATTCCTATCTATGGAAAGTTTACCGAGTTGTTTTTCCCCACCAACTACCCCAGAATCAGAAAACCCTCTATTGTCAAACCAGCTGTCAACTTTTTGACGAAAATCTTCTGCTGAAACTGTCGAGAATATCTAAATTAAATATTAGATAGGATCAGTTTTAATTAGATAGAATCAGTTTTTATTCTATTAGTTATTAGATAGGATCATTTTTAATTAGATAGAATCAGTTTTTTATTCTATTAGTTATTAGATAGGATCATTTTTAATTAGATAGAATCATTTTTATTATGTTGCTAATTTTATGCATCTTTTTATGTAAAGTTGTTACATTGTAAAGTTTTTTTTTTCTTTATTTAAGTCAAGGATCTAGGACAACTCAAGTATTTCCTTGGAATGGAGGTGGCTAGATCCTCAAAAGGTATAAGTATCTCGCAAAGGAAATATGTCCTCGATATCTTGAAAGAGACCGGATTACTCGGATGTAAACCAGTGGCGACTCCTATTGATCCGAATCAAAAACTCGAAAAAGAAGATGGTGTCAGAGCCAAAATGGCCAAATTCTACAGAATTCTTTGAACCCATAGCCTTGCGCAAAGGTGTTAGATCATGTACCACAAAACATCCAATATCCAATTTCTTATCTTATAATAAACTCTCTCCAGATTTCAAAGCTTTTTCCACCAGGATTATGGATGATGCACTACCTAAGTCGATACATGAAGCTCTAGAAGTTCCGAGATGGAGAGAGGCAGTTTTTGAGGAGTTAAAGGCCCTGAAGAAGAATGACACGTGGGATCTAACTCCTTTACCTGAGGGGAAACAATCTGTAGGCAGCAAGTGGGTGTTCACCATCAAATACCATGCAGATGGCTCGGTCGAGAGATACAAGGCAAGACTCGTAGCACGAGGCTTCACTCAGACATACGGCCTTGACTACGAGGAGACCTTCGCACCTGTGGCCAAACTAAACACCGTACGTGTCCTACTCTCACTAGCCGCCAATCTGGATTGGACTCTCAGACAGTTTGATGTGAAGAATGCGTTCCTAAACGGTGAGCTAGAGGAAGAGGTGTATATGGAAGTTCCTCCAGGCTTTGATGAATTGAAGAAGGATGGCAAGGTCTGCAAGCTAAAGAAATCCATTTATGGATTGAAACAATCTCCGAGAGCCTGGTTCGAGAGATTCACGAGAGCTGTGAAACAACATGGTTACACTCAGGCCCAGTCTGATCATACTATGTTCTACAAACACAATAATGGTAAAATTGCTATTTTAATTGTGTATGTAGATGACATTGTTATGACAGGAGATGACACAGTAGAGTTGGAGTCGTTGAAGAACTTCTTATCCAACCAGTTTGAAGTCAAGGATCTAGGACAACTCAAGTATTTCCTTGGAATGGAGGTGGCTAGATCCTCAAAAGGTATAAGTATCTCGCAAAGGAAATATGTCCTCGATATCTTGAAAGAGACCGGATTACTCGGATGTAAACCAGTGGCGTCCTATTGATCCGAATCAAAAACTCGAAAAAGAAGATGTGTGCTGAGCCTGTGGACAAGAATCGGTATCAGAAACTGGTGGGGAAACTGATTTATTTGGCTCATACGAGACCAGATATTGCATTTGCTGTGAGCTTGGTTAGTCAGTTTATGCATTGTCCCTCAGAAAAACACTCCAAAGCTGTTTACCGGATCTTCATTACTTGAAAGGGAGTCCTGGTAAAGGAATAATGTTTTCGAAGAATGGAAGTCGAAGAGTGGAGATCTTCACTGATGCTGATTGGGGCGGAAGTTCTACAGATAGAAGATCTACTACCGGTTATCCTTTGTCTGGGGCAACTTAGTTACTTGGAGGAGCAAGAAGCAACCAGTTGTCTCTAGAAGCAGTGCGGAGGCCGAGTTCAGAGCCATGGCGCAAGGAGTATGAGTTGTTATGGCTTAGGAGGATCTTAGAGGAGCTGAAGGTTGAAAGAGAAAACCGATGAAGTTGTATTGCGACAAAAAATCGGCAATCAGTATTGCTCAGAATCCTGTACAGCATGACAGGACCAAACATGTCGAAATAGATCGACATTTCATCAAGGAGAGGCTGGAAAATGGCGATATCTGCATACCGTTTGTTCCATCATCAGAACAGCTCGCCGATGTTCTCACCAAGGGACTGTTTACTACGATGTTCGAAGGATTTCTGTCCAAGCTGGGAATGATCGATATCTATTCTCCAGCTTGAGAGGGGGTGTCGAGAATATCTAAATTAAATATTAGATAGGATCAGTTTTAATTAGATAGAATCAGTTTTTATTCTCTTAGTTATTAGATAAGATCATTTTTAATTAGATAGAATCAGTTTTTTATTCTATTAGTTATTAGATAGGATCATTTTTAATTAGATAGAATCATTTTTATTATGTTGCTAATTTTATGCATCTTTTTATGTAAAGTTGTTACATTGTAAACTCTATTTAAGTCAGCCATATTCAGCAGAAATAAACACGATTTATTCTGAACAAGTTTTTTTTTCTTTAGAAACATCTATATCATTCCAACTTTCTGACATCAATTTGAATTCTTCCTCTACAGTGACCTTCTCTCCACAACGTCCCTCACCGTGAACTTCCACCGGAGAGGTGCCAAAAAAATAACTTGAAGACTGGCACGCCGATCCCACCTTGATGCACACTTTAAATGATCTTCCATAGGAACCCAGAGAGATCACCTCTGGAACATCAAAACAACTTTCCACCCTTAATAAAATTTTCGCCGTTGTTAGGTCTTCTTTTTTCCTAGTGGCTTCATGAATGTCAACAACTATCCCCCATCTCCCTGCTATTTGTTCGAAGAACTGATCATTCCAGCATAACAGAGGGACCCCCCCTAGTTCCACCAAACAAAAGGCCATTGGGACACCATCATCATTCAACAAAGGGGCTAATAGATCAAACCATAACTCTAGTTCTTCTTTCCTCTTCAACCAAGTATTCCTTATCTCTTCAGATAAATTAAAAACAATCACACAAGAATTCCACACATGTCCCCATCTGATAATTTGGACTTCGAAACCCTCTTTAAATAGCGCCTTCTTGACTGACTCAATCTGCAATGAGTGTTTAATAATCCCTTTTAATGACCTTTTAACCCAATTGGAACTTTCAGCAGGAATATGCATTTCCAAAGTATTTTTCTTCACTTTCCCCCTATGAATATCATCGGATGAATTCGCTTTATTTCCCATTGCACTTCTGTTTGACAACAAAGCCTCTTTATAAGACCTAGTATCCTTAAAACAATTGTTTAAAACTTTCGCCTGATTGGAATTGGATGTTCCAGCAATGTTCTGACTGAGGACCTTCTTTGTAGCAACCTTCCTTCCCTTAGACCAGGAAGAAGCTCCCTTATATCTTGCAGGACCAACTGAAATATTTCTCCCATCTATCAGAACACCATTTAAGACCTCGACTGCCCTCTTCAAACCATCCTCACTCTTAAATTGAACAAAAGCAAACGTTGAAAATTTGTATTTTGGGTTCCTAGTGACTTTGGGAATGAAAACTCTCTCAATAGAACCATGTACTATGAAAATATCCCTTAATGAACGTCGGGACACCCTCCTACTAAGATTGTCGATGAACACCGTCCAGTTCTCATCGGAGACTGACTTTCCTTTGAGACTCTCCCTCTCTACGTTTTGCTCTCTCTCTCTCATCTTTTTTTTCTTCAAAACATTGTCTTTTTCCAGTTCAGTGTTTGTTAAAGGGGACTAATAATGCAAATCCTTCCTCTACAAAGAAAATAGTTTCAATAGGCATTGATCACACCATAGGAAGAGAAAACATTCTTTTTTCCATGATTAGCTCTAAAGGACAAATTCTAAAACATAAAATCAATAGTCCAATTTTACATACCTGCAAATCGAATTCAATATCCAATGGTAAGGCACCCTTGCTAAAAATATACCTCTGGAAGTGTACCACGAACAGATCAAGTTTTCTCTTGGAAGAACCTCGGTCAAAGTAGTGTCCGCATGTCTGAAGAAGAGTAATAACCATCCTGATTCGAAAACAATCCTCAGGTGGATCGAGGTTATCTTGCTAAGAACAGAGACAACAAAATCAGACCAAGTAAAATAGAATCAAACTGACATTCCGTACAAAATCTAGCACTGTTGTTGAACCTCCACATATCCCCCATATAATTGATGATTACATCAATAAGCCAGATATTCCATACCTCAAATGTATCATGGACAAAAATGAGATATCAAATAGAGTGTTTCAAAGATGACAGAAGAATCAACATGCTCATAATTGTATAGCTCCCCAAGAAAACGCATATGAGCAATGCGTCTCTGCTGCATCCCATAATCATTTAACTCCAGGCCAAGTCTAATCTCCTCTAAAACCTGAAAGTACAGAATATAACCAATCTTAAATCGCCGGGGGGATAAAAAGATATGTGTGCAAGTCGTGATGACTGAAGCTCATGTGTTTATAGCAATATATCTAATAAACTAGGGCAAAAAAATCCTAACAAAAAGGGTAAGTCCTGATGACTGAAGCTCATGTTTTCATAGCAATATATTCCCATTTTAGTTAAAAAGAATCCCACACTGGAGTCTTCAAAAATTGGTCGGGAAAAAAGTTTAATTTTAAGAAGGCCTGGTCAAAGCCTAAAATATCAGAAATTTCTCAAAAGGGCAGAGAATTCTCGAAGCATATTTACCAAACAAGTTCTCTTGTAGAGAGGAAAACAAAATAACAGCTCAGGTCATGAGCAATCTATTTTCCTGCAGCATATTTCCTAAGAAAACAAAATAATAGGATCTCTCCTTAGCCTCGGCAGAAAACCAAGGCAGACAGATTATGGAAAAAAGTACTACAGGTTAAATTATATATTAAACTTGAAACATGGAGCGGAGCCTAATTTGCAGATTTTTGTATTATCGATAGTGTTCGAAATTCAACTCAAGAAGAACTAGTTCGAAATTCAAGAAGCAAACCTCATCGACAACAGCAACAGAAAACTCATCATGATAGCGACTCAAACCAGCAGTGAGAGAAGCAATCAAGTGAATTTGATTATATTTTCCCTTGTGAACCTTCATGAAGCACTTTAAGAGGTATGGCTCACATTCACTCCATGGTAATTTACGAAATTGCCTTAGCACATGCTCAATGGAAGATTTGTCAAGATCTGTAAATAGTAACTTCCTAATATACTGCAAAAATAATTGCCATAATTCAGTAAGGTGGTATAACATCAAAACAAGTTGAGTATTTCACCAGGAAAAGAAAACTATACCTGGTGCAATGGAGGACGAACTTTAGAGACCCGTGCAGATCTTTCAGGTGGTTTGCATAGATAGTAAGCATCTTCTACGAGTGTGCTGTGTCGAGGATCTAAATTTTTTACATTTTTCAAGCGCATCAATATCTCCAACATGTTAGCCATTCTGATGGTAGTTTCAGGAGAACGATACAGAAAACAACCACAAGTCTCAAGAAGATTGCACGCAACATCAATGTTATGATGAGTAAAATCATCTAAACATGTCTGGTACAAAAAGAAAATAGAATAAGAAAGCATCCAAAACAGGTTTGCATTTGCAGCATACAACTTATACGACAACGAAAATGAGAGCAACAAGCATATTGCTCTTAATTTTTATAATTCTATTTGTTTCAAAAAGTTCATAAACTACATAAGATAGAAGTATAATCATGGGAATAAGGCAATAAGCACAGGGATAGAAACAGACATTTACCACTAAGCTGCTTTTCACATACCTTCAGACAACTGAAGACAAGACCAGGTGGTGAAATTTTGAACTTACAAAGTTCTCCAAGAAACCTAATATTCCTGATCTTTGTCTCGATGTTCATTTGATCCTGCATTTAATTTCAATTTTGAGATATGTTATACTGAAAGTCGAGATGAAGACAGTTGCAAAGTGAACCAGGGAATCTGCAGGGAAGCAAACCTTTTTATTGATTAAGAAGTTGAACTCTTCCTCCAACATCTGCAATAACATAGCAAGAACATCCTTCATACAAGTTGACAATGTTGCAACCATGCGAGAGTAGTATGGAAGCAACTCCAAAGATGTCCTTGGCACGTTAAACAATGCTCTCACAAGTCTCTTCCGATTTGATTTTGAATTCAAATAACAGAACTCCACCTAAAATTGTTAACGAACAATTCAATGATACTCTAAAGTTGCATAAAACCCCATCCGAAAATGGCATTCAACGATAGGACTGAAAGAAAGACCTATTACCGTCAATTGATCAATAAGGTCGCGACTCACACAACCTGGGAGTCTTTGCAGTAGAGCATCCAAATTTTTCCCTTCACAACCTTTGATCTTTTCCTTTTCTTTTTCTCCTTTTTTATCGGTATCTTTTTCTTTTTCCTTCCCTTTCTCCTTGTCCGGATCTTTGGTCTTTTCTTTATCCTTTTCATCTTTATCCTTCCCTTTATCTACACTTTTCCCTTCTTGCAGAGTGCCAGAGTCTGCAGAAGCCTCCACAGCATCTTGCTCAACTGGAGTATTCTGATCAGCTTCAGAAGAGGATTCCTAAAAGGTACACCAAATTACCATTTAGGAGGCATAAATCAGATCTGTGGGAAAATTTAAACAATCATTAAGTCTAGAATTACTCGCCCTGCCACACCATGCCACCGAAAAGATAAAAAGGAAAAGGGTTTTGGGCATAGGTTCACTACATCAAAATGCTTCACTTCTATTATATTTTTTTTGATAGAAGTTGGAGGTCTCATTAAAAACTCCCTTCGTATTCGTCCACATACTAAGAAGTATGTTAACGAAAATAGGAAGGAAGAAAAGAGTACCTCATATTTCATTGAATAAAAAGCCTCATTACATATGAAAACACAAAATACCCTCAAACGAGGATAAACACCATTACAAATAACATAATCACCTAAAGCTCTCACCTGCTCGACCACAAAAATCAAGAGGCAATCACCCTATACCTAAGATAAACCTCCATCAATAGGAAAACAACCCAACATTAAATGACATAACATACATAAAAACAACACCTAAAATCATTAAACCAAAAACATCCGCCTCTGAAGGGAACTCCATAAAATACCATGTATCAAAATCACCAAAAAAATCAGCTCGATAAATTATCTTTAATGAACCAAAACCACACTTCCTTCCCTTCAATCAATGTTTCCTTGTCACTTAATTCAGAACTCTTTTCTTTGTCTTGCATTTCTTCGCCACACGATTAGTTCTTAATTTCGCAAGGATAGGGGGCACCACTGGGGTATCTTCCTTTAATTGAAGTGTGTCAGTAGATGAACCATGAGAAGTAATGAGACCCATCATAAGAGCATCTTCTGAGGCCCTGAGGCTAACACCATCAGAATGATCAACTGATTTATTAGCTACATGCTCCACAATATTTAATTTTGAATGACCCACAGCCTCCATTGTGTGCAACCCCAATTTGTGCAACCCCAATTTGTTACTCGGTTTCTCATCGCTTTTGACAATCTTTATGAGTGAAACCTTTTCTAAGTGGGGACCTTCAATTGCAACATCTTTGACGGGGCAATTTAAACCTGGGGATGACACTGACGATCCTGACAGAGAATTCTCCAACGTTGCCCCGAGAAAACAATTCAGATCTGGAGAATCATCGACTTCCTCAGGGATCCAAAAGTTTGGTTTGAAAGAAGGCTCAACTTCATGCACCATGATTTCAAAAGAATTAGAACCGACCTTCAAACTTAATGACTCATCAATCCTCACTTTAGTCTCTGTGAGGATTTGAAGTTTTGCACGATCAAAAGTAGGAAACTGAGAGCTTTCATCAATTGATACTAATTTGCCCCACCTAGCCGCAATGTTCTTGAAAGTACCCCAATTTCAAGCGTGAAAAGGAATCCCTTCGCAAACTACCCATACTCGACGGCATTCTACCACTAGATTCTCCGACCAAACTTCAACTCTAGAAAACCACCCTGCAAGAGTCTCTGATTGTTCATTCTTAACCCTTCTCAATGTATCAGAATCCTCGAATATCATGAGAACTACATTCCCAGCAGCTCTCATTAATGAGAAACCGTTGAGTCCTTTGTCTTGCATTTGGCTAGCAAGATCACCGATTTTGGTATAGTTCTTGCACTACCCCATTAGGCAGTTATCCAAAACTTGAAGTTTAGCTTCGTCAACAACACCATTTACTGTATAGAGATTATTTCTTGCAACATTTTCTCTCTCGGGCTTTAGGTGGACAACTGGCGAAGACTTTCTCCAAAAAGAATGTCTTGTGTTGTATTTAGAAAAAGAGACTCCAATTTTACTACCATCAATGCGAGCGCCATTCATCTTTGAGATCGCTCTCCAGGCTTCTCCAATTGTAGCAAAGCGAATGAAACCGAAACGTAACCCTTTGAATTTCTTTTAGTTGGAATGAAGGCGTCAATAACCTGACCGTATGGGCAAAATAACGATCCAAACTGCTTCCAATGGATATTCTCTGGTAAATTATCAATTTATAACGTAAAGCAGCCAGTTCTAAACCCATTGTTGATTCTTGGATAATCTTTCTTCCTCCAGTAGTTAAAAACATGAGAATCCTGAGGAAGGATTTCCGCCTCAGAAATCTGTGCAATGACCCCTTCCACACTCCTTGCTTCAACCAACGAATCATCCCTATTCTTGTTTGTCACCAACACCATCCTCTCATATTCTTCCGCTGCCACTGTACTACTCAGCTTCTTCCTCGCCTCCTCTGATTTATGCACAGTCTTTGTCTGCTGCCCATCTCTCTGATTTTGATGCTCCACTTCACTCACCTTCGACAGTATAAAATCCACCCGTTTCGTCTTAATATCTGGTTTTTTCAAAGGATTTACGTTCTCTTTTTCCTCTATCTCGGACTGACGACTATTCTTAGTCTGGCGAGCTGAGGTTTCAACCTGTTTCTCTGTTGCTTCATCGCGATTCTTGAACGTCATTTTGAATGCAGAGGCTTCCAAACTGTTTAATTTTGAACCAAAAAAAACAGAGATGAAAAGATTTATGACAACGTGCGTGAAAACCCAGAACCAGCAACAGCGTTCTGAAAATAGAGCTCCTGAACAGTGACGGAATTTTTGAACAGTAAAATTCCGGTGAACGGCAGTGGGTGTTCACAGTTTAATACTTGGGTTTTTGTCATGAGCTTCCGGCATGCACAGCTGGAATGAACTTTGAAGACTGTTGATGGAAAAATCGGCGAAGAAAGGCGTTTAGATTTGCCCCGATTAAAGGGGAATCAATCAAAATAAACCAGGAAAAAGGAAACTCTATGGATAGACGATGATCCTTAAGAAAAAAGGCGTCAAAAGGAGGTCGGCGGCGGACGGTGGTCGGAGTACGACAGGCGGCGGACGGTGGTCGTAGTACGACGGGCGGCGGACGGCAAGCGACGGACGGTGGAATGCAAGCAACGGACGACGATGAAGAAGGCTGTTAAACATCACTCATATTCTCTCTCTCCCTCTGCCCCTGGAATTTTGAAATTTGAAATCGCCTAGGTTAGAGAGAAGCTGGAGCTTCTCTCACTTACTTTTTTCACGCGTGCAATATATGACTGACTATAGAAGTCTTTTTACTTCTATTATATTTTCTTTTTTCCCCCTTTCTTTGACAAACAATCAAATTTCTTCAGTTTTAAGCATAAGGATTATAAAGAGTAATTGCATCATTTCTAAATTAAAAGATATGGATAATGGATCATGGTTGGTAATGATTGGTGGAGCAAGGATGAACATTGAATATGAAATATTAAGAGCAGTAGCTGCTGACTCTTGAACTCAACCAAAACTTAATATATAAAACAAAAAGGACAATGTACTATTGGCAGCATAAAATCAAAGATAATGTTCAAAAGAGGATTGTTGGCTTCGAACTAACCCTAATTGAACTAATGATAATGTTCAAAACTTTGATCTACTTACAGCTGGTTGCTCTTGTTCCTTTGATGTTTGCTCACTTGCCTTGGACTCAGCTTCTCCCAATAATACTGCTGGGACAAATGCTCTGCGTAGAACATGTAAAAAATGCTCTTAACAGCAAGAAAATACATCTTTTTATATTTCCAAAAAAGACCATCAATGAAAGGCCAAATAGAGAAAGTCTCATTTTAACTAAATAGTTACCAAAACATACCTAAGATCGGGAAAGCATTCATAGAAAGCTCTAGTGTCGTCGGCATCTCATATAGCTTCCAGGTTCGAAGATTCTTTTCCAGATGCTAGAGATGAAGCATCATCCCCAGTAGTAACCCTAGTTGTGTGACTGTCCTCAGGCATGACTGGAGGCTGCATATCAAGTGCTTCTGCTAAACTGCAATAAAAAATTTAACAGTAGGTTATGTATGATTTTCTTTGGCAAATAACAAGAAGTCATAGTTACTCCTGATGCAAGAGGCATGCTTAATATACAAATTTTATAGAGGTAAAATCTAAAAATTTTGGAAAGCAGGTTGAAGTAATGGACAAATCCAACAGTTGTACAATGATTTATCATCTTAGCTACCAACTTTTGTTTTTTATGCTTTTTTTTGGGGGGGGGGTGAATAAGTTAGCTGCTAACTCCGGCAGGACCTAAGAGATCATAATTAAACCGGGGACCAGAGTTCCAACATCATAAAGTTGCCATTAAGTGTTAAAAAATGAACTTCAGTCTTCACAAATAGAACAACACTTCATCACAATTCCACTCGCTTCAATCTGTATACAAGATTACTAAATCCAAAATTTCACAAAAGAGACGATGAATCGAGGCGGGCCCAAACCTGCATTTCTGCCACAACTCTTGGTACAATTTCTCATCTCAATGTCATAAGGGATTTAAATCCTAGACTCGGTAATAGAAGAGACATCTCAGCATATCACTATTCAAATAATCTGAGGGAGCATTTAATATCCAAACCTTAATTCATATGTAGTGCACATAACAACTAGTAGCAGCTAAATATTTAAGTTTTGAAGTGCAGAAAGGTACAATTGGTTCCACTCATGGCAATTGGTAGTTATTCAGAAGAGGCTCAGTCTACAACAGTTCTCTATAAACATAGAAATATGGAAAAACTAAATACTTGTGGGATGAATGTGGCAAATTACAATGTTACATTTATGCTGGTTGGTAGTTATGTAGCAGGTGTTTGGTCCTTAGGGAATATACATCCAGAAACAGAGGGTAAAGATATCAGAATGCAACACCATCATTACTCAATGCTTATAAATTTCATTAAAAGAAAGGTTCATAGTCTTGTTAATCACAACAGCATTAATCATTCATGGATTACATAAGCATGTACAATTATTTATAGAAATAGAACAAAACAAATGATACATATTCACCACGGAAAGCTTAATATCAATTAATCTACACGTTAATCTAGTTTCCACAAAATAAAAAGTACATTTAGATAACATCATAAAGCAACTTACAATGAGACATTGCGGTACAAGTGATCATAAGATTTTCGCAGCTTTTCATACGAAGATGCATTTTCTTCGCTGAGCTCTCCTTTAGCATTTAAAATTTTTGCATTCTCATGCTCCATTCGGCGAATTGACTATAAAAGAAAAACCCCAATAATTAGGGAAAGAAAGCAGAAGGATAACGAAAGAATCAAGCTTTCAGACTTATTATGTATGAACAAAAAGATACAGCCAAGAATAAGTCCAAATAATAACCTCACAGCTTATTGCCCCTAAAAGATAACATTTTCAATTGCAAAAGCTTACCTCATGCTCAGACTGAAGAAGTTCAGTGACAGCATCATAATATACATTCAATGCCTTCCTAAAAGTTTTCTTTTGTTCCGCTGTTATTCCGAGGCCCTTAAAGAACTGTAGCAAATTGTCAACATGGAAGCTATATCAACCCATAAACTTTCATTATCAGTGTCAAAGCTACAGATAACCTAAAATTCAAAATGAACATCATAATATCTTGGAAAAAATAAAACATGATGGGAATGTCAGGCCATCAAAAGACAAATAAAAGACAAACCTCATCTTGAATTTCTTGACCAGAAATAGGAAGTCTTAGAAACACCTGCCCTTGTCGAGCAAAACTAGCAAGAAGAGTCAAATTTGACTGAGTAGCATCGTGATCCTTCAAATGCTCTGTGCTAGTAATATCCTTAATGATACTAATAAAAATTCCATTATCCTCTATAACTCCAACAAAGTAAAGTTCCAGAAGAAGTTTCAAAGTGCTACGCTTCTTCATTGCCTTCAAGTTCCTGTCTGCATCCAAATCATTTCCGGATTTTCCAGGAAAGAAGACTTTCAGGAGCCCTTGTATCAGACTTGGTGAGAAATCTTTGTACCTTTGATGAAACAGAGAGCAGATCCTTGACAGAGAGACAATTGTAAGTTCCCGACAAACTTACAATGGCTAAAAGGTTCAGTGTACAATAAAAAGCTAGCTAGCTAGCATATAGGCGAGTAATGTTGCAAATAAGTATATTCTTATTACTACAGAGAACAAATGTTAATAATCCATTATAACATTTACAAGCTTTGAGCACGTAACTTCATTGATCATAGCATATGAAGAGAACTCAGCATTAAAGAACAGTAAACTTAAAATAATACATGCAGATACAAGTTCCACAGAAATGCACATCATTCATGATGCCAAGAAATGCATACCCATATCCATCAACAGATTTGCAAACATTGAGCAAGCGAATTTACCAATAATGATGAGAAATCTATATAACAAGAAACTGGTAAGGTTATGGACAATTGCTAACTAGAAATTCTGTTATACTTAACATAAACCAGACTAGGATACTCCATAGATCTTTGGATTGTACAGTATAAAATTTTCATAGCTTAAATCATTGAATACTCATTAAAACTCAAGTCTGCTAGAAAAAATCTCAACAGGAGCACACAAGGACAATGGAGGAGGTAAAAATTTATTCTAGAAGCTGCTATAACCTATTTGAACAAAAAAGACTACAGGTTTCCTTCTTATTTCAAATCAAAATGACCTATATGGTTTCTGCTTAATCACCTTGCTTAAACAGTTATGACATTCAAGTCATTGGATTTGGCTAGTGAACCCTATAATTTTCAGCTGAACAGGATTTAAGAAACTTTCACATTTCAAATCTAAAACAAGTATGCTAATAGTATTAAATTTGTATGTCTGGATAGGAAATAACATAGGTCTTTTGTGAGACTACTTCTCACAGAAAAGTAACAGAGAAAACAATAATTTGTAATCATAAAACCTAAATATGCATTTATCAAAACATTTAATCATAATTTTTTTTGGTTCAAATTTATTCATGAAAACTACCTGAACTGCGGTTTGTATATCCGAACTCTTAAGCTTGGCATCACAAATAGCAGAGACGGCTTCACTAACAAATTTACTTAAATTGACACTTCGTAGCTCCTCCAATTTTTTTTATCACAGCTGTGTTGCGTTTAATACTAGAATCCAAAGTCCTGAGGAATCCAGAGTCTAGAACCAAGGGCAAACAATATTAACATCTATGTGACAGTTATTAAGTATCAATATCCAGAGAAATTTATTTGGTGTTAAAAAACCTAAATAAAAATGTAAATGCCTCCATGGCAACATAATAAGAAGGGCTGCAGTAGAGAACCAGTATAAAATATATAATTACAACCGATAAATATGAATTAGAAAGAAAATATATAAATATACATGTATGTATGCATATATAGTATGGGAAAAACTTTGAAAGGCCAGCTGTCCAGCACTCTACATAGCCATCAAGTCCACTGGCGTTAGTACCATACTAGGAAACCTAAGGGAAGAATGTTTCAGACGGTTTGGTTATTCACAATATAGGTTCATGGCTCCAAGGCAAAAGTCGTTTATTCACGTTGAAAAGAGAATACAGCTGGACATAACAAAAAATCTTTTGGATGATAGTGGTAAGAGTGAAATCCAAATCTAAACAATGATGAGAATCATAATTCAAGATTTGAATTGTCTAAATGCCAAGATACAGTTTCTCTACAAGCTTCAAAACCTGACTTTCTAACACGGAAACCCAATCCTGCAGCAGAATCTGACATAATAATTTTATAAACCACAAAATGCTTATCAGCACTGATATATTTGTTATTAAACATACCATAAGCTATAGTCATTTCTAATTTATAACAAAACTTAATAAGAATTAAGGACGAATTATAGATCAACTATAAGCATTTTTTTATTTCCAGCACAGACTAAAATCACTAGAAAATAAACAAATCAAGTCAACAATTTTAACACTTCCATAACCAGAAATGGGAATATAAAAACCCTAAAATGTAGTAAAATTTACTAACCAGACCTTTCAGGATTCAAATTGGTTTGACGAAGAGCCATTTTGCCCTCAATAGATTTCTTAACTTCCTCAAGACGAGCAACGGCTTCCTGAAATTAGAACAAAACATATTTAAGTGTGGTGTACCCAGTCTCAAAGTAACTTCTTATGAAGAAAAAACTTCAAGAAAGAAGAACATACAATCAAACAGTAAACCTTATATACCCATTCACGTGAAATTAACTAGGCCATTAATCGTACCTCATCGTTTTGTTTTCCTTTGTGTTCACCTCCAGCCCAAGATTCATCTTCGTGAAGATCCATCTCATCTATCTGAGTAATTAGAAGCTAAACAGTACCTTCCAAAAGGGTTGTAAATTGTAACAAATCGTTTACGTGTCAACCCAAAAACAAAATTAAAAATTAAAAAAAAAAGATTCGCATAATGACTCCTATAGCATATCTTCTTCTCACTTACGACTTCACTAAACCAATTAAAAGTGTGCCACAGTAAGAATAATAATAAATCGTAAAAGATAAAAAACAGAGAATCTTACTTCACTGAAACCATAAACACATTCAAAAACTCAATATCTAAAAATATTTTTCTCAATGAGAAAAGGGTTAAATTTTAGAGTGGATCATAGAGAGAAAGAGAGAGAGACGGAGAGAGTTTTACCTGAAAAAATATGGAAGATGCTGAGAGTGATTTGAAGTGAAAGAAAGAGAGAGGAATTAAAGGAAGGGAAGTGCGATTAAGTGTAACGAGACATATAGCGAAATACTTGAGATTGATTCGATCAAGATTTGATAAATATTTGGATTAAATAGATTCGATTTGAACTCGAGCTCGACTCAAGTTCTTAACGAGTCGAAACGAACTGCTTGATATTCGACTCGAAAAGCTCGTGAGCAGCTCGAAAAAATGTTATATTATAATTTTAGATTTTTTAAAATTACATTATTAAAAATACACTATTGATAATAATAAAATTTTTAAAATATATTAAAAATTTTATAATACAACAACTCTTAATTTTTAATTTTTTTAATTAATCAGCTCAAGTTCAATTGTTACATTGTATATTATTAAAAGAAAAATAAAAACTCATATAATTAAGCACATGTTAGATTACACGTGTTTGGTTGATTTTTTTTCTTTTTTTTTAACTTTTTACTACACAAGTACTTAACAACGTAGAAAAATAAAATAAAAAATAGTCAAACAATAGAAAAATTGAAAATTGTTAAAAATTATTTTTGAATAAATATTCTTATATTTATTTTAAATTAATAAAAAATTATTTATCTAATGACAAATATTTAATATATTTCTAATGATAATATTTTTAATAACTAATTTTTTAAATTGTTATTATATTTTGAGGTTTCGGGTTCAAATATCATAAATATCAAGAGTTTTAGCATTTAATATAAATATACTATATTGTACTTACCTCATAAATCGATACTAAATCAATTAATAAATGTATTTGTAATGAACCCTAAACCTTAAACTATAAATCATAAACCATAAATCATAAACTCCCGAACTGATGAATGAATGTTTCAACTGTTTTTCTGGTTGACTATTTTGACTAACCATATTTCCTTATTGGATTTTGACTAACCATAAACCTTAAACTCCCAAATTGAAGAATGAACATTTCAATTATTTTGACTGATCATAAACCCTAAATATAGTATTCCTTATGAAGAATGCATAATATTATTAAGCAAATATCACACTATTCATGATGTAGGAACATAATTACATAATACAATTTGAGGTCTCACTCACGTGGCATGTGGTCATGGATTCACATGGATTTTTTAACCTTTGTATTTACAAAATTACGAACATCAAAACCTTTGTATTCACATGGTAATAGGGAAAAGGAAATGGGAACAAATTAAACTTGAGAAAGTCTACATGTAGGATACTGCTTTAATGAATTTGTCACCAACATCAAAACCTCTTGTCTTTCGTCAAGAAGCAACATAAGACCAAGATATCCAATCCTCTTCTCTGGAAATCCAGAAGATGCAATCAACTTCAGGCACTCCATTTGGCCAAAATGCGTGGGATACCCAAGCATGTGAATGAACATGAGCTTTGCCATGTTACGGTGCCTATAGTCTTGATCATTTTCAAGAATTGCTGCACGAATAGCAGCACACTCTTTCCTTACAACAGCACGTTCTTCTGCTGCAGTTTTGCAAGCACGTATAGCCCGTACCATGTCCCTGCATTGGAACAGTAAGTTCAACAACTTCAATTAATAAGCACATAATCTACATTTAAGTCAATCATTTAGATTCTTTATTTGGCAAACCTGGTTACAGGACAGGCATAGACATGGGAAAAACTGGTTACAGGACAGGCATAGACATGGGAATCAGTAAAACAGAAGTGAATTTTCGAAGGTTACTTGCAGCTGCACTCCAACAAAAAAATCATGCTAAACTCATTCATGTATGTCCTTCCATTTTTTGCAGTGAGACCATGTCTTTTTCTTCTCTCGGCCATCAAGATCTGAGAGAAACAATACCATATACTTCCAACAAACCATTGTTTTGCAGGTAGGGTCTTGTTTAGACCAAAATTCACTGCTATATTCTGTCTACAGTCTTCAGTTTAGACCAAAATTTTCTTTTCTGTCAACTTTCGTTTCCCCCTCATTTTTGGCATCAATCTCATGGTTGGATTTCCATCTCAATAGAATTTCATCTGAGTTTTATAAAGAAGGTCAAATTTGCAGGAATGCAAAGGGTATTGTAAAGAGTAGGGGAACGATGATGAAGTGATAACAGAGACTACAAACAACTTCTCGTTTTCCTCATCTTCTGCTATGCTACTTCAAAGTACAAAGATTAAGTGAAAACCAATTAACAATGTCATCGATGTTTAATGAAAACCAATTAACAATGTCATCGAAGTTGTAAATTATGCGTTTCTTTCATGAAGAATCGAGCTCCCTTCAGGACTCCAAAGCCTTTTGAATTTATATCCCACACCGGACGCTGAAGAGAGTTAAAGCACTGGAGAGCAGTTATAAAAGGAGTGGACTAACGCTTATGTTAAGTATATATTTCTCGGCCTTTTGGCTAAGATCTTGTATATGTTTATTAGTTTAATATCTAATACGTAGGCTAATGGCTTACACAATATTAAATTTATTTTTTGAGGGTGAAAACCTTTAATAGTAGCTTGCTTCAGGGGAGGATCGAGCTTAATTGAGTTTGAGTCTTGAATTTTAATTGAGCTTTTGATTTTTTTTTGAATATGAGTCTTTTCGAGTTTGAGTCGGGTTTTAATAATACATTTCGAGTTCGAGTTAAATTTGATATTTTTTAGTTTTCGAATTGAGTTTATTTTTGTAGTTTTTGAGTTGGAGTCGCGTTTAGTAATAATTGAGTTTAACTCGATTTGTTTACACCCCTAGGTACGATGTGAGGCATTTGAATAAATTTTCTGAAAAAACTTAAATAAACTCAATCTTTTGTCTTTAGAGGGCTTCGAAATCGGATATCGGGTCATACTTGAATCCCTTTTTTTTAATTCTATGGTCTATTTTAGGGTTGGGAATTTTAACAGGTAAACTACACAAATGATCAGTATTTTCTCTTTTCTCTTGTTTCAAATGTAATGATTTGATCATTGACATTATTGACTTATAAAAAATCAGTCACTTGTCATTAATAGTCGTTATTGAAATAATAGAATGCTGATGCGGAACATTTAGCTGAAATAATAGACATCAGATATATTATAATATTAAAAATATATTATTATATTATTATTAAATATTTTTAAATATTTTAATAAATAATATTTTGATACAAATGATATTAAAATATTAAATTAATATTAAATATATAAAATAAAATATTTTGAGTATTTATTCTTTAAAGTGAAAAGTTCAAAAAATGATTTACGGAAAATCAAATCGTAAGTCATTTTTCAGAAAATGCAAAAGAAATTCTCAAGGACGGAGCCAGAATTAAATATTGACAAGGGCCGAAATATTAGACTATTTAAGAAAAATATAAAAACTTATTATGTATTTAAACTCGAAATTCAGCATAAATCAAGCGACCTTAGTGATTAAGGGAATGTTGTTATCCTTAAAGTCTCGAGTTCAATCACGTATGTAAGGGTATAAGTGTTCATTGTCAAATAGTTGAAAGTCTTTATACATATATTACATTGTATTCACCCTAAAATAAAAATAAAAAACTCAAAAAACAACTTCTAATTTATCTAATATTTAAACTTACAATGACTTAAATTGTAATTAGACCAAAACTTTGAGAACACAGACTTATCATTCTTTAATTCGACTCTTACTTGATTAAATATTTAATAAATTTTTATATTTTTTAAATTATGTTGATGTTGATGTTTTACATTGACCAACCAATTTTCTTCCAACCAAACATTAAAAAATAAGAAAAATATTTTTCGAAAAATATTTTACGCGAAACAAACAAACATATAATTTAAATATATATATAATTATGTTAAATAATTTTTCTATTGTTTTTATATTGACTTATCCAATAAAAAAATTCTGAATTTCACTAGAGACAATCTGTCACCCAACAAATAGTTCGGTCCCTGCCCGTGAAGTCCTTAATTATTATTATTTTTAAAAATAAATTACACATCTAATCATTAAACTATCATCGACTAACTAATTTTAACTATAACTTTAATCAATTATTTTTTCTAAATCATTATTAGATTACATTCTAATTTTATTTGATCCGCCAACTTGGAAGACAACTTAGTGCCGTCGTTAAGCATAGCAAGTACTTGAATATATGATTTTCCAAGAGAACATCTTTCATGGGATTTTTTTAATCCGGAAACTCCGATCATCAAAAATTATTTTTGTGAAAAAGAAAACTCGGAAATTATGGCCTAAAATTATTTTTACAATAGAATATAAAAGAGATCATTTATAGAAATAGACTTCTTAAAAGTGCTTAATATTTTTCAGAACACAAGTTATCCATCAAAATATATTAAGATTCTCAAACAGTCCTAGCAAACACGGATTACAAACAAGTCCTACCAACCACTTCAGCTTAATTCGATTCGCTGCGTCTCGGAGAAGCATCTTCATCATCGTAAATAGGGCTTCGATCCTCCCTAGGGGGCGGGCTAGGGCTGCGGCTGTGGCCATTTTCCTTTGTGGAGCTCTTATAAGGCCTGTCCTCAGCATCGGCTTTTTGATCTGGAGTTCTGCTCCTTCCCCTGGGACTCGCACTGTAATCCGAACCATTGGTGTGCCTGCGGTCCCTTGGGGATGGGCTACGTCTCTCTTGGGGGCTTCTTTCATCCAGAGGTGGACTATGCTTCCCCCTTCGGGCGGGGAAAGGGCTTCTTTCATCGCGTACTGGACTGTGCTTCCTCCCTCGGGTTGGGGATGGAGAACGTCTGTGGCGCTTGGGGCTCCTTGATCTCCTATCGTCAAGCTCGAAGCTTCTTTCTCGTTTCACAGGTGATCGAGATCTACTGTAGAAGGTTGAGATTCAACACACACACAAAAGAGAATAAGCCTGACAACTTTCAAGACAAATAATTCCAGTATCTGAACTGGAGAAACTTGTCACAGGGAAAGCTAAACACAAACCTGTCACTATGCCCCCCGCTGTAACTGCGGCTTCTGCTTCGACCACGCCGGGGACTAGGTGAGCGTGAGTAACTACGAGGTCTACGGCTGCAACAATAAGATTAATAAAATTATCTCCCAAGTATACAAAATAGAAATTTTTAAATGATAGAAACAGCACTCCTATTCGGACCGAACGGAATGGACCTCAGTTTCTTCGGGCTGTTTTGACAATCTCTTTCTATGTGGCCTCGTTCCCCACATCGGTAACACTTGTTCTTCCAATCCCCGGCTTTGCAGTCACGAGCCCAGTGACCATCAATTCCGCAATTGAAGCAGCGCCCAGATCCAGGAGCAGGAGCTCTTCCAGCATAATCACGAGATCCCCCAGGGCCACGGGGCACCTACATCGCAATTTTTTGGCACATCACCCAAAAATTAGAAGGGATTAGGGAATAAGTACTTAAAAGCATTAACCAAAGAATGGTTAAATTTCTCAATGGGTTACATATAGCATTCATTGCCTTCTTGAAAATTTATGGCAGTGAACTTATAATAAAACTTACTCCCTTGGCAAATTCCACAACAATACGGCATCCATCTAGGTCTCGACCATTCAATGAATATCTTGCATCATCAGCATCTCTAGGGTCACTGAACTCCTGTTATCAAGGAGCCAGACAAGAAAACACACAAAACAAAGCAAAGAAAAGATCCGAGGAAAAATGTCATATTTTCAATATATGGTGAAGAAATTCTAGACAAAAAAAAATATTTCCGGCTTAAATTAAAAGAGAGATGAAATACATACAACGAATGCATAGTCTCGCTTCATATCCACATCACGTACTCTGCGCAAATGGGTGCCAGAAACAGTAAGGTCATCATGACACAATTATCGAAGGGTCGATAGTTTGCCCCTCACAGATGAACGAAAAACACCCACTTTTGAGATTGTGGCCATTTCGATAAAAACACGCAATAACACTACAGAAAGACTCGCCAAATCCACCAAGGTCACCCTCTCACCATAGACCTCCGGGTTAGGCAAAAGCATAGGGACCTTCAACAAGATCATTCCAGTTAAACCAGACTGACACATGGAGGGTTGCAACATCTCTCTTATATTCTAATAGGAGGACCAGGGGTCACTGCATTTAAGGGCTTTGGAAATTACTACATTCTCCTACATTGTCACTACACCCTGAACCTATCCTAAAGGCCTTCAATACAAAAGAATAGAACAACCATGGACACCCAAATGAAGAAAAACAAAACAAAACACTTAAACAAGTACACTAAATGAAATGCAGTCTACCTAATAAGATAAATTTACAAACTCTTCAACATAGCAAAAAGATTCAGTTACCTCCCGTATCTGCTAAACATGTCCTCCAGATCACGTGATCTTGTCCTTGAGGACAAGTGACCAACATAAAGGCGAGTGCCACCACGGCGGTCATCATACCTAGGCATATTGTCTTGTCCTGCATTAACAATAACCATTAGAACCTCAGAAAAAAGAAAGCAAAAACAATTTACATAATTAAAATGCTCCAATCATCATTAACGGCATCAACAATCAACTTCAAGCACAAGTCACCTTAAAAATCTTTCTTTCGCTTACATCGTAGAACAGAAATACGAATCAATTTTCAATTTAACAGACAATTAAAATGTAATAAAAACTATAACAGAAACCTTTCATATAAATAAAATCACGAATAGTTTACCCCAAAATATACCATTTTTTAATTTTAATTCTATGCAAGTATCACCTTAATATTCAATTGCACACATAAAAATGATTATTAAGAGAAACAATCAAACAGACTCGTAGTGTGTTCTATCATTTGCTCTTCGACTGAAAGAACATTCTTTAGTTTAATATCTCTTATTTTCTCCTAGTATTACAATGCTGTTTGATGATAAATTTTACTTATCTTTTAGCTAAATCATTTTCTTGTATTGCTGTTACACAACCAGTCCCCTTCATAACTGTTACCGAAGGATGGTTAACCAGCCTCTAAGGTAAAAATTAGAACAACCAGTTCAAAAATGTTTGATTTCTTATTCTATATAGATCCTGGCATTCAATTTAGCTTATATTAAACAAACAAGAGGAAAAAAATCTGATTTTTTTTTTTTAAATTTAATTGTGTTTTTTAATCCAATTACACACAAATTCAAGTATGGAAAGAAACAACCATGCAATATCTAAACAGACCCATAGTTCATATTATCTTTTATTATACATATCATAAATAAACAAGGGGGAAAACTACATATAAGCTTGAAAACAAACAAATTTGAGGAGGGGATGATAAATGTATCTCTCTGTTTGTAAAAAGCGGAAATTTGAAAATTTGAAAAACTACAAGCTCAACAATATTTTAGATCTACGAACAATATCAAGAATTTAGAGACGCAAGAACATGAGAATTCAAAATTAAATGAAAATTAAACAAGGACATAATAAAAGAGATACAATTTACACACAAAAAAGGAAACTTACGATTGAATTTCAGAGGCGAGAGGCGATGAAGGGGATGATGAAAAACCCTAGAATTTTCGAAGAGAACGAGTGTTCAACTAAACGCAGCGTTTTCTTTTCAATATTTATAGGGCCTTAAGCCCTAAGTATGAGTTTAGTTCACGAGATATAAGATTATCAGTGAGAATAAGAATAAGATCATCAGTGTAAATAAGATTACGGGCGGGAATAAGATTACTGGGAATGTTGTATTTTATGTTTGGTTTGTTTAGCAGGAACGTAAGATTAACGTGTTTGGTTAAAAAATAAAATATTATTAGAATGTATATTTTATCATATTGTCCTTATTATATATTTATTTTTTTAACAAATTGAATTCTACTATAATCTTACTATAATTAATTTATATATTTTTAAAAAAAAATTAAATCCATAAAACTTATATAATTTCTTTACAAAATTGAAAAGATAAATAGGTTTAATGAAATGATAAAATTTTATTTTAATCCTTGAACTTCATATAAAATTATAATTATGGATTTTTTTTTTTTGTAAATCTAAAATAATTTAAGGATAAATTTGTAATTTAACCTTCGTAGAAATTTTTTTATTCAACGACAGAAGAAGAATATTTTTGGGGGAAAAATTAAGGGCATTTTAGTCCAAAACGCCGATAATTTAACAATACCCAAAGAAAGGGAGGTAATCACATTACCGATAATATACTCTTAAAATATCACTGTTGGTAATAAAAGATTACCAGAGGCTGAAAATATTGGCCAACCAAACGAAAAAATAACATTTCATTCTCCTAGTAATCCCATATCCCTTAACCAAATGATAATGATCTTTCAACGCTGAAAAAATCAGATAATGCCTAATTACTAAAAAGGCCCCATTGGAATTACAATAATAAACTTGAGAAAACAGAAAACTAGCGTGTCTTGAACGTTAATTAATTTTTTTTAATAAATTACACATATCCCAAACTATTGTTCAGATTCCATCAGAGTCCCCAAACTTTAAAAACGTTCTAATTAAATCCCCAATTATCAATATCGTTGAAGCATATTTAAAATATGAAAACCAATTTTTTAACATTGTACACTAACAGCATAGAAATCTCAATTGAAATTCAAGTTCCGACAACAGAGGACTTCAGTTTTGTTACATGTAGGACTAGATGTAGACAGGGTCTTATTCATATTTCAGGTCAACTGAAGCCAAGCATACAAAACTACTGATAAAGCGATTCTTAAACTCAGTTCGAATCCGACCATTCAACAAAAGAGAATTCGAAGTAGTTCACAACGGTATTCGAGAAAAGGGCTTCGATGAAGTAGTTCTTAATAACAATTCAGATTAGAGAACATCCCAAGTCTTGTCTAGGAAATCAAAAATCATTCTCGGAGAAATTAACCGCGAGGTCCCAGTAATGGCCGACACCAGCATCAGAAAATACCTTTCTTGCAGCTGCTTCGGTGATGCACTCGTGAACCGAGAACCTGTTGAAACTTGATTTAGCAACGCTGCCTTGCCAAACTAACACACACTTGTTAGGGGGTTTCTCTTCATCGTCATCTCCTCCATCAGTTTCGTTTACGGCTTCAGCCCAATTGATTCGTCGAAGCATAAGCTTCCCATACCTCTTAATGGATTTGCTTCCACCTTCAACAACTACAACACTAATGCCCTCGGAAATCACTGCACAACCAGTCAAACGGTTTTCTTGGGCATTAACATCTACTTTGAAGCGGGTCTTGGGATGTGAGAGGTCATTGATCCGGTAAATTGAAACGATTGTTTCCACCGTATTTGGGTCGTCAAAAAGCTTTCTCTCTTTTTTTTCTCGGAGTTCAGCAGGGGTAAGCTTGCGAGCAATGTTTCTGTCGACATGAGCCTGTTCCCGCTCAGCGGCAGCACTACGGATTTCCATTTCGAGTTTAGTGGGATCTTGAGTTGCTTCAGATCCTAAAACTTTCATTAAGTTGCTCAACTTAACTTTTGGTTTGGGAGGTTCTATCAGGCCTTGTCTAATCATCTCCTGCTTATCCTTTTCCCGGGCAAGACGTCGCTGAGTCCGAAGCTTCTTCTGCTCCTTCTTGGTTAGCTTCAGAGGCTGAGGCGGTGGTGGAGCTGGCTCAGCAGGAGGCTCAATCGGACGAGGATGTTCAACATAAATCGTGATCTTCTTCTCCTTCAGTTTATCCTCACTCAGCACACTATCAATGATGTCATCATAGGAACCCGAGACAAGAAGAGGCAAATCCCTGAAATATAACAAAAGCAATGAGAAAAAAGGGATTGTAAAGAGATGAAATAACCTAGTATTTGTAACCTATGTTGCCTAACTCTTAATGTTTTTTTAAAAAACCCAAGTCCAACACATTCTCGGACATAGCTATGCTAATATGGACCAAGGATCCCTCACATAAATGGAAAAAATTTAAGCATACCTGTACCAGACACTTATACCCGAATCCAAGTCACAGATTGTAATTCTTCCTTTAAATTTTTAAACAAGGAAATGACATGTGATGCTGAACATATATGCAAAGTTTTTTGGCTTTACACATGGTGAAGAGCATTGCATGCCTTATTTTTAATATTAATAAAAAATCAGGAAGATAAGCTTTGAACTTTTTCTTAACGAACATTATTGAATCAACCAAAGCTTCCTAGTTAATTTAATTAATTAAAGGTATGTAAACTTAATGTTATACAACAATGAAAGGAAACCCAACTTACCACCACTCTATTTCAGGAATCGGATCTTTTGGTTTCTCTTTTGTTATAATTCTTTCTGACACCTCAATTAAATTGGGATTTATATCAACCTTTGCCTTTGCCAATTGTGCTTGCTTTGCTTTAAGCTCTTTCGCTTTTGCTTCTCCAAATTGACTCTGTAATAAATAGACAATAATCACAAAACCAGACAAACAAGTAATGGAAGAATCAAAAAAATAAAAACACAATAATACCTTCAATTTGATAATCTCCGCATCTTTTGACCATTTTCCTTCCTCTACAAATTGGAAACTCATCCTTTTTGGTCTAAGAAGTTTATTCTTATCGATTCCCATCCGCTCATCAAAATGTGGATTTGATTCCGGATCCACCTCTAGCTCGGGTTTAAGGATCTGGAATGCATCTTTCTTTTGCTTGTTAATGTTGACCTGAAAAATTAAATGGTTCGAGCTAAATAACAGCCTTTAAAATAACAGAAATAGCACTGAAATTATAAAATAGCAATGATTGCACCAATAGTACAAATTTCACAAACCTTGAGGGTGCTAAGATTACTTGGTTTAGTCACATTTATGATATTACCATGTTCATCAATTTCCCTACCGAGTGCATCAACTCGTAAAACAGGTGCCTTGGTAGGTTTCTGAGCAACTGGAACATCTACTTGCACCTGTCCAGGAAACATATTTATTAGAGGAGCAAACTGAGGGTCCTGGCGGAATCCCATCTTAGCAGCCAGCTCTTGAGCACGTTTAACAGCTTCTAAATTGGGTATTGATGCGAGGCCAGGAATGGCAGCCATGCCAGTAGTAGGTGGCTTTGAAGAAGCTACTGGTACAGTGGCAGATGGGGCTGCTGAGCTTGATGGTCCACTGGCAATGGCGACAGTCACAGATGAGGCTGGTCGCTGAATTGTTCCGGTACCCACTACTGAGCTTGAGTTAGGGCCTCTGTTCAACTACACATGACAATCCCAATTCAACATTAATATTTTTAATTTAAAACTGGGGAATTTTTCTTTTTTCTTTTTAAAAAAGAAAAAAGAAAAGAAAGATGAACTTACAATGGGTATCTTCTTCATTTTCTCAGCTAATTCTTTCTGCATTTGTAAAGCCTTTTTTGCTTTGGCTAAGGCATCAAGAGAGAAGTTTGCACCACTTTTCCCAATAGATGAAGAGCCATCTGTACTAGATCCAGTAACCTCATGAGATCCGGTAACACTATATGCTTTATTTTCAGCAGTAGAAATTGAAGATACCTTGGAGGGAAGGGGGTGACCAGTCTTCGGTAATGATGCCAGATCAGCATCCTTCACATATTGAAAAAAGTAAATTACATCAGCATAACTAATGATTTCGGCAAAATGATACAACTTAGAATCAATTTTAAATTAGCATGATATCAACAAACTCCATTGAATCAGATGCAATCCTACATTTTAGTTCAAATAATATTGTCCATTATTATACATTTCAATCTAATACTATCATGTGATGATAGCTAACATCTTAGTTATGCATAAGTTAGTACATATAGTAAAAAATGGTGAAACATTATATTTAATAATAGGACAACGGAAGAAAGGTAAGTTCCTTGAAAGTTCATCAAAGCTAGGTTATTCGAACTCGGATGTGAATCTCAGACATTGGTACGTGTCATGATATTCAAATTTTCCCATTTTATTCATGTACCCAAAGGGTCAATTCCCATACCCATGAGATGCATCAAACATTATGCAAGACAGATATTTAAAGAAAAATGAACTGTAGCAACATAGAATCAAATCATATATATAATATTATGAACTTCTATTTCTACAAGCCTTGAGTTAGCTGCAAATGTAAGAAGACAACAACTATGACCCCTCCAGCCAAAAAACTGACAAACCAGCATCCAAAGGAAAGAAGTAGAAACAAAATCTGATAAGCAATGTCAAAAACTTATGTAACAAGTAATTAAGTACTAACTCAACAGAATGCATATCATAATGCAACAATCCACTCCTAGTGAGAATGGACATTTGGGGGAAAATCCATAGAAACAAGGGAATCTGATGTTCAAAACAGTGCATTTAAATAGTGCCCACAACATGACATTACAGCAGCTGTTTTTCAGTTTTGGATCTCTCTCCACTACTGAAATTCACAGAAACATTTATAGCAATCGAGTGCAACAGCATTTAATATGAAATTGCATATACAATATTACAATATCCATTTAAATCCCAGAAAACAAAATAAAATCAATGCAACAAGATTAAGCTTCCTATCCTGAAACATTATGAAAATACAGGTTCCAAATAAATTAAAATCCAAGAGAAGCTTCATCAGATACAGATTAGATTGCTGACAATAAAGCAATAAGGTTAATACTCGATCAAAATTGTTATATCTGCTACTTATTTTCTACTATTTTCCTCTTTATTTCATCAAAATGATATTAAATTCTAAATTATAACAAGCTTAGTCTTAGACACTTTAGATTTGTCACTAATTTTTTAATTAAACTTCATTTCCCCTTTCAATTTCCCAACAGCCAAGCAAAAAATAAAGATAAACACTGGCCGCAAAGATAAAACTAACGAAAAAAATAATTCAAAGACTCACATTGTGAACTGGATCACCACCACTGGCGCCATTGGACAACTCGATTTCATCATCTTCTTTAGCCTTATCCCCAAATCTCCTCCTCTCTCTCTTTTCCTTTCTGTTTTCTTCTCCAAGTTTACTCCTCTTCTCCCCTCTCTCCTCACTCTCTTCTCTCTCTTTCCTCTTTTTCCTCGCTTCAACTTCCTCGTAGGAACCCTCACGATGCTTCCTATCTCTCGAACCTTCCCTCTCGATAGATCTCTCGCGCTCGTCACGGCGCGATGTGGGTCGGCGGTGGGATTCGCGGTCGTCGTAGTAGAGATCGGAATCACGGCGGTGCCTGCCGTCGCGGTCACGGGACCGTTTGGATGCGTGTTTATCTTTGTCCATTGGTTTTCTTTTAGGGTTAGGGATTTTTTCGGTGTGGGTTTTGGCTCTCTTTTATATCGCTCTCGTCTTAGGGTAAAAATTCTAAATTAATGCAACTCTTATGCCCCGAACACGACGTCGTTTGGATAGCTGTTCATAGGAATTCCCGAAACCCACTTGAAAAACTAATTTTTTTTTTCCATACTAGTAATTTTATAAAATTTTATAAAGTTGACTTAAATAAGTTTTAAATAAAATTTGAGTTAAAAATTAAACTTGAATAAATTAAAAGTTTTAATAATTAATGAATTGATTTTTTAAATTCAAGTCAAATTTTTTAACTTTACATAATATATATATATCACCGATAAAATATATGATTATAAAAAAACATTTAAATTAAAATAAATATATATTATAATGTTATAAATATTTATGGTTAAATTTAAATAAAAGTTGAAAAAACTGGAATAGACTACTTACTCTTGGTTATCATATTAAGTTTGGGTCGTCGATAAATTGAAGTTCATTTTGCAACATCATGGGTTGGGCTGAATCGGCTGCAGTTTGTACATTTTGGGACGAAGCACTGTTACTCCGTAAATTTGGCAACCTTTTGTAACTTTGTCCATAAATTTCTATTCATCCACATCGGTCCTATAGCTTGTTAAATTTTACAAAATTATTCCCTAAACTTATATTTTTATCCATTTTGATGATATAATTCTCGGAAATTGGCCCATATCATTTATCTAATAATTTTTAAGAAATATTTTCTTTTCGAACGATGACATGATACAATCTCATAGTGACACATCATCAAATCGCTGAAAATCAAATTTAGGGACTAAATTAGAAAATTTCCAAATTCTAATGTTAGTCCAAACATATTTAAAGATCCAATATCCACTCGGTTTTTCAAAACGCATAACACTGCAAACAGTAGATTTCTCCTTTCGGAATCAAACTAAACCGAACTGTTGCCGCTTACCACTTCAAGAAATTAGTAACGAAAGCACAACAAACATGCCTTGTAATAATACAGTTTAATCACAGGAAAAGCTAGTCATTCATACATTTCAAGGCCAGGGATTCGATACATGTTGACACTATTCAAGAGTTAAAAAAAATATGACCGATTCGAGTCCAACAGAATGGGTTAATTTACGACAATGCTGATCGAACGAAATCCGCGGATGAGAGCTGATGCAGTGTTTACCAGTATTAACTCCAGGAAATCTCGAATTGTATTCAAGTTCTGATAATTATAGGAAAAGCTAGTCATTCATACATTTCAAGGCCAGGGATTCGATACATGTTGTCACTATTCAAGAGTTAAAAAAAATATGACCGATTCGAGTCCAACAGAATGGGTTAATTTACGACAATGCTGATCAAACGAAATCCGCGGATGAGAGCTGATGCAGTGTTTACCAGTATTAACTCCAGGAAATCTCGAATTGTATTCAAGTTCTGATATTTTAAGCATGTGAAATGATGCATCGTTGATGAAGTATCGCCTTTCAGTACCTTGAACATCGGCTTGTGGACTGAAACTCATGCCTCCAGCCACCAAAACTAAAATATGGACCCAACAAATTTGAAGGACATGTAATAAAAAGATCCGGACCGTTTATTCGAACCACTTTTACCTTGCGAAGCATGGCCATGAACGCGGGGTGTACTTGGTGCAGATGCCGAAAGTTATTATCCTTATTTAATCTTATCTTACGCATATGACGTATTGGCCCATTTCTAACATTCGTCTTCCATTTTTCCTTTTCCGAAGCTATAGATTCCGGTCTTAGAGGGCATAAATTCTATCGACTTCGACTTCCGAATTAGTGAAGTCGGAATGAAGCAAAGAGTTGGATCCACTTCTTGAATTCTTTCCCCTCTTCCTTCTAGTCCTCTTCGATTTCACCACATAATATGTCATGGTGCCGAAAACTCCGGCCATTATCAGACCCCCTACGACGGTAACCTAAATTGCAGCCCATTTATGTTTCCTGCCCACCACTATGTACGAGGAGGCCATAAAAGCAACTGAAGTGCAGACCGAGGCCAACCACATCAACTTGTTAATCACTTCCACCACCTGTTTCTCGGCTTTGGTTTCACCTCGGACCAAAGTAATTTGAACGACGACGACAGCCAAAGAGGTGAAGAGAGCAATAGCATTGAAGATGAAGAAGATTTTGAAAGAACTCGAGCTTACCACCACCGCAACTCCACTATCTTGATCTCCTCCAGGCAAGGTAAATATAGCCGCAAAAGCAACTGTTGCAAATAGAACAGCTACCACAAAAAGAATTCGTGGCTTTATTGACTCCTACTCGGTGGAGTTTTCTAAGTTCCTTCGAGATATTATGAACATTTTTGTTAGTTCTTTTGGTTTGTTCAAGCTGTGTATGGACATCTTTCTTAATTTGTGTCACCGTCTGCCTCAACTCGTCTCTCGGTTGATTCAGTTCATTAGCTCTGAGAGCACCTTTACGAGAAAGGCAACTCTTTATTTCTGCGGATTCTGCAGAGGGTGGAAGCCCTTCAGCTATGTAGAGAGCCGTTTTATGATCTCTGGTGAGTGCATTGACATTCATATCAGGAAGGGACAACAACACATCAACAATCTGCAAGGAAATAGCAAGATTCTTCATATGTGAAACTGTTTTGTAAAATATTGTGAGGAATGTCACTATCCTCGTACCATGTTTGAATATGTGCCAAACACAAGTATGACAAGAAAAATAAAATCGGAACAACATAGCAGTACCAGTGTCCGACATCATTGAGACATGCTTCTACCTCTATAGCAAGAATTGAAAATGAAGTGAGAGAATAGTCACACCTCTTCTCTCTTTTTTCGAGCGGCTACATGTAGTGCGGTGTTCCCGAACTTGTCCAGGAGCATCACAATAGCAGCATCTGCCTATAGAAGCAAATTCACCACCTCACAGCTCTGTCCTTTAACAGCCATCTGCAATGCTGTCTGTCCTTTCTTGTCGGTTCTTCTTGCCAACTGCGGATCTTTGCTCAGCAACGCTTGTACAACATCTACATGCCCCTGTCGAGCAGCTAGATGTAATGCATTTTTCCCGTTTGATCTCGTACTCTCTAGCAGGCCACCATCTCTCGATAGCAGCTCATTAACTACAGCCGTATGTCCTTTTTGTAGCTGCTGAGACAAGAGGGGTTGCATTCGATGGTCCAAATTTTTGGCATAGACCAGGATCATGATCTAGTAGTACCTGGACAATACCTGCAAGGAATGGACCAGGTCACTTTTCTATCATAGAATCTACGAAACTCGACTGAAATATGATTACCGACTCGGTTTATATGTGATGCAAATCAAAGGTGGCCTAGTAAAATGTTGGCTTAGCCGTCAAATTATTCAACAGACATTGACACCGACTAGAACCGGTACTTTTACTATGTCATATTCACAAGAACTCGACTAACCAATTGAAATCAAATAACAGCACAAGCAAACTCACAAAACGAAAGCTAAGGATCATTACCATGGTGCCCTTGGCTTGCAGCAATATGCAACGGATCAAACCCGGATTTATTCTTCTTAGTAACAGTCTCTTTGTTCGAGTATTTTAGCAACTCCTTGCAACATCGAGGTGTCCTTTCTACGCAGCAGTAAACAAGGCAGTCTCCCCCAACTCATTCACCTCGTTAACCACACTAGCCTGTATCTCCGAGACCTCCATATCAAAATCTTCACCACTTGCAGTCCTCGTCATCTGCGAAACAATGTCGGCAAGAAGCTGCTTCACAGCTGCCAAATCACCACGCTGTGCTGCCAAATGCAGCTAGGTGTCATTATGGCGTCCGGAACTGGAACTGGAACTGGTGAGGCTACTGGAAATTCTGTCAATCTACTTGTTAGAATTCAATAGGATCAATGCCGGGGCCGTTGCTATAGATGAGGGTGATGGTGTTGCTGAGTGGTTCATAACGGTGGAAATGCAACTGGTAAGGCTACTTCTCATCCTATCAATACGCTTGTAGGAATTTGATAGGATCAAAGCCGGAGTCGTTGTTGCAGTTGAGGAAGGTGATGGTATCGGCGAAGCTTCCAAACCGGATTATGACCCGGATGTGGACTCACCAGGCCTTTCTCCAGATCCATATCTCCACCTTAACAATCAATAATAATTATTAAACTAATCACAAGTTTTTCATAATCTTTAACCCCATCACCAGAAATTAGATGATTTGATTTTTCAGCACTTATTAATGAATCAATTACAAAAGATTTGATGCCACCTTTCAATATCTTCATCTTAAAAATTAATTTCATACTAAAACCACCACCATATTCAAAATTAAAGAACCCTAATCCCCAATATAATTCTTAAGAACTAAGCTCCAATGGATCTAGATATAAACCAAACTAAACTAAAATTTAAGCTAAAAATTCAATTAAAAAACTGATAAGTCAGCTAAAGTAAGCCGATTTAGCATTTTTTTCCCTAAAATAATCCATAAAATACATTGAAGAAAAAATCAAAACATAATCAAAGGAAGTCAATAGTGTTACCTTCTTGGATTGAAGATGAGGGCAGGGATGTGCATGGGTCGGGTTAGATTGGGTTTTTGGTCCACCCGACCGACCCAAGAATAAGGAGTCCTCCACCCGAAACCTAACCCGATATATAACTTAAAAACCCGATACGACTCGAAATAATAATAAAAAATATTTTTATTCAATAAAAATAGTGATTTAATTAAAAAAATAATATAGAGAGAGGTATTATTATAATTATTCCTAAATTTTAAGGTAAAATTATATATATTTTTTGGGTCGGGTAGAATCGGATATTTTCACCCTAAAGCCGAACCCGACCCGACCGAACATCATATTAAAAAAAATCCAACACGACCCAAATCCGATTTTTTTATAAAAAAAAATCAACCCAATCAAGTCGGGTCAAAACCTATTAGATTTGGGTCTTATACCCATCCCTAGATTAGGTCATGGTTGAAGAAGAGAGAAGCAAAAGGTGAGAATAAAATGGGAGAAATGATGTGAATATTTATTTAGAATAAAAAAGAGTAAATATAAAAAGGATAAAAGAACAACGAAACAAAGTTAGTGGTTGGTCAAGAAGATTGTCTCTGGAAAGGCGAACTAATATATAGTTAATATATGACGTTATCGGATATATTAAAAGATATTTGATAAATTCGGTTTAGCGTTATCAGAAATATCGAGTAATAATAATGTAATAGGTGAAAATCATGAAGAAATATTAAAAAATTTGGCAACGGGCAAACTTAGTTTGTCGGTTTGTATCGATACTTTATAAAAATATATTGATCCATAATAATATAACAAGTAAAAAATGATAAAACCGGTCTATAAATGACAAAATAGGTAAAGCGCTACCAGATATATTGAAAGTATCGCTACTTTATAAAAATGTATTGATCCATAACAATATAACAGGTAAAAAAATGACAAAACCGGTCTATAAATGAAAAAACATGTAAAGCGCTACTGGATATATTGAAAGTGTCGATACTTTATAAAAATGTATCGATCCATAACAATATAACAGATAAAAAAATGACAAAACCGGTCTATAAATGACAAAACAGGTAAAACGCTACCGGATATATTGAAAGTGTCGATACTTTATAAAAATGTATCGATCCATAACAATATAACAGGTAAAAAATGACAAAACCGGTCTATAAATGACAAAACAGGTAAAGCGCTACCAGATATGTTGATAGTGTCGATACTTTATAAAAATGTATCGATCCATAACAATAAAACAGGTAAAAAAAATGACAAAACCAGTCTATAACTGACAAAACAGGTAAAGCGCAACCGAATATGTTGATAGTGTCGATACTTTATTATAAGTATCGACACTTTTGGAATTTAAAAGAGAAGAAGTTATAGCGCTAATAAAGTGTCGATACTTTATAAAAATGTATCGATCCATAACAATATAATAGGTAAAAATATGACAAAACCGGTCTCGAAATGACAAAACCGGTAAAGAGTTACCGGATATGTTGATAGTGTCGATACTTTATTATAAGTATCGACACTTTTGGAATTTAAAAGGAAATAAGTTATAGCGCCAATAAAGTGTCGATATTTTATAAAATTGTATCGATCCAAAACAATATAACATGTAAAAATATGACAAAATCGATCTCGAAATGACAAAACCGTTAGTAAAAAAATGTGCTTGTGTGATCATTTTATTTCAGAATTTTCATTTTTTATTACAAAAAGTTGAATATTTTAAACAAAACCCAGTAAGAAAATAACAAAAACTTTGCAGTAACAAAAGAATAACATTGGGAAACACACTATGTTATCAGTTTCTCAAAGAACAAAAACCCAGAAACAAACATCTCTCAACGCAAACTTATGATATACTCTTATTATGTGTCGATGCATAAGTGTCGATACATTTATGAAAAGTATCGATTCAAAAAACATCGAAATCGATAATTATTATGTAACAGGTAAATTTACAATGTAACCGGTAAAAATATAATGGGTAATTAGCAAATAGGTTTACATTATGTATCGACACTCTTTAAATATGTGTCGATACTTTTTTTCCCAAAATGAAAGCACAACGAGGTGCACGCATAAAATGTCGATACATTTAAAATTGTATCAATCTCAAAAACATCAAAACCGATAATTATAATGTAATAGGTAAATTTACAATGTTACCGATTTAAATATACTTGTTTAGTTAGAAAATAGGTCAATATAAGCGCTACCTATTATATTATATAAGCGCTACCTAATATATTATTGTACTTGATAATATTTCTGGTTAAATGATATAACATAACCGGCCTAAATTTTAACCGGTCACTTGTTTAACAGGTCACGCCGTTTTTTAGGCGCCGCACAGCAGAATCACCCATCGTTTTTATTTTCTTCAAGAGTAAACTAAACTATATCAATAGTATCTTTTGTTTTCAACTGACCAATTTTAATCATTGATTTTTTAATTAAGTGTATTTGGTTTCTTATATTATTGATATGTTTAATTTAAGTCTATTGGTCGTTAACTTTCGTTAATCTGATAATTAAAAAATCAAATAAAAAACCAACGTGTAAATAGAAGAAATCACATGTTTCTTCTTCTTCTTCTTATTCCATGTAAACTCATGCATTTCTTCTTTAGATTTACGTCGTTTGGGGTATATTTTAAGGCTTTGGGGGCGGTTTTGACCTCGGGGTGTTGAGAGATTTTTAAAGGGGTAAGATTTTGGAATCTCGGCCGCCGGAGCCAACAGACGGAGTAGTGGAGGGTTGCCACCGGTGGGTGGCCGATTTTCAACCTGCTAGGAGAAGAATATATAGCATTTGTGTTTAAGAGATAGACTTGAATTTTGAAATATGAGGGGAAATGATTTTTTTATCTTTTATGGGCTATTTATAAGGGACCTAGGTGTAAATATAATATTCTTAAATTCTTTCTGCAATCTTTTCTTTTTTGATGCGTAATTTACTTTGGTCATATGTTGTATATTTGTCCTTGAATTTTGAATTAATTCAATTTGATCCATGTTTATATTTCTAATATTTTGCAAATTGACCCCTATTTTTTTCCTTGTAGCTTTCAATTAACATAAATTTGATCTTTGATTTTTAATTCTTTTCAATTTAATCATTTTTAATTTAAATTCTCTTTTAATTCTTTTATTTATTTACTATTTTTATATTAATTTATTTTATTGTTTAATATTAATTTGATTTATTTTTAGGGCAATTTTAACTCGTCAAATGTAAGTAATTCGGATCGAACTTTTAAATTTTAATTTAACTTTTAATTTTTGCAATTAAGATAACCATGAAATTAAATTGGTATCGAAAGGGCAGTACGAGTGTGTTAATCCTTTCTTTACTATAATCGACTCCTGAATCCTATTAATTTCTGGTAAAACGTATATTAAGTAGATGGTAAGTTAAGGTGTTCGATCAACCTAATTTAAAACAATTGATGGTGGCTCCAACATATCATTTTTAGTCCGAACCCGATTCCAAGACCACCAGAAAGACGGTTATGACTGACGCCAAATCTAACTTTAAGACAATTAAATAAAGAAAATCAAATGCCGATAAAGAAGTCCAAAAACATCCCAAAAAGCATAAAAATATGCCTTAAAAACAAAGTTATCGAACACCATAAAATAAAGATACATTATAAAATTTTTTAAAAATAATGAATATAGACTGTTAATGACTAATACTAAGATTATTGCAGTCATCTGCCAAACAAAAATTAAATAAAGAAATTAATCTATATATAATTTATAAATTATAATCTTAACAAATAACTTGGTACGTTAATCTTATAATTTGATTAATCTTTAATATATATATATATATATATATATATATATATATATATATATATATATTCATATAACATTTGTGTATAGCTGTGACCGGTAGTATATCAATTCAGGCATGAATTTAATGCAGTGGAAACAGCTAATCTAAGCTATAGAGGTAGCTGGTTGATTTTAATGTTGAGGATTTATTATAAATAAGATGAATTTATTATATATTAATGATCATGAATGGAAATCCGGTCTACTACTAATGGTCTCCCATGCTAAAATTGAGGACCAAGGCATCATCGCTCCTACCAACTTTCTTTTTCATTAAATAATTCTATTCACTGTTAAAAATAATAATCAGTTCAGTTCAGTCCAAATTTATGAAATTTGGTTGGATCCGAGAATAATATCATTAGATCGTTAATCATGGCAAGATGAAAAATATGATCTCAACATAGTTTAATGATCTCTAATATACGAAAAATAGATTTAAACAAACCTTCTTCTTAAATTAAAATTTATCATTTTCATCCCTCTTACAAATAAATAATTTAGTTTAAGCCTTTCTTTTTGAAGGACTAGTTTAAGCCCTTCTAATTGTTGGTTCAAGGGGACAATTACCCTTAAAATTTTGATAATTCAATTTAGTTCCTTTTATGCTTTGACCCAAAGGTTATAGCTCTCGCTCTCGAAATTTGACAGCTCTATCTTGATCTTCTAATGTACAGTTTGTCGCTTCACCCTTGAAAAGAGTTAAACTTTAACATTTAGAAACCATGAATTAAATCGAAAAAAGTCTACTCCGGTTTTTTATTTTGTCTATGATTCAATACGTATCGAAATCGAATGAATAATTGGACTCTTGAATAAGTTATAGAAAATTAAAATAGTCACAAAGATATGGCAAGTGGCCAATTTGTTTGCCCGAGTAACTTTGGAAAGTGAAAATTGCCATAAAGATATGTCAGGTCAAGTGGCCAATTTGAATAAACCAACATCTTTCCCGGCTGACTACATTATATCCAAATTCAAATTCAAATTTTAATTTTTAATATAAATTTAAATATAAAAACGTATAAATAATAGATGGAATATATAATGTCTTATTAATGTGTAAATAGGAAAGTAGAGTAAAAAGGGATTATCCTTAATAGCTTATAGCATTAATTATTAAATATGTTGAATTGAAGAGGATTTACCCCGACTGTTTTTATAACCTTCTTCTGCATATATCCTTAAACCCTAAAAAGAATCATTTTTTTTTTCAAAAAATGGGACAAGGACTATACCCTTAAAATTAAAAAAAAATAATTAAAATTAAAATTTGAATGATGATTTAACGAGATCAAAAGATTTAGATTTAAAATCTCACTCACGAATGTTTCAACAAAATTACGTTAATCACCCAAGAAGCTCGTGCGCTATGTTAATTTTATTTTAATTTTCTTTTTGTTAATTTTAAAATAAACATATTTTAAAAATTAATTAAACAAAAAATGAAGCTTAGTTCAGTCTATTCATATAATTATTCTTAAAAAATATAACATTTAATTTTAAAGTTATAAAAAAATCTTAATACATAATGAATAAAAAAATACAATGAGATCATTATTAATAAGCAAAAATATATTTCATGAAAGAGGCAAAAATACCATAGCCGTACACAATATATTACATATTAAAATCCAACGAAACATAATCAATGGTTACTGAAATCAAAATTTAAGATTCGAATCGATTTTTGATTTTCTCGAATTTCTTGCTCAGTGTCGGGTCGGATTCATGGATCCAACTGTACTTCTCCAAGAACTTAGTATTGGCCGTAGATTTCAGAGGATACCGAGTGATACAATCTTCCCACACATTAACATCATCCATGGCGTCCTTCGTCACTTCCCACACACAATTATTGCATTTAAAACCAGCTCCAAGGCTTATCATCAAAACCCTATCACCTTTCTTAAGCCTCTTCCTAGCTTCCATGTAACTCAAGACGTACCATATCCCGGCCGCCGACGTGTTCCCGAACCGATGAAGCGCCATCCGAGTCGGTTCGAGATCGTATTCGTTTAGCCCCAAACTCCGTCCCATTCCGTCGATCACCGCCCTTCCGCCGGGGTGAACGCAAAAGTGTTGGATCCCTGATTTCATGTTCAATGTCGGGGATTTCCCCTTGTGATTATTTCTCGAATGCACGAATGAGACGACCGCGTAGCGGAAAAGTTCTCGTACCGGTAATATCTTCGGGACTAGAACCCGGAGATTCATCGCTACGGCTTTCGCGGCGGCTTTCGGTAAGGTTTTAGTAAGGAAAAAACCACAATAACCCTCGGAATCTTCGATTCGGGTGCAACTTTCGTATGCTTCGTCGCTAGATCCACCGTGGAATCGAACCGAGAGCATCAATTTCATCAAAGCTTTATGTTTCATCGATGTTTTGTTCGTCAACAACAACGAACATCCCCCCAACCGGAACAATATATTCGGGAGCATCATCGATCTTTCTTTGCCGCAATACCAATTAGGGTTCAAAGATTCCGAGCTAACAATGACGGCGAATGAATTCATGTATGTTTTAAACAAATGATGAACGAGATCAACCGCAATAGCACTCGCACTGCACCCCATTCCGGATAGATTAAACACTTTAACATCTTCCCTCATCTTGTACCTATTGATAATCCTTGCCGGCATCGACGGAACCGAAGAAATCATCGAGATAGTAACCACGAGGACATCGATTTCCGAAGGGGAACACCGGTGTTGGCGAAGAGATTATCGAGGGTACCGAAACGATATCGTCGATCTCCGAAAGCGAATCGGAGAGCTTCGGGTTTCTTCGGTGCCGTCGATGACATTTCTTGGACCGTAAGTTTCTTCGCCGATGCCGGCATTCACCATTGCTTGGAGCAGAAACTTGTACTCGTTTAAGCCCAGGTTTTTGTTCCTCAAGATGAGTTTTCCGCAGGTTTCGGTGTCCAGCTTCAAGTCGTCTGGTGCTTTGTAACACTCGTACCCTATAAGGTAACAGCATTGGTTCCTCTTGTGTAGAAATGGCTTACAAATGAAGAAGATGAAGCAGATAAATAATAAAAAAGATGTCGCCATGAAAAGATCCATTGATAATGAGAGGAATGAGAAAGAAAAATTTAAAGCTTTTTGGGAGATTTTCTCTCTCTCTTTTTGTTGACATTGATATTTTAGACTTTGTCCTCTATTTATACTTCAAAAAATCAACCGTTTTTATATACTTTTTCTTAAAAAATTGAACTAATGTGTTATCTATATTTTATTAAATAAATTGTGTATCATATTTATTAAAAAGTTATACATGCACCTGAATTTGAAAATTTGGATACATGATGATGTAATGTTTTAATAAAAAATACATACTAAAATTAAGATATAATATTAAAATTCACTCCTAACTTCTTGATAAATAATTATTTCAATTTTTATGTACTTGGTCCTCATCATTTTATTTTGAGATAAAATAACTCTTGGTTAAATATAAATCATTAATTGATTAATTGTCAACATTCATTGACGTAATAAGTCTCCGATCTCCAAAATAATGACATGACATATATTATGTCATTACTTACTTATACACCTAACATGCACCGCGTCATCGCTTACATATTAAACACCTTATATGTATCACATCATCATTTGAATATATGACACCTGTCACGTCATTTGAATATGTAATATATGTCAAATTATAACATATAATAAGACTTGTCACTCAGATTTCACCCAACCAATAGTCAGTTTACCTCAAAATGAAAATGTTAGAAGTTAAAATATTAAAAATATAGATGTCAAAATGATAATTTTTTTCAGACGTTATGGATATTTTTTCTATACTATACCTAAAATTATTAAATTTAAGTATCAAATATATATCAAATTTATTCATAAAAATACGGGTATTATTATAAAAATGAAAAAACTTAAGGGGTCGTTTGGTTCACGACATAAGATATTACTGAGGGAGTGGAATCCTCATTCCCCTGTTTGGTTGGTCAGTAATCTTATTCCCGGTAATAATTTATTACCAACAGTGGATATTTTGGGGTATATTACCGAGAATGTGATTTCCCTATTCCCTTAGGTATTTTGGATTACCGACGTTTTTAACTAAAGTATCCTTAACTTTTTTTTCTTTAAAAAATATCCTTCTTTTGTCGTTGAATAATAAAAATTCTATGAATGTTAAATTACAAATTTATCCTTAAACTATTTTAGATTTACAAAAAAAATCTATAATTAAAATTTTATATGAAGTTAAAGGGTTAAAATAAAATTTTACTATTTCATTAAACGTATTTATCTTTTCAATTTTGTAAAAAAATTATATAAATTTTATGAATTTAAATTTTTTAAAGAAATATATAAATTAATTATAGTAATATTATAGTAGAATTCAACTTGTTAAAAACAATATATAAGAATGACAATTTGGTAAAATACATTCCAATAATTTTTTTTCTTTAACCGAACACTGTAATCTTACATTCCTGCTAAACCAACTAAACACAAAATACAACATTCCCAGTAATCCTATTATCCGGTAATCTTTTATTTCCACTGATAATCTTACATTCCGTGAACCAAACGCACCCTAAGTATCAAATAGGGTATTGAACCTCATAAAAGTCACTTATCCAACATTGATATATTTATGCATGGAGGACAGACATTTAAAAGGGTTTGAAATAATGGTCAGCAACTTGTAGATGGGAATGGTGTTGAGCAATTAGTATGGCAGGAAGCTGGTAGTTGCATTATGATTCTAGCACATGGGAATAAGTTAACAATTGGAAAATTGGTGTTTGGTTGGAAAGAAAATGAAAAAAAAAACAATATTGGTTTTTTTTTTGTCATCACCATAAGACAGGCTTTAAATTCTGTCAACTTCATTGTCCTTTCATTACATTGTGATTATCGTCGAACTCGAAAGGTTTAAGTCGTATTGAAACATGTACTAGATAAACATTTAATTTTTTATTCAATATTTGTTTAAAAAAATTTCAGTATGTACATTAAATTTGATTATTAATAGAAATATATATAATTGATTATGAATATTTACTTATACTATTATTATTATAGTATGTTAGGTTTAGAGATAAGGATCAAATTAAAAATATATAAAATAGATGACTATTATACTAATCATCTTGGATATATAAATGTCAATTATATTATTGTTCAAGTCAAAATATTGAGTAATTAATACTCTAATAAAAAATTATTGATCTGACCCAATTAAATATGGATTTTAAAATAGAAACCGACCTTATTAAATAAAATGGGAACCGTAAAACTCAGATCAAATGCTCCTTAATTTAGCTTCATGATAAGTCATATTACACTCATAAGAAAATAATTCATATTCAAACTTTAGAAATGCGATTATTTGCAGAGTTATGAACCTCGAATCTAATTCATAAAAGAACAACAAAAATATTTTATTAATACCTAGTAAAATATTATTTAATTAGTAAAAAACTATCATTTTTACACTTGATATGCATATTTTCTTAATATATATATATATATATCATTTTTATTAGATATAATAGAGACTTAAAAAAATATAGATAAAAATTATTATAATAATTATATCTAAATATATAAAGATACATTATACAATTATTTCTTAGAGTCTGCTATTTTTTAACAGAATTCGATTTTCCTTTAAAAAAAAATAGACTCATCCTTGTTTGAACCTAATTTTTTTAATTAAAATTTAATTTTATTAAATTAAATCAAATTAAAACCTAATAAATTTGAGTAAAATATCTATCTCTATATAAAATCGATACGACCAATAAGGATCGATACAGAAAATTACAGGTTCAACCAAAAACTGAAATCTAATAAATTCAGTAACAACTATTAAAGAAAGTTGAGATGTTCTTCGCTTTTCACGTAACACACAAAATCGGCTAATTAATTAGACTTGCTGTCAGCCAATAAAATGCATTCGACAATATCAAAGTAGATTTTCCGGTGGATATTAATATATTGTATTTAATACCCTTTTTATTTATAATATTTCAAAATATATTTCAAAATTCGTAGAAATATAAAACATTCTAAAAATTATTAGTTCATAACAAAATACATGAATATGATTTTTTAAATTATTTTTATATATTTGTATAATCGTATCATATTTGATGTTACCGTATTGTATGACACATTGTGGTATTGTATCATACGCTTCGCTGGTTTTAGCACCTTGTTTGGGATTTCCGTGTAGGGTATATGCATTTAGTTTTTAGAGTTTGAAAGCTGTTGATAATAAATTTTGTTTATATTTAGATAAAAAAAATGACGCAATATTTCTATATAATACTAAAATTATTATATTTTTATTTATTTGTAAATATGAGAATATTATATGATTATACATATACTCAATATTTTTATATATTTTGTAACAATAACAACAGATACAGAGTCATTATATCAATTAAAAAGAAATAAATTATAATTAAAAAATTATCTTTTTTATAATTTCCAAATTAAGATTTTTTATTAATCTAGAATAAATACAAAATAATATTTATTCAAATATAATTTTTAATTATTTGATATTGAATTTTCATACTTTTAACATTCACTGTGTTTAAACTAGAGGTTTCAAAAAATAATAACTTATATATCACTGATCTAGTTTGGTTTATGCAAAGATATATAATTATATATATATATCCGTATATACTTTTTAATAATAAAAAAATCAAGAGATAATGGCCCCCGCCGCCAGGATGAAACATAATTTTGTTTCTTAACAATGATATATTAAAAAAACTAATATCTATACCATATAATTAATGACGAAATTTAAAATATATTAAAAGTATCTATATCATATAATTGAAATGAAACACTATATTTCTTAAATAATGTCAAGTGTTCGAATCCTAACATTTACGTATAGAGCAAACTGAGTTAGGAGGGTCGCCCTCATAATGGGTCTCTACAAAATTCAATATGAATTAGTCGGTCAATAAATCGAATATCATCAATTAATTCAAAAAAAGTATATTATATAGAAAATCTATGATTGAATAGATATTGAGTTGATTTTGGGTTATAAGTCAACTGACACCAATTCAATTGAGAACAAAATAAAACTCTTTTTATTAACAGTAATTAATATTAGTTTAAAATATATACTTTTACTTTTGTTTAATTTTTAAATAAAACGATTAAAATTTATTATTTTAAATCAAATTAAAATAAATATATATTATACTTAAAAAATATTTTTTAAAAATATTTATAAATATATATTTTACATAAAAAGATATTTATCTATCCATTTAATATGAAAAAAGTTTAAAGAAATATATATATATATATATATTATACTCATCCATTATGTATAAGAACGTCTTTTTCTTTTCTATTTTCCTTTTATTTTAATTAAAGAAATCGGGTAAATAGTTAGAAAGATAGACTTTTACTAGTTGTTCATAGTGGGCAGCCAATAAAAACCAAGACAAAAACATTGTAGACTTTCCGATGGATATTGCATTTAATGCACATTTGAACATTGAAGCACGGGATCGTGTGAAGCACGACAAAAAATGAACATGGGTATTTTAAGGGTGAGTATGGGATTTAAATTGAACTATTTTAATTTTATAGGACCAGGTTTATTTTGAGAAAATAAAATTTATTTAAGATTAGGATAAAAAGATAACTTTTCACTTCAACATTTCCTAGAAATCTGCTATGTGTGCTTCATCTCGCCTAAAAGTTGTCCTCGATATAACTTTGTCAAAGAATGCGATCCTACTCAAGAAACATGCTGGATCCGTATCTTCTAATCTCATTGAATCATCATGCGAGTTCTGTTCTCTAAATTGGATTCAAACCACGGCTTGACTGGGAGAGTTGCGCACGGTTTTTTTTTTACCATAAGCAATTCGACTTTTTTTAATTTAAGCGGAAAGTCACGGCATGCGAGAGAATGGTCATTGATCAATATTTTTAGAGAAGTAAGGCCTGGGAATCTAATGAAGAAGCCGAAAAGGAAGAAAGAGAAACACCACACACTCATAATTGAAGGGATTATAGTGGTTACGTCTAATGATTTTAGGTATAGGGTTATTAGTTATTTATAGGCTGACATATTAAATAGATATGATATTTGGATATTTGGATTTTGCACTTGCAAGTTGTTCAAACATATCAACGGTTTTGTATTAAGGGTATGTTAGCACATTGTAGTTTATTTAAGAGATTGTCGGTGACTTTGATGAAACAAAATATATAATCTCTAGAGAAGAGGTCTACGAAGATATAATAATTTTTATAGTGAATTCTCTTATCTTACTTATAGATATGGATAAGGCTGTAAATGATACGAGACAGATCGCGAGTTACTCGAGATCGACTCGATCAAGGCTCGATAAATACTCTGATCGTATGGACTCGCTCGAGCTCGACTCGATTTCTTAACGAGCCGAAATGAGCTACTCGATATTCGACTCGAAAAGCTCGTGAGCAGCTCGAAAAAAATTTATATTTTTAAAAATTACATTATAAAAAAATTATTGATATTAAAAATTCTATAATACAACTATTCTCATATTTTAATTTTTTTAATTAAACAACTCAAGTCCAATTGTTACGTTGTATATTACTAAAAGAAAAATAAAAGCTCATTTAATTAACCACATGTTGATTACACCCTACACCCTAAACTCTAATCTCTAAACTCTAAACTCTAAACCTAAACCTAAACCCCAAACTCAAACCATAAACACTAAACCTAAGCCCTAAACCCTTAATCTAATCACGTGATAAGGTTCTAAAAGAAAAATAAAAGCTCATTTAATTAAGCACATGTTAGATTATACCCCTAAACCTAAACCCTAAACTATAATCTCCAAACCCAAACTCAAACCCAAACCCCAAACCATAAGCACTAAGCCTAAGTCCTAAACCCTTAATCTAATTATGTAATAGGGTACTAAAAGAAAATAAAGCTCGTTTAATTAAGCTCATTTAATTAAACCATGTTAGATTACACCCTAAACCCTAAATTATAAACTTTAAACTCTAATTATAAACCTTAAACTCAACCCCAAAACCAAATCATAAACCATAAGCCTTAAACCCTAACACTTAATCCGATTATGTGATCGGGGTTAAGTTATGCACATGAAGGTAGCATACAAATTATGCAAAATGAAATTAATGAAATTAACAAGGGTTTATATGTAAATAAACTAATAAATCACACTGGTCAAATCAATCAATAGGTTCATTATCAAAACAAACGGTGATCAAAACATAAAATAAAAATAAATTAACAACCCTAATCATAAAAACATAAACATTGATTAATGACGAAATCAGAAGATTACAAATATAACAGGTCCTAAAATGCTAATAATTCATTTTGGTGTTGATTAAAGTTACGTCGTTTTGGTCGTTGGAATATATTGGAAATTAGGGTGAAACGCTTAACCTAAATCATTTCCTCATCTATCCTCTTGATTAATGACGAAATCAGAAGATTACAAATATAACAGGTCCTAAAATGCTAATAATTCGTTTTGGTGCTGATTAAAGTTACGTCGTTTTGGTCGTTGGAATATATTGGAAGATTAGGGTGAAACGCTTAACCTAAATCATTTCCTCATCTCTCCTCAACGAGACACAACCCGCCGCTCTCTCATCTCCCTACCTTCTATCATTTTTCCTCGCTCAACCCTAACAGAGACCCACAGCCACCGTGGCTTCAGCCGCCTAGTGCTCCGATGTGGAACTTAAACTTCACCTAAGCAGATTCCGATGACAACCTTCATAAAAACATCCCCAAAACCTTAAACTTAAACCTAGAATACCCTCGTAAATACCCAGCTTCACCACCCCGTAGCCCTGCCATACCATGGCCACAGCAGCCTTCGCCGTCCCAACGGGCTCCGATGAAGAGCCCTAACGCCTGGACCACTCTTTTCTCACTGGCCTAGGCAAGAAACCCAAACTTACTGAACCTCTCCTTTCCCCCCACAAACCCCAACAGCTAACCTAGAAAACCCCTCAAATACCTAAACCCCGATTTGAATCCCACATGCACGACTGGAAAACCGTAAAAGATGAAGGGTTACCTTTCCCTAGATGAGATAGTGGTTCCTAGCAAAGGCGACGATAGGTTATGGGTTAGAAAAGTAAGTTTTCTGTTCTGATCTTGACTCATATTTGGGTCTCAAGATTACAGTTCCGTTCTGATCTATTGATTTCCATTTATATCCCTTTGAGTTCATATTCTGCTGTTTAACCTTTCATTTTTCTCTTTGGGTGGGTTCCTGCTTCTCATTAATGTTACATTACCTGAACAGGGAAGATTTATTAGCCATTGCAGAAGATCAACCCTTCCGATTCCCTGCCACATTCACATTTGTTGTCATATCATTTTCAGGTAATGCATTAACCTGGTTGCTTCATTTATATTTGTGTTGTATTGAACAAGAACTTAAGCACAGCATATTATTTCACCTGCAGTATTAGATAGCATAAGGAAGGGCATTGATCCTCGGTTGACATAACTGAGATTGCAAAACTGGAGTGTGGTTTTATCTCCTTAAGATCCTTATAATTTTTACTTACTTTATTATGGTTTAGTCATTCATTTTTTCTGTATATCTGATTATATTGCTCTTTATTGCTTCTAGCTATGCACTGGAGTTGTTAAGATTCCTGAAGCTGGGGTTGAAGTTGCCTTGAAGGTAATGTTCTAATCTTCGATTCTAGATTTGAGTTGTATTTTTCATGATAAAGTTCCATTTTCATGAAACCTACATAAATATTTCAGGACTTCAGAAAGAGATGGGACAAATAGAGTTGAGATGCTTGCTAAAACCATCCAAAGATTGGTAGGTTCGAGATTCCTTCTATAATATCTTCTGAAAGGTTAAAATAGTTGTCGTGTTAAATTGTTGTTGCAAAATGCTGTATATTACAGGAATAAGGTGATCTGAAGCTTAGAGTGCGGACTTTGGGAGCTGAAAGGGCTTTCCAACGTGTTGCTGCTGTTCAGAAGACAGTAGGAAGTGTGAGTTAAATTTTATAATTATATATAATTTTTTTTCTTTTTGTCTAATTTAATATTTCATATATGTTTTTAACCATGAAACCATTTAAAATTCCTTTTACAGTTATTTTGCACTATTGAATTATTGTCTTTCCCACATTTCCAAGTGAATGCAAGAAGTTTCTGTTCTTTGGGTAACAATAAGTTCTCATATATGCGAGTAAAGCTAACTGGTTGACATGTTGCAATCTTTTGTTAGTAAACTTGACATGTTGCTGCCATCTTTGTAAGTAAGCTTAACTGGTTGAAATCATTTTTGTATTATTTTTTAAGTAAATATGCATCTATCATGATATTGTTATCTTTTGTAAGGAAATAGTGTCATCTTGTATAAATTTGGATATGTTGTCATATTTGTTATCTTTTTATAAATTTAGATGTGTTGTTATGTTTTGTAAACTTTCAATACATTTTAAGTTTTAAAAACTTCAAAGCTTATATTAATTATCTTAAATTTCCTGTAATTGTATTTTTATCTTTTAGATTTTTTATAGTTCATACATTCATATTATAATGTAGTGGTGATGGTTGATTAAAGGGAAAATTATTTATATTTTAAATGTAATATAAGATTTTTGTAGGTTCAAATTCGAGTTGAGTTCGAGCTTGAATCGAGTTCGAGCTTGAATCGAGCTCAAAATCGAGCTTCAATCGAGCTCTTGAATTTTTTTTGAGTTCGAGCCTTTTGAGTTCGAGTCGAGTTTCAATATTTTCTTTCGAGTTCAAGTCGAGCTTGAAAATTTTAGGCTAGCGAGTTTTTGAGTCGAGTCGAGCCTACATTAAAGTTTTCAAATTCGAGTCGAGCTCGACAATACTCGAGCTCGACTCGGCTCGTTTACACCCCTAGATGTGGACAATGTTAAATCACAGTAAAAAAAATTCGTGTGTAATTTTATATATATATTACTTTAATTATTTTTCTACTTACAAATTTTTAATATATATCGTATTCAAAATTACGAAATTGGAATTAGACTAATCATAATTCAAAATATTTAGGCAACTATGAAAAGTTTTATAAGCTAATGTGGTTGTCACACTCGTAACAGGCAGGTATACATTGTATGCAATAATTAATAATCTAATTTCTATTAACGCAACAATGAACCCATAACAAAAGGCATCTTTGTAGGTCAATATTATGAATATTCGTTCCGATTCTAAAAATTATTTATTTGCAAGAATTAATCGTTTTAGTGGTTAAAGGACTAATTGTTATCATTAGAAGTCTTGAATTGAGCAACAATAATTGCATGGTATTGAGCGTTCATTGTCAAATTGTTAGAACAAATATTACCACTTGTAATCATTCTAGATTAATAAAAAATATTTATTTTCAAATAAAATCTATTAATTAATCTTTAATTTTATGATAAACTACGTAGTTAGTACTTAAACTATTATTGATCTGTTTTAGTACATAACCTTTTAATTTTTAAAAAAAAAACTATATTTAACGTTTAATTTTATTTTATTTTAGTACCCGCCGTTAAAACTTAATGTGTTTAATACCCAAACTATTAGTTTTGATCTGTTTTACTGTCTAACTTTCAATCTTTTCAAAACTTAACATTAAATTTTGAACGAGAATACTAAAATGACAAAAAAAAAATTTAGGTATGATTTTGAAAAAAATAGAAATTTATTTACTAAAATGGATTAAAACTAAATTAGGTATTAAATGTGTAATTCACCCTAAATTTTAAGGGTAACTTTAACATCAAATCACTTAAAAAAAGGTAAAGTTAGAAATATGTCACTCAATTATACTATATATAAACATATATAACCGGTGGTTAAATATTATAAGAAATATGATGTGTGATTTGCACAAATTAAGTGGTCTTCGTGATAAATATATTATTGTTATTTCTTGATGATTCGGGTTGAGTACCATAGATGTCAGGGGTGTGAACGTTTAATGTCGAAAAGTTGAGAGTTATATTTAAACAAATATTGTATTGTACTTACCAGATTAATAAAAAAAATAGCGATGTGATATGGTACAAGAATAATTTAGTCCTCAAAATTTATAGTCTATCAATTTGATCCTAATTCAAAACAATTTAATAAATTAATCATTCTTATTTAAATATTTTATAATTTTGGTCTTTGTTATGATCTTAATTGCGTGTTGTTCCACTATAAATTATATTACTTTCTTGTTTTTTTTTTTGTATAATGATAGTTTAACATTAATTTTTTTGCTCCTTTATGATAGAATATAATTGTCCACCCAATAGATTTGATAGTATTGCACCCGGACTAAATTGATAGAACTTTTAAATATAATGGTTAAATTTATTGAATTATTTCTAATTAGAATAAAATTAATAGAATGTATATGTATTGAAAGGGAAACGATTACTACACTATGCTTGCATTGACGTTCGTTTCATTTTAACAATGAAGTGATATATTTGTTGAATTATATTATTCACCTTGATCATCTCCTTGCTCGATACATCATGTTAGGCTCATGAGAAACTCTTTCAAAAGTTATGGTATCACCTAAACCTTCAAATTTCTTAAACTCCAACATACATCGTCCATCGTCAAATGACCTTCTTCTTACAATATGTTATTTATCTCACCAATAATAGTCTCTCCACCTTCAAATCATTGAACGGATCTTCAAATCATTGAGAAGCCCAAAACTTAAAATAGGTTTATTTTTTATTAATAAATTGGTTCGTTTGAAATCTTTTAAAATTATATAACATGTGATGTAATTTACTCGCTAAGAACATTATTAAAATGTTCACAAAATTATCTTCTAACATCCATTTATTTATAAATTAATTAGATGACTTATTTTCCACTTTTTAAAATTAATTCAATAGTAACCTTAGTTTAATAACTTGTGATGTAATTCATCCTATATATAATATTTATTTACAAACAAAGAAACTAGTCCAATTAAATTACACTGTTAAACCTTAAACAGAAAGATCAGAAAACATGAAATCCTAAATTGATAAAAAGAAAGAAAACAAGTGGTGGTTAGGTCAAACCAAAGCAATTAAAATAAGCTTAGTCACATACATGTACCATGTAAATAATATGGTATTTATTGTGGGGTGTTTGTAGACACTTTGCTTAAATCTAAGCATTGGAAATGGGCGTTGTCGCACCATTTGTAGTGTCAATCTGAGTTTGTTCCTTTGTGTCGTCGGTTGAATCTGACGACATCTTCATCTCTGCTTTTTTCCCACAAGACCATGTAAAGCCCCACAACTATGACGATTGCTCCAATAACCTGCAAATGCCATTTCATTAGTGGGCTAATACCAAAATTTCTCAATTATCGGTTCCAATTTATGTGATTATGAAATATCAATTGCAAAATTATATGTTCATAATATTAATTTATGTGATTATGAAATATCAATTGCAAAATATTGTAGACACTAATTTTCGTCGACATATTTTTTTTCCTTTATATGTACCTACATATTTATATATACATATTGTGAAACTACGTATAAATATAGTTTTTAATAGTTTTTAAAACTATAAATATAGTTTTAAAAAAAATATTTTAAAAATATATATATATAATTTTTAAAATCATTTTGAAAAATATATATATATAGTTTTTGAAAACATTTTTAAAAACATATATTATAGTTTTGAAAACATTTTTTTGAAAACATATATATTTATAGTTTTTGAAGATATTTTTGAAACCATATATATATATAGTTTTTAAAACCATTTTTGAAAAATATATAATAGTTTTAAATCATTTTGAAATTATATAATATAGTTGAAACATATAATATAGTTTTAAAACGTTTTTGAAAACTATAACGTATAGTTTTAAAACATTTTTAAAATTATATAGTATATGGTTTTGAAAATATTTTTGAAATATATATAGTTTTAAAACATTTTTTAAATATATTATATAGTTTTATTTTTTTTTTATTTTATTATATTATTACTCGTTTATTTATTTATTTATTATTTTAGGTCTATCATTAAGGTCCATCAGTCCAAGATTAGGGCCTGAACCAACCCGTAAAGGTTTAGGGTTCTATCATTAAGTCCAGCGCCGCATGAATCATAACCGTCAGATCGAGATGGGATCAATGGTCAGGATTGCAAAATAACAAGGGTTGTCTAACCCTTAAATGCGCAGCCAGATCCAGACCGTTGGATCTGACCCAATCCAACGGTCGAGATCAAATCCGGGAAGGTACCAGAAGCCTCAACGCCACCACACACCGTCACCGAGATTTTCGACCGAGGAGATCGGACTGACCCATCCCGAAATCCCCGGCCAACCAACCGTTGAGCACCGTGACAATCGGAACCAACAGGCCACCGGTGGGGTATAAATACTCCCACCAAGCCACTGCCAAAAGGGGGGGATCACATGAAAATTTCAAAAAATAGAAAGAAACATTTGTATTTTTTCTAAAAGGGGGATTTACCAGAGATTAGGCACACACGAAATTACGAGCAAATACAGAAGCAAATACGCTCAATATTGTATCCGAGATATATACGAAATACATAAAGCATTCGAGGCGTTTTGTAAGAGCTTTTCGGAAAAAAATAAAGAAATGTATATTTTTACCTTTTCGTTTGTTAGTTTACCCTTTGTATGTTGGTTGTGGCTTGAGAGTTGGCTCGGAAAGGAACAAAAAACACCGATCGAAGAACCCATATCCATCATCAGTGTGAAAAAAACGCGTCAAAGCGTGTTTTTTCTCTCTCCTTCGGCAACCGGCCGTGACGGCCGACATGGTGGAACTCATTTCGGTTGAAGCTCCTGAAAGTTTCACTTTGTTATTCTCTGTGCGAAACGAAAGAGATAAAAAAAAATAAAAGGGTGAGGTGAAAGCGGATATCGTCCTTAGTCTGAACATTATTCACGTAGAGAAAGTACACTATCGCGTGGGATCCAGCTGTGTTGTTTATATTAAGCCGTACGACTACTCTTTCGTCCTTGGTCTTCCTTACGCTTGGCAGAAGTGGCAGAAGAGCGCGGCTCGAGACTGCTATTTTAATTCAAAGTGAAAGGCAAGCAGAAATTTAACCACTGGGCATTTATGTTTCATTTTTTATTTTATCTTTTTTATCATTATATCATTTCAACTCACTTTTATTTATTTGCGCGGACGCTTTTACAATTCAAAATGAAAAGCAAGCACATGTGCGTTTATGTTTCATTTTTGTCATTTATTATGTACATTTACTTTTATTTATTTATTTGTTTTATTACTATTATATTAATGATTTTTATTATTATTCCTTTTTTATATTTTTATTTTTATTTTTATAATCTAACGTTTTTGACTTTTTAGGGGTAATTCCAATTGATCAAAGGTAGATAACTCGATCGAATGTTTTAAATTTTAATTTAAATTTAAATTTTTCGCAAATAAAGACAACCGGCAAATTAATTGGCACCGAAAGGGCGGTTCAAGGGTGTTATCATTCCTTGACCGTAACCGACTCCCGAACCCGATTCACTTCTGGTAAAACGCAGATCAGGTAAGATGGTGTCCGACCTACCTAAATTTGTTTTAAAATGATCGATGGCGACTCTAACCCAATTCATTCAAGTCGAAACCCAATTTCGAGGCCCCAACCGAAAGACGGTTACGACATATATGTTCATAAATTTATTATTTATTTATTAATAACGTACATACATCCTATAGATATAACCGTTTGAACTAGGGTTACAATAAAGATTATTGAATCATAACAAAAGCTACTTTTTTTCTCCACTTTGCTTTTCCAAGTGTTTGAAAACCAGAAGAACGATTTTAGTATGCGGATTACGTACCTTCCTAAGTACATTATCTCAGAAAAGATAAAGGAACTCATAATGGCAACGAGAACCATTGTCAAAGGATTAAATGAAGCATAAAGACTGTCCCTTTGCTAGTATAACCATTGATCCTATATAATAGCAACCCCAGAACATATAATTCCCTGCAATAATAGTAATAAAACCCTCAAACGCGACGTGACAATTAATTTTTATGGTTCAGGGTTTAAGATTTTCGTACGCTGTAAATTGCGGCCAAGAGTTTAGAATCCCAATGAATGGCCCAAGCAGCAGCATAGCCTCTTTCCATTACCAAGGCAACAATGGCACCTTCAATGTGCCCATAAAGCAACCAATGTTGTTAAAGATAGCTCGGCAGGGTACGATTTTAGGGTGATGGTCTACACAAAGATAACATAGTTTTAACTCATAAAACCCGTGTTGAATTCGATTTTCCATTTAGCTCAAATCTATATTACTCAGTTTTTTTTTTTTTGGGGGGGGGGGGGGGAATAGGAGTAATATAAATTTGAATGAGCAAATAAAACGTGGGAATTTTAATTTCAATGGATTTCCGTTAACTTGTGGCTGTAGTTTAGTGGTAGAATTCCACGTTGTGGCCGTGGAGACCTGGGCTCGAATCCCAGCAGCCACATTAGTAATTTTTCCCTCTTTTCGGTACATAAAACGCTGACGTTTTTCTTCCAGAGTGTACAATTCAAAGTCTTCGAAGTCGATAAATAGGGCTCCTTCACCGTCAGTGTTCTGTTTCGCTCGTTCTTTCCAGCGATCTCAACAGTTTCTTCAGCTCTTTGGCTTTGCCTCGCGTCGCCTGCAGCCGTCAAGGTACCCCATTGTTCTTCTCATGATCAACGTATCAATGTATCTCCAATTTAGTCGGGATCGGATCATCGGTTTCTTTTCCATTCACATTGGCCGATAAATTTCTTTGTTTTTCGTGGTATTTCGGTTCGTTCTTTCTAATATTCCAGTTTTCATTATCTTACATTGTTCTTAATTGCGGTTTGGTTATAAACTGAAAACTGAATGATTTCTAGTAATAAGTGATCGCATAGACTCTGGATCTGGGGTTTGAACATATTACTTTTTCAATTCGTCATTTGTTGGATGTTTATCATAATACAAGAAAGGACGAGCCTATGTTTCGTTCTCATAATTAACATTTTGGTTATATAAGATGAAACTGAATGATTTCCTGTTCTTCCATTAACCCATTTTGGTTAATCATGATCAATTTAAGCCCATGTGTTGCGTTCTCAAAATTCACATCTAAAATGAAATCCTGATATTTAAATTCTAGCCAAACATAGCTAACATTTTCTTCTATGTTGCTTAGGTTTTCCTAGTAACATAGAAATTTCGAGTGTATTCTTATATCCAACACTCATATCGAATAATGTAGACAATTGGTACTTTGAAACCTTTTTTGAGATTATTCATTGGCAAAATTTGGGATCATTGGCATATACTCGAACAATGTTAAAGGATTTCCTTCTAATATTTTTGAAAATGTTTTAAAAAATTGAAATGCTCATATAGGATGTATTCTGTACCCGAGATTGTTATCGAGTAATTTAGATATTTAGAGTATATACTTGTGTCCGACACTCGCAGGGAAAAACATGGATGGAATTTGAACTTTGAAGCTTCCTTCGGACTAGGGATTCATTGGGAAATATTTTTGATTTGCCTACGGATTTGAGGTGATTTTTATGTGTTTGATGCAGATGATTGATGATGAGCTGGGGTTTCTTGCCAATTTCTAGGCATTTTAATATTTGCGCTGGTTATTGCTTATCATTATGTACGGCCGACTCAAAGTGAAGGGAACTGAAAAAGGGTATGCATAATTTATGGAACCTTTAGATAAGAACTTATAGATTTTTCTGGAATGTTACTAAATATTGGCATTTAGTTGAATTTTCTTTAAGATTATAGCATATAACCATTGTTCCCAGTGGCATTTCGTGATTTTTTGTTATTTATTTTATCAATTTTTTTCTCAATGGCTTCGTGCTCGAATATGAGTCGGGAGTCTCGGTAATCAAACTTATCGCAGCAGTTACACTTTGTTCCTTCTTCCATCCCCACCAAGAGACCATAGCACTTGCTAAGGCACTGCCTGGCTACGAGGGCATAGTGGTTGAAGTTATGGGTAACAATAACCGGTACCTACCGTCCTCAAGTTGTGATTTGTTGCTTATGGTACCACACTTTAGATTTCAGGTTCTAAATTAACTCTCCTTCTGAACACTAGTCAATGGTATTGGTAGCTACTGGTAATTGTTTCCAACAATGTTAGACCACCATGTCTGGCAGTCCCTTAACCAAGTGCTCGATAGTTTATTGGTGGTGAAAGAGCACTGTTTCATGGGGCTGAATACGATTAGAGTCTAGAGCACTACATTAGGGGGGGGGGGGGGGAAGCCTTATTCCACAGCTGCTGTTACTGGATCATTGAGATGGCCTGAAAATGGGTAGTTGTAGGAAAAGTCTGATTGGATTGCGGATGAAATTCAGAAGGGAAAAAAGACAATGAAACTATAGAACTTTAACAAGTTAGAGGGACGAAAATGGTAATAATAAGTTCCCATGACTGTGTTGCAATGTATGCTGTTGGGTTTCAGTTCTGGAAACATGCGTCTTTAAGTATTTAGAGTAGTCTACTTAAAGCTTCCTTCGGGACTAGGGATTCATTGGGAAATATTTTTGATTTGCCTACGGATTTGAGGTGATTTTTGTGTTTGATGCAGATGATTGATGATGAGCAGCTGGGGTTTCTTGCCAATTTCTAGGCATTTTAATATTTGCGCTGGTTATTGCTTATCATTATGTGACGGACCAAAGTATGAAGGGAACTGAAAAAAGGGTATGCATAATTTATGGAACCTTTAGATAAGAACTTATAGATTTTACTTCTGGAATGTTACTAAATATTGGCATTTAGTTGAATTTTCTTTAAGATTTATAGCATATAACCATTGTTCCCAGTGGCATTTCGTGATTTTTTGTTATTTATTTTATCAATTTTTTTCTCAATGGCTTCGTGCTCGAATATGAGTCGGGAGTCTCGGTAATCAAACTTATCGCAGCAGTTACACTTTGTTCCTTCTTCCATCCCCACCAAGAGACCATAGCACTTGCTAAGGCACTGCCTGGCTACGAGGGCATAGTGGTTGAAGTTATGGGTAACAATAACCGGTACCTACCGTCCTCAAGTTGTGATTTGTTGCTTATGGTACCACACTTTAGATTTCAGGTTCTAAATTAACTCTCCTTTCTGAACACTAGTCAATGGTATTGGTAGCTACTGGTAATTGTTTCCAACAATGTTAGACCACCATGTCTGGCAGTCCCTTAACCAAGTGCTCGATAGTTTATTGGTGGTGAAAGAGCACTGTTTCATGGGGCTGAATACGATTAGAGTCTAGAGCACTACATTAAGGGGGGGGGGGGAAGCCTTATTCCACAGCTGCTGTTACTGGATCATTGAGATGGCCTGAAAATGGGTAGTTGTAGGAAAAGTCTGATTGGATTGCGGATGAAATTCAGAAGGGAAAAAAGACAATGAAACTATAGAACTTTAACAAGTTAGAGGGACGAAAATGGTAATAATAAGTTCTCCATGACTGTGTTGCAATGTATGCTGTTGGGTTTTCAGTTCTGGAAAACATGCGTCTTTAAAGTATTTAGAGTAGTCTACTTATTTAGTCACCCACCCAACTATCATTTTGGTTCTGTTGTGGTCAATTTTTTTTTTCAAAATCATCACTATCATTAAATTTTGATTTCATTTTAGTCACCAGTCGTTAAAAAATTAATGGTGTTTTTTATGTGTCATCATAAGGTAATATCATGTCATCATTAAAAATAATAATAAAATTCAGGCCAACAGTTTTGTGAATCTTTTAAAGATGGATAACTAAAATGAAATTAAAATGTGAAGTTAATGATACTTTAAAAAATAATAGTTGGATGATCAAAATAGAATCAAAGTGATAGTTTGATAACTAAATATAAAATTTACCCAAGAATTTATTATAAAATGTCTTAACTGTCTACGTATTCAAATCTCCTCAAACTCAATTGATTTGAATATAAAACAATTTTTATCTAAAACGTTTGCTACAAATTGATTTTAACTCAAAATTTTAAATCTTATATTTAGCATATCAAAATTTACTGGGTTTTTTTGGTACAATACCCCAAGCGGATCAATTATTTATGTTATTGGGCCTCTCAAATTTTTATTTTGAAAATTACGACAATTGCTACAGTGTACATAGTGACAACACGACAATTGCTACAGTATATATATATTAAACTCGAATATTATTTTTAAATGGTTCCTGAGTAGTGGGCCTTATGTAGGTCATTATTTAATTGTCATTAATATGACTCATCATGCCAATTAACTAGTAAATTTAAAAATTAATTTTTAAAAAATGAGAAAATAAAAATTATAATTATAATTATATTTTTTAAAAAATAGATGGAACTCGTCAACATGCAAAAGGGGCAACGGTCAGTCACTTATAACTCGTCACTTCAAAGTGACTAGTTCAACCGAAAATTTAAAATTTCTAACTGTTTATAGACGTTGAGGGTAAGGCTATAAATAGGAGTTTGGGGTTTTTGTTTCTCACCAAACCCTAAATCTAAAAAAATGAAAAAATATATAATATTTTGTGTGAAAATCTCGAAAAATGACAACTCTAGAATATATGTTGCACTTAGATAACGCCCATGTTTCGTCGATCCAACGTCATCCGGATGATGAATGGAATATTCGTAAGCGATGATGACATATAAAGAGTTGCATCAACGAATGTTGATATATCTACAACAATTTGGTCTATTTTCGACCATATTTGTACGTGGCTTCAAGCTGTACACGTTCCATTTGTCGAGTGTTGAAGTGATAATTACTTTGGAAGACATTGCTTACCAACTCAGTGTTTTTGTGAATGGAGCCCCCGTGATGAGCCAAAACATTTACGACCCCATGACGTTGTTCTACGAAGTTTTGGGAAAATGGTCACCATCTGACGTCATCGAGGGGTATCAGGTATGGATAACATGGTTGGAATTCGAATTCCAAGTGACATCCTAACCAAGGCGGAGGTTATTTTTGCGTCCCAGACATTTCTTCTCCAAGTGATCGGAAGGGTATTATTACCAGATAAATTCGGTAATTTGGCGCATACTCAGTATCTGTAATATTTACGAGACTTCATTGTGTGTCGTAATACCAGTGGGGCTCGGCGATTCTAGCCTTTTTTGTATCGAGAGCTTGCAAGGTTGCAATTATCCAGCCAAGTCGAAAAGTCGATGTAGCATGTTGTCTAATACTACTACAATTGTGGGCTTGGTATCGATTCTTGTTTTTTATGCCAATTACATTAGCTCCAGTCAAGTTTTCGCTGGATGCAAGTAATTGTTTAACTTTATTTATTTAACCTTTTTTTAAATTTCATAAATTTAATTATTTTTTATTTGTTTATAATATTTTTTTTTTAAATATTTTAGATGATGTCATAAAATATCCGAGACGAAGTTGGCGTGTGCCACTGCATGAGACTATGGATCAGGTTTGACATTGTCGGTCGATATACCGTGTGACATAGATATTTTTTTTTTTTTTTAACTTTATATATATACTAACTTTTATATTTAATATTTACAGTTTCTTAGCTTTCGTATGTTGACGAGGAGATCAATCAGTATTGTTGGCGCGATTTTTTAAGGTGTCCCACTTATGGTGTGTCGTGACGTCGTTATTGCATTATATGATTATTGAGTAGCACGCCGCTGATAAAGTGATACGACAGATTACGTTGCACCAACTAATTCTTATGCAAATGGTTGACATGGACGTCCTCCATACAATCGATACGCGTGGGAAACATAACGAAAATTGGTTGATGAGGCACGTTTACTACATCGACCTATGGAATCAACGTGAACTATCGCTCCCCCGCGTCACGACATTACAACGCTAGACCTAGATTTAGACTATTCTCCCTATCTTTGAAATTACGAAGCAAATGGGAAATCATATCTCACGACACCGAAAAAGAAAGGAGAATTACAACATCATCTGGCCACATACGCCAAGTCCAAGTCCAAATCCAAGAAGAAAACATAGTCGTTGTTTTCTTCCGCTTCAGCATTTGCAGCTGAAGAGTATTATTATGCATCTCAAGCTAGTTTCAGTTTCAATCCTCCATTTCATACTTCAGCTGAGACTCGACCGAATTGGTTGGAGGTTCATGGGTTGCACATCAATATACTTGAGCATCTTCGACGGAACATGCGGTTGCAGGTGAGTGGGATCATATCCTATATGGTCAACAAAGTAGCAGTCAATTCGAATCAGTTAAGACAAAGATGGTGTCAAATACCATTAGCCATCATCGTTTTTTGAAGTTGGATCGCAGTGTGTGTTAAGTACACCTCTTCGACAAGATAATGATGTCGACGACAATGACAATCAAGGCCTATAACCCCTGTGTACTTGACAAGCCCCACGTCGTTATCCTTCGACAAGTCCTCGGCATCATCAAGAACTTAGAAAATATATATAAATTTTCTTCGTAGTTTTTCTGTAAACAATTTATTTTTTGATTGTTTATTTACTTTTTATTTTTTAAAATATAAATAAATTCATTTTTTTAAAATTTTATTTTTAAAAATTTTATTTGTATTTTGACCAACGGCTACAAATGACTAGTTTTTAAATTTGAAGAACTCGTCACCTCGAGGTGATGAGTTTCGTCTAATTTTTTTTGTATTCACAAATTTTATTTTTATTTTCTAATTTTAAAAAAATAAATTCAAATAGACTTGTCACCTCGACGTGACGAGTCATGTTAATGACAATAAAATAGTCCACGTAAGACCTATTACTCGAGATCATTTATAAATAATATCATACGAAACTCGTCACTTAAAGGTGATAAGTTCCATGTGTACTGTAACAATTGTCGTATTTTCCAAAATAAAAGCTGAAAAGGCCCAATACTATAAATAATTGACCCGCTTGGGGTATTGGGCCAAAAAAACCAGGATTTACTCTTTAAAATAAATCCGACCCATCCCGTATATAGGCCGTCCATCCAATTGACAACATATTATTAAATTGTCAATATATTATTAAATTTTCACATTAAATTAATGATTAGATTATTATTATTAATTGTATAAAATTATATAAAATTATCTTAATTTTACCTTATATTGTAAAAAGTGGTAAATGATTAGATTATTGATAATGCACTTTCTAATAAATTATAAATTCTTTTACATTAAAAATGGTTGATTTACGTTTTTATCGAGTCAATGGATTTTAGTTCACAGAAACCGGTTAGATTTCCCTTACGCCATATAAAAACTCTTTTAATCGAGATTTTAAATCGGTGGATAATTGACTAAAATATTTCGTTTTCTTTTTCCAATAAATAACTTCTTATATTTTACAATTTTTTTATCCAACCATCTAAAATCTAAAAGAATTTTATACTATATAATTCAAACTCACCCCCGTAAAACATTTAATTTTCTTTTGTAATGCTTATTCTTTTACATTGAATCTGTACTTGGAAACACAGTAGGCAGACATGAATAGTTAAAATAGTGTTTGTTTCTTTCAGTTTACAACTTTGCACATTGTAATTGCTAGACTTCATATCATTGCTGAATATTTCCCATACAATTTGCATTTGTATATAGTACTGAACTGGTAAAAAGAACTTTTTAAAAGGTCCTGAACTGAAATTAAGCAAATAATAATCTAAAATTTTTGATCCATTACCTAAAATGGGTAATATATTCCCAAAATACACCAGAAGTTTTTCAGAACAGAGATTGCAGAAAACATAAAAAAATAAAACCACCAGAAGCCGTTAAACATCGGCAATACCATATTAATGTTAGTTTAATCGACTTCCTCAATCTTAGGACCGGCACCACTGCCGCCAGCATGAGGTGCATCGTCATCCATGCCACCACCCATGTCCGCCCCAGTACCTTGATACATCTTGGCGATGATAGGATTGCAAATGCTCTCGAGCTCCTTCATCTTATCCTCAAACTCGTCAGCTTCGGCTAGCTGGTTGCCATCCAACCACTGGATGGCTCCATCGATGGCGTTCTCAATCTTTTTTTGTCCGACGGATCAAGTTTGGATCCAATCTTCTCCCCTGATGGTGTTTCTCATGTTGTATGAATAATTCTCCAATGCATTCTTGGCTTCAACCTTTTTCTTGTGCTCCTCGTCTTCGGACTTGTACTTCTCGGCCTCTTGAACCATCTTCTCAATTTCTTCCTTCGACAAACGACCCTTGTCGTTTGTGATTGTGATCTTGTTCTTCTGACCTGTAGTCTTGTCCTCCGCGGAGACATTCAGGATACCGTTAGCATCAATGTCGAAGCAAACTGTAATTTGAGGAACACCCCTGGGTGCTGGAGGAATGCCGGATAGCTCAAATTTACCCAACAAGTTGGTATCCCTTGTTCTAGCTCTCTCACCCTCATAAACCTGGATCAAGACACCAGGCTGGTTGTCGGCGTAAGTTGAAAACACCTGCTCCTTCTTGGTGGGGATAGTTGTGTTTCTCGGAATCAAAACTGTCATAACACCGCCTGCGGTTTCGAGTCCAAGGGACAAAGGAGTGACATCCAGAAGCAATAAATCTGAACCTTCTCATTGCCTTCACCACTCAAGATGGCAGCCTGAACTGCTGCGCCGTAAGCAACAGCCTCATCGGGATTAATGCTCTTGCAGAGCTCCTTCCCATTGAAAAAGTCTTGCAACAACTGCTGTACCTTCGGAATCCTAGTTGAGCCACCGACAAGGACGACATCATGAACACTGCTCTTATCCATCTTAGCATCTCTCAAACACTTCTCCACCGGCTCCATACACTTCCTGAAAAGATCCATATTCAGCTCCTCGAACCTTGCACGGGTTATGGTGGTGTAAAAATCAATACCCTCGTACAACGAATCGATCTCGATGGTAGTTTGGGCAGTTGATGAAAGTGTCCTCTTTGCTCTCTCGCAAGCAGTCTCAATCTCCTCAAAGCCCTAGGGTTCCCCTGATATCCTTCTTATTCTTCCTCTTAAACTCTTGAACAAAATGATTAACCATCCTATTATCGAAATCCTCTCCACCCAAATGCGCATCACCAGCGGTGGCCTTAACTTCAAAGATACCTTCTTCAATGGTAAGCAATGAAACATCCAAAAGTACCACCACCGAGATCGAAAATCAAGTCCCGCAATGACTCCGGCATCCTTAGTGGCTTGCCTTTGGGAATCATTGAAGTATGCCGGTACTGTAACAACGGCGTTCTTGATTGTTGATCCAAGGTAAGCCTCGGCAATCTCACGCATTTTGATTAACACCATTGATGAGATTTCCTCGGCAGCAAATTGCTTTTCCTCGCCCTTGTAGGAGACAACAATCATGGGCTTATCGCCGGCACCGGCGATGACCTTAAAAGGCCAAAGCTTCATGTCATTCTGAACCGATGAATCGCTAAACCTTCTACCAATCAATCGCTTAGCATCTGTTATTAAACAGGAAAGTTAAATCTGGTAAATTCTAAAAATCCTATAGCACAGATTCATCTGCAGAAGTAATTTCTAGAGGCACGCAAAGTCTCAGATTCAAATCTACAGCAAAGATTTTACAATAAATTAAAAGGGGAAATAGAGATTTACCGAAGACAGTGTTGATAGGGTCATGGCAACTTGATTTTTAGCAGCGTCGCCGATTAAACGCTCGGAATCAGTGAAGCCAACGTAAGATGGCGTTGTACGGTTGCCTTGGTCGTTGGCGATGATTTCGACTCGGTCGTGTTGCCATACTCCGACACATGAGTACGTCGTGCCGAGATCTATTCCGATTGCCGGTTCATCTCCTTTTCCGGCCATAGCTTAAAAATTTCAACAAAAATCAAAGGAAATTGGTGGGGTGAGGAAGAGTTTTTTGTTCTCTTGAATTGAACCGTATGGTTTAGAGCTAAGGGGTAGTGATTTTATATGTTTAAATTTAGGTGGAGGGAAAATTGAGGATTTTGAACCGTTGGATTTGAAAGAATGAACGGTCGATGTTTTACGTTGGAAAAAGTAAATGGGGTCCACTATCACTAGTGTATTTAGTTGCGTGTTTCAGGCGGGTGAAAATTTTGATTTTTCTTTGACAAGGTCAGCCACGCGCTTTTGACGGGTATGGACCTTTCCGGGTTCAGATTAAAACCCGTCATGGAACCCGGATTACGCATGTTGATGTGGACCTTTAAATTAGAGGATACAATCACACTCGTAACCATTCTTAAATATATTTGATCTTATTATTAATAGAATTAATATGCAATTAACTCATTTTTAAATAAATATTTTTTAAAAAATAATTAAATCATAAATATAAAAAAATAGGAACTAATTTCACTAATTTTTAAAGTGACATGTCCTAGAAAAGTATATAAGCTAGAAAAGTTGAGACCAAAATTAACAGCTTTAAGGGGTGTTTGGATGGGGAAATGTGGGATTCCCATGAGAATGAAATCCACATTCTCCCGTTTGGTTAGCTCGGGAATCCTATTCCCGGTAATGTAATATTATCAATAGTGAATTTTTTTGGGTATATTACCGGGAATATCATTATCTCCCTTTCCTTAGGTATTATTGGATTACCGGCATTTGGACTAAAATGCCCTTAAATTTTTATTTTTTTCCAAAAATATATTTATTCTATCATTGAATAATAAAAATTCTACGAAGGTTAAATTACAAAATTATCCTTAAATTATTTTAGATTTACAAAAAAAGCTATAATTAAAATTTTATGAAGTTCAAGGGTTAAAATAAAATTTTATCCTTTCATTAAATTTTTTTTATTTTTAATTTTCTAAAAATATATAAATATTATAATTTTTATTTTTTTTAAAGAAAATATATAAATATTTTCCAACTTGTAATATTATACAAATATATAATAAGAACGATTTAGTCAAATATACATTCCAAAAATCTTTTATTCCTTTAACCAAACACGGTAATCTTACATTCCTGCTAAGTCAACCAAACACAAAATACAACATTCTCAGTAATCATATTCCCTGGTAATCTTACATTCTGTGAACCAAACGCACCCTAAGAATAATTTAATCAACAAATTTTAAAAGTAGTCAAGTGATACGAAAATATGAATTATATTAATAATCGTTAAAATATTTTTCAGCTCAATTCATCAATCATATATTTTAAAACTCGTATTTAGAGTCAGTTTATTTCACAAAAAACATTTTTTAGAAAATGAATTCCGTAAAATGAATTACATTTTCTGAAAAAAAATATTTTTTGAAAATCATTTTACAGTGTTTGGATTATGTTGTGTAATTTATTTTTCACAAGTTGATAAACTTCTTAAAAATTATTTATTATAAACATCAAATGCAGTAAATAATATTATTTATTAACAAAATAATTATTACTTTTTAAAATATTAGAAGAATTTATTTTATATTATTTATTTTAATATTATTATTAAAGATTATATTTATAATGTTATAAATAAAATGGGTAAACTACATAAATGACCACATAACTATGGGCAAGGTCGCGAAATGGCCACCATTTTCAAAATTGTGAAAAATATACCACTTAACTATTTAAATGAGTTCAAAATGGTCACGACGTTAACATTTAACGGAGGTGTTTACATGTGTTAAAAAATTGGTATAATTAGGGCACAAGACCTTGTAAAGTTACGTATTTACTGCACTGTTACCCTGCTTTGTTTTCTTTCATTTTGGTCACTACTTGTTTATGATTTGTTTCCTTGGACTTTCATTTAATCTAATTTGATCCTAATTTTTTTTTAATTTTTCTAATGGCTTAATTTGAGCATTAAATTTAAAAAAAAAATATTCTAGTCTTGTATTAAATTTGTAGATTAAATCCCCAAGATTTTAGAATTAATCAATTTGATCACCAAGATTAACTTTAATTCTTAATTTTTTATTAGGTCCTATTTTCTATTTAATTTAATAAATTTATTTCTCGAATCAAATTGTGACACATGTCACAATATTATGATTATAATATATATATATTTTCTATCATTAATTATAATATAATATATATTTTGAATATTAAATTATTTTTAATGATTTCATATGTATAATCATTAAAAAATAATATAAAAACAATAAATTTAGTTTAAAAATATATATCTTAAATCAATTATAAATAAACTATTAGATTTATTTTAATAATTTCAGTGTTGCATATTCTCAATTAACTTAATAATATGAAACAATAATTATACTATGTCAATTATATCTCCTTGACATCACAATAATTTCATAATTAATAAAAATTATCTGATTTCACCACGAGCACTCTCAACATAAGTCGTGAATTCATGTATATCAAAGTATGTATAGGAGATGAAGAAGATGATTGTGAAAGTATGTTTGAATTCATATTTTAGTTGCTTGACAAATAACATATTTTCTCACATTTAGGTCATTATCTTTTTGTACATTTTACAATTTAGTCACTTTCTTTACTCATTCAAAGTCCTACCACTAGGGGTGTACAAAATCGGGTACCCGTGTTTTCGGGTATCCGAAGTGCAGGGTACTCGAAATTTTGGGTAACAAAATTTCGACCGATGTACTGACCGTTATAATTTTTTCAAGTACCCGTAAAACTCGAGTACCCGTATTTTTGGGTCACAAGTACCCGATTTATGTTTTTTATTTTCTAGAATTAAATAATTTTAATATATATATATATATATATATAATTGTAAAATTTAAATTTTAAAGGTCTATAATATATAACTCACACATAAAATTTAAAAAATCAAATTACATAATTGAAAAAAAAATATAAAAATCAAAACAAAAATTATAATTAAATTTCAAATGTTTTAAAGTTAAAATAAATATTTTAAAAATTATTTATACTGTTAATGTGAAATAATTTAAGAAACTAAGAATTTAGAATGCTCTGGTGTAAAAAGCTAAGAAATTAGAAATTTAGAATGTTAGAGTGAAATAATTTGAGAATTATAAATAAAAATTTGATATAAATTAAAAATAATATATATATATATATATAATAAACCGAGTATGCGGGTGCCCAGTTAAACAACATTTTGTTATATTAAATTGAAATTAGAACCTAGTTAAAAATTAAGAATTAAAGTTAATCTTGGTGATCAAATTGATTAATTCTAAAATCTAGGGGATTTAATCTATAAATTTAATACATGATTAGAATAAAAGATTTTAATTTTAATGCTTAAATTAAAACATTAGACAAATTAAAAACAAAACCAGGATCAAATTGGATTAAATAAAAATTCAGGGAAACAAATCATATAAAAGTAGTGGCCAAAATGAAAGAAAATAAAGTAGGGTGCTAGTGCCACAAATATGTAACTTTACAAGGATTGTTGTCTTAATTATATCAATTTTTTAACTGTCACGTATACACCTCCTTTAAATGTTAACGTCATGTGACAATTTTGAACTCATTCAATAGTTCAGTGGTATATTTGTTACAATTTTTAAAATAATGGTCATTTTGTGACATGACCCGTAGTTATGTGGTCATTTATGGAGTTTACCCAATAAAAATAGTATGATTAATATATTTATTAAATAAAATTATTATAAATTATATTACTTATTATTAAAATAAAAAAATATTATATTATTAATTATATTAGTTATTTATTAAAATAATAATGAATTATAATATTAAAATAAGAATATTATATTTTAAGGAGTATATATTAAATATTCAATAATTCAATAATATCACTTTTATGAAATTAATAAATAATATTGATTTTATTAATAATTTATTATATATTACTAAAATAAAATATTATATTATATATTATAATAATAATATAATTATAATAATAAAATAGTATATTATATTTTCAAATTTATCGATAAATATAATTTAATAATTAATTTTTTTATTAAAATGATACTAAAATAATATATTAATATTAAATACATAAAATAATAATGTTTTGAAGTGAAAAAGTTCATAAAATGATTTACAGAAAATCATATGGTAAGTTCTTTTTCAGAAAATGTAAAGGAAATTTAATTTTCTAGAAAAATTAATTATATTGACGATTTATTTTTCGTATATCAAATGCCTAAAAATGAGAATAACATTTTTAAAAAAATCAATTATTAGAAAATACATAGAATTTTAATATTTCTAAATAATAAAATACTAGAAAAAGTTTTGTGACTAAGGATCGTGAAACATGTGGCTATTGAACAATGTAGCACACGAAAATGTGTTTCCATTTTCAGCTGTTTATGTCGTGGCTCAATACCCACCACCAAGTCAAGCATACCGTTGACCCGCCGACCCGGATCTAAAAAGCCGGATAAGGAAATATCGGGCCGGGTAGCACACGAAAATGTGTTTCCATTTTCATCTGTTTATGTCGTGGCTCAATACCCACCACCAAGTCAGGCATACCAACCGCCGACCCGGATCTAAAAAATTGGATAATTCTCTAAAAAAAATTATCCGTTCGGGTCGGATACCCGGCCCGATATTTACCGTTAGTTTTTATTTTTTATTTTTTATATATAATTATATAAAATATAATGAATTATTATATTATGAATTATTAAATTTTGTATTTCGAACTTTTAAATTTTATGTTAGGATATTAGAGTATATAATTCGAAGTTTCGAACATTTAAATTTGTATATATTTTTTTAAAATTAATATTTTGAAAATAAAAAAACCGGGTACCGGATACCCGATTACCGGATACCCGTAACTTCAGGGTCGGGACACGGGCCAAAAATCGTCGACCCGAAAGTTTCGAATACCCGGATTTACACACCCCTACATACAACCACAAGTCCATCACTATCAATTTTAGTTTATTTATTAATTTTAGTTTATTTATTTATATATTAAACTAAAATTAAATAAATTGAAAAATAAAATGTGTAAATGGATTAAATATCAATTCATATCCGGATCCATTGTAAATAAATAAATAAATAAACCCGGTTTTTTGGCCCAATACCCAAGTGGGTTAATTAATTAGGGTAATAGGACGACCCAATTTTTATTTTGAGAAATACGACAAATGCTACCGTATATATATGAATCTCATCACCTTGAGATGACGAATTCTCTCGGATGTTATTTTTAAATAGTCCCCGAGTAGTGAGCCCAACATGGGCCATTATTTTATCGTTATTAATATTAGGGGTGTTAAAAAAAACTCTAAACCGCTAATCGGTATAACCATTTTATTTAACATGTTAATTAATAGAACCGTTAATACTAAACAGTTTCTGTTAACCGAACCGCTAAAATGATGGTTAACAGTTAAGGTTACGGTTAGGAATTTTGATAAACAGTTAATTAACGGTTAATCGTTAATAAATTAAATTTATAATTATATTTATAATTTATTATATTTTTACACAAATAAATTCATATAAGTTTCTATTATTTATAATTTATATATATTTAATAAAATTTATACAAATAACTTAATATATATTTTTATTATTTTTTAATCTTTTATTTCTTTGAAAATATATAAATATATTCACACCAATTTAATTATATGTTTATTGTTATATACTAAGATTTTGGAAGTTATACATACTTACACTGGTGTAAGTACGTGTTAAGTGTTACATTTTTTTGTAGTATGAATTATGAAAAAAATTGACAAATAATTGTAATAGGTTAACCATAGGTTAATCTATAATCGAACTGTTAATAACGGTTAAATGTTTCTTAATAGTTAGGTTACGGTTAGACAAACCTCGAGATGACGAGTGTATTAAAAAATTAATTTTTTTCATATTACAAAATAAAATTATAATTTTTAAATTAAAAAAAGTGGAACTCGTCACGTCGAGATGACGAGTTCCTTCAAATTCAAAAAACTAACTGTTTTGTAGTTGTTGGTAAACAGGTTGATGCAACGGTCACTTGGAACTCGTCACCTCAAGGTGACGACCTTGATCGAAATTTTGAACTAATTAGTCGTTTATAGTCGTTGAGGGTAAGGTTATAAATAAGGGTTTGAGGTTTTGGGTTTTTACCAAACCCTAAATAAAAAATACGAAAACATCAAACGTTATGTGAAAAAATGGCTACCTAAGAATAAATGATGTGCATGAAACCAACTTCGTTTAGAAGAAAAACAGAGTATTCGTAAGTGTGGGATGACATACAAAGGGTCGTATAAGCATATAATGATATATCTACAGCAATCCGATCTATTTCCAACAATATATGTACATAGCTTCAAGCTATACCTGGCATTGATTGAGGCTATGATCGACACGTCTCATTTCCCGAGTGGTGAAGCAAATATTACTTTGGAAGACTTCGCTTACCAACTTGGTGTTCCTATGAATGGGGCCCACGTGGTAAGGCATACCAATTACAACTTCGCAACGTTTGTCTACCAAGTTTTGAGAAATATGTCACCATCCAATGTCATCGAGGGTTATTGGGTACGGATGACGTGGTTGGAGTCTGAATTCCAAGTGACAATCGACTCTATCGAGGATAAGGTTATCTTTGCGTCCCGAACATATATCCTCCAACTGATTGGATGGGTATTATTACCGGATAAATCCGATGATTGGTACACAGTCAGTATCTGTGAATTTTGGAAGACTTCGTTGTGTGTCGTGATACCAATTAGAGCTCAGTGATTTTAGCCTTTTTGTATTAGGAGCTTTGCAAGGCTGTAATTATCCAACAGGGTCGAAAAGTCGATGTAGCAGACTGTCTAATACTGCTACAGTCCTGGGATTGGTACCGATTCTTGTTTCTGACGTCAATTACACCAGCCTCGGTCGAGTTTCCTCAGGTTGAAAGGTAATTTTTAACTTCATTTATTTAATTTGATTAATTTAATTATTTTTTATTTGTTTATAATATTTTTTATTTTTAAATGTTTTAGATGACGTCATAAAATAATTGAGACGAAGTTGACGGGTGTCACTGCACGAGATGTACGGATGAGGATCGACATCGTCGGTTGATATGCGGTATGCATTTGTTCTTTTATTATTATTTTTTTTGAAATTGTTTAACTTTATATAATAACTTTGATATTTAATATTTACACATGGTTAAAAAATATTTACAATTTTCTTGGCTTTCGAATGTTGACGACGATATCAACCAATTATTGTAAGCGTGCTATTTTGAGGGGTTTAAGTTATGGTGTATCGTGACGCCGTTATTATATTTTGCGATTGTTTAGTGGCACGCCGCTGATAGAGTAATACGACAGTTTGCTTCGCATAAGTCAATTCCTACGTAAACTGTTGATATAGACGTACTCCATAGAATTGATACGCATGGGAAACATATCAAAAATTTGCCGGTGAAGTACGCTTACTACATCGAGCCATGGAATCAGCGTCAACTATTGGTACCCCCGCGTTATAACATTGCATCGATGAACCTAGATTTCAACCATTCTCCCTATCTCCAAATTACGAAACAAATGGGAAATCATATCTCACGACACCGCAACAGATAGGAGAATAGGAACATCATCAGGTCACATGCACCAAGTCCAAGAAGAAAGTGTCGTCGTCGTCGTTGAACCATGTTTTATAATGTTTTGACATAACAAATTAAGGCAAAATGTTTTTGGACTTGAATTAAATTTGTTCAAAGTTTTTAAAGTTTTTAAAAATAATTCAAAGTCCATTAAAATTGAATTTGAGCACAAAATTCTTTTCTGGGTACGAAGTACCGATACTGTTCATGTGGTATAGATACTAAAGGTAAGAGAAGTATCAATACTCTAAGGTAGTATTGATACTGCCAGCTTGCTCAAATTATAGAATGCAAAATAGGTATCGATACCCAAAGTATTGATACCATGAGCATACTATCAATACTGTCGGGAAAAATGGCTAGTAACGACTAGTTCTATTTAAAATATTAAAGGAAGTACCGATACTAATTAAAGGAGTATCGATATTCCCTGTTTTGGGTAGTTTTATTTTACAGAGAAAACATCCCCAACGGCTCTAAATCACTCACGACGGCTAGAAACGGCCACAAACACATTCCAACATATAAATACAAGTTCAAGACACTCAAAGAAGGGTTAGAACACCTATCCAAGCAATCATACACAAGAGAAACATTTTTTATTCTTATTTCCTTCTCTTGTAAATATTTGTTGTTTTTGTGAGCTTTAATTTTGTAAACACCTATCTTTTAGTGTTTATACCTCATTTCTTTTGTAAAATGGGTTTTGATTTTATCTTAGCCAATTGAAGAGATAGAGAATTGTAAGTATTACTATTGATCCTTGAAAAAGAAAGAACAAATTAGTGAGTTTGTCAGAAAATCCTAAGTGAGGAACTTAGGTAGTAGATATAGACTTGCTTGATAAGTCGAACCATTATAAATCGATGTGCAAATTTTGCTTTCTTTTTACTCCCTAAACTCTCAAAAAGTTAATTCACCCATTCTTGATATTTTTCGGTTGATTTTTGAGCTTCTTAAATCCTAGCAGTCGTCTTTTTCCACTTCAGCATTTGCAAATGAAGATTAATATTATGCTTCTCATGCTAGTTTCGGTTCCTATAATTCATATCACACTTCAATCGAGACTCGATCGACTTAGGTTAGAGGTTAATGGGATGCAATGCAACACACTCAAGCATCGTATATGATCAACAACGTAGCATCCAATTCAATTTAGTAACGACAACGATGACGTCAAATACCATAAGCTCATCATCATATTTCGAAGGTGGATCTCAAAGTGTGTTAAGTACACCTACTCGCCAAGATTAAAATGACACCGAAGACGACGATGATCAAGACATTTGACCCCATCGTACTCGAATAGCCCCACGCCATTATCATTCAACCACTCATCGACATCATCAATAACTTAGAAAATATAAATATTTTTATGAAATTTTCCTATAAAATTTTATTTTTCCAATTATTTATTTACTTTGTATTTTCTAAAATACAAATAAATTTATTTTTCTTTTAATTTTATTTTTTAAATTTTTTTATGGTCGGTGATAAGTTTCAAGTGACCGTTACCCATCTGCCTATTGACCAACGGCTACAAAACAACAAACTTTTTTGAATTTGAAGGAACTCGCTACCTTGACGTGACGAGTTCCTATAAATTTTTAAACTTAAAAACTTTAATTTTTTTTGTATTAAAAAATATTTTTAATGGACTTGAGGTGACGAGTTGCAGTAAAGACATTACAATAATGGCCCACTCATCGAGGACCATTTAAAACAATATCCCAGGGCCCACCTCCTTGAGGTGACGAGTTTCACACGGTAGCTTTTGTCGTATTTTCCAAAACAAAAATTGAGCCGCCCTAATTCCCTAATTAATTAACCCATTTGGGGTATTGGGCCAAGAAACCCCAATAATTTAACCCACAAATTATCCAAATTGTACTATTTTTATTGGGCTTAAGATCCATTATGACGGCTCACAGTTTTCTATTTTGTGGTTTTATTCTATTTAAATGAATTAGTAATTTATTTTAGACCATTAAAATATATAAGTAAGAGAATATCTGTGGTTCAGAAAAAAAAAGTAAATTACTTTCTAAATCATAGATTATTTTTTAGTTGTTTTGAGTTCTATATTTAAGTTCGTTCTACAATTTTGGTGTAATCACATTTTACAACTTTATTAGTTAAATTTAAGCTAAATTAGGATTTTATATTCTCAAAAAGTTTAGATAAATACTTAATAAGTTTATATCTTCTAAATTAAACAATTTTTCTCTTTAAATTTTAATATTAACCCCATCTTTGATACTAGATATTATAGAGGTTTATTATGACAGTAATCTTTTTATCTCAATTTATAACGTTAAAATTTAAACCTCTAATGTTAGTTAAAGAATCTAATAATTCATGTCATTGGACCAAATGATAGTTAATTACAAGATATTAATGTTTTATGCTACACTTGATATACATTTTTTTTGAATAATTTAAAATAATTACAAGATAATATTTATGTATATTTTTTAGTAAAAAAACGCGTGTCTTGCTTTGAATTAAAGGTGAAAAGATATTTTAACCATTTTGAAGAGTATTATTTAGAGAGTTTTTTTTTACTCTTCTTCTTTTTTTAAGTTTAAAGTTGAATTATTTTTATGACAAATTATTTTGTTGTGTATGTAATAATTAGTTGACCCTATTCCCATATGTAATGAGGTTGAGGGGGAGGTAAGGTAGTAGGCTGCCCCCAACGCCAGGTTGAGAGTAACTTCTGTGGAAGACCTCCGGCAGTCAGAATTATGTAATAACTAAACTTTTATTGTGTTAGTGTCTACATATAAGGCTAAGTAGTATAAACTTTTAGGAAGTTATATACTATAAATTTAAGGCACGAAATTATAAACTATTAGTGGTATAGTGTAACAACCCGAATATTTACAAAATAATATTAATTGAAATTGGAGGTAAATTGTGAAAATGGGTGAAATTAAGTGACTAAATTAAAATTTATGGAAACTTGTATGCCATTTTTGAAGTAAAGGAAATTCAGGGACCAAGCCCTGAATTTCCCCTAAAACTATCGGTAGGCTTGATGATTTAAGCGTGATTTCTGATTTACAATCAGAAATCACAAATGCTATTTCTTTAATTTTCTTCCTCTCACACCTCCACTTTCAAGTCCGATCCAAACGCCGTCCGAATTCCGATCGTTGTTTTGAAACCACCGTTGTGTTCATCATCGAGCGAGGAACAAACCTTTCAAATTAATTGAAGCGAAACGCGGCCAAACGTCGGGAATTTCCAGTCAAAGTAGCGACGGTTTTGTTAGCTATATCGCCGAGGAAATCTTAAATTCACCGCTGATCGTTGCTCCGTTTACGACACCTCCCGCACCATCGTGTTCCTTGTGCCGTTCCGAGTTCACCGGTGTCAACCTTGTCCGCCGTAGACGGCGGAGCGTGAGGAGGTGGTGCAGTCAAAGATTCGGCCGATTTGAAATCGAGCTCTCCGCCGTTCAAAAATTTGAACCGATCGTTGTAAGTATCTCGAAATCGCTCAAAATAATTTTAGAAATTTTTCCGGGATTTTTAGGGCCCCGGAGGACGCCTCACGCGCCACACGCGCCGCCGCAGGGCGAGTGGCTGCTGGAAACCGGTTTAACCGGTTCTGACCGGTTTGACCGGTTTCAACCGGTTTGACCGGTCTGAACTGGTTTGACCGGTTTCAACCGGTTTGACCGGTCTGAACCGGTTTGACCGGTCTGACCCGACCCGACCGTTGACCCGACCCGACCGGACCGTTGACCCGACCCGACCGGACCGTTGACCGTTGACTTTCTTTGACCAAAACTTAAAATGGCTTTGACCGAGCATTAAACGACCGTTAATCTTTTCCGAGTATACATATCTTGATAGTTTTCGACGTGCCGAATCCGTTTCCGTGGTCCGTTTTTTCAAATTCGAATCCGAAGGTCTCCAAATCTACGGTCAAAGTGGTTGACTTTGACTTTGACCAAGAATTTGAATTTTTGGAAAGTCATACTTTATGTTTTTCGACGCCCTGATTCCGATTCCGCAATCCGTTTGGTCAAATTCAGACTCGAAATACCTCAAATTGATAGTCAAACCCGAAAAATGCTTATATACTTAAGAAGTTTAGCTTTGAACAATTAAATAGGATTTGGGACTGATAAATATTATTGTTTGAAGGTACAAGAGACTCTCCGGATCGTTCGACAGCTCGACCCAGCTCTTCTAGATCAGTTAAACCACATGTGCCAGTATTCACCCGTTCGAAAACTGTAGCAGAGCGTGGTGAAACCAGCAATCAGTAGATTTGTTATTTGAATCTATTGTCGAGGTGTGTTCCCTACTTATTACTGAACTGTTTTATTGGTTTTAATATGTGGTACACCGAATTCATTGGTTATTGTTTTATTGATGCACCAATTTAATGTGACAATTTATGGAATATGGCTGCTATCTAATTTTTGTTTTGAAATGGTATATGATTACCATGTTTTTGAATTTATGGAATTTATGTCACGGTGCAATTGAATTTTGGAATTGAATTACGATGGAATAGCTCTGATCAAGCTAACTGGGCCTAATATGACTCTTGAGGGCCCCAAGATGTTTCATTAGGTCGGCTTTCCTTTGCTGTGTGCTTAGGGTAAGCTATATGGACTTATTGACTTGGGCTTAAGGATACAAGCTTCAGAGCCTATCCTTAAGTCGGCTTTCTTTTTGCTATGTGCATAAAGTAAGCTATATGGAAAATAATTTTGGGAACTACTGATGGTGTACTAGAAAAGGGTTTAAACTATGATTTTCAAAAGTTAAACTCTTTTACGAATTTGTGAGATTACTGGACTATGATTTGTACCTATTGTGATTTTATGGAAATGTTGGGACACACTGAGCCTAGCTCACCTTTTGAAAATGTTTTCCCCTTTCAGATACTGTTGGTTAGATACCTTGGTTCGAGCACTTGGAGGATCAACATATCTCTTGAAGTAAATCAGATTGTAATGTTTTTATCTGGCAAGTTGACTTTATTTTGGTGGCATGGACCTTATTTTAAAATATCGGATTTTATAATGATAACTCTTTTGCTAATACTGCTCGGTTTATTGTGATATTGAATTTGAAGACATGTTTTAAATTAAATTATTATTTATTGGTACTATATTTACGAGTTGGATTTTGATAGTATAATTTGTTTATAATTTCATGTTATTTATAATGTGATTTTATATTGATGGAATAACGGTTTCGAAAAATGTCTTTAATAATCATAATGTGATCCACTAGACTTAGTCGAAACGCATAGGTCGGGTCTAGGGGGTTACATTTATTGGTATCAGAGCTTTTGGTTTTTAACCCTCGGACTGTGTATGAGTCCACATTAAAAATACGGTTTTGAAATATTTTACAAAACGAGTTACTAAGGCCATGTCACAAAGTTATTAAGATTTTAACTATGTTTGAGACTCCAAGTGCTTATCTAACCCTAAGTTTATCTTCTGTAGTAAACTTGAGATCCATCAAAATGAGTGCTAGACGTGGTCGTCAAACTAGGCGTGGACGAGGTCGAGTGGCTAGATTCACAGATCCGATCGATGAGATACGGGTAGATCCCCCACCTCCGATAGGTGATCATGCTCCTACGACCCCAACGGATCTGCCTCCTGCCGCTGGTATTGGCATGACTACACCGATAATAGGAGCGACCGATATTGAGTCAGAGTCTACCGGAGTTGCTTTGGATGAGAATTTTGGTAGACAATTTCTGCAGTTAATACAGGGAGCAGTCAGAGCTACTGGTGTTGTATCTGAGGTTCCTATTTCGCAGACTTTGATTGCCAATGGAGTTAGAACTTTTGGGGGACAGATAGGTAGAGCTCCTACTGAAGCTGAGGATTGGCTCCAGGATACAGAGAGACGCATGGATCAGTTGGGTTTGGACTCAACTAAGAGATATCAGGGTGCTGTGGCGATGTTAGATGGCAATGCCTACACTTGGTGGGAGTCAGTGACCAGTAGTGTTCCTACCGATCGTTTGACCTGGAATTTCTTTAAGGATCGCTTTCGGAGCCGTTTTCTGGGAGAGCGCTACTTAGCTCAGAGACGACAACAGTTTCAAGACCTGGTTCAGGGAGACATGACTGTTTCTGAATATGAGATCGAGTTCCTGAAGTTGCTGAAGTATGGATTCAGTATGGTACCTACGGAGAGAGATTGATGTCGTAAATTTGCCCTTGGACTCAGATACGAGCTACGTAGGCAAGTTGTAACCCATCAGGATGAGATATTTGATGTGCTGGTGGGCAGAGCCAAAGATACGGAAGAGGTGGAGGTTTTAGCTTCTGGTAGAGAGCGTGTTGATCAAGATCGATTTAAGAAATTTTCAGGCCCGATGGAGTCATCAGCACAGTCCAAAAAGAGGACTCGTACTTCAGCCCCTCAGAGAAGCAATACACGTTTCAGGCCTGCAGCATCCTCACCTTTAGCTGTCAGTCGAGGCGGTTCCTCGTCGTATTATAATGGGCCCCTTTGTGAGTATTGTGGTAAACAACACTCAGGAGAGTGTCGTAAGAAGATGGGTCTTTGCTATCAGTGTGGATCTAGTGGTCATTATCGGAGGGATTGTCCTCAGTTAGTTTCGTTTGAGCAGACCACTACCCAAACTCCTGTGCGTTCGCAGACTACAGTACATACCCCAATTAGAGATCGTAGTCAAGGAAAGACTCGAGGATCAGCGTCCAGGACAGACAGTAGAGCCCGACCTCAGCAAAATAGAGGGCCAACAGCTTCTGAGGCTAGATAGCCAGCTTTAGTTTATGCAACTAGACGTCGTGATGACAGAGATGAGCCCGAGGTTATTGTAGGTACATTTACTATTTATTCTACCCCATACTTTGCATTATTGGACAATGGCTCCACTCACTCCTATGTATCGAGTTCAGTATCTTGAAACCTTCAGATTCCGATCGAGAACACTGAAAATACTGTTACAGTTACAAGTCCAGTAGGACAAGCGGTATTAGTGAATAAAGTATTTCGGCGTTGTCCTCTCGAGGTTCAGGGAGAAATTTTTCTCGCTGATCTTATGGAACTTCCTTTAGGGGAGTTCGATCTAATTCTTGGAATGGATTGGTTGAATAAACACAAGGTAAAGCTGGATTGCGAATACAAGCGGGCTACTCTGAAGACTTCAGATGGTCAGACTGTTGTGTTAATTGGTGAACGACGTGGTTATCTCTCCAATATAGTTTCAGCGATGGAAATTGATCATATGATCTGGAAGGGATATGAGACCTTCATTGCTTGTATTTTGAACACCAAAGGTGCATTGTCCACGATCGAGGAGATTCGTACAGTTAGCGAGTTTCCTGATGTTTTTCCGGAGGAGTTGCCTGGGTTACCTCCTGATAGAGAGGTAGAGTTCGAGATTGAGATTTATCCGGGATCTTCACCTATTTCTATGGCACCTTATCGTATGGCTCTAAAGGAACTTAAGGAGTTGAAAGTACAATTGCAAGAATTATTCGATCGAGGATTATCCGACATAGTACTTCACCATGGGGAGCTCCAGTTCTATTCGTGAAAAAAAAGGATGGGTACTCTAAGATTATGTATTGACTATCGGAAATTGAACAAGATGACGGTCAAGAATAAATACCCATTGCCCAGGATTGATGACTTATTTGATCAATTGCGAGGAGCTACTGTATTCTCTAAGATTGATCTTCGTTCGGGGTATTATCAATTGAAAGTTAAAGGATCTGATGTTGTAAAAACGGCCATTCGCACTAGATATGGTCATTATGAATTTTTAGTGATGCATTTTGGTTTGACGAACGCTCCTGCAGCTTTTATGGATTTGATGAATCGGGTGTTCCGACCATATTTGGATCAATTTGTGGTGGTCTTCATTGACGATATTCTGATCTATTCTCGTACTGAGGCAGAGCATGATGAGCATTTGAAGATCGTTCTGCGGACTTTGAGAGAGCATCGTCTATATGCCAAACTAAGCAAATGTGAGTTTTGGCATCAAGAAGTGTCATTTCTGGGGCATATTATTTTTGCACAAGGTGTTCAGGTTGATCCCAGCAAGATAGAGGCTATTATGAATTGGAAACGACCTAAGAACGTATCTGAAATCCGTAGTTTCTTGGGCTTGGCTGGTTATTATCGACGTTTTGTTGAGGGCTTCTCGATCATTGCTTCTCCTTTGACAAAGTTGTTAAGGAAGAATGTGTTGTTTGACTGGGGCGAGACACAAAAGGAGAGCTTTGAGAAATTAAAGGCGGTTTTGACTCAAGCACCGGTGTTGATTCAACCAGAGTCCGGGAAGGATTTTACAGTGTATAGTGATGCTTCACATTCAGGACTTGGTTGTGTTTTAATGCAGGAAAGTAAAGTGGTGGCTTATGCATCCCGTCAGCTGCGGCCGCATGAGAGTAACTATCCTACTCACGATTTAGAGTTGGCAGCAGTAATTTTTGCCTTGAAGATTTGGAGACACTATCTTTATGGAGAGAAGTGTTACATTTTCACAGATCATAAGAGCTTAAAGTATCTTCTGACCCAGAAGGAACTTAATTTGAGACAACGTCGCTGGTTAGAGCTTCTAAAGGATTATGATTGCGTGATTGATTACCACCCTGGTAAAGCTAACATTGTAGCAGATGCTTTGAGTCGAAAGACGGTATCGGAGTTGAGGTCTTTAATGGCCAAGATGAATTTATATGACGATGGCACTTTGTTAGCAGAATTGCAAGTTAAGCCGACCTTGGTTGATGAGATCAAAGCTAAGCAGCCTCTTGATAGCTCCTTGCTTTCCATCTTTGAGCAAGTAGAGCAGGGGACAAACTCAGATTACGCAATTGATCAGGATGAAGTTTTATGCTTTAAAGGTAGATATTGTGTGCCTGATGATGCTGAGTTGAGGCAGACTATCCTTACTGAGGCTCATAGTAGTCCATATGCTATGCACCCCGGAGGAGATAAGATGTACCGAAATTTGAGAGAGAGGTATTATTGGATTGGTATGAAGAAAGACATATCTGACTTTGTGGCTAGGTGTTTGACTTGTCAGCAAGTTAAGGCAGAACATCAGCATCCATCAGGTTTGTTACAGCCTATCAAGATTCCTGAATGGAAATGAGAGCGTATTACTATGGATTTTGTTACTGGCTTGCCTATGACTCCTTCGAAAAAAGATTCAGTTTGGGTGATTGTTGACAGACTTACAAAGTCATCTCACTTCATTCCTGTGCGAGTAAATTATACTTTGGATAAGCTGGCAAGATTGTATATTTCAGAGATTGTCATATTGCATGGTGTTCCATTGTCTATTATTTCTGATCGAGATCCGAGATTTACTTCGAGATTTTGGAAGGCGTTACATACGGCTTTGGGAACAATATTGGATTATAGTACATCCTTTCATCCACAAACTGATGGTCAATCTGAGAGAGTAATTCAGATTCTGGAAGATATGTTACGGGGTTGCGTAATCGATTTTCATGGTAGTTGGGAGAACTTTTTGCCGTTGGCTGAATTTGCTTACAATAACAGTTATCAGACCAGCATTCGTATGGCACCCTATGAAGCGCTCTATGGGCGTAAATGTCGCACTCCGATCTGTTGGACTGAGTTGCGTGATAGGAAAACGTTGGGACCTGAGTTAGTGCGAGAGACGGAGGACACAGTCAGATTAATCCGTGACCGTCTGAAAGAGGCATTTGATAGGTAGAAATCTTATGCAGATCAAAGAAGGAAAGATATACAGTTTGAAGTGGGAGATCGGGTCTTTTTGAAAGTTTCACCCTGGAAGAAAGTATTGAGATTCGGGCGTAAGGGTAAATTGAGTCCAAGATTTTTTGGACCATTTCGTATCTTGAAGAGGGTAGGACCTATTGCATATCAGCTTGAGTTGCCTTCTGAGCTAAGTCGTATTCATGATGTCTTTCATGTATCAATGTTGAGGAGATACCGTCCAGATCCAGGTCACATTATTCAGGTTGAAGAAGTAGAGCTGAGACCTGATTTGTCATATTAAGAGGAGCCCATTCAGATCTTAGAGAGAGATGAACGAGTTCTTCGGAATAGACGAATTCCAATGGTCAAAGTTCAGTGGAGTAATCGAGGCCCCTCAGAAGCTACTTTGGAGACATTGGAGTCAATGGAGGCTCAGTTTCCTCAACTATTCTCGTAAGGTAAATTTCGAGGATGAAATTTCTTGTAGAGGGGGAGAATTGTAACAACCCGAATATTTACAAAATAATATTAATTGAAATTGGAGGTAAATTGTGAAAATGGGTGAAATTAAGTGACTAAATTAAAATTTATGGAAACTTGTATGCCATTTTTGAAGTAAAGGAAATTCAGGGACCAAGCCCTGAATTTCCCCTAAAACTGTCGGTAGGCTTGATGATTTAAGCGTGATTTCTGATTTACAATCAGAAATCACAAATGCTATTTCTTTAATTTTCTTCCTCTCACACCTCCACTTTCAAGTCCGATCCAAACGCCGTCCGAATTCCGATCATTGTTTTGAAACCACCGTTGTGTTCATCATCGAGCGAGGAACAAACCCTTCAAATTAATTAAAGCGAAACGCAACCAAACGTTGGGAATTTCCAGTCAAAGTAGCGACGGTTTTGTTAGCTCTATCGCCGAGGAAATCTTAAATTCACCGCTGATCGTTGCTCCGTTTACGACACCTCCCGCACCATCGTGTTCCTTGTGCCATTCCGAGTTCACCGGTGTCAACCTTGTCCTCCGTAGACGGCGGCGCGTGAGGAGGTGGTGCAGTCAAAGATTCGGCCGATTTGAAATCGAGCTCTCCGCCGTTCAAAAATTTGAACCGATCGTTGTAAGTATCTCGAAATCGCTCAAAATAATTTTAGAAAATTTTCCGGGATTTTTAGGGCCCCGGAGGACGCCTCACGCGCCGCCGCAGGGCGAGTCGCTGCTGGAAACCGGTTTAACCGGTTTTCAACCGGTTCTGACCGGTTTGACCGGTTTCAACCGGTTCGAATCGGTTTGACCGGTCTGAACCGATTTGACCGGTCTGACCCGACCCAACCGTTGACCCGACCGTTGACCCGACCCGACCGGACCGTTGACCGTTGACTTTCTTTGACCAAAACTTAAAATGGCTTTGACCGAGCATTAAACGACCGTTAATCTTTTTCGAGTATACATATCTTGATAGTTTTCGACGTGCCGAATCCGTTTCCGTTGTCCGTTTTGTCAAATTTGAATCCGAATGTCTCCAAATCTACGGTCAAAGTGGTTGACTTTGACTTTGACCAAGAATTTGAATTTTCAGAAAGTCATACTTTATGTTTTTCGACGCCCTGATTCCGATTCCGCAATCCGTTTGGTCAAATTCAGACTCAAAATACCTCAAATTGATAGTCAAACCCGAAAAATGCTTATATACTTAAGAAGTTTAGCTTTGAACAATTAAATAGGATTTGGGACTGATAAATATTATTGTTTGAAGGTACAAGAGACTCTCCGGATCGTTCGACAGCTCGACCCAGCTCTTCTAGATCAGTTAAACCACGTGTGCCAGTATTCACCCGTTCGAAAACTGTAGCAGAGCGTGGTGAAACCAGCAATCAGTAGATTTGTTATTTGAATCTATTGTCGAGGTGTGTTCCCTACTTATTACTGAATTGTTTTATTGGTTTTAATATGTGGTACACCGAATTCATTGGTTATTGTTTTATTGATGCACCAATTTAATGTGACAATTTATGGAATATGGCTGCTATCTAATTTTTGTTTTGAAATGGTATATGATTACCATGTTTTTGGATTTATGGAATTTATGTCACGGTGCAATTGAATTTTGGAATTGAATTACGATGGAATAGCTCTGATCAAGCTAACTGGGCCTAATGTGACTCTTGAGGGCCCCAAGATGTTTCATTAGGTCGGATTTCCTTTGCTGTGTGCTTAGGGTAAGCTATATGGACTTATTGACTTGGGCTTAAGGATACAAGCTTTAGAGCCTATCCTTAAGTCGGCTTTCTTTTTGCTATGTGCATAAAGTAAGCTATATGGAAAATAATTTTGGGAACTACTGATGGTGTACTAGAAAAGGGTTTAAACTATGATTTTCAAAAAGTTAAACTCTTTTACGAATTTGTGAGATTACTGGACTATGATTTGTACCTATTGTGATTTTATGGAAATGTTGGGACACACTGAGCCTAGCTCACCTTTTGAAAATGTTTTCCCCTTTCAGATACTGTTGGTTAGATACCTTGGTTCGAGCACTTGGAGGATCAACATATCTCTTGAAGTAAATCAGATTGTAATATTTTTATCTGGCAAGTTGACTTTATTTTGGTGACATGGACCTTATTTTAAAATATCGGATTTTATAATGATAACTCTTTTGCTAATACTGCTCGGTTTATTGTGATATTGAATTTGAAGACATGTTTTAAATTAAATTATTATTTATTGGTACTATATTTACGAGTTGGATTTTGATAGTATAATTTGTTTATAATTTCATGTTATTTATAATGTGATTTTATATTGATGGAATAACGGTTTCGAAAAATGTCTTTAATAGTCATAATGTGATCCACTAGACTTAGTCGAAACGCATAGGCCGGGTCTAGGGGGTTACATATAGAATTATATCATTAATAAAAAATACAAATATATCTAAATTATGTGACAATTTAAAATTTTCATAAGTGTGACCTCCTCTTCCACTCTTTCTTAGTCCGTCTTTTTCTTTAATTAAATAATTTAATTGTTTTGTGATTTGATTTTTAATTTCTTTAATTTCTATTTAGGACCATCTTGATCAAATTTTATTTTTTTAAAAATTAGACCCAATCTAACATTTATCTCTATTTATATAAACGAACAAAGCATTGATATAAACAATCTATAAGATAACTTTATTAATTCATATATAACATCCATTAATTCAAAATTTTATCACATTCCTATAATAAAACCACAACTAAAGAAAAACCCTAACCGATTAACCTGTGGCAAGGCATTTGGAACACTATCACGGTACTACACGAACAATACCCCTAAAAAAACTGTCTTCAGTTCATGTTTTTTTCCCAACATAATTTAAGGAAGCAATGATTCTGCAATATTTTTCCTTTCGTCTACACAAAATGGATGTTCCTTCTCGATTTCATATTCTCCATTATCTTCAATCAGCTTCCATGGAGTTAAATTGTAACTTTGACTGTAATTTTTCATCCCTTCATTCCATGAAAATCTATCTTGAAATTCCCAGAAATAACATTCTTTTTCTTCTCCATTTTTTTGATGGAAATGTAGCGGAGACTCAAATCTTCCATTGTTGTTGAAACTTTCATCATTTGAAGCTGAAATCCGGTCGAAGCTCCCAAAGCCTTTGATCCCAACCGTCAGTTTTCGAGCTCTTGATCTTTACACTTTGATAAACGACTCGTTTTCGAGTAGTTTCAAGGTTTTCTCCGATAATTTTCTCACCCTCAATCCCCAGTTGAACCTGCAGGTTTTTGTTGTGAAATCGTCTATGAACGATAAAAATCTTAATGCTCAACTTAATTTTCTAAGTATTAATAAAAACATAACATGTGATAGATAATAGTCTAGATAACATTGGTAATGCGTACATGTGAAATGTTATTAATGATTAAAAACGAGTATAATTCAGGGATTAAACCTGAATTAAATTGCCAACCTTTTGTCGTCAATGTATTGAGAATTTGCCATTTGTTTGATGAAAGATTTATCAGGTTGAAACTCCTCAGCAACCCTCAAAGGACCATGAGTTAACAAATGCTCCAATAATACCAAAGCATTGTAGGATTCACGCCAAATCCTTGCATCAAACTTTGACACAACCTGAAACAATTCGAATGCATAGAAATATAAGATACCCTCTATCAAGGGTAGCGTCAATTAAATTCGACACGAGTTCGAAATACGAAAGTTGATGGAGATTAGAGCCTAAGACCTAAAGTCATGAAATGGGGTTCTTTGTATTAAGATTAGGATATAATAACTATTGAATATTCGAGTTTAAAATATAAAATTTAAATTATAGACCTTAAACTCTAACCTCTTGTGTAAACTTTCTACGATTCTCCAGTAATCATCAACTTCAAAGGCAGCCCTTGATATTACATCCATGTTACATATACTTTGTGATAGCCTGGTTCCATCTGTGGCTTCCTCGGTTAATCTTTAAAAAATCCAAAAACAAAGATAAAAATGTCGAACATGCAAGATAAAGTGATTATTATTATTATTAGAAGAAGAAGAACAAAATAAAGCAATTATTATTATAAGAAGAAAAGGAATAGCAAAATAAAGCTATTACAAAAAGAAGAATAAGAAGAAGCTTACAGTTGAACTGGTGTGACGTCTGTGAGGGCCAATCTAGCAGTTTTAATCTTTTCTTTGAAGAAAAACGAAGCTTGTTTCTTGAATTCTTGCATAACAAGACTGCCCATTTCATTTATTTTTTCAAATGTTGTTGTTGTTGTTTGAATTATCAAAGGATATCCTTAGGCAAGCATATACGTATATAACAACTCCATTACCATAAAACAACAGTTGAGTCACCAACTACTCTCTTAAAGCATATATATAATATATATTGGTGTTGTTTGTATGGGAAAAATATTATAAATTATGGTATGTAATCACGAACTCAGATTTAATGAACTTGTTTAATGGTTTGAACTGATAAGTTTGGATATTTTGCAATTCCCTAATAAGCTAGAAAAGCAATGGAATGTGGCCACAACCAAAAAGCTTGGTAGGTAAATTTAGGGTTGATAACAATCTAGTTTTTAGTCAACTCAAACTTAGTTGTGTATTATATCTTTCACCGACATTTGATTCAATTCAATTTTAGAGAAGTTTCACCCGATTCGAAATTTGACCTGAAATCTAGGATAAAAACCTACACTCGACCTAAATATAAGAAATCATATTTTTATTATGTAAGATAAGAATCTAATTGAAAAAATATATATAAAGAAAGGGGTACTATAGCAATTATGCCTAAATATTTAGAAAAAAATTATATTGTTATCTTGAGTCAAGTCGGATCAAGTATTTTTTTTAACTTAAACATGAATTCGACTCAATCCAACTTCATCCTTCGTAAAATCTGACCTAAACCTTATTGAAAAAAACTATCCTATAGGATTGAGTCGAAACTTATCAAATCGAATCAAATTATCACCCCTAAACAAATTTGGAGAGAGGGAGATGAAAGGCTAGTTTAACAAACATTTGTTTAACTAATATATATATATATATATGTTGGGTCAAGTGATAAGAAACTCGATGTCTCTTAAATAAGGTATTGAGTTTAAATTTTATGAACGGTAAAAATAATTTTAAAAGAAAATTATTTTTATTTAAATATCCAAATCAAATTAACTTTTAATATAACGGTGATTTCCATAATAACTCAACATTACAAATCTCAACTCAAAAGAAAAAGTTGTAATAATTTTTAAATGAAATGCAAAGGTAGGCAAATTTGGGCAGGAGATGGAATGCCAGTCAAATGAGGGTTTGCTAAAGTCAGTGTCCCTTCTTGACCAGGAAATTGCAACAAAGGCTCTTTACAAGTGCTTTCTTCACTCATATTTTTTTCTAAATACTTAATAAAAACATGTAATATTTTTTATGTTTTAAGTATTAATTAAAACATCTAATAATTTTTTATGTCAGATTATGGAATTTTGAAAATTACACCGTTATTAATAGTTGTAGGGTACAAAGATAAGACAGGTTATAATTTTAAGGAGAAAACCCAAGTTAAAAACCTTATAAATGATATTATCGAGAGAAAAATATCAAAAACTCAAATATAAATTATAAAACAAGCATGAAAATGAATACACATCTTATTACTACTAAAAAATTTGTAACTTTGCCAATAAGGCTCTTAATTATTTATTTATATAGACGAACTTAGCGATTTTAGAGTTTAAGAGATTGTTATATCTAGATGTTTCAGATTTGAACACTAACGCTTGTAGGGTATTTGAGTGCTCATTGTCAAATGATTAAGAGTATTCAGAACATATAATACCACTTGTAATCACATTAGATTAATAAAAAAAATATTTATATAATTTTATGGTTTAATGGAAAATAAGTGTCTAAACTATACATAAAGTTAATTTTAGGTGCTTAAAGAATTTTTTGTTTAAAGTAGGTGTCTAACATTTCTGACGTTACTTTTTTAAGAGTCTACGTAGTAAAAATTGTTAAAAAGAATTATCACGGGTCGTGTTTTATTTCTTTAACATTCTTATTTTAAAAAACTTATATATATATATATATATATATATATATATATATATATATATATATATTAAAAACATTTCTTTTAAAATCCTAAAAAAATCTAATTTTAAACTTTAATACTGTAACACCCATTGCACGTATACGTTTCGTAATACGAGCTAAATATGTCACATCAACAATTTAGATATTTGTTGAACATAAATGCTTAAAATTTTATTTCTATTTTAAACACCCGGTTTACCATTTTAAATTTGTTTCCTTTAACATGCATAGTAATAACATGATAATTTATCGTTCCAAACAAAATTGATTTATGCAACAATTAGGCAGTTCCATGTTGTTTCATATTTACTTACAATTGCCTAATATTGCTTGATTTAAAACCATTTTAAGACCATTCATAGTTCTCATTCATAAATACGATTATAACTAAAATTAACTATAATTAAGCAATCCTAAATTACTATTACAGACCCTTTTTTTAAAATAAATATAATAACAACCCGATGGATATAATGTACATGCCACTAATAAGTCAAAGTTAGGATGTATTGTTGATATTGTTGGTAGGTTTGATTTCCATAAGATGTTGGCAAGCTCCTCACTTCACACGTCCTCTACTTTATTCGACCCTACACATGAAAATTATCACGCGCTAAGTAAAACTTAGCGAGTCAGTATCATAGCTATAGTAAATAACACATAAATTTCATAAAGTAATAAAACATTAAAACTGTAATTCAGGTAAAAATATTAAACTTTCAAACAGTGCTATTCGAACTGATTTCTTTCTGACAACCTGAAAATCAACATCTCATGAATTTATCAAAATCATGTAAATCAATAATAAATATAATAAACAATTCATAATTTCATATTGATTTTGAATAATAATATATGATAAAATAACCATATCATGATTTTTGTTAACTAAAATGTTATTCCTAACTTTTATATTCATTTTCATAGTCCAATGCATATCTATGAGAATATAATGTATGTGAGTAGAACTAAAAGGCGCGTTAGGCACAACACGATGCCAATCATCACTGAAACTAAAACATATGATGCACTTCAATACAATCATAACATGAGCACCAACGATACAGATAACTGGAAACTGATAACTGATAAGTACTCACTTAACGACATGTCAAATGTACTTTCGACTCTTAATGCAACATACAATGGGCTTTTAGATTATATATTATTTAATTCAAAATCAATATTTCAACTCAAAATCATTTTCTAATCATTCTCATAATAATAATAATTTGGATAATTCGTATTGTAAGCATTCATAAGACATATATAACAATTATGAAAATAATAATTCATTCTTAAGATAAAAAACATACTTTAAGTAATGTGATGTTGACTTATCATAAGTCGTACTCAATCAAAATAGCTAAATAAATAAATTGCATTCACTTTGAAACTTGGTTAATAAATTAAAATATAAGCCTCACTAAGTTTTAGAATTAATCATTTGTTCCCAAATGCTTCAACTATCTAATTATATCAAAATTTCATGCTCTGTAATTTGCACTACATTCAAAGAAATATTATTATGTATTAATATACATATTTAAAAATTATTTCGTTAATACCAATGAAAACTAGACTCAAATAAAAATCTAATCATATAAGACAATTCTTCTAATTCAACTTTTACAATTTATAACGAATTTTCAAAGTTAATTGACATAAGTTGTTTTAGACATAATTTGTTGCCCTGTTTTCTAACCTATTATCTTAAAAATTCATATCTTTTTGTATTCACCTCAAAATCATTAGCCGTTTGTTTTATACAAAACTAGAATGATATACGAATCCAAAGGTATAAAATTCATCTTCTAATCATTTCCATATAATTTATGGTTAATTTCTAAACTTACTATTCGAATCAAAATTTCTAGACAACTTCCTTAATTAGCATCCTTAGCTTAGTTTCATAATTCTATAAGCTTAATAAATGAACCTATAGGCTAGAATCACAATTCACATAAAGTTAGGAGTCACTTCTTAACGTAGTAACTTCGACACTAGTTCATCGCAAGCCAATGTTTGTTCGATAATATAAATACAAATTAAACGCACTCATTTTTGTCACGCTATCAAACCTTCTCCATGAAAATTTTCTCGATCTCACACATTTTGCTTCCCTTTCAAACTACTTGGATCACTAAATTTACCATGATCTGACTACGTCATATAATAACATAGAATATTCAAACTATATGTTAGTATCAAACTAACATAATCTAAGCATAAATATAAAATTCAATAGAAACAAAATCGATACTTAAATCAATATAAAGTTAAATCGTACTTCCATTGATATTTCAAACTTCTCCAAATATTCCTTAAATTCCATAAATATTTATTTCCTCTATCAACCCTTCAACTTTTGCCAATTACACAATCAAATCACTAATTATGAATTCTTTCTAAAATTCACATTAACTTTTCCATTAAATTTCATAATAGCCTTTCGCTATTATGATCATTTCACATTAAATACTAAAATTCCAGCACCTTAATAAAATAATCAAGTAATGCTTTAACATTCAAAACCTTACAATTTCATTCCAAACTTTCTTAACTTTTTAATTTCAACCACCCAAATTTGATAAACTTGAAATTTGACCACAACTCAATATTTAAACTCAAAAATCAGCATAAAACTAAAATTTCCAGCATTGCTATTTCTCATTTCAAAATAATACCAACATGTTTTCAAAGTAACAAACAAGTCCTTAAAGTTTTGGGACTTTTCAAATTTTCAACCTTAAACTTTACTAAAATTACAATTTGGTTCCAACAAACTTTATAACTTAAAATTACATTATTTCTAATATTAAAATTCAGCATTAGTACTCCAACTATCACATTTATGCAATACTATCTAGAATTCTCAAAACTTGGAAATTAGCCATTTTTCTATTTCAAGCTTCCAAATTGATTCAAATTGATCTCCAAGTCTCATGAATACTTCTAATATCATTTCTAGACCTTAGAAAAAAATTCCAAAATTTCCCCTAATTTCTTCATATGGCCGAATATTTCAAGTAGCTTTAGGTATGATTTTCATTCAATTTCAAGCATGAATTTAACTTCCTAACATCAAATTCATGCTATTCTAATCATAACAACATCGTATTACATCAAAAATCTCAATGTTCTCAAAAACCCTAATATGGTCGAATGCTTTATATAATCCTACACTTGATTTTAAACATCACACATACTGGAAAATTAATCTCCGACATCAATAACATCGAAACCTTTCATCAATGTTTCAAAATCGTAAACCCTAATTTTCAATCTCATGAAATAGACATGTTCACCATGTAATATTTATACCAAATGATAGAGAATTTCATATAGATTAAGTATCTATCTAATAGCTTAATCCAAAAATAAATCATGTAGGCTTAAAAATGAACTTAAAAATTTCCTTACCTTACCATGGAGACTCACGACCAAAGCTTGATAAAGAGAAAAAAATGTTATGAAATTTCTAGGAAATTTCATGAACGTTTGTCATTTAACTTAATTAATTTTTTAATTCATTTAACTTAATTGATTTTTTAATTCGTTTAATGGGAAATTCCAAAATTACCATTAATGAATCTTGATAATTACAAAATGCCATTGCATTATCTTCCATTAAAATATTTCATAGTCAAATATGAACAAACTTGACTTTGGCTTTCTACTTTGGCCATGAATTTTTCAAAAATTCCATTTTAGTCACTAAAATTTCCACTATTCGACCAAATCTGAAAATTTACCATGTTCTAAGCTAAATTTCTCTGATCTAAAATAGGGAAATAATATTTCCAACCATTATCTAACATCTTTTCAATTTTTCATAAAATTACGATTCAATCAATTATTCGATTTCTATACCGAACTTTAACGCTTTATAACTTTGAACACAAATCTTGTACCACAAATCTGATTATCATGCTAATTCTTGTTTTAGTCCAAACTGTTCAGTTACATACTAAAATATATAACTTTTTCAAAATTATATTTTTGGTCCCTAAACTTTTACTAATTTATACTTTATCCACCAAACTTTTAAAACTTAAATTTTAGTCACTAGCCGAATTTGGGGTATTACAAATACATCCATCAGTATTACAAATACAACCATCAGTTGTCGCCAATATTACCAACCGGTCAAACTCCAACACCGTCAACCGAACAAAAGCCAACAATGTTGCAAAACCAATGACAATTTATTTTTAAAAGGAAATTTCAAAAGAAAATTTCAACGCTGTATAATTAGATAAAATTAGGTTACGGTTAAAGATTTGGATATTAGTTTTGGATATTTAATTTTAAAGATTTATGGATTTAAGAGAATTAGAATGATGACATAAAGGATGATCATAGTGGAGGTCTGACGACAGGTGGATTTTAGAGACAGTGATAATGGTCGGTGATGGTTAACTATGGCTGGTAATATAATATAGAATAAGAGATCTTAGGGTTTGAGATTTTGTTGTTGTTGAGATTTTAGAAAATATTTGAGTTTTTTTAAATAAAAATAATATTTTAAAATTTTTTAAAAAATAAAAATATTTTTGAAATAACAGTGTTTTTTAAAATATCATTATGTCTTGGGCACTTAAAAATTAACGTCGGAAATGGGCCAACGTATGTGATTTGTAATTGGTTTGATGTACTTAATAGGGTATTGGGTTAAACGGGTTCAGGTATTGCAATTTGATTTTGGGTCGGTTTTGGTATAATGGATTGGTTGGCTGGGTAGACTATTGGATTCGGTTTAGGGAAAATTTTTAATTCAACCGATTTAGTTTTGTAATATTGAAACACATAAAAAAGAATTAGTAATATTTATTTTTAATTAAGAAGATACATATATATATATAAAATTCAATTAATAAATTGAATTTATTTATTATAAATATATGTTACAATTATAACAATCCGAGATAAAAAAAAATAAAGAAATATTTTATTAAAAAAAATAAAGAGTACGATTTAAAATTAAAAAAACTCGAAATGTTGACAGAATAATAACTTGGAAACAAGTTGAGACCTATAAGTACACAGTTTTCTTAAGACATATTTTCGGTTACTCCTTAATGCTTGAGATTTTTGGTTGTTTGTCTTGCAAGATACAACAACGAGATGATCAATGTATCGTAGCACAATTGTAGAGATCACGAACTATACCTTGGTTGAGCCTATCACTGAAATATGTGGAGAATAAATTTAAAGTAATATATATATATATATATATATATATATATATATATATATATATATATATATGATCCAATTACACTTTATAAAACTAAATCAAATGATCCTAAAAAAATGTAAAACTGAAAGAGCTTTACAGTGTAAGTGGATCCTACCAACCCATATATATTTCTCAAATGACTAGAACAAAGAGAAATGAGAGAATGTTCGATATATTTCTCAAATGATGAAGTGGGTACAAATGAGGAAGAGAGACCTTTACTTATAGTTGAGGCTCCCCTAAATAAAGGATTAAGATCAAAGTGCTTATACATTCATGTCATTCAGGTCGTGCGAGTAAACCCCTATCGCTGATGAATTTAATAAGTTTGAATACACACCTTTTGTACTTGCTTGCAATACACAATTTCAATTTAAGTCATTCAATAATAATAAGTAGGTTAGTGCATATGAATCATTCACATGCTTGCTATCATGCCAATGTGGTGTATGAGTTTTTCATTTTTCTTAAACTGCTCAATTCACAAGTACGGTACTTTGAGCACTAATTTTTCATTCATCACTAAATAGTTTTGAGTATATGAGATATCATTGTAAATATCTCATGAAATAGAAAATCAATAAGTAAATTCATTATTCGAATATGCACCTTCACCCATAAAAATATACTTCAAAAATTTCAATTTATCACAACTTTTCCACCAATATATTTAATTAATATTATTAATAAAAACTAAAGTAATTAAAATAAAAACAATTCAGAACAAACAAACTCATTAAAATTAAGAGGAAAATGGATGTAAAAAAAACAATTTAATAATAAAATAGATTATTAGTTTTATTAGTATGGAGTGTTCGCAAAATAGTATATGCTCAAAAGATTCACAACTATTTATTATCTCAAATATTTAATAATAAACGTTTAAAAATTTTTGTGGACATCATGTTCGAACTCAAAATCACTAAAAATAGTAAATATCTTCTAAACACTAAGATCATTTAATTAATAAATTAAATTAAAACTCATATTTTAAAATAAACCTAATTTTTTATCCGAAATTTTGAGCGGGACTTCGGAATTGGGTAGTTAACTATATCTTAAGATAAACGGTTACATGAATGACATAAAAAAATAATGTTGATTTGACTCCTATTTACTTTTTTAACCTTAAATTGTTAAATATTTATATTAAAAATATATATAGTTAAATATTTATTTGAAAATATATATGGTTAAATATTTATATTAATAAAGTATATATGGTAAGTGTAAAAAATAATAAAATGGGGAAATCGAGGAAACAGAAGTGATAAGTTACACAATTAATTTAGGCTGGGGAATCCAGCGCAAAATCCAACTGAAATTCAATATATCCATATTCGGACATCAAATCACAAGTTTTATTTTATTTTGCATCCTTGATATATTGATTAATTAAATGTCGACCCTTTAACTAACGGGTATTAGTACTTAAATCCAACACTTTTAAAGTATTATCTTTTATGTCCACCTTTAGCAGTTCATTAGCAAAACCCATATTTATAAATAAAAAACTATGCTTTTGTGAATTTTATTGATTTTTATATTTTTAAATAGGAAAGACAAATGTTTAATAAGATTATTATTGTTTTTCGTCTTTGATAGAAAAATGGTTAAAATTTACAAATATGATTATGATATTCTAAATGTATAAAAATGAACAAATATGGGAAACCGATTATTTAAAAATTAACTTGTTTGATCATGAGTCAAATAGTATCAATTATGTATTTTCTTAGTTTCTCGATGTTTAACTTAATAAAAGATTTAAAATTAAGAATACGCGCTCAAAAAAATAAGTGGGATGAGTGAAGCGACACGCGCAACATACATTCTCATGCAGAGTACGTAAAATCATTCTGACACTTTCATTTTGAAAATAATAGCCTCACTAAGCAATTAATCCTAAGTATTTGTTTAAATCGTGCTTTTTTATCTAAATAAAATTGTGCTCAATCAAACTATAAGATATATGTATGCCCAAGGGAAAATTGAAAAGAATTTAAAACCCTAAGGGACTAATGTAAAAGAAAGAGCAAAGTAGAGGCGAAATGCAAAAATCCTAGAAATTTTACCAACCCTCAATTGCCTATATATGTGAAAGGGAGAACGTTAAAAATGAACAAGTAAAACTTTAGAGCAATCTGCTTTGCAGGTTTAGCGCAGCCATGAGGTATGAGAAGGTCGAGCTGATCAGCCCTGAGTCGAGCAAGGCGAAAGCACCGCCGCCTATGGAAACACCTCCACCACCGTCTATGGAAACATCTCCATCACTGCCTACCAAAACATCACCACCTCCGAAGCTGTCTCCGATGTCGCAAGCCACCTTGAAGGCGGTGAAAGAACGGAATAAGAAAAGGTCTCGTAAGAGGACTCCGGGTGCCGTCGAACTTCACTACGACAACACCTACGCTCGCTATCAGTGGCTTTTGTCGGGCTGGATAGCTGAGGAGCGCTTTGTTCCGACCGGCCGAGGGGGCATTGGCAGGATCTATAAGGTATATAGAATCCTTTAATCTTTGATCCTGCATACATATATCTATACATGCATGCTATCTCGTATACATAAATATGTATGAGAGATTGATTTTATGTATAATTTCATATTTTCATTGATTGATTCTAATTATATATCTATGGTGGATATATATTCATATTCGAAACTTATTTCGAATCCGAAATATTAAACTCCTAACTGATGTTGATGCAGTCTTATTATGATCCAACCGGGATGAGGTACTGCACCAAACGCGATGTCTTGTATGCTAATGCATGGGAGAAAACCAAGAATATCATTTTCATTGATTGAATCGAAGGTGGAAGTACCATGGAATTTAACCTCCCAATAAACCCCTTTTTCAATTTTCTCTTTTTCCATATTTTTTAAATTAATTTGACCTAAAAAATAATGGATTTTCTTTATTTATTAAATTGCAGGTTTATCTGTGAAACAGTCGAGAGGTATGAAGATGTTGAAGCACAACAAGAGTTGGATGACTATATCTTATATAATTTATATATCAAAAGTTAAAAATATAGTTGTTTTTCCCTTTTGCTTTGTGTTTCATGCTCTTTGTAGCTTGGTAATATGGTGGAAAACTAAATGAATAAATTAAATAAGACCTTTGAGTTTTTTTTTTTTAATTTATCATTGCTATTTGATATATTGACTAACTAATCTGTATTAGATTTTATATAGATCTATTATGAGGGTGACTCTTACAATAAGTTTGTTTTATTCGCATCAAGATTTCTTTTGAGCTTTAAACTCAATACTTTTTTAGAATACATCTCTATCAGATTTTTTTTATTTATTCCTATAACAAAATTTTAATTATATATATCATTTTTTTGTCCTTCTGGTTTTAAGGCTTCGCATTGATTAATCCAGACCGACCCGTATCGTACACCTATTTTAGGTGGATAAGTCAACCAGCAGGAATTTTTTATATACACAATGATTCGAACTAGAGACATTACTTAATCGATATCAAACTGCTTACCGCTATATGTTAAGTAGTTTGTGTGACGATTATACTGACATAGTATGTGTAGTATGAATACTATTCGAATATCTGATAAATGATGTATCATGTAAATAAATTATGATATACGAGATGAGGAAATAGATGATAATAAGTATGATTCGATAGTCATGTTAAAGAAAAAGTATGATTCGATAGTTACAATAAATATGTGGGATGGCATACACGATTATTAATTATACATTAAATCCAGAACAACATCGTATTTGAAACATTTATAAAACTTCAAAAAAATTAGGGTAAAATATAGTAATGGTCATTGAACTTTTCTAAAGTTTTCATTTAGGTCTCCCAACTTTTAAAGCTTGCAATATAGTCCTTCAATATTTAGTCCGTTTGCAATATGGTCCCCGCCGTTACACTGTCGTTAGTACATTTGCAATATAGTCACTGAATTTTTCAGGCACTTGTATTTAGGTCCCCTAACTTTTAAAACTTGCAACACATTCCTCAATTTCATTCTAAACCCCAAATTTCTTTTCGATCTCGAATTTCCTTTTTCGCTCCTCTCTTCTCATTTACAGCGTAACTTTTCAGTCGGGGATGCATGAGAAGTTCTAATCTAACTTTGAATTATGTGGAGGTGTTGACTTGAATAAGGGTCAATTGAGAGAAGACTCGACCAAGGGACTATCGGGACCATCAACGATTCAAGGTGTAATGTTAGATACATGCCATCTCAGGTGAAGCATAGATGTTCGATGAAACGTTTGTGAGAAAAAAATGGGGTTAGAAATACAGAGTTGATAAATACTACTAATATGAACTAAGTATCATTGTTGAAAGTCACTGACAAAGTTGAAATTATTTTGTATAAATGACATATAATAATTTCTTCGTTAATCATTGTGGTTAAAGATTTTCCAACAGATAATCAAATATAATGAAATCTCAAACAACACACTTCTATTCTGATAGACTGAATATCTTTCATAAGTTGTACTAAAAGTTTTGATTAAGAAGAAAGAAAGAAAATTATATGGTTTTGGTTCAAAACTAACACTGAATATCCAGATCATTGACATGCATTTCCAGAAACATAAAAATTTCAACAAAAAACACACAATACGAGCTGAAAATGAGAAAGTGCAAAAGAGGAAAAGCTTACTTCCGGATAGCCCAAAAGAGAAAATAAATACCTTCTTGCAAGTGAGGGGAGAGGCTAAGAAATAAATGCAATCGGTGTTGCGCTCCAACAATTCTTCCTCCATTTTTTCTTTGTAAATAAAAAGCTGAAAGACAAAGTATTGCTTGAGTTTACAATTTTAAAAGGCGGAAAATTGAAGAACAAAAACCAAATGAGAGTGCAAGTGAGCGAAAAAGACTGAGAGCTGAAAGACTGGGATTTCATTATGTTTGATCATCTGTTGGAAAATCTTTAACCACAAGGATTAACGAAGAAATTATTATATGCCATTTATACAAAATAATTCTAACTTTGTTGATGACTTTCAACAATGATTTTAACAATGATACTTAGTTAAAGTTCTCGGAAAAGATCGATCATGGAATGTTTGAACAAAGAACCTAAATCCCATATTGCCAAAATGGTTCAAGTTCAGCATTATGAATCCGAATTCCGGTACCTGCTTTGCTGCCCTTATAATTGAATTATGATACTCGGGTTCGGGTGTAAGTGTCGAATTCGAGTACTAGACTTTTGATATTGATTTTTAAAGTTTTTTTTTCGAAAAGTTAAAGTGTATTAAAAGTCTTTGTATAATACTTGCAATTTTATTTTTGTTTTCACGTTTCAAAGTAAAATATCTAAACCAACTAATCATAATTAAAATATCCGTTTTATAGTAAAAAGACTAACATGAAGTTTTAGGTAAAGGAACTAAAACGTTCCTTTTTATATGGTAGAAAGACTAAAATGAACTTTTGAATATAATACATGAACTTCTAATTGATTTTAACTGTTTGGATGAATAAGTTGTTTTTTTTATTAATCTAGGATAACTACAAAGCAATATATGTTCAAAGATACTTTCAACCATTTAAGGTTGAACGCTCATATCTCTGGCATTCATGGTGTTTAAACCTAGTACCTCAAAGAATAACGACAATTCATTGACTATCGAGATCTTTGATTCGTGCATAAATAAGTTATTTTTTAATTAAAATATTTTATGAATAAATTATGCCTTCTAAATTAACTTTGGCATATTGGCACATATATTTTTTAAAAATAAAACAAAAACAAAAAGCTATTACAAGGGTAATTTAATAAAAGGTGTTTCAATAATATAATATTCTTCTAATTAACCATAAAGATGTTTAATCTTATATCGCACCTAAATGAATTTACATAATACAATATTGTAATCTTATTCACAAACATAATTTTATATCCCAGGACTAAACGCCTATAACCATGTTGTACCAAAAAAAAACGTTTACCATGTTTACAAACTCATGTTTGAATATTTTATTGTACCATAATCAGGTTTAAAGAATTTTTTATTATGTAAATTTGAATTAGTAAATAATTAGAACAATATATAATATTTAGTTCGGTTAACATTGTTATTGGTACATTACTTAAATGACGTAAGATGAACTATATTTGAGTATTTGATATCCTCTTATATGTGGGGTGTTTGAATAATATAGGCGCTGTACCTGAAACTATATGTTCAAAAAACGAAAAGGTATACCTAAACTTATATAAAGAGCTATTATCCTCTGATTTAAAGAAAAATGTATACTTTTTAACCATTTTTTTTCTTTTTTGTTTGACAGATGATCCACGATCAAGCAGACGATGATATTAATTTTAATGTTAATCATCAACTGTTTGCATTTCATGTTTATTCTTTATTTTTTATACCCTATTTTTTTAATTTCTTAATTAACTCTTTCTATATGACGTTTTTTTTGTCTTTATGTTATATATACTTTATCTTTTAATTTTTTCGTTTAATTTTTAGGATTAGATTTGATGATGCACCAACCGATTAAAATGACATTTATTTGTTATCTTGCTGATTTTTTCCATTTTGGACACTCAAATTAAATTTGGATGCTCAATTAGTGTTGTGAGATAGTTTTCTCATAACATTTGACTCTAATTTACGATTATCAATGGTCTTTTAATAGTTTGATCACTTGTTGTTGTTCATTTGCAATCGAGTCAGATCTATTATTTGTCTTTTGTTTAAGCTTTTTAGATGATATTTTAACATTTTCTTTATATAAACCTTATATGATATCAAGTGGCTAAGTATTAATGGTTCATGGATATATCATAATTATATGTTCATTACAATGTTACATATTATCTCTTTTTTCTAATAAAATTAACTACTTCTATTTTCATAAAAATATATTTATAAAAATATTTTTAATTTTTTATCAAATAGTGTTAAATATTATAAAACGAAAACTATTTTACTAAAATAAAAAATAAAAATAAAAACTGAAGTAATTATCAAGAAAGTATAAAAATCTAAAGTAACTGACCTGATCTCAGTTCAACTTTGAACCCTATCTACCCCAACTAAACATTATATCGCACGCCTTATGATCTTTATTTTTAAATTGGTTTTCAAAATTTGGAGTATTATAATTTTATCTACAAACTATTATTTTTATTTTAAATTAATCTTTAAAATTTTAGTTATTTCAATTTCATCCTAAATTTATGACTCTCCTTCTGAATTGATCTCTAAATTTTTGAATCTTTTAATTTCATTCTCAAATTCGTCTAAACATGTAATTAGTTTCAAACATAATTTAACCTAATTTTTTCAAACATATAATATAATAGCTTGACATAATGGTTTTATTTATAGGGATGTGATTAGCATATGCTAATAGTTTAGGATAAAGTTCAAACATTCAAAAGTTTGAGATCAATTTAGAATGAGAGTTATAGTTTGAGGATGGAATTAAAATTTTCAAAAGTTTAAATGCAAATTTAGAATGAAAGATAAAATATGGGGATGAAATTGCAGCACTAACAAAATTAAAGATCAACTTAAGAAGGACCATAGTAGTTTGAGGAGTATGATTAGGGATGGGCATAGACCCAAATCCGATGGGTTTTGACCTGATCTGACCTGATCGGGTCGGGTTTTTTTTAAAAAAATTGAGTTCGAGTTGGGTCGGATTTTTTTAATGTGATGTTCGAGTCGGGTTGGGTTCGGGTTTAAGGTGAAAAATGCCTGACCCGATCCAACCAAAAAAAAATATAATTTTACCATATATATTTAAGAATAATTACAATAATATCTCTCTATATATTATTTTTTTCAATTAAGTCAATATTTTTTATTGAATAAAAATAATATTTTTATTATTTCAGATTAAATCGAGTCGGGTTCGGATTTTATCTCAAAAAGTTAGGTTGGGTTCTGGTCGGGTGGAGATTATATATTTTTCGAGTCGGTTGAAGGATAGAAAATTTTAGATTATTTTATTTAATTTTTAATATTAATTATTTACTTGATGTAATCATATCCGTCTGATATTACCAGATCCAGGTGTAAATAAATCAAATACACTTTTTGTTTTTCAGTTCTCCAATAATTCCCTGAAAATAGAGTATTTAATTGATTCTCTGCGCTAAAAAAATAGTATTTTTAGCAAAACCAGAGCTTTGGGAGAAGCTCAAGAATCCCAAAAATCAAAGGCTCATTTTGTGTAGGTACACAATCAAATTCTTCAAGCTTCCCTTGTTTTTTGAATTTCAAATATTGTAGTTTTGATGATCTGCTGCTTGTTTTTGATCTTCTGATTCCTGCATTATCTTTTAGTCTTTTTACTGTGATCATGAATGGGGACATTGGAAATGATAATCCAAGTCATTTCATGCATTTGTTTGTTTTTTTAATTCATTCTGGTTTTGTTTGGTTACTGGAAAAATTACGTGAAGAAGGAAAATACTTGGTTTGGTTGGATACTACAATGCGACGTCTTTTTACTTGTAGTTTTGTTATTGATATAAAATGTGAACCGATTGAAGATTTGCAAATAACTAACATGCAACACTGTTTCTAACTGTTGAAATTAAGATATTAGTAATTGGGTTTGCTTCTGGGTTTACTCAGGATGGACCGCGCTAAAAATTTAAAATTATAGTATATTGTATATTTTATATTGATAATATGTTTTCGCTCTCCTATAATTTTATAAGTTCATCATTTACTGAAATTTTAGAAGTCAATCTACTCTAGCATAAAATCCTGCATCCGTCCTTGAGTTCCCTGAGTTTACCCGGACGGGAGTGTGAGTGTCTATTATGTGTATCTGTACAATGTCAACTTAGATGCTTAAATTCTTCATTTTAATTTTATTTTCCTAGTAACCAAGCATGGGATTGTGGTTTTTCAACGAGCAAGTCGTTAACATTTGCATGGTTGTTGTTGGATGTAGTTTGATTTCTTGTTTTGTTGTTGCCTTTTAGGTTTCTTGAGAATGGATTTCAGCTCAGGAGATGATGATTCAGATATAAGTGAATCTGAAATGGGGGAGTATGAAGATAAATCTTACGAGAAACTAAAGAATGGAAAGTATACCATCGTGGTTTCTGACGAAACTTATACGTGTCCCTACTGTCCTCAGAAGAATAAGCAAACTTACACATACAAGGATCTCCTTCAGCATGCTTCTGGTGTGGGAAATAGTTGTTCTTCGAAGAGAAAACCACGAATGAAAGCCAATCACCTAGCTTTGGCGAAATATTTGCAGCTAGATGTCGTGCCTGTTGTCTGTTCATCGAAACCTATGGCTCGAGAGGATCCTCCTAGTGATTGTGAGTGTGATCGTGATGAGAAAATTGTTTGGCCGTGGACCGGAATTGTTGTTAACATTCCCACCCGTAGGTCTGAGGATGGACGAACTGTAGGAGGAAGTGGATCAAAGTTGAGGGATGAGTTTATCAGCAGAGGATTCAACCCCGTAAGAGTTCACCCACTTTGGAATTTCCGTGGTCATTCAGGGACTGCTGCCGTGGAATTCCGTAAAGACTGGCCAGGGCTGCATAATGTGTTGTCGTTTGAGAAGGCTTATGAAGCAGATCGCCATGGGAAAAAGGAATGGAGTGCTAATGATGATGCTAAGAATGGTCTTTATGCTTGGGTTGCCCGTGCCGATGACTACAATTCAAGTGGTATTATTGGAGAATATTTGCGCAAGATTGGTGACCTAAAAACAATTTCCGAGCTCATGGAGGAAGAAGCCAGGAAACAAGATAGACTAATATCAAATTTGACAAATATCATTGAGACTAAAAACAAACACATAAAAGAGATGGAAGCAATATGCTCTGAAACTTCCAAGTCCCTCAAGATTTTAATGGGGGAAAAGGAGAACCTTCTTCAAGCATATAATGAAGGTTGTAATAATATATACAATCTATTCAGCTGTTGTTTTTATTCCATCTTACATCGAGTATGTTACATGTCATTACTGTTTTCATAACTATGTTGTGATGTTCCGTGAACTTTTATTCCGGAAAGTGTTTTTCTATGACATTGTCGTCTCAAAGGTATCAAACTCATGTTGCTTCTATTCGCAGAGATTAAAAAAATTCAACTAAGTGCAAGGGAACACTTCCAAAAGATTTCCAGTGACCACCAAAAACTGAAGTCACAGCTAGAAACTCATAAACAGGAGTTGGAGTTGCGCGGAGCTGAACTTGAAAAGCGAGAGGCGCATAACAAAACTGAAAGGAAAAAGTTGGCTGAGGAGCTTGAAGAGGTGATATGCTTCATTCTTCATTTTTGCTCTTGCTCGTTCGCCTCTCAAGTTTTTATAACGAAGTGTTTTTTTCTTGGTGAAACTGTCTCATAGTTTGTTCATATGGCCACTTTGGAATCGAGGCCATTTGAACTCAATACTGATGTAGTTTGTTCATCTATCACATACGGTGGATGTAGTTGTTGATTTTCAAGATCATGGATTCCTCGAATAATGTGTAATCATGTATTTTGAAGGGTAAATATAGGCGCCTACTTTGCAGGCTAGAAATCTAGGATTGGTGATTTCCTACCATGATTTTCTTTTACCATACAAGTATAGCATTAACAAGAATAAAAACAACTTCACTTGCCCTTGCAGCACCAGTTGATGTATTTTATTTTACTTGTTTGCTTGGGACTTCCCGCGAAAGAGTTACCGGAAAATCTCGAACTCACATATTTCTTCTTCCAGAATGCTTCTCAAAATAGTGCATTACAATTGGCTGCTTTGGAGCAAAAAAAGGCTGATGAAAAAGTAATGAAATTGGCTGAAGATCAGCAGGTTTGTTTGTCATTTGTGCCTTTTTTTTTTCTCACCACAATACTTCCTTTTCGGTTCTAGATTGCTGGGAACTGATCATATGATTGGACCATCAATTGTCCAGAGGCAAAAGGAGGAACTTCACAACAGGATAATTCAACTGGAGAAAAAATTAGACCAGAAACAGGCATTAGAACTGGAAATCGAGCAATTGAGAGGTTCATTGAATGTGATTAGGCATATGGGAGATGAAGACGATATAGAAGTTCTGAAAAAGATGGAAGCAAGTCTTAAGGAGTTGAGAGAAAAGGAGGGAGAGCTGGAAGATTTAGAAGCATTGAACCAAACTCTTATTGTAAGAGAACGTAAGAGCAACGATGAGCTGCAGGATGCTCGCAAAGAATTGATTAATGTGAGTTTTCTTTTTAACTTTAGCCAAATAATTGCGGACCTTAGTTATCAGATGTCCATTTGGAAGTCTTTTAAGATCTTTGAACGTATATATTTTCCGATGGTGGATATCAAGATTATGGTATGCGATACATTATAGGGTAAGCTTGCTTAGTCATGATTTTTTTGATGGTATTGCAAAAACCAAAATACACTGAAGAAATTATACGCTCATTCATCATTGGATAGCAATACTTGGTACTTAGCACATTTGTTGTATTTCAACTTTTCTCAATAAAAACCAAGCACAGGTTTAGTTTTGACCACTAGCACGTTCGTTTAATTGCGTAAATATTTTTTACGTGGAATACCGCCGTTCTGTCCGTTTTTTTTTATGAAATAAAACACGTGTTAAGGCTTTGCAAACATTTTTCACTAAGAACTATAAGTCGACTTGATATGCAAACTATTTTGTGGTGCTTGTCGTGTAGTTCTTAAAAGTCTGCATCTAACCCTTTATGGCTCGACACACTTTCTAGTCAGGAAGTAGTAATGCATTCACTTTGCAGGGATTAAAAGAAATATCAAGTCGTGGAAATATCGGCGTTAAGAGAATGGGGGAACTTGACGGTAAACCGTTCCTTGAAGCTCTGAAGCGAAAATATAATGAGGAACAAGCTGAGGAGAGAGCTTCGGAGATGTGCTCATTGTGGGAGGAATATCTGAAGGATCCGGACTGGCATCCATTCAAACGAATTAAACTCGAGGGAAAAGAAGCATATGAGGTCTTTATTTCATGACTCCCATTGAACTTGAGCTGCAATCCCGCTTTCTTCCTCTTTCTCAACCTTGGCACTGTCACTACTAAGATGTCATATATATATATATTGTTCCTTGTTCTGTTCCTTTCCTGCTGGTTTGCTCAAAGTTTGATAATGCTGATTCAGGAAGTGATTAATGATGAAGATGAAAAGTTGAGGGATTTGAAGGATGAAATGGGGAATGAAGTGTATAACTCGGTGACTTCGTCTATAAAAGAAATAAACGAATACAATCCGAGCGGAAGGTACATAATTTCGGAGTTGTGGAACTATGGAGAAGGAAGAAAGGCAAGCCTGAAAGAGGGTGTCGAGTATTTACTGGAGATGTGGGAAACGGCTAAACGCAGACGCCGCTAAGCACTCCGAGAGACGAAGAAGAACGTGTCTTCGGCGGCAGCGTTTTAATCTGTGTGTAGGCGGTGTTTTATTGAATTCCATGTTAAATAATTTTCAGCTCACAATAGATGTTACTGGGAAGAAACTGCATTCATTTTAACATGTTGAATTCAACCTCGTGAATGTCGTAATCATCATAATGCTGAAACCTTTGGAGAACTTGTTCGGGTCCATGAACACATGGGCAATGTGTAATATATGGTTCTAATGTTATTCGGAATGTCCTTTTGCTTTTATTTTTCTTCACATCTGTGCTCAACATGGGTACCAGAAGGGTATATTTTGATTGAACATAATTTAAAAAAAAATATATATTTATGCAAAAAAAATATTAAAATCTTGCAAGTTTTGGTTTATGTCTGTATTAATTGGAATGGATCGAACCACACTTAAAATATTTTATATTTATAGCATTTGAGTTCATATAATGGCTTTAACATTAAAATATTGTGTTTCCATGCTGTATTACCAAACACGACATCATTTCCTGCGAAAGGTGTGTTTTATTATATGATTAATGTACTCAAATTTATAAAGTTATAAGTTCATTCTATGTTTTGACATCTCAAAATTAATTAGTTTTATTATAATATTTTCAAATCCTATATTATTTTTATATATGAGCTTTTTTAAATATAATTTTTCTAAATATACATTCATTGAGTGATTAAAGACAAGATCAATATAAGCAGTTCACCGTTACCGACTTTTATTCGACCCGTGCTTATTCAATTAAGTGACTTTGACACGTAACGTGCACCTTATTTTTTAAAACATGTCAATCGACTAAGGTGTACCTTTTGAAAGGCGCTTCTATCGTAGTGTGCCTTTATCAAAAAGGTATCATCTTCATCATAGAATTACCGAAAAAATAATTAAACTACAACGTAACCTCGAACTCTCATTAATTGTTAGATATGATGTAGTTATTAATAATGTTTATTTGTTAATCTACGGTATCGACGTGATAATCTTTATATGAAAGATCAATAGATGGATTTAATTAATTCTTTTAGACACTTTTAAGGATTTAATTAATTTTTCTTTAAAAATAAAAACTTATTTAATATTTTAAAGAAAATATAAAAATTATTAAAATTAAAAGCATGTCTAGAAAATATAAAATATAAAAAATAAAGAAAAATTAAAAATATTTATAAAATATTAAAATTAAATACTTTTAGAGTAAATTACACAATTTTTCACTGAACTATACTCTCTCTTATTTTGTTCATCGTACTTTTAATTTTTCTAATTTACTCACTGAACTTTTAAATAACCCTATTTTGATCATTCCGAATTATTTTATTATTATTTTCGTATGATGTGACATTTTATTATTATTATTTAATATAAAATAAAAACATAAAGTGACCGAATGCCACCACCGGCTACCGTCGACCGCCGTAGATGGTGGTCGTTCGGTCCCAAATTTCATGGATCGATTCGAGACGATCCCCTGAGTCCGAATATGATGATTATTTCACCAGAAATATCCCAAAACTTGTGAATCTCGACTAAAACGTTTCTTCTTCCTCACTTTTAATCTCTAATTCATGGACTTCGAAGCAAGTTCTGACAAAATGAAGGTCGAATCCAAACTCACGGTATCGAGGCGAAGTGACCCATGAAATTTGGGACCAAACAACCACCATCTACGACGGTCGACGGTAGTGTCTGGCCACCTTCTATTTTTATTTTATATTTCAAATTATTCTATATTAATAATAAAATAATATGCCACATCATACGAAAATAATAATAAAATAATTTAGAGTGATCAAAATATGACCAATTCAAAAGTTCAGTGAGTAAATTAGAAGCACTATAAGCAAAATAGGATAAAAAATATAGTTTAATGAGGAATGATGTAATTTACCCATACTTTTATTTAAAATTCCATGATCATACTCCTACAACTAGGTATTCGAACTCAAAACTTTAAGAGATAACAATTTCTTAAACACTAAAATTCAAAATAATTAAACAATCCTTAACATAGTGTATCCGTCTAGGCATTTAAATATATTCAAATACATGTGAGATACCAATATTAATATAAAACTAGGAGGACTATATCATCACACTCAAACATTTGAATAAATAAAGAGTAACCAATGAAATCTTAGTTACCATTAACAATATAAAACAATTCATAAAGTTCAATACTTGATTGTTGCATTTGAATATCACAAATCATTGAGATAATGTCAACAAGCATGCATCAATACCACTAACTGCATCATATTATATAGCCAAAAAAAAAAATACACGACTTCTCAATATTATTGGCTTAGAGTTGCTCATTTGGTTACACTATAACTCCGACTCTTTCATTTTTCTCGGAGTATAAATATTCGATGCAAGTATCTTACAAAGATCTTCGAAATATATCCGTATCGAAATAAAACAAAAATATCCATATAAAAAACCTACATGTATCGGAGTAACTTAATATCAGCAGATAAAACTTACATCCCCAGACAGAAAGCTTATTGGTTAAAAAAAATGTGAGATTCAAACAGACAATAAGCATATTTAATGCATGAAAGACACAAAACATCCTTGAGTTCATTTACATTTTATGCATTATGAACATCGATGCCGAAACAAAATGGTACATGTTGCATTTCAGCCTTCAACAGCATGTGAATAAAACCAGCCAAGATTTTGCCTAAGTAACTAGTTCGAAATATATGATAAATAATCATCAATATCAAGAAGTTATGGTGTTCGTGTCTAACTTGTGTGTGCTGTGTAAAGAGGCGGAGCGAAGGGGAGAGATTTTATCTGTAAGCGTCGGAAGTTCGGCACCGTTTCTTCGTATATGTGGAAATCCGTCCCCGCAGTTGATTTTGGAAGACTTTGCCTTCCAAGAGTCGCAAAAAGTATGCACTTATGAGGCAGGCACCCAAGACGAGTGTGCATAAACGATCCGTCCCTTCCACCCCTAAAGCAACTGACCGTTATCCTCGTTGATCACAAAGTCCTTGTGGTAGCATGTTTTGACTATCTCCTTCGCCGTCTTCATGATCGTCTTGTTCAGTGGCAACTGTCTGAAGCCAGCCCCTGTATTCCGAACCTGCCACTGCTTGTATGTCTCGGGCCTCTCGATTCTTTTAGCACCCTCACATGCGATGACATTCATTGCCTCCCACCCGAATATCTCGCTCTCAATCAGCCTCCGTTCAGGAATTTCACGGGGCACATTAGTCTCAAGCATATAGATTAAAGTGGAATAGCGGAAGAGAGCCTCCCTTAATCTGGTAGTAAAGAATGAGGCAATGTAAGAACCATTCACAACCCCTAATATGAAAACATCAGGATTCAACTTCTTGACCAAGTTCAAAACTTTGTTCCTCGTGTTGAAAGTCAAACTAGATTGTCAGCAAAGTAAATGCTTAATTATTAAGCTTAAGTGAGGAGGCAACAAAGTCAAAAATTACGGTTGTGGAAAATTGAAGAATATTGTAGAAAATGAGGCATCAAGCAAAGTTTTATCATGACAATCAATTAAGGAAGTTTCTTGAATTACTTAAGAATTAAGTACGGATATTAGACGTGTACGAGTATAATTAAAGCAGCACAAATTAATTTGCATGAAGGAAGCAAAGTATACGTGGATAAGAAAGGTGAAAGAAACAAATGAAATGCTTAGTTGTGAAGGAAGTTTGAGACGACAACTTAGTCGATTAAACACTATTATATATGTGATGTTTGAAAGGTATATGAAAAAAACAAGAAAAAGAAAATGAGAACGAATATGAGAAAAAGATTAGAAAATCAAGAATGAGAGATAACTTTGCAAAGCTATTAGAGAGAATTGAGTAAAACTTAGCAAAGCTTAGAATAGCGAGGCTATGTTTGTAAACAAGTCGCAGTTAGTGTTGTAGTGTTGTAGTATTAAGGTAGTGTCGTTGTAACGTATTTTATCTCGTATCAATATAGTTTGAGTTATAAATTACCGATAGCCCATCTACGCTTCCAACAAGTGGTATCAGAGCCAGGTTTGAGTTTAACGTGGTGGAGAATATGACCAACATGATTCAACCACAAATCCCGAGATTGACAAAGACGAATTATGGCAATTGGAGCATTCAAATGATGGCATTACTAGGCTCCCAAAATTGTTGGGATATCATCGAGGATGGTTACATCGAGCCTGAAAATGCAGCAACAAAAGTAGCCCTGGCCAATGAAGAAAAGAAGGTATTGAAGGAATCCAAGAAAAAAAAATAAAAGAGCGTTGTTCTTTATTTTTCAAGGAATAGACGAATCTACCTTTGAAAAAATTTCTGATGCGAAGACCGAAAAACAAGCATGAGAGATTTTGCAAAAATCTCTCCAAGGTGCTGAAAAAGAAAAGAAGGTACGTTTACAAACTCTTAGAGCTGAGTTTGAGATGTTAAAAATGAAAAATACGGAAAGCATCGATGATTATATTAGTCGTGTAAAAGTGGTAGTGAATGAAATGAAAAGAAATGGTGAATCACTCGACGAGGTTAGAGTGATGGAAAAAAATTGTGGTTATTGACAAAAAAATCGATTATGTGGTTGTGACAATCGAAGAATCGAAAGATTTATCCCAAATATCGATCGATGAGCTTGTGGGTTCACTTCAAGCCTATGAGCAGAAAATGAAATAAAATGAAGATTTTGAAAATTTGGAGCAAGCTTTACAAAGGAAAATGAATGTCAACGAAGGAAAAGCTAGCAACATCTACACACAAGGTCAATGAAATCGTGGTGGTTATCGTGGAAGATACAGAGGAGGATAAGGAACTCGTGGATGTGGTGGTCGATCATATGACACCGATCAAATAAGTGAAAACAATCCAACATTAGGCCGTGGACGAGGATTCAGAAGTCGAGGTAGAGACATATCTACAAGAAAATAAATCTAAAGTACAATGTTATAATTGCAATAAGTATGGTCATTGTAGTTATGGGTGTAGATATGCTCCTAAACAAGAAGAATAAATGACGTAGCAGTAGCTGAAGAAGAAAAATTGAAAAATCTCATGTATTCCTCACTTATAAAGGAAATGAAGAATTCAAGAAAAATATTTGGTATCTTGATAATTATGCCAGCAACCATATGTGTGGTCAAAAGGAACTGTTTGTGAAATTAGTTGAAACAATCCATGGGCGAGTAACTTTCGGAGAAGACTCGCACGCAGAACTAAAAGGAAAAGGCGAAGTCATGATTACTCAGAGAAATGGAGAAAAGAAATACATTTCAGATGTTTATTATGTACCTGCTTTGAAAAGCAATATCATCAGTCTTGGTCAACTCCTAAAAAAAAGATATGAAAGACAGATGAAGAATCGCTCGCTTGCCATCAAAAATAAAGAAGGAGAATTGATAGCCCAAGTTGATATGACTCAAAACCGTCTTTTTAAATTTGATATCAAGTCGGGAGAAGTCAAGTGCATGAAGACCACGATCAAAGATGATTCATGGTTATGGCATCTAAGATATGGACATCTTGGATTTTCTGGTTTGAAGTTGTTATAAAAAACAAGTATGGTGAAAGGACTACCAGAGATAAACCCTCCAAATCAATTATGCGAGGCTTGCATTAAAGGAAAGCACCATAGACAAAGCTTTGAACTTGAATGGAACTTTGAAAGTCTTTGCATAGTTCGCAAGACGGCGCCCCGTCTCCTCAACCCTTTCTGCTGGTCGAAAACCTGGTTTTGGAAGATCAATCCCTGTAATCTTTTGTTTAGGCAGGGCCCCAAATCTAGATGATAGACACTGTATGAGGCAAGGCCATTGGAAGCCATAAAGAACACCGAAGTCGATAATATGAATCGATTCGATACGATTCCCTGAGTTCGAATATGACGGTTATTTCATCAGCAATGTCCCAAAACTCGTGAATCTCGACTAAAACGTTTCTACTTCATCACTTTCAATCTCTAATTCATAGACTTTGAAGCAAGTTCCGACAAAAATGAAGGTCGAATTCAGACTTTTGAATTGCTCATGTTTTGATCACTTTTAATTCAAAAGTTCAGTGAGTAAATTAAAAGCACAGTAATCAAAATATAGTTCAGTGAGGAATGATGTAATTTACCCATACTCTAGTTATATATGTGTAGGGAGAATGAATCTGATAATTTATTTGGTACCCGTTGTTTTAGTTATATTGTGATTTTAACGTGGTATATGCGCTGCTGAATTCTGATAGAAAATAGGGGTTCAGAAATTTGTTTATCACTGTTGAATTCATGATCGTGTTTAAGGTATGTGTTGATACTTGATAGGATAATAATTGTATTGTATAGATTTTAGACATTTGCACATTTGAGTTACGTTGTAGCTCTTTTTTCCCGTAAGGCCTGTTCAATAGGGGATATGAAATGTGGGTGCTCTTTTAGGACATGGGAATTGGGAAGCATTGATAGGTTACATTTACGGAAAATCCTTTTATATAACTTTGAGGATCTAAGCATTACACTGAAGTTTATTTAACGTGTATGAGAATTATGAACATATATAAGTTAAAAACCACATAGAAGCTGTTAGTAAAACAGAAGCGAACCTGGGACAAGAACCGATGAGGCAATGAATGAAACAAGGAAATGAAGGAATGCGTGGTTGTGATTTCCATGTAATTTCACTTTAAATGTTATATGTTCATTGTGTTGTCGAAACATGCACATATTATATCGACAAGCATCTAATTTCTCTCCATTTTAGGGTAATATTCTTTCCATGGGATGTTCAATTTTTACAATCACATAACTTGTACATTCCCTGGTCATATTTTGATAAGGCAATGATTTTTACCTTCTTTATCCCACACATTCATCAGGGGCTACAAGTTATTCTTTAGAAGAACAACTTTAGAAAGTTCTGACTACATAAAGGATGATTGCCTAATCATGAACTGCACCGTTGGAGTAGTTAGAACTCGCCTTGAGGGTCAAAACTTTCTTCTATTCCTGTACCACCATCAGATATGGGTTAGAATCTTAGAGCTTTGATAGAGTCTGAAAATGGTTGTGATATAATTTTTCAAGTTGGAGACGAGACATTTAAAGCGCATAAGTTGATCCTTGCTGCACGCTCGCATGTTTTTAAAGCACAGTTTTTTGGTCTTGTTGGGGATCCTAACTTGGATAAAATGCAAGTGAAGGATTTCGAGCCTTCTATCTTCAAGGTGATGCTTCCTTTGACTTCCTTTTGGACATTGAGGAATGAATCTACAATTGAGTATGTTGCATAAGCAAGCCCTGGAATAAATTTACTTCATAATTTGTTGAATTAAAAATTAGTCAACAAATTATGGTTCTTTTATTTTCCTGGATGTTAAGATCCTTAAGTAAACTGACCAGATTGGTTGGTTGAAATGGTTGAATCAGGAATTGGTAGCCTGTCCTCCCGTGTACATATAACTAAGTCTTTCGAGCTGGAAAAAGGGAAAGCCTGTGAAAAATGGGTTTGAACTATTTTTTTAATGAAAAAGATTATAGATAATGAAATTTGAACATTTAACTAGAATTTATACTGAAACCTGTATCCTTTAGTATTAAATACTTGTTATACTTGATACTTATATAATATCATTTTTAATATTTTAAATTTCTTTTTAAATGCAACCTGTATTTTAAACGGGTCTTACCTTTTGGACTGGTAACTGGGGTTCTTACTGGTTTGTCCTACAGTCTGTTTTTTAAACGATTGCCCAAGTACAGATTTTTGTTATCTGGTTGTGTTTTTTCATTTATTGGCCAATCAAAGTGAATGAGAATTCATCCTTACCCTTTTCTATTCTTCCAGGCAATGCTCCTATTTATTTATACGGACAAGCTTCCTGATGTACGAGAAATTACAGACTCAACATCTATGTGTGCATCTACCAACATGGCGCAACATCTTTTGGCTGCTGCTGATCTGTATAATTTAGATAGACTCAAAGTGTTGTGTGAGGCAAAATTGTGCGAAGAACTTAATGCTGACACGGTGGCAACAACCCTTGCACTTGCTGAGCAGCACCACTGTGCATAACTGAAGGTCATATGTTTGAAATTTGTGGCAACTCCAGCTAACTTGGGAGGTGCGTGTTCGTAGATACTATCAGTGCAAATCCCAGGTTACTTGGTTTTTGTATTGTTTGCACTTCAGAAGCCTTTTCATGCTTTCCCGATATGTGACTCTAGATGGATGCGTATATTTCAGTTTTCAAGTACCAAACCGTCTTGAAGGTTGATGCAGCATTGCACCCTTGACCCTCAAGCAGGTTTGGTACTCGAAATTTGTAGGTAAAACTGTTATGCGAAATGCTGAGAAACAGATTAGTGCCTCCTGAAGTCGATTCTTTTGTAAGTACATGTTTTAGTTAGGCTTGGCCTATCAATTGTTGACAACCTGTGCATGTGTTTGTTCCGGGGTCAATGAAAAGCAATTACTGGCACATAAACTAATGTACATTCCCAATGTTTTGCAGCGGTAATGCAATCGGAAGGCTTCAGGCACTTGGAGGAATCTTGCCCATCTTTGTTGTCAGAGCTGTTGAAGGCCTTCGCATCCAGTGAGGAGAGCTCAAGCCTGCTGTCAAGTCGGAAGAGGAGTGCCAGCAGTGTCTACGGGATGGATCTTGCAGCGGAAGGTCCTGCGGTAGAATCCGTGAATCCTAATGGCAGGCGCGTTCGGAGACATTGACCGCGAAGGTAAGTGTATTTTTTAGTGTTTCCGGAACATAGAATCGAAACTGTATCTACCTACATGGTTGACATATTAGTTATAACTTTGAATGGAGTTTTGGTTGTGTGTACAAATGAAACTATGTTTTCTTGAGGTTGAAATGTATTTTCTCCTGGCTTCTGGGGCAACTGAATAAAATCTAATCCAAAGAAAATTGAGGCATTTCAAGCGATTTAGGTTGAATTCAAAATAAATAAATATGAAGTTAATTTGACAGGTAACTCTATTTTATCATGTTTGATTGTGTAAATTATAATTATGTATTTACATAAACATAAATTTTAAAATAAAACTCTCTCTGTCCCATTAACATAGTTTCTTATTGACTTCTTAAAATCAAAATTTTTAAAACTTTGATTATGATAATTTTAAATATTTTAAACAATTAAATTTTATACCATATATATTTGAAACTACTTGATTAAAGGTTTTTAAACTATATTTTTCATATTTTTATTCATAATAAAATTAAATAATAATGGGACAAAATTTAAAATTAACTAACTAAATAAATAATAGATATTTTTAATAAGATGGATTGAGTATTAATTATTATAACATTAATAATCAAATCGAACTTCAAGACATGTATCATTTGTAGGTTATAGGTACGGTGTCGTCGTGTAAACAGTTGTACCCTGAACTTTTTATGTAGGTACAATGATTCTATTGAAGTTGTTCTGTAATTATGGTGATTTCGGTGAATTTTTCTTTCAGATTTTTAAACGTAAATGAAAGAGAGAGAGAGATTTATAAATTTGTAGATAAATTAAAAACAGGGATAATAATATCTTCTTCCTTGGAGCATGAACTTTGAGCTCTCATGGCTTTGCTGCAAAACATCTTTGGCTGTTTCACAGAATCCTCAGAATCCAAATATATCTGCCATGGCGATGTTTGTGTTCTTCGGAAACATCAGAATTCTGGGAAGAAGACGATGTTGTCGTTGTCGATTAAACCGAAGCAGAGCATCCGGAAAGCATTTATAAGTTTGAACACTCAAGAAGCTATTCTTGCCTCATCGCCTTTAAACATTTATAAGTTTGAAGGCTCATTGCCTTTAAATATCATCAGCTTCTTTCTATTCCTTCGTATCTACCATCGCAAAGACCAAAATTATAAATGAAATGGATTTTGATTGGACCCGACAAGGGAAGCATTTGACGATGAGGCCCTACACATAATCTGTGACGGCATTACGGCGACCTTCAGAGGGTGCATCGGATTTGAATGCAAGCAATGAGGTCGGCAGTTCTGTCCTCAGCCTTCATCCACCGTACCGAGTCAAGCATCCGAAACAGGGAGAAGGGAGGGAAAAGAAAGAAGGAAAGAGCAAAATATAAAAAGAAAAATAATATATTTTTTAGACCAAAACTACGTTGTTTTGGTATAAATTTGATTTTTTATAATATCCAAAATGATTTAACTGTCACATCATAACCCCGTTAGAAAATTAACGATTGAGTGATAAAAAAAATTCAATGTCTAAACTTCAATGAGCAAAATGAAAAAGTTGAAAGTATAATTAATGAAATAAAAGAGAGAATAAAATTTAAAATATGGTAAGTGAAATAAAAGAATGAGTAAAGTTGAATGAGTAAGCATGTAATTTACCCTTAGGAAAATTTTAGAAAAAATTTCATTTCATGTCAGTTATTGCTGCCGTTTCATACACGAATTTCCATTTTGGGACAAAATTCACAAAAAAATTACCCCTTGTCTCCATTTCTTTCAGTCGTACTCGTGCAAACTCGTATCCGAACCTACGGGCAGAAGCTTACCACCAATATTGTGTTAAACTTGTCAGTCATATGCTTAGGAGAGAATTCAATGCATTACGAGAAAAAGTTTTGCATGAAGAAATCAAGATTGAACATACGAAGACAGAAAACCACATGACAGACAAGATGTTTGGATGACAACAAGTTTGAAAGCTTATGTCGTCAGATTGAGAATGCATTCGACGGTGATAAAAAGCCAGTAACAACTAATATTGGTACCGTCAGCCAAAACGGCGCTAACTGACCATCACAACCACATGAATCCAACAAAGCTCCGTTCTTATGTTATCTGGATTCTTTGTTTTTTTCTTAAAAGTATAAACTTCCCATTTATATTCGGAAGCGGACATGACCTTTTGAAGAAAAGATACATACTGGTGTCCCACATTCACAATTCCATATACAAATGAAAACATGCATACTATTCATTATTCAATAAAATCACAATTCTACCTTTTAATTCCCCAACAATACTATCTGCTCAATCTCAAACATCATCTCTATCAAAATTGTTCATGATAAAGATTCAAATCACAAATTTCTTATCCAATAAAAATTTCAATTTAGTAGATTACAATTTTATACCCTATAGAAATTTAACAATAAACAAAACGAAACAAAAGAAATATAACTACCAATCATCCCAAACCCAACATTCCAAACTTTGATATATTCATTTTCACTAGATATATAATCCAGATCGGGAGTCTAAAATACAACCAACTGATGTAAGAAGGATGCAATTGGTTATAATTGAAAAACTTTTTAAAATAAACTGAGAATCATTTTAAGTTGAAACCGAAAATATTATATTATCCGTAACCGATCATGTAAATTGCATAACTATTATGGCTGCAACCTAAAAAGTTTGCTAAAAAGTTACCATAAAAAAACTCATGTAACATTTTTAGTTGTAACTGAAAGTATTACTAATTGTGTAACTTTTTAGAGTAGACATGATAACACTTTACTATTAACCTTAGAGCAGGACTACCGAACCGAATCAACTACTTTAGATCTAAATTAGCTTATTATCCACATTAAATTGAGTATTACTATGTAAATTTGAATCCAAATTAAAGAAATTATTTGCCAGATACTCGAAATCCTATAAATATATTAATTTAGTAATAGAAAAGTTCAAGAAATCAGATTCCAGAATCCACTATCGAAGTCGGATAATGAAGATTTGAATCAGAATTCAGATAAATACATTGTCGATAGTAATTAAAATATTGAAATCTAGATATTATTCAAATAAAAATAAATCTATTAAATATAAACAAATATCCAATTCAGCAGTATAATAAAAAAGGAAAAGAATGAGAATCGAACCAGGAGGTCTAGAACGTTCGAGGATGATTTTTTCAGTGGAAACCATGGTGAGCCGACTCCCAACATCTTCACGCACCGCGTCGCCGAATTTCTCCCAATTCCTTCTCTCCAACGCCCGTTTATTAAAGCGAGCCTTCGCCAGTTTCCGGACTCGGGTCGTCGTCGTTATTTTCACCTTATTGCCTTCATCGTTAAACTTGTATTCGATCACTTTTTTTATCCCGTTTTCATCGGGTCCGATTACTTCCTTCGGCGGTAACAGAAAATCCAGATCGTCGTCTTCTTCAAGCTCTCCCCATCGGAGCTTGCTCGGTTCTGTCGAACGTCATGTTTGAGAACTGGATGTTTCGAGGAGAGACGAAGTAGAGAAGTGTAGAAAAGGCTTCGGTTTTATAGTCTTGTGTCGTTCGATGTTCGTGTAAAACGGTACCGTTTGAATAACACAATATGAAAAAATATTAGGGTAAAGTATATAAATAGTCTCCAAACTTTTAGAGATATTGCATTTGGTCACTCAACATTTTAAACTTATAATACAACCATCAAACTTTTAGTTCTTTTTTATTTTAGTTCCTACCGTTACCTCCCGTTGGTTTTTACTAACGTGGCATTTAACCCTGTTAACTTTCTGACTTGGCAGGCTAGCAGCTTCTTCATTCAACATGGTGGAACAAACTTGTGATTTTATGCATGGGTACCTTTTGTATTGAAGATGTGCTTTGATTAAAGATGATGGTATTTAGCATCCCATGCTGGAATGTAGGTGCTGTTTAATGGCGATATCAAGCTAATTAATCTTGTGGACAATATTTCCAGGAAAAATAGGGTAAAACAATTTCCCCAAGAAAGTAGAGAGAGCATCTAAATGTTTTTGAGAAAATAGAGAGTGAAAAATAATTCAAGAAATGGCAGGATTTTGGATTTGAGATTTCATTGAGAGTGTGTGAGAAGAAGAAGAAAGAAGGAAGAAGAAGAAGAAGCTGCCAGCTTACTACGTCAGAAAGTTAACAGGGTTAAGTATCACGTCAGTAAAAATTAACGGGAGGTAACGATAAAGATCAAAATGAAAAGGAACTAAAAATTCGATGGCTTATTGTAAGTTTTAAAAGTTAGGTCAATCGTACATTGATATGGACGTATATTATTTTTTTCACCATGATGACATAGACAAAATAATATTATATTGATGACGATTATTGACACTCAAAACAAAATCATTTTAGACACTGAAATTTAGAGGTGTATCAATTTTGTCACTAAACTTTTAAATAATTTACTTTCTCGCATTGTACTTTTCAGACGTCGTTGGCAGTCAATCGTCTCCCGTCACTTGTCGTCATTTTGCAGTTATATTGATATTAAACATTCTTATTTTATTCATTTTTCTTCTAATTAGATTAGTTTTCACGAAACTCATTTAAAATGGACGAAAATCTAATTAAAAATTTAAAATATTATTACTTTGATCTATTCAATCATAGTCTCATGAGACCAATTTTGAGATTTTTTTTGTATTATTAGAATAATATTTCTCATCGTTCGAATTTTTGGACAAACACCTCAAATTTTGTAAATCAAAGAAAGCTTAAATACTCTTAAAAGTGGTATTTTTTTATTTCGTTGATGTTAAGTGAGTTTCATGAAAAATCAATTTTAAGAGAAAAAATAAAGTGAAATACAAATGCTCTGAAGAAATAAAGTGAAATACAAATGTTCTAATATTAATCTTGTTGAGAAAGACGACCGATGATGGGTGTTGATTGGCTACCTACGACGACTAGCAAAGTACAATGCAAATAGATATGTTTAAAAGTTTAGTCACAAAATCAATACTCCTAAAAAACTCAATACCTAAAATGGCATCATAGGATAAGGGGATGTAGGATAGTAGGTTGAGAATAACTTCCGTGAGAGATCTTCATATTAAGTATTAATAGTTGTACATAAATGATATCTTTTTGTCTATGTCATCACATTGTTTAAATTTTAACAGTCAAATAGTATAATTAGAATGAAAATCAAAATTTAATACTATAATTAATAAAATTAAAAATTTAATGGTATAAAAAATATAACATCTAAAATTAAGTAATATCTTATGTTCCCAATTAATATGTATGTGCCTTTTATTGTAATAAATAAAAGTAATATATTATTACATAAATAATAATCTTGAAATGACTTTACTGATCTGATGAAATGACTATACGAATCAATATGCTTGAGGACAGTCAAAATATTTTAAAATTTATATTATGATTTGGAAGACGTGTTGAAATTATCCCTTTTATTAAGGTGTAAAGAAAAAGTACAAGTACTTATTTGTAAATAAAGATAACATAGTAAAGGTTAGGGGTGTCTTAATTAATTACACCGAAATGTTTTAAAATATATAACAGGCTTAAATGCCCAATTGCCCCTGAATTATACCATTTATATCTAATTATTCTTAAAATAATTTTCGAGACGTTTTATCCCTTCAACTATAAATTATTATCTCGTTTGTTCTATTCCATCAAATTGTTAAAAATAAATATAACTGACCAATTAGAACATGCAACACCACCCCCTTAATATTTATTTTATCTAAATAAATAAAAATATATTAAATAAAATAAAACTTATATTATACCCAAAATGCCCCCATCACCTCCACCGTAAACCAACCCCCGCCAAAAAAAAAAAAACTCTCCATTTTTTGCTGAAAGAGAAGGGAGACAGAAACCAAGATCGGCGGCAATGGATAGAGCATCGGCGGCAATGAAAGAGAAGGGGTGAGGTAAAATATTTGGGGACAGAAGAAGAGTGAGTAGTGGGTGTCAGTGGCCGGATCCAAAAATTAAAAAATAAGGGTCTAAAAATTTTAATACTCTTCTTTTCAATATAATGAGTTTCTTTTTTTTTCTTAAACATTTAATATATTGAATTATATTGAATATTTAATCTAAAATAATGGGTGTGCATTTAGCCCCATTGTGGCCATATGCATCCGCCCCTGGCGGGTGTGAGGGGAGGTTGGTATTGGATCCAGAAGAGGGCAGTGAGGAGAACTGTGAGTGTGTGAAAGAATTTCACTTTCCTTTCTTTGTGTTGACACGTTTGACTTCTTTATCCTTTACTCCCAGAGTTCCTTTTTCTTTTCTCCAGTTATTTATTTGCTCTATCATTAACATCATCATCCTTTTAACTTTTTTCTCTAGTTTTTGTTTGAATCTTGCAAGCACCTTCCTTGTCAGCATCACTTGCATCTTTAGATTCTTTGTTTTGGGAGACGGGTCTCTAAATTAGGCGATTTTTCATTCAAGTTTGCTGCCTGCTGCTGCTTCACTGTGCTATTTTTACTTCTTATTTAGTATGGCGGGTTTCCCCCTCCGGGTTTCATTCCATTTGAGCAGATACCCCTTTTTAATTGAAGAAGAAGAAATCTTACTATTTTTTTTATAGCTTGTGATGTGGATTTGAATTAGTTATGTTTAAATTTTGTTTATATATATAATAGTAGGGAAACAAAGGGTTTTGCTTCATTGGAAGAAGTTTTGGTATTTATTCCTATTTTAGCTTGATTCATAGACAGTGAAAGAGTTCTAGATTTAGTATGTTATGGGAACTGATCACTATTCAGCCAGTGTCATGCATGATACCAAGAGTAAGACTGTGAGGGAAGAAAAATCATCTATACAAGTTTCGATTCTTCGATTGTTAAATGTGATGGCTTGTTGCCAACAAGCTACTGCTTCCCTGGCAAGACTTCCTGTGAATTTCAAGTCGGTCAGTATCGAGTCTAGGGTTCCAGCCTTGTGAGTGTGAATCCTTGCCCCCGTCCCAAATGGTTGCAGCATTTGTAATGCTTGTTCTATGTTTCTATCGTTTATAGGTGGCTAGTAAGTAGCTTAGAAAACAGCCATTTTCCAGCTTGGTTTACGGTGGAGGTGTGGGGAGGGGAGGGGCATTTTTCATTTTTATTTATTCAGATAAAAATTAAATATTAAGGGTTGATGTGCGTGTTCTAATTGATAAGTGAGATTTATTTTTAACGGAATTGACAGAATGGGACAAACAATCATATATCTCTGTAAAACGTAAGAGTATTCATATTACAAATATGACTAGAACTGTTCGTTTTTCATCATAAGTTTGTGATTTACTTTTTGATGCAGCAAGTAAGGAAAATAATTCTTAATTGTTGGTATCAAAAATAAAGCAACTGATTCGTGGCGCGAGCTGCATTAAGGGGTGATGTGCATGTTCTAATTGGTCAGTGAAATTTATTTTAACGTAGTTAACAGAATGAGACAAATAGAATAACAATTTATACTTTAGGAAGCAAAACTTCCGAAAAATACTTTAAGGCAACTCGGTACAAAAGCATTTAAGCCTATATAACACAATAAAATAAAATAAAGAAAGTGGGCAATCTCTGTCCGCGGAACAACCAAGAAAAATGTCAGTTGAGTGTATGAATTGCTCGCCGTATATTTTCTCAGCTCTCCAATCTCAATCTCAATCTCATCACTCCATCTTCACTTCTCAACCCTTCATTTCACTTTCCCAATCCTTTCATTCATTCAAATCTAAATGGCCAAAGGTAATTTTTATTTTTTTGCATAAAAATCCAATACATATATATTTATTTTATGATTTTTAGTTTTGTTATGTTGCAGGAGGATCGATGGAGTCTGTGGCCAATCGATACGAGTCAACGTTGGATGTGTTGTTGTCGTTGATAACGAAAAGAAGTCTTGCCGATAAGAGCAATAAAGGGGATAGCTTCTACTTGCTTTTTGATTACTTGAAAGTAATTTTTTTGTTCTGTTTTTGATTGAGTTGTTTTTCAGAAATTTTGTTTTTACGAGCTTGGAATTAAGCTGTTTTTGTTTATTGGGTTTTAGATTTTGGAATTGGAAGATGCGATTTCAGAGTTGAAAATCATCCATGTTGCTGGCACTAAGGGAAAGGTATTGGAAATTTTCTTTCCCTGGATATCTCTTTTTTTTAAAAATAAAATAAAATAGAAACTTTAATAATCTTTTCCTGTTGCTTTTCTCTGTATGCTGCATTTGTCTATAATTTTGGCTAATTTTCGGGTAGCTTACATTCTTTTTTGGTCACATTGGGCTCCAACTATTTTGGAGTCGAGTTAGGTTGACCCTCTGAAGTGGGAAAATGTTTCCAACCAGAGATTTAAATTGCGGTTGTGGTCGCGTTTGCAGTTATGTTGCGGTTCTCGTGATTGCAGCAATATCAGGTGCTATTGCGGGGTCATTGCTAGTATCACAGTTGTGCAATAATGGTTTCAGATGGAACCTTTACAGCTATATAACGGCATTTAAATCCCTACTCCCAACACCTATTTTATGCATTAAACTTGAAACCGAGACTTGCATAAGGGGTCCTGGGCCCTTTACTGCACTGCTTAGGCATTAGTGTTATTTTTGTCTAGCTGCCTTCGGTGAAACATATTTCTTCTATCTTGTTTGTAAACTGCATATGAATTGTTGTACGCATTCTTTCTTCATTTGTTAAATTGAAAAGGGATCAACATGCATGTTTGCAGAATCTATATTACGTAATTGTGGGTTTCGAACCGAACTTTTCATGTCTCCACACCTTATAGATGTTCGTGAAAGGTTTCGATTGGATGGGTTAGTGTTCAAATTTGCTAGTATGTCTGTTTGATTCATTGTACGTTGGTAGTTAAGTTATTATTATTGTTTTTTTTAGCTTGGCAGTTTGCATTTTCTAGAATCTGGCGAACCTATGCTATCTAGTATTTATAATTTTAGGTATAAATAGTTCTGTAACTTTCTTTTCTTTCCTGGCTGCTTCAGTGTGGAAATACGTGAGGAGAAATTTATGGAATATTTCTGGTGGTGCTATGATAAGCCGAAGGTATGTCTGCAGTAGTGTTTCACACTGATTTTCTATGAACTTCTGTTCGGGTCTTCTGCAATTATACATGGCCTTCTTTTACATTATTTACCGGGTTTTGTTGACCAGTACTATTTATCATTGAACAAAAAGTGTTGTCTTTCATTTTGGTTTTTCCCTCGAACAATGTGTTTAATCCTGTTGACCTTTTGTTCATTGATTTGCAGGAAAAAACCAGTGATGATGTACCAATGCCTACGTTCTTTCAGTTCCTGGCCTTGCTCGCCTTTAAGATATTTTCAGCAGAGAAGGTTTGATGTGTGTTACATCCTTCTATACAAAGCCATTTTCCCGTGTTGCTTCTTCCATTTCACAAGCACCCTCTGCTAGTGAAGCAAAAATAAATATTACCTTTAAATTGTCTATGCAGGTCGATGTTGCTATTCTGGAGGTTGGCTTGGGTGGAAGGGCCGATGCAACTATCGTGGTATGTTTCCTAATTTAGTTCACAAATAGTCTGCCAAGCAAAGCATGTCATTTGTGGTCACCGAGGTGCTGAAATATAATGCCAGTGCTTATCTTTTTCCAATTTTTGTCAGCATGTGTTATTTTTTTCAGGTTCAAGCACCTATTGTGTGTGGTGTATCTTCCCTCGGGTATGATCATATGGAGATTTTTGGTTAGTGTTATATATATTACCTCAGTTAATTGCTATTAAATAATGGTCTACAAAAATATGGCTCATAAATGTATCATAGTTAATATAAATGACGTATAGTTTTTTAAAATTGTTGAATAAGATCTTTGAGAGACAAAGAAGAATTTTAATTTGTATTGCATTATTTTTAAAACCATGCAGTAAATTCATAACATCAATGATTTTCTTGGACCTCATGTTGGAAACTATATTTTCATTACATCTTTGAGGTTTCATTATCCGGAGCACTTGAAGTTTTAATCTTAAATAGAGAAAATCTAAATTATGCAGAATTAGGTGATAGTAGAGTTAGACCTTTTTTAGTGTTGTCTATATGGTAGTCAAAATACCGTACCGATATCGGCTGTACTAGTCTTAAACTGGTGCCATGTAGTTTAAGTTCTGTACGGGTAAATTTTTGGTTGTCTATCTGCTTCCTTGATTTAGACTATGAAATCTGCTTAGTGTCCCTATACCAACTTTCTGAGCTCCGAGAAATAGTTGTGAATTTTTGTCATTTGATGTATCCGTATATGTCAGCTACTGCTTTCAGAATAATTCAAGTTAATGCTAAAGATTTTGCTTTCTTTTATTTTCTGGATGGCCATAAACAGGAAATACTCTGGGGGGAATTGCTGCGGCAAAGGCTGATATATTTAAGGTGTTTTTACTTTAAGAACTATATTGATTTAAAGCATATGATAAGAGTCTGTCTCCGTGTTGTAACATAATTTAAATCTATCTCCAGTTTTTGTTTGTACCTTTTCAAATGCAGCATGAGATACCAGCCTTTACCGTACCTCAACCTGATGAGGCAATACAGGTTCTTGAAGAGAAAGCTTCAAAGTTGAATGTAAGTTGCATAACTCTTTCATTTCTGAGTTCCCTTAAAAAGATATTCACGACTCAATTTGTATTCAAATTCTGGATTTTGCGTTGTTCGAGAAGACATAAGCTATGCTAGTCTGAAGACATGTTCTTCACAGGTAAAACTTCAAGTGGCGCATCCAATAGATGCAAGTTCGCTCAATGATCTGAAGCTTTCACTTGATTGCGAACATCAATATTTAAATGCCGGTCTTGCCGTCGCACTGTGTACTGCTTGGCTTCAGAGGATTGGTCATCCTATCAGCAATTTCATTCAAACAGTGGGTTCTATTATTACACTTTCTTTGCATTCCAGCTACTGTTTGCTTAAATGTGATTTGTTTCCTCGGTTGGAATAGGGTCCATTACCTGAACCATTTATTAAGGGCCTAACGACAGCAAGTTTGCAAGGGCGGGCTCAGATTGCCCGTGATCAGTTAACCGATATTGAAAGTGTCGGAGATCTAGTTTTTTATTTGGATGGAGCTCACAGTGCTGAAAGTATGGAAGTTTGTGCGAGGTGGTTTTCTCTTTTCACTAAGGATGACAATCACCAAACAAACCTGAATTTTGAGGCACAGCAGCAGACGTTCGAATGATCTGAGGATACTGCGCAGGTAGAAAAACCTGCTTTGTTCCACAATAAATTTCCACAGTTTTTAAAATTTATACGTAAAAGAGAGTATTTATCCTTATGGTCATTGTGTTGTCGATGATATTCTCATAACTTGTGTATTTGGTCTCATTATTTCCAATATTTAAGCTTTTCTATTTTATTTTGGTGCTGGCTTGTATTTGCTTATGAGTTTATAGTATTAAGGATAATCTAAACCTAGGAGGGTTTCGGGTTTTCAGAAAGCTTTAGAACTCCGAATTTTAACAATTGAGTTTATAAAACTCTTGAGGCGAGAATAAAACATATTTTGAATATTCCTTGAACTGTAAACTATTCACATTTTTCTAATATATATGCGTGTACATCTGATTTATATTTTTTGTGCTTTGTTTTATGATGAATTTCTGATCTTCAAGCTGTGAAGTGTAAACTAGATTCAGGCTGCATCTTGCTGATGGTGGACTAAAGTTTTTGAGATCTATTTGAAGATTCTGCTGTTCAATTGTATGTCGGTACGAGATCCACAGTTGCTTCTGCCACGCTTGATGAGGACATGTGCTAGCCATGGTAATTACGCCAGTTAGAGGCCTGTTTAGATGTGTATTCTTGTATAGGATTTTATATACTTGTGATGGAAAGCATCATAGATGCATTTGAAGTTCATGAAAAACCGGTATTTATGGGGAATGATTATGTTCAACTGCTTTAATCCTATGTTGCCCTTATTTAGTCTAAACAGATATGTTCCATTTTTTTCTTCTAAAGTTTTTCCATATATTTGGATGGTTCTTGGAGGGTTATATCTTCATACTCATGTCTGGATATATGTTCGACATGGATGTCCGACATGGGTTACTTTAAGAAAAAAATTATATTCTTCTTTGTTCATTGGATTGAATAAAAGGTAAGATTCATCTTGACAAGAAGAAACTTCATATCAGGAAGCTTTCCTGGACAGAAATTTATATCCTATTTTTCTTACAATCTGTTGATCATTATTTCAGGTGTCCGTTTCGACAAGGCTCTCTTCGTTCCAAACATATCAGTGTATCACAAGGTTGGATCCCATAAATTACCTACAGTCGATCCTCAAGTCGATTTGTCATGGCAATTTGGTCTTCAAAGAGTGTGGCAATTTGGTCTAATACATGGCATCTTATTTTTCGAAATTCATAGTTTCTGAATTCTGTTGAATTTGTAATTTCAAACTAATGAAGACCGCAATCCTTTTGACGTAAAAAGTTTTATTCTTTCTCTATATTTTTATTTCTAATGTTCGGTTCAATTTATGATGATTGTTTCCTTCATGTACTAGGAGAGGAGGCCAGTAACACGCATCAAGTTTGTGAAGAAGTGAGAGACAATACAATGAGCGCCGGGTGTTGTAAAAACAGTTTGGTCTTTTCTTCTCTATCATCCTCTATAAAGTGGCTCAGGGATACCGCCCAGAAGGATCGATTTGTTCAATTTCAGGTAATGCTTGAGATTTTAAGCTCGCCGTTCCCAATATTTGCATGCCTTCTGTATATGACAAGGCTGGAGTACTTCAGATCGAGTTCATGGCTATGTTACTTTAGAGTACATTACGGATTTTAACTGATTTTTTAGTTGTTGAAAGTGTAGCTCGTAAAACCTTGTAGATTTTTAGAACACGAAGAGCTATGCATGTATCGAGTAATGAGCGACTCTTTGTTCCTCCAAAAGATTAGGTTTTTTAATCGAACAGTACCTGATCGATGAATGTTGAACTTGGTGTATATTTCAATGTGTGTTCTACAAGTATAAATGCTTTATATGTTTTTTGTAGTCATACTCCATTTATACTCATTTTTAGCAGATCTTATCGACCAAGTATAGAGGTCGTGGTTCGGTTGCAACATTTTCTTTAATGCTTACGACTCGCTTCTTGTGTTTCTCTTGGGGTTTCTAATTCCCTTTTTCTGGTTGATTAGGTCCTTGTCACCGGTTCCGTGCATCTCGTCGGCGATGCCTTGAGATTAATCAAGAAATGAGGCCGAATCTCTCCCTATGTGCTCCTTGTTCTTCCGACATCATTCACTTAACATAGACAGCATTGATTCACTTTCTTTGCTGAGAGAGGCCACTTATCGACGATCCTTGACTGCTTGTTAATGGCTTCCGAGCAGCCGATTTTTCGAGGGTTTCTTGTAAACACTTGCGTATGTGAGATCCTAAATCGGCATAACTTTGATGAGCAAAGGAATGATTGTTTTGAAACATAATGAGAGAAATCCAACAAAACATTGCAATTCATTTAGATGGACAAATTAACAAATGAAGTAGGGGCTGAGAGAATCGTCTCGATCATAGGCTTTTATAATATTCAATTCAGATGAATCGACCAATGAATCGGATATTAATGATTATGCAAAAACAATCAAAATATTTTCATGTGTACCTAAAAAGATCGCTTCACTCTACGAAGAACAACAAGCGATTTTATTTCTATTTTTGTTCTTCTTAGAGACATCGATATTGGTTCCTCGAGGAAGGCTCGTAGCTGAAGTTTCTTGCCCTGCCAAAGATCTTCTGCTCAGTATTTGATAAATATCGAGCAACATCTTTTGAAAGGCTTTCTCGATATTGGTAGCATCGAGTGCCGATGTCTCCAGGAACGACAGACCTTCTTTGTCGGCAAAGCTCTCAGCGTCTTCCTTCGACACTGCTCGGAGATGGTTGAGATCCGATTTGTTGCCAGCCATCATGATTACGACGATGTTTGAACCGGCATGGTCTCGCAGTTCTTTGAGCCATTGCAGGGTGTTGTTAAAGGTTTGACTCTTGGTTATGTCGTAAACGAGAAGTGCCCCGACAGCACCCCTATAGTAAGCACTTGTGATTGCTCGGTATCGTTCCTGACCGGCCGTGTCCCATATCTGTGCTTTCACCGTCTTCCCTTCTACCTGAACAAGTAAGGCGAGACAACTTGGATTTAAATGGCGTTAGTCGATACATTTATGGTTGTGTACAAAATCAAACCTGAAGCGTTCTTGTTGCAAATTCAACACCGATAGTAGACTTGGAATCCAAGCAAAACTCATTTCTTGTATATCTTGAAAGGATGTTGGATTTTCCGACACCCGAATCTCCGATCAGTACAATCTTGAATAAATAATCGTATTCGTGGTTTACTCTATGTGCCATTTATTTTTCTTTTATCGAATCTCAAACCTGCTAGATGAAAGAAAACGAATAAACACTCTCGAACAATTCTAAAAGCGATAATAATCCGAAATCCTCTAAGAAGTTAAAAATGAAAATTCATAAGATGAAGTGCGAAGGTAGGAGAGAGATTAACCATAAAGAGATTATTAATATTCGATTATTGGTAAAAATGTGATTAGTGAATTTCCAGGTTTTTGGTGATTGTTTTGTGTGAAATTTTTTGTTCTCCATAGCCAAAAACAGAAAAAAGAAACGAGTGGCAATGCACATATACCGGTCCTTAACTAGGAGTTAGGGGTGCAGGCAGAACTTGTATTTAGAGGGTGTCAAAATTGTATTATTAATTTTTGGGGCTAAATTAAAATTTCACAAATTTTACGATATTAAACTGGAATTATCTATTTTTATGACCAATGCACCTACATGAGTGTAATATAGTGCGTTAATTTTACATTAAAACAAAAAAGAGATTCTAAAGTTTGAAAGCAGTACGCTGCACATTTTGTTATACATGTTTTTTTTAAGAAAGAACAATGATTTTGTAACAAGTAATATTCAGAGTAATTTTTTAACTATCTGATTTAATTTTGAGATTACAGTAAGCGTGGTAGTCAAAATAGATCAATTATGGATGCGTATTTATGACAACGAACACATCATAAGATGCTATAGTGAAGAATATCTTGCCCTATTTGTGGCGGTCCAAAATTATAAATTTTGATCTCCAAAAGAATTTAATACTCTTTTTTCAACAAAAAGGTATACATTTTTTTCTATTTATTTTAATATATTGATCTATATTTAATTATCCATCTAAAACAATAAGTGTGTCGCATAAATCAATTGATCATAGCGGTTAAATGTTGGTTGTTATTTTTAAAAGTTTCAAATACGAGCATTAGTAACCATAAATTATTTTAATGTTCATTGTTAAATAATTAAAAATATTTAAAATAAATACTATTATTTGTAATTATCCTAAATTAATCACCCTAGAGCTAAATGCGTCTGTCCCTCTGTCCCGCGTTTCAAAGAGGGAGACAGGTTGAGGGTGACAAACAATTTTTATTTAGTCATTTTTAGTTCATGTACTTTTCAACTTTGAAAATTTGATCCCGGCTCATACAGTATCCGCTAAATACTATTAGTTTGGGTATTATGTGTAAATTATAAATTTAATTCATATTCTCTAATATAATCGTTTTTTTTCTCTATAATTGAATCATATTATCTGTAATACCATTTCGGATCATAAATAAAAGTTTATAATTCAAAGAGTACAAATATTAAAATGATCAAACTAGAAAATAAAGACTAAATCCATAACCTACACTGAATAAGGACTAATGGCATAAGTTGACCCATGCTTTGGGTAAAGCCAGCAAAGATCGTGTCTCCTGCACTATTTGACCGCAACTTTGAGAGTTAAGATGCCATTGTTATTCTTATTTGAATTGGCATGTTCGATTAATAAAATTTAAATTCTAATTATTCTAAAAAATTTCGTATTGTAAACATACATAATAATTAATGAAAACATCACTTTCCATCTTCAAATAAATGTATAAAAAATAAGAATTACACGCTGATTATTTCTAATTTCGCAATGGATTAAAGCCAAATGGCATATTATTCAAAGATTAGATTGCTTTTAGTTTTGACAGTTGAAAACTTCTTTATACGAGTGTTACCGTTCTTTTGTGTGTGTATATATTGTATTCATGTTTGTTTCAATGGAAGGCCAAAGATGATATCTTCTTCATTGTCTGGTCTTTCATGGCCTTATCTCGGCTCTTCTTGCGACCACCGGTGCGTCTCAATCCGATTCAAAGCTATATATTTTACTCGGATTCAATAGAAATATGTTTAATATAGATGTATTTAATTTTGTTTTTTAAGTTTTCATGTTTGAATTTGTTTTAAGTTATTTTTATATAAACTTAAATCTGAATGTCACTACGAAAATATGTTGGGATCTATTTATACCGTGATTTTTTTTTACACAGATTTAAGACTGTTGGATGAGTGAAAATATAAGGCTGAGATTAACTCATTATCTTTTTCCCGGTAAATATATTCTCATTTTATTTGGTTAATTGTCTATTTCCACTCATCTAATAGGGTAAAGTCAAGAAATTTCTCCTTAAATGAGAAAATTGTTGTTTGGTTCCTTAAAAGCTTTTTAAGATACAATTTAGTATAAAGGTAAATTTCATCTAGGTCCCCCTAAATTTACAAAAATGTAGTATGATCCTTAAAATATTATAAAGATACACGTTAATATAATGCAAGGAAACAATTAGCTACCTAAAGACCTTATAATTCAGTAATTCCCCCTATTTTTTTATTCGCTTCGCCTTTTATCATTCAAAGCTTCTTTTACTACTCAAATTCAGATGTGAGTTTCGTAGGTAGATATGTTCAAAATTTCTTGTCATATAATTTTGATATTTTTTTTATATTGGTAATCTAATTTTACATTTCTAAAATTTTAATAAAGTCCTTTAACTCGTACAGTCTAATAGAAAACCGTGCATCCATCCTTATCCTTACCTTGTTTGTTCGTATTAAAAAATGTGTCAAACATGAATATTAAACCTCAAAATTTGCAGAGCTATGTTGTATACATGGGCAATTTGCCTAAAGTTGGGAGTTTAACAGCCTCACTTCATAACAGCATGCTACAAGATCTCTTTGGCAGGTACATAAATTAATAGTAAATTAATCAATAAGCCATGTTATTCAAATTCAATATTTTTCTTAAATATATTTTTTTATAAAATAAGAATATATTTTTATTTCAAATCTTTGAGTTCAGATAATATAAGACTTGTTGGATCATTCAAGATAATATAAGACTTGGAGTCCAACAAGGATGAAATTAAAACCTTTGTGAACCATTTGTATAATGTAATGGAATCAGTAATTCCATTACGATATCGGTGCTCCGTAACTACAAGAGAAGCTTTAACGGGTTTGTGGTGGAGTTAACGGAGGACGAAGCACGGAAAATCGCCGGTGAGTGAGCATGATTTCTTTAATACCATCAACTCACCTTGTAAAGATTTAAATCTATATTTTGGGCAAGGTGAATTTCACGGAAAATGGATAATAGCTTATGATCGTGGATTGAGTACGGATCTTCATCTTTTTCTTTTTTTGAAAATGTTTTCTAACTTTCAACACACATTTTTTTCCTACTAGGATTCAAACTCTTAGAAATAGGATAGAATTCTACTAAGATTTAAATTTCTAAAGATAGGATCCACAAGCACTATAAATAGCCATTGTAACTCACCATTGTAACACACGATTTACACACAAAACATAGAGGAAAGTACGGGAAGATACAAATGCAAAACTATTGTAAATGATTCGAAAATGAAATAAAAGGTAGCATTTTCTTTTTTTTTCTTTTGCATGTGCACGTTATTTTTCTTGAGATTTGGTTCGAATAACCCAAAACGTGGGTTGCGCCGATGACCAAAATGGGTGGGGTTTCGAAGTTTCGAACCTAGATCTACCCCGAGACTTATTTTTAAAAACCGATTTGATTTTCGGTTAAAGGAGGGGAAGTGCTTTTTAAAAATTTATATTAGTTCCTTTATTTATTATATGGATATTTTATTCATTTATTTTTATTATTCATGTTATTATTATATATATATATATATATTAAATTATTTTCATTTATTTTTTACTATATTTTATTATTATTATTATATATATATATTTCTTTAATATTTTACTTATAAATCTAATATTACTATATATAATTATTACTTTACTATTTTTTTTCTTATCTTACTTATTTATTTTATTTATTTTATTTTTTCCCTTGTATCTTATTTGTTTTCGTTACCTTGTTTATCTAACACATTTCTCGATTTTTTAAAGGATATTTTCAAATCAATCAAGGGTAAGTAATTAGGATCGAAACTTTACCTTTTAATTTAACTTGTTATTTTTCTTAATTAAGACAATTGGAAATTACGTAGTACCGAAAGGGCGGCTCAAGGGTGCTAATCTTTCCTTGACCGTAACCGACTCCCGAGCCCGACATATTTCTGGTAAGACGCAGATCAGGTAAGAAATAGGGTATTCGATCAACCCATTTATTTTTAAATAAATGATCGGTGGCGACTCCAATCCACATTTTTCTAAGTCGAAGCCCAATCCCGGGCACAACCGAAAGACGGTTGCGACAGCTTGGCGACTTTGCTGGGGACGATAAGTGAGTCAGGCTAAGGTAATTTACAATTGTCTTTTTAACGAAAAGGGTAAGTTTAAATTTTAAGGTAATATTTCGATCATTTTTACTTACTTTTGATTATTTTCGAGTAAATAGTTGGACTAATCATTTTTTCATGATTTCAGCCTTCAAAGTTTTCTTTTTTTCATCTAAAGGCTCTATACCCGAGCTCCGAACCCGTTTTAAGTGGGGTGAAAGCGACGCATTCGTGTGAATTTATTCATCGTATGGGCCTAGCAAGTAACCTTCGGGATTCATATACTTTATGCCTTCGTGTGAATTTATTCTCCGTATGAGCATAAGGGAATGTGTCCTCTCGAGTTTAACTTAGTTCACACAAGCTTGTGATGGGTTTAGGACTAAAGGGCTGGTAAGCCCAAGGGGGCACCAGCAAGGAGAACTCGGGTACCTTTTTTTAGAACCTAAACCCGAAGACTATAAGGAGTTAGGGCCCACCCCAAGACCTCATTTCAAACCCTAGGATACCAGAATTATTTCCTGCTTTACTTTCTGTTCAAAGCATGTGAACTAGAAATTTATGCGGTTAGGACTTGTTCAAAACCAACTTACGGGATAGAGATCATGTCCGGGTAGGAATAATAAGCATGAGGGATAGATATCATGTGAGGTAGGATTTTTCATTTTTATTATTTTGATTTACCTCACTAACTCTTTTTGTTTTTGTTCTCTTTTATTTTGTTTTCATCACCTGCATCATTTAAAAGAGGTGTTGATCTACCAAAAATGTGTTTGTTACACAAAATAATCTGAATTAATGGACAAAGGTGTTGTAATACAAGAGACTAAGAACCCCGAGGTACGACTATAGTCCGAGAAGACTCAGAAAGAAAAGGGAGGCAACCTTCAAGAAAACTATGTGTCAGAGTTGGTTAGGTACGCATCTATCAGCCTAAAACAGAACAATGTGCAGGAGCTTCGAGATATCTAGGACAGTTGGAAGAATGATCGGAAACAGAAGTTAAGCCAACGGTACGGTGACATTGCACTTTTACTTCACGTTAGGATTGATGAGCCCTTGATTAGAGCCATGGTCCAATTCTGGAACCCGGGATACAGTTGTTTCACTTTTAACTGGGAGGACATGGTACCTACTATCGAAGAATACACAACACTGCTACACTATGAAAACATCAAACTAGGGCGAGTCTACGTTAAGCACACCAAAAGTCAGCCTTTCAAGAGTACACTGGCCAGAGACGCAACCATCCGAGATTTCCTAGATCAAGTACAGAAGGCAGCCCATCATCTTCATGGCTTGGCAAGGGAAGCCGGAGTGGTTCGACAAGGTATTCAACCAGTAACGGATGAAGGCAGAAGACTTGTCAATCTACTAGAAGCTATTCAGGGTTTAGATGATTTAATCCGAGTGTACCTTTGATTGTTTTTATGTCTCTTACAAGATAAGATATTTTTGTCTGAATAAAGATTATTTATAATAATGAACACTTTTTCTGGATCAGTGCCTCTAAGCTACATACATCATGCATTGCATATTTTGCATTCTATATCTCATGTTTATTTCTATATTTTCCATGTTTTTACATTCGTATTAACAAACAGAACATGTCTCAGAAAGCGAAAGAGAAAACACCAAGTCTACCACTATAGACATTAAATATACATCATCCGCATAACACCCACTTGAAAAAGAAAAAAACAAATGGAGGCCAGAATGGCTCAAATCGAGGAGAACATGACAAAATTGCAGAAAGAACTTGAAGATAAGATAAACCAGATTAGTCTGAGTACTCTGAATAAAATCATGAAGAACCAAGAATATTTGGTTGATCAGATCGTTGCCAAGTTAGTTGGCTTACAACAGACCAGTGCGCTTGGGGCAGGTTTACCGGAAGGGATAACTATACCACCTACCCCACAAGGGGTTGTCTCACCTGAAATCTTACCTGGATTACATGAGGACTCATATGCTATCAAGGGGAAAGCTATATCTGGTGCAAATATACAAGCTTCCGCGACCAACACTCATCCGAAAGGCTATCATGTCCCGGATTTTGACGAGGAGGATAAGGAAAAGAATATGGAAAAGAAGATCAAGATGTTAGAAGATCAAATGAAGATGGTCCAAGGGGACCATGATGATTATGGAGTGGATACAATGGAGCTGAGCCTGGTTCCAGATTTGGTGCTTCCACCAAAGTTTAAAGTTCCTGAGTTTGAGAAGTTCGACGGGAACAGCTGCCCTTCAGCCCATATCACTATGTTCTGTCGGAAGATGACATGATATGTAGGGAATGACCAACTCCTGATCCACTCCTCCAAGAGAACATGTCCGGTTCAGCTATCCGGTGGTACAACCAGCTCAGTCGAACTCATATCAAGACATGGAAAGACTTAGCCAAGTCTTTCTTGGAACAATACAAGCATATCAACGATATGAGACCAGACCGAGTTATGCTACAAAGCTTGAAGAAAAAGCACAATGAAAGTTTCCAACAATACGCACAGCGTTGGAGGGATTTTCCTGTCCAAGTTCATCCACCATTGGATGAAAATGAAATTAAAAAGCTGTTTTTACAGACCCTGAAGGCACCTTATTTCGGGCGCCTGGTGGCAATTACATCGGGAACTTTCTCAGATCTAGTTATGGCTGGTAAGATGATCGAGCCAGCTATAAAATAAGGAAAAATTGAGGGAGATATCAACAATGTCAGTACCTACAACGCCAACAAAGGTGTAACGGTCTCAAGTCCAAAAACTGTTGCAGTTGTACCTTCTAGTACTTCTAAACAAACTCAGAGAGGACCAAGGAAAAAAAAGATTTGCATCAGTCCAATCCCAATGACATATGAGGAGTTACTCCCAACGCTAGTTGAGAAAAATCTTGTGACTCTAGTTCAATCCAAACCTAGAGAGGCCCCATATCCTGAAGGTCATGATATTAACGTCGTATGCATCTATCATATTGGGAGCTCAAGGCACACCACTGAGAATTGTGGGGCATTGAAACGTAAGGTCCAAGATCTGATCGATTCAGGGGCATTCACTTTCAATATGTAATGGGGCATTCTGATCGAGAGTCATATGGGGCATCCATTAGGAATTTTTTTGCATTATCAAGTATATCATCTTGTTTGAACTTGTTTTTCTTTCGTACTTCTTATGCGTGAACATTTTTAAGTCACTTGACGTTTAAACATTTTAAATAAAATGCTTCCTTCTTAGGAGATGAGCAAATTTTAATCTTGAATTCCTTGAATATCACCTCAATTAAAAACTGTTTAATAATTGAGGTTGTAAATCTTTGACAAATGACAAGATTGAACCCTGCAAAACAAAGACCCCTTGGTCCTAATTTAAAAGATACATCAGACTACATATTTTTCTCTTACCGAGCTAAGTTTTCTCTTCTCATGAAGAGTCCATCTAAGGTTTGGTATTCAGACACGTATTAAGAGCGAATAGAATAGGGCAACTAGCACATGAGATTGCAAAACTAATTGGTTTATACCCTTGTTTATGATGTTCAGGGATGATAATGATCTCCACAGATGGAATAGTCGAGTAAGCAAATCTAGTTTAGGTCAGTTGTTTGGAAATTGAACTCTAAAGATGAGATCCCTTGACTTTCAAAAACACCTAGACTATAACAGGTTCTTCTTGACAATCTTACGAAATTAAATCCGTAAAACTGAGCTATTCCATTAAGGCAATTGGTTATAGAAGAAACTCGAAAGCCCTGGCTTTATGAATAGATTATGTTCAAACTATGACACTTCTCGGACACTTGGCAATTCGGTGTTTGCTCCACTGCTTTTGTCAGGCCAAAGACTTTGTGATGAGATGAACCCTTCAGTGATTTGTCCCTCTAAAGCTGAGCTATTCCACTAAGGCAATTGGTTATAGAGGAAACTCGAAAGCCCTGTCTTTATGAATAGATTATGTTCAAACTATGACACTGCTCGGATACTTGCCAATTCGGTGTTTGCTCCACTGCTTTTGTCAGGCCAAAGACTTTGTGATGAGACGAACCCTTCAGTGATTTGTCCCTCTAAAGATGAGCTATTCCACTAAGGCAATTGGTTATAGAGGAAACTCGAAAGCCCTGGCTTTATGAATAGATTACATTCAAATCATGACATTGCTCGGACACTTGGCAATTCGGTGTTTGCTCCACTGCTTTTGTCAGGTCAAAGACTTTGTGATAAGATGAACCCTTCAGTTAAACCTGATAAAAGTGATTATAAGCTGTCCCTATAAAGCAATTGGTTGAACGCCCCGACTTTATAGATTCGGCTAGCCAGACAATGGCAAAACAAATCAAATTCATCTAAAAAGAAATTTTTGGTAATAATAGACTAAGGGAGTTGAGAAACACCTGTTATAGTCAAATTCACATGAGCACTCAAGAATTTCATTTTTTATATCGATATTTATGCACTACCTTTGTTAGAAGAGCTTACGAAACTTGAACAAATGGAAGATTTCAGAGAACTGAAACAGAAGTGTTCTGAAAGGTCTAGTCATTGATTATGCTAGTTGTGTCATTTTGTTCGCCTCTGATCAAAATACCAAATCAAGAAAGAAGGGCATGCCATGATCTTCACGATAACCAAATCGATGAAACAAACCCACCTCTAGACCAACTTTTCGATCTTGATATTTGTCAAATATTTGCAGCTATCAAAGATTAAAAGAGTGTTTGATTCTTTTGATATCCAATGAACTCATGTTTTATGATTTGCTTCAATTGTGAAACCTAGAAAGAGGTAACTTTTTCAAAAGTTCTTTTTTGATATTTTTCAAAATTTTGAAAATTTGAAAGAAGAAAAGCATTTTCAAACAAGATAAGTTCTCTGGAAGCATATATTGGAATTCAACAAATATCGCTCCGAAGCTCAAGATCGAAACAGAGGCAAAGGAAACCATCTTTGGGGCAAAATTTGATAAGGGAAGGAAAAATTGTCTTGAGGTCTGCAAGAGTACACCCTGGTGGAAATGAAGACAAATTAAGTCAGAATGAAGACTGCACACGCAGCCATTCCCCTCACATCTCAACATATACATCAATACGTACATACATGACGCATGAAATTCGCATCTTTGAATTCATCATCATGAGCAATAAAAACCTTGATTTTTCATCCCTTGAGGGCAAATTCAACAGCAAATAAATTTCATTTGGGCATACATCAAGCATACATCATCAGGATAGTTACATCAATATACATTTTACAGATCTTTCAGGAGAAGATGAGATTAAAAGCCAACTCGACAGATTGAAAGATCGACATTCATCTCCAGATTCAACATTTCCAATATAAACTGTCTCACTTAAGACAGTCTCATTTAATGCAGATGATTATCTCACTCAAATTTGTTTTTCTTAAAATATACTTTGTCTCACTTGAGACTGTTTTTCTCAAAAGAAGATTTATTTCACTCAAGATCGTTTTTCTTAAAACAAGATTTGTCTCGCTTGAGACCGTTTTCACTCGAAAGAAGGCATTTCATTTCACTCAAGGCTGTTTTTTTTAAAGAAGATTTTATCTTGCTTGAGATAGTTTCCCTCAAAACAGAAAATTTTGTCTCCCTTGAGACAGTTTCTCTTGAAAACATTTCCCTTGAAATTAATTTTTTCTCTCCTGAGATAGTTTCCCTCGAAACAGAAAATTTTGTCTCCCTTGAGACAGTTTCTCTTAAAACATAAACATTGAAAACATTTCCCTTGAAATGATTTTTTTTCTCTCTCTTGAGATAGTTTCCCTCGAAACAGAAAATTTTATCTCCCTTGAGACAGTTTCTCTTGAAACATAAACATTGAAAACATTTCCCTTGAAATGAATTTTATCTCGCTTGAGATAGTTTCCCTTGAAACGAATTTTGTCTCCCTTGAGACAGTTTCTCTCCAAACATAAACTTTGAAAACAATTTAACGAAATCTTTGAATATGTTTTCCTTCAAACAAATTTTGTCTCCCTTGAGACAGTTTCTCTTGAAACGACACAATTTGCTCGAGAATATATTTCAACTTCACGACGAAGGATGTCTAGCTCGAAGCCAAACATCCGCGATTTCAACTCCACGACGGAGGATATCGTGACACTCGAGACAACACAAGTTCAACTTCACAACGAAGGGACGGCTGGTTGTCAACAAACAACTTCTCAATTTCAGAGCCAATTTCAACTTCACAACGAAGGATATTGGACTCCAGACAACGCAAGTTCAACTTCACGACGAAGGGACCGCTGCTTGTCAACAACAACTTCTCAATTTCAGAGCCAATTTCAACTTCACAACGAAGGATATTGGACTTCAGACAACGCAAGTTCAACTTCACGACGAAGGGACCGCTGCTTGTCAACAACAACTTCCCAATCTCAGAGCCAATTTCAACTTCACAACGAAGGATATTGGACTCCAGACAACGCAAGTTCAACTTCACGACGAAGGGACCGCTGCTTGTCAACAACAACTTCCCAATCTCAGAGCCAATTTCAACTTCACAACGAAGGATATTGGACTCCAGACAACGCAAGTTCAACTCCACGACGAAGGGATCGCTGCTTGTCAACAAAATTTCATTCAGAGTCAATTTCAACTTCACAGCGAAGGATATTGGACTCGAGACAACACAAGTTCAACTTCACAACGAAAGGACGGCTGGTTGTCAACAAACAATTTCCCGGTTCCAGAGTCAATTTCAACTTCACGACGGAGGATATTGGACTCGGAACAATGCTACTTACTTGGATTTCAACTTCACGACGAAGGATATCCAACTCAAAGAAGGATTATCTGCCATCAAAATTGTCGAGTTCGACTCCATTCAGCTCGATGACACATCAATCGCACTACTTTCCGGTTGCAGTCGAGGTTTTCAAGTCGAGAAGATGACCTGGGTTAGCCGTGCCTTAGTGACAAGCAACCATTTTCAAACAACATAGCTTAAGTCAAGAAAAAGCTATCTGTCAATGAAGATTTCTGAGTTCGATTCTGATCCAAGGTCTTTAAACCGAGAAGAAGACCGAAGGGTAACGGGAAGCCACGTGCTGATTCAAATTCCGAACTACGGCTTCAATTTCATATCATTTCAAGATGAACTCGACTTCACGATGGAGGAGTCATCCGTAACTCAATTCGACAGGGAGTTATTGAAACATCAGAGTTAATTTTCAACTCCACTGAACGAAAAATGTGTCTTTTAATCTTTGCCCTATCCCCGTTACACGACTATGGGCAAAGAGGGGCAGCTGTCAACACACATTTTCATCCTACTAGGATTCAAACTCCTAAAAATATGATAAAATTTTGCTAGGATTCAAACTCCTAAAAATAGGATAGAGTTCTACTAAGATTTAAATTCCTAAAGATAGGATCCACAAGCACTATAAATAGCCATTGTAACTCACCATTGTAACACACGATTTACACACAAAACATAGAGGAAAGCACGGGAAGATACAAAGGCAAAACTATTGTAAAGGATTCGAAAAGGAAATAAAATGTAGCATTTTCTTTTTTTTTCTTTTGCATGTGCACGTTATTTTTCTTGAGATTTGGTTCGAATAACCCAAAACGTGGGTTGCGCCAATGACCAAAATGGGTGGGGTTTCGAAGTTTCGAACCTAGATCTACCCCTAAGCTTATTTTTAAAAACCGGTTTGATTTTTGGTTAAAGGAGGGGAAGAGCTTTTTAAAAATCTATATTAGTCCCTTTATTTATTATATGGATATTTTATTCATTTATTTTTATTATTCATGTTATTATTATTATATGTATATATATATATATATTAAATTATTTTCATTTATTTTTTTACTATATTTTATTATTATTATTATATATATATATTTCTTTAATATTTTACTTATAAATCTAATATTACTATATATAATTATTACTTTACTATTTTTTTTCTTATCTTACTTATTTATTTTATTTATTTTATTTTTTCCCTTGTATCTTATTTGTTTTTTTTTCCTTGTTTATCAAACACATTTCTCGATTTTTTTAAAGGATATTTTCAAATCAATCAAGGGTAAGTAATTAGGATCGAAACTTTACATTTTAATTTAACTTGTTATTTTTCGTAATTAAGACAACTGGAAATTACGTAGTACCGAAAGGGCGGTTTAAGGGTGCTAATCCTTCCTTGACCGTAACCGACTCCCGAGCCCGACATATTTCTGGTAAGACGCAGATCAGGTAAGAAATAAGATATCCGATCAACCCATTTATTTTTAAATAAATGATCGGTGGCGACTCCAATCCACATTTTTCTAAGTCGAAGTCCAATCCCGGGCACAACCGAAAGACGGTTGCGACACTAACTTTTGATCGTTTAGGAATGAGTGGTGTGGTATCAGTGTTTCCAAATGAAAAGAGAATATTACAGCGAACAAGATCATGGGACTTCGTGGGCTTCTCCGAACAAGTCCAAAGACAAACTTCGGAAAGCGATGTTATCATCAGAGTTCTAGACACTGGAATTTGGCCCGAATCCAAAAGTTTTAACGACCAAGGACTCGTCCGCCTCCTGATAAATGGAAAGGCAGTTGCCAAACAACCACCAACTTCACTTGCAATAAGTATGCTTGTTAATAACATAAATATTTAAACAGATAATGCTTTGTACTTATTTAAATTAATAAAAAAAGATAAATAATTTACGAATTTCCTAAAAACCGGACAATTATGATAAATGTTTGTTTTACTTCACTGCATCGACCGCTGCTGGAAGGTTAGTTAATCGAGCAAACCTGTTCGGCATCAGCTCGTGAAGGAGTTCCATCAGCGCGCATTGCGGTGTACAAAATTTGCTGGTCCGACGGTTGTTATGACGATGACATTCCAACGGCATTTGACGATGCGGTTGCCGACGGGGTCGACAGCATATCTTTATCAGTCGGATCACTGGATGCGAACGATAATTTCAGAGACTCAATTGCGATCGGAGCTTTTCATGCAATGAGAAATCGTATTTTGACAGTGACCTCCGCAGGTAATCAAGGTCCCGGACGAGCAACCACCACGAATTTCTCACCATGGACCATCGATGGAAAGTTTCTCACTCAAGTTAAGCTTGGAAATGGCATGATTTACGAGGTAATATCACTAGAAACGGTTGTTAATATTTAAACTCGAATATGTTGAATATAATCAGGGAATTTAGTTATTTGTGCTCTTACAATGCCTTCGATCTCAAATATTTGTTTCTTACCTGTATATAGGGTGTATCTAATAATACATTTGATCTCAAGAATGAAATGTACCATATAATTTTTGGTCGAAATGCACCCAACAGAAATTCTGCACCAGCTTCATCAAGGTAATATCAATTATGTTATTTCGATATTTTATTTTTCTCGAATAATTTATAATAAATATTCTGTGATAAGTATGGTGTATGATCTTTAAATATATAGAAATTCTTTCTAAAATTAAACCTTTAATATCAATTTAAAATTATATTTAAGGGGACTGCAACACATATTTATCATTTAAGAACTGTTTGGTGACAATGAACCCAAAGATGTTGCATACTCGTTTCCTTTGCCTGCTTCACATGTCGATATGGTCGACGGCAGCCGGATTTTCGTATATCAAAACTCGACAAGGTAATTAGTAATTTAGGTTTCATTTTTTTCGTAAAAATTTAATTTTCTCCGGAATAAAAATCATTTGACAATATCAATTACAGTAATGCAAACATTTCCATTTAGTTCATTTCTGGGGAATATTATGGTTACTGTGTCGTGTTTTCTTAAGCCCAATATGATAGGATTTGAATCTTCTTGTTACTGATTGCATTTGATTGTTGTCAATATATGACCGGGTAAAGTACACAAATGCTCCATCGTCTATAGGATGCTACTTTGTTGGGTCTCTCAATTATTAAAAATTATAAAATGATCCTTTCAGTTTAAAAAACTACTTTATTGAGTCCACTGTGTGAGGAAGTAACAATATTGAAGAACGCAAATCAAGATCCATGACTTTCATTGAACTATACTACTGCTTATATACAAGATATTACAGCATTCATAACCACTCAATCAGCTAACAATCAACAGCTAATAACTGCTCCTAACAGCTTCCTAACTACACAACTAACAGCTTCCTAACTACACAACTAACTGCTTACATCAGCACTGTTGTAGCTGCTTGATCTGGGGGTTCATCGGTAAGTGAAGTTATGGGGACTGGGGACAATAGACTGGTTCCATTTAACATTGTCTCGGGAACTTCAGTGGCTTGTCCCCACGTATCTGCCGCAGCTGCCTATATTAAATCTTTTCATCCCACCTGGTCTTCTTCTCTCAATTCTGCTTTTATGACCACCGGTAATCTACGTTTGTTTCTTTCAATTTATTTATATATAAAAAACTTACATCAAATTATTTAATTATATATATTATTCTCTAAAAATTATAATTTAACTAAAATATTATTATATATAAAAAATTATAATTTACATCCCACCTTGTCTCCTCCTACTCTCAAATCTGCTCTCATAACATCGGTAATCTACGTTGCTTTCAATTTATATATATATTATATATATTTTCTCTAAAAATTATAACTTAACTAAAATATTATTGTAAATATGATACTGAGATCTAATATTATTTTAGTCTTTAAACTTTATATATTCTATCAATTTAATTTGAACTCAAACTATTAATAAATTTAACTCTTTATATTTTAAAATTTTCATCAATTTTTTGTAATATTATTAATTCAAATGAATTGATTGAGTTAAAATAACAATTAGATAATTGTATTTTGTCATAAAACACCATATTATATAAACTATTTATTAAACTAGAAAAATAACATGAAAATAATATAAAACTTTTGAGTTTATATATATATATATATATATATATATATATATATATATATATATATATATATGAAGAGTTAAATTTATCGATCTATTTCGAATTAAAATTAAATTAGTAATATGAATAAATTTTAAAAAATAAAATTATTTTATATTAGCTAATATCATTATTCCATTTTATATTTATTTGCTATTTACTTATTTGTAACAATATTTTAGTTAGTAAAATTGAGTGTATTTTATTTCCTAAATTACATCTCATTGGAAATTTCCATTGCAGCCTCTCCAATGAGTCCAGGTATTAACTCGGATGATGAGTTCGCATACGGATCAGGACATTTAAATCCAATCAAAGCTATAAATCCAGACTTACTCTACTATTCCGACGAACTTGATTACATAAATTTCTTATGACGACAAGGCTACGGAACTCGGTTTCTTCAACAAGTTACCGGGGACAAAACATCGTGCCCTGAAGCAACAAACGGAACGGTTTCAGATCTAAACTACCCTTCGTTCGCCGTTTTCACTTCTTCTTCCGTTAGCCACGTTTTCAATAGAACTGTTACCAATGTGGGATTTCCGACGGCAGTTTATAGAGCAAACGTGAGTTTTCCGACCGGTACGTTGAAAATCCGAGTTAACCCTGAAGTTATGTCGTTCACATCGGTCGAAGAAAAACTGTCTTTTGAAATAATAGTTGAAGGAACAACGGATGAATCTATGGTGTCTGGTTCTTTGGTGTGGGGTGATGGTGAACATCGAGTGAGGAGTCCGATAATTGCATTTGTTTCAATATCAACTTGAGTGGTGGATTATTGTTCTTGTGAACTTATCCGAAATTTGAATGCATAAATAAAATCTTGATAAATAAATTTTTGATACGTCCACGTGATTTATTAAAATAAAAAATTTAATGTTTAATCAAATAAATCTCTTAAATTTATTGAACTATAAATAAACATAATAATTCTACGAATGATATATATACTAAAGATCGTTATAAATATATTTTTAGATAGTTGAAGAGACCATTGATACCTTTTATAATCATATTCTTTTTTTTCATCTTCTCTTTATAATCAATCTTTTGCAACATAACAACATTGGTTAATGAACATCCTATCGCCAATTGTAATTCTCTATACATCGACAAAACCCTTTTATTCCCCCAACAAGTTTTATCATTATTTTTATTATTTAGGATTTATTTTAATTTAGATTCAATTATATTTCAGTTATTAGTTAATTTTAACAATTAAAATTTGTATTATTATTAAAAAAGTAAAAATAATTTGACATAATATATAAATATTGAAAATTATATATATAGATTTAAGTGTTGATGGTTAAATAGGGACGAAACTACATATAGTTCGAGAGGGTCACTGCCCCCAATTTTTCTATTATTAAAAAATATATATGGATAAATACCTATTTAAACTTTCAAGTTTTGATTTATTTTTATTTTACCTCTTTCATCTTTTATTGTTAATTATACTTTGTCCCTTGTATTAAAATCGTGGTTCCGTCCCTATGATTAATTAAACGTTTTAGAATCAAATCAAATTGATACGATTACCAATAATGACATGTTGTCTATTGTGAAAGAAAAAAATAAACACAAATTTTATGTGAAAATCACGAATAAAAAGAACAAAACTTACTATTTAAGATGAAAAATATTAAAAAAAATATTATAAGATGTATACATTTTTAACAAACAAATTAGATTTTTTTTTGAAATCAAATCAAAATAAATTTTGAATAATAATCGTTAGATAAAAGAAATAAGAATAAAAAACTAAATTTGTTATTTCACAAGTCTTAGGTCAATGCTTAGCCATTGGTACCGCAATTAATTGATGAAAAAGTGTAGGTCCATGCTTTACAACTTACAAGTAACGCCAATTGGTGCCGCAATTAATTGATAAAATAGACAAATCAAGCAAAGCTGATTTATTACACGTTCGGTACCTTAAAAAAAAAAGTTGTTGGACTGAATATACTCATATCCACAAAAATTTAAATATCGAGAAATCGCTTTCATTTAATAATACAACCAATTGATTTTTTATATTTTAATTTATTTTAACTAATTTAATATATGTTATCATTACACTCGATATTATTACAATCAAAAGAATTTTGGAAGGTACGAATAAATGCAGTTAGATGTACAATGTCTTCCTTGTGTATAATTAACTAAGCATTTGAGGATTAAAATGAAAAACATGATTTAATATGTATATATCTATAAAAGTTAATATAATTCCATCTTGCTCTTATTTAAACTTTTGTTACATAGATATTGATAATTAAAAATAATAAAAAAGAAATATAAAAATACAAAATTTATGTAAAAGAAATTCTAAAAGGAAAAATATCAAGAGTAGAAGAGAAAAAATTTATTATACTTGATAAGTTATAAAATGTTTATATGAATATTTAGTACGAACACAATAATCTTTAGTTAAATAAAACTCTATAGTCTATTAGCCCAAGAACCTTCTCATCCACTATAGATCTTCATTTTTTTTTCTCCTAATTATTTATTTACTAATGACTAAATGTTTTTCCACGAACTTTTAAATATTTGTACATAAAAAATTATAATTGACTTGAAGATTAAATAGAGAACAGAAGTGTGATGTTTTGATAGCATTGACGAAGACGAAGACTTGGACAAACATATTTCCCCACATATATAGGCATTGGAAAAGTTGCTTTTGTGCGAGGCCATTGTAGCAAATGAAGGGAGGAAAATATCTTCTTCCTCTCTTTCTCCTAGCTTTGCTTGCTGCCGATGCCAATGCCAATGCCAATCGAAAGGTAATAACCGACTTTTATTTACTTATTTATTTTCCATTGCTGGTAAACTTCAATTTCGTTTTTTTTTTTTTAAATTTATTTTGCCAACTTTCAGAGCTATATTGTTTATATGGGCGACCGGCTCCACGACGGTGTCTCCCCATCTTTACTTCATACCACCATGCTACAAGATGCCTTCCGCAGGTCCGAAAATTATTTCCTTTATAAAACACCCGTATTCGCCACATTATTTGCATCAGATGTATAAAGTCAATACCATATCTTTGTATTATGTGTAAGTTGTAAATTTGGTCTCTATGCTATGATTTGGTCATTTTCAGTCATTCTTGTGCTATTACTCTTAATGTTATGCATAAATTATAGATTTAGTCATTGTTTTTCAATTTTATCGTTGTTAACTAGTACTTACAATTCAATAAGTACATGGATGAAATTGATCAAATTACAATGTAAAGGCTAAATCTGTAGTTTAGACATAGAGTAAGGACTAATGAAAAGTTTTGACCGTTTTGTATTGTCACTATGTGATTGTATGCAAATGGAATGAATGCAGTGAGTCGAAGTCAGTGCTGTGTAGCTACCAAAAGAGCTTTAATGGGTTCGTGGTAGACCTAAACGAGGAAGAAGCACAAAAAATGGCCGGTAAGTCCATCACTCCAACTTGAATTCGAATTTAAAACGACTCAATTGTAAAGTGATCCGAACAAGTAACATGAAATATCATCGATCTAAAGTGGTCAAAACTCAAATTTTTTTTACTTAATTTTGTCAGTTGATTTGAATATGAATTGATCTAAATGTGATCTGACTTGAAACAAACAATCAAAAAACATTAAAATTTTAATCGATCGGATCTAAAATCGACCAGATCAGATAATATCTTATAAGTTGTATTGGATATTTTAGGAATGGATGGTGTAATATCTGTGTTTCCAAATGGGAAGAGAAAACTCCACACAACAAAGTCATGGGATTTCTTGGGATTTCCTCAGCAAGTTGAAAGGGCAGCCATGGAAAGTGATGTTATCATCGGAGTTTTCGACACCGGAATTTGGCCTGAATCTCAAAGCTTTGATGACAAAGGAATTGGTCCACCTCCTACCAAATGGAAAGGCAGCTGCCAAGTTGATCCATCAACCAATTTCACTTGCAACAAGTAATATTTAAAACTTGGGTTTTGATCGGATTTTGTTGTTACAATGTCAACTGGGATCTAGATCGGTCAAAATATCTATTAAAATGGTTACTTTAATCTTTATTATATTTTTAGAACAATTTAACTTTCGATGTTTTAGTTTTTGATCAAAACGACTCATGATGGATGAGAACTGTTAACTAACGAGCAACACATTTTATTGATGCAATATTTTCACATATGCTTAATTATTGACGGGTTGCATTTTATTTAGCACCTTGAGTGACATGGTACACCTTTGAAAGCATGGCATATACCATGCCATCACTTTAATCACTTAAATAATTTAGTATTTGTGGAAATTTCATGTCAGTAACATATGTTAATTGTTAGTCAATTAACGATTTTCATGCATCAAGGAGTATTATAATTAAAAATTGAGATTTTAAAACTAAAATGTTCTAAAAAGAAGAACAAGAATAAAAATAACCATTTTAACAAACATTGGGACTAATTTTGATATTATTCCAATATATAATTATAATATTGTCATATGTTTAAATGCAGTAAGATCATAGGTGCAAAATATTACCGTAGCGATGGAATGATTTTTTCACCTGACATCAAATCTCCAAGAGACTCCGACGGTCATGGGACTCATACCGCATCGACGGCGGCCGGGAGGTTAGTCAAAGGTGCAGGCCTCTACGACTTTGGTTCGGGTACAGCTCGAGGAGGGGTTCCATCGGCACGTATTGCAGTGTACAAAATCTGTTGGGTCGACGGTTGTTATGATGCCGACATTCTCGCGGCATTCGACGATGCCATCTCCGATGGAGTTGACATTATATCGATTTCAGTCGGCGGAGGAGTGATCAACGACTATTTCGAAGATGCAATCTCGATCGCGGCCTTTCACGCCATGAAAAATGGAATATTGACGGTAAGTTCAGCCGGAAATGACGGCCCGGGACGTTCGACGGTCTCTAATTTCTCACCGTGGTCGATTTCCGTGGCCGCTAGCACCATCGACCGCAAGTTTTCCACCAAGGTTCAGCTGGGCGATAACACGACTCACGAGGTAATTTCCTCCTGATTATTGGTACGTATGTACATATGAATGTATTCTTATATGTCTTATGTGTAGGGACTTTCAATAAATACATTTGATCTCAAGAATAAAACGTACCCTATGATTTACGGGGGAGATGCACCCAACACTACTGCAGGATATACTAGTAGTTCGTCCCGGTAACGTCGAAACTGAATCAGTTTTTCTTAAGAGTGTTATACGAAAAATCGAAAAACATAATCTATGGTATCTGATAATAGGACTGATTCTTGAATTACAGGTTCTGCTCTCTAAGTTCTTTAGATCGGGATCTGGTGAAGGGTAAAATTGTTCTTTGTGACAGGATAGGCACCGGGAGAGGACCCTTTTCGGCCGGAGCTGCCGGGACTGTGACTCGAGACCAAGATCAGACAGACTTTACCGACTTATTCCCTTTGCCTACATCTTGCTTTAATTTGGTTGATGGTAACACGATTTATCGATACATAAATCTAACGAGGTACGATTATTATAATACGAATACATAAACGAATTGCATAACTGAGTTTCATCTAACACTTACCTATACAAATTATAGTACCCCGACCGCAACAATATTCAAGAGTACTGAGGTTATTGATTCATTGGCTCCTTATGTGGTCTCGTTCTCGTCGAGAGGTCCGAATCCGATAACACCGGACATCATCAAGGTAATTCGATGTCGTTCTGATTTTTCATTTTTAAATTTTTTTATATGAATTTGTGCATGATTGGTGATTTTTTGCATTAAATTGTTGGTTGCAGCCAGATATATCTGCACCTGGGGTTTACATTCTAGCAGCATGGTCTCAACTTTCTCCCATTTCTTCGATCGAAGGCGACGACAGATTGAGGACATACAACATAATCTCGGGAACTTCCATGTCTTGTCCTCATGTTTCCGGTGCGGCTGCCTACGTTAAATCGTTTCATCCGACATGGTCTCCGGCTGCCATTCAATCTGCCCTTATGACCACAGGTAAATCATTCTTCAAACACATGTTAATGTGGACCGTCAATATGTCATGAAGCTAATCGTACCAACCGCAATGTTATTTGCAGCCTCCCTTATGAGCTCCAGGATAAACTTAGAAGCCGAATTCGCATACGGTTCAGGCCATTTGAATCCTTTAAAAGCGTCCGATCCGGGTCTGTTATACGATGCCGACAAATCCGATTACATAACCTTCCTATGCCGGCAAGGATACGCCACTCGATTCTTACAATTACTAACGAAAGACAACTCGACAACATGTCTTGAATCCACCAATGGAACAGTGTCCGATCTAAACTACCCTTCATTTGGTCTTTCGACTTCGCCGTCGAAAACCTTTAGCCGTTCCTTCAAAAGGACCGTCACGAATGTAGGGTTTCCGTTGGCGATTTATAGGGCGAACCTGAATTTCCCAACCGGTGGACTCAAAGTCCGAATTAATCCCGATGTTTTGGTGTTCACATCTTTGGGACAAAAGCTGCCTTTTGAGGTTGTAATTGAAGGGACGATGGATGGATCGTTGGTTTCTGGGTCTTTAGTGTGGGATGATGGTGAACACCAAGTGAGGAGTCCCATTGTAGTATTTATTTAATTTTCAAAGCTTTTATTATTATTATTATTATTATTATTATTATTATTATGTACCCTTTAAAATGTTTGTAAAATGGAATCTTAATTCCTTGTTGGCTTGTATGTTGTTGATGTTTCAACTTTATGAGGAAATAAATTTTTGATATGATTATGTTATACGTATTTAAATTATAATATTTATTAATTAAAAAAATAAAATTTTTATTTAAAATTAATTTTTAAATTTTTGAATGTTATATTATAGAATGTTAGTTAGAAAAATAAATAAACTAATAAAAATAAGTTCAAGGAAAAAGAATCTTATGAAGTGCAAAAAAAATCTTGAAATCATAATTTTAAAAAATAAGTTTAAGAAAATTATTTATTTTTGGAGTTATCATTTAAAAATCTTAAAAAAGTTTTGAATAAAATTTTATTTATAATTGAATGATCAAATAAATATTATCCATTAACTTAATATATCACATCCTCTTCCTTAACAATAATTGACGACACTTACTAATACAATGTCCATTTCATACTAAAACTAAGTATAATAATTATTTAATAATTTTATATAAAAAAATTGAATTAATCATTGATATCCGATCAATTGATCGATTAATTCAGATCAGATTTTGCAGAGGCCCGTTATAGGGGCCACCCTTCCAACACAGTTTACTCCATACACAAACGTCAGAATTCGAACCTCTGACCTTGCATAAAGAATTTAGTGTCTCGTAAATTTAAGTGACTAAAAGTATTTTTAATATAATTTAGTAATTATTAGTACTTCATCCTTTTTCTTTTCGACATCTCATCAGATGTTATCATTTAAGACTGTTTCATAAAACTAAGTTTTACAAACTTACCGTTAGGTAAATAACAAGGGCATTTGCTCTGGTTGTATGATTCTCGCTTAGGTGTGAGACGTGCCGAGTTCAATTCTCGGATCGTCCAAATTTCACTTGTATTCTCATTAACACAAAGGATAGGCTCTTCTGATAGAAAAGGTGCTTCAAATTAACTACAAGAATGTGTTTAACATTTTCTAACTCATACAGATCACTGTTTTATTACAACAAACAAGTTTTGTGTTGCCAATCACTATTCTATTTACCACATCTCTTTACTTTTTTCATCTTCGAAAACTTCTAAACCGGTGGTATATTGCAGAGGATTTCATCGCGTTCCCATCCCATTCTTCTGCGCCGATGATTGTTTCGATGTAGTTTGATCCTGTTGATTCCCTAGGATATCTGTAGCCTTGGAGTTCACTGTTGATGAAACATTGTCCGTTGGACTACACCATATCTTCGCTTTTGGATCGACTCTGAGATAATTAGTCAAAACCCTCTTCACACCGAGGCCATGACGATGAGGCTTGCTGTTGTTGTTCTCCTTCAGAAAAGGAGTTCTTTCTCCCCTTGAGGGGTGATCCGTAGTGCAGGCTGTGAAAAGCTTGGTGTGGTGATGGCTGTTTTGTAGGGAGTGCTCGAGACGGGCACTGAATACAAGAACGGGACCTTTTTATGTGTGCTTACACTAACTGTAGTTGGATCCGACGACACCCTTTCGGAATGCTTTGTTCGGTCGTCTACGTAAAGCAAATCGTCTATCCGTGCCACGATGTTACATGCCAGGCTTTCCAGAACTTCAAGGATGGACTTCCCAACATCCTGGTAGTTTAAAATGAGGTATGGTCTGTACAACATTCGAACCATAACAAAGTAGCTTTCGGTGAAACCGGCTGTTTTCGGAAAAAGGGTTTGAAGTTCAAACCTTGTTGCACTGGATTTTGCTCGTATCCAATGCAGTTTGAGTCAAACACTGGAATCGTTGCTTCAGGCAAAGCAGGAGAGTTTCAGCTCTTTCTGCAAGATATTCTCTCTTATCTCCATCAACCATCATATCTTTTACCATTTCCCATGATGATTTTGTGGTGGATCGGTTCGTATTGACTGGAGGCTTCGAGTAAGACCTTCGACGCTACACATATATTGAGGCTTCGACACGATTTGCAATGTCGAGAGCAACATGTTCCGATGGTAGGTCAAGGAAATCGAGCAAGCACTCCGCTGAGAATTGACTCAAAGTTATATACCTATAGATCAAATCTCCTAGACAAGCTCTTCCATATGTAACTTATGGCATATTTGATAACAGTTAGTAACACTTAAGACATCAGATAGGGACTTGTGGCGTTGTCCGTCGACCTAAATGTAATCCGGAAAAGATTAACAAAACGATACACGGAGACAGCAACGCTCGTCGGGTTTTCTGACCTTCGGGAGTGTGTCTAAATACAAGTCCAGAACGTCCATTCCGGATATAGAAATGTGTTGATTGACATTGCAGCCTTCAATATTTGGTTCGTGCACTCGCGAGTGTGATTCAAATGCTTTCTCGAATCTTCACCGAGGCCGCCAGCAGGCACACGGGGCACTAGTAGCCACCACTTCTCATACCGTTGATGCAGTGTTTCCCGGAAAGAGGCAGATCCATCGGCAACCGGTGCTACAATCCCTTGATCAACATACCAAAACTGTGTTGGTAAAACTATCTAATATATCCATCAGCATGTTATCGAGTTTACGTAGGGCCGGGAGATTTACGAAAATATCCGATCTAGGCCTGAAAGTCATGACCTGTGTAAAGCACAAAATAAACAGTTAAAAAGTCGAAAAACTTCGACTCCGGTGTCATATCCCTATATTAACGTCAGGGATACATCAAACACCGATATCTAAAACGATATTTCGAAGAGAAAAATGAAAAGTCGGAGCAATACCTCGAGCTTACTTCCATCCGGCAAATTTTGCCAAGAAGGTGTGAACAATTTGGTGACTAACACAAACAAGCCATTCCATCTCTCTTTTCCACATTGATTTCTTCTCCTCAGGAATAGGCTCTAATCTCCATATTTGCCCAAATACAGTAGCTACATGTATGATCATAATTTCGATGTTTTAGATCGATCTTTATCGCAACCTACCATGAAGTTGCGATAAACACCGGAATCATTTCCGTGATCGTAATTTAAATCCCAAAACTCGAAATTTATAAATTTCTGAAGGGGAAAGAGAGTTATACCGCAGAGATTGGTAATGGCATTTGAAATAGCCAGAGCTGTTCAAACCGCTTTGCCTGAACCTGACATGTCTTCACCAAGCAACAATTTTGCAAATCTCTACTTCATCATATCAATCTCTACTTAAATTTCCAAAGCAAAAATAAAACCAATTAGACTGTAAAAGATTCAAACTTTGGTCTAAATTGTTAATATATTGCTCGTATTCGAACACGAATTTATCCGAATTTAAACTTAAAAACAACATTACTCACCGTTATTCTTTGAACCCGGTTTTTTAATTTTGCCAGCTGAGTTCTTTGACAGTGAACCAGCAGCAGTGGTAGTGGCTCTCCTTATAGGCCAACCCAAAAGAGAAGAAGCTGACCCGGACTCGGAGTCACTGGAACTGCTCTCTTTTGAATCACCACAACCATTAAAGCTACTCGACTCACTTACAGACACTGACTCGGTCCAATAATCTTTTTTCTTCATCAAAGCCTTCATATTTGGAAATTTAGCTAACTTGAAAATCTACCCTTCTCTTTATCTTTGAAAAAAACATACAAAAGAAAGTTAAATCTTTGAGTTACAAAGAGAAGTAATAAATTTTGACTCACCGCCATTGAAGCTTCTCAACTCACTTACAGACACTGAACATGTCCAATGAGATCTCTTCTTCATCGAGGCCTCCATATTTGAGATTTTTGCTTAGTTAAAAAAACTACCCTCCTCTTGTCTTTGGAAAGAAGCTTAAAAACAATAACACAAAGGCTGAATCTTTGGTGGAGTTTAGATCGTTGGAATGTTTATGGAAAATTGGAATGTGAAGAATTAGAATTTGGGAAGGAATTGAAATTCGTAGAAATTGAAATCGGAATTTGATACATGTTTGATTGGCAGTAAATTGAATTGAAATTCAATTACATATTCTGTTTAGTTCGCAGACATATAAGATGAATTTGATTTTAGTAATGTAAAATGACATAATTGTCCTTCTTATTTTTTTTGTTTAATTTTAGTTTGTTTTATAACTTACATGTAGTAATATATTATAAAAAATTAAAAAATATTAAATTTTTATTTTATTGATTGATTATTCATTTTAATAAATTATAAAAATCATACTAATAAAAGTTATAAGTTAAAATCATCTTAATTAGGGATGGTCATGGTCGGGTCGGGTTTTTGATTTACCCGAGACCCGATCCGACCAAAATAAAGTTTCTCCTGACCCAACCCGACCTGAAATAATAAAAAAATATTTTTATTCAATAAAAATAGTGACTTAATTGAAAAAAATTTTATATAGAGGGATATTATTGTAATTATTCCTAAATATATATATGGTAAAATTATATATTTTTTTCGAGTCGAGTATTTATCACCCTAAACCCGAACCCGACCCGAATATCACACTTAAAAAAACCTGACCTGACCCGAATATCAAACTTAAAAAACCTGATCCGACCCGATTTTTTTAAAAAAATCCGACCCGATCCCAAAATATTTTTTTAAAATTCCAACCCGAATACCAAAAGATTGATGAGGGTAGTATGGTCAAATTTCACATTCCCTCCTCCAAAGGATTTCAATTTCATCATGTTATGGATGAAATTTACTTTTCCTCCCTTGATGAAATTAGATTTCAATTCCCTATTTGAAAACTTGAACCAAACATAGGAAAATGGTGGAATTGTATTCTAATTCCCCCTAATTCTAAGAGATTTCAGCGAACCAAACGTCACCTTATAGTTACAGAGAGGGAAATTAGCACGTGCGACATAATTAATATACGGCTAAAAAAAGATGCTATCGATTTTATTATTATTTAAATAACAAAACCAGTAAAAACTTATCGAAACATTATTATTTCTACTGATTTGTTATTATTTAATGCTTTACCGGTTTGGTAAAGCGCTACTGTTTTTGTTATTTTTTCTATCGATTTTGTTATTGTTAGACACTTTACCGAAAATATTAAAAAATATTAATATTTTAAATAAAAATAATAATATTTTAAATAATTTTTACTAATTTTATTATTTAAATAATAACAAAACTAATAACAAATTTTAACTTGGTCGCACTGTATAACTTCCTTCAAAATAACGGAAAAGAAAGTGGGTGAGTTGTGGGCTAGTTTGGAGCCGATAAATGTGTCAATCTACGCTCTCCCCACTGGGACATTGTGCATGCGAATGCACATACGTATTAAATACGAGCACTCATATATAGTTTAATTGGTTAATTCGGCTGGTATCCACATCGAATTAATTAATTTTTAATTAATTTTTAGTTAGATTTATTTGAGCTTAATATAGGTATTGTTTTTATCTTGATTAAATTTTAACCGATTTTTGAAGGCTAAATGGGTCTAATATAGTTAAAAAAAAATAGATAAGTTTTGATTGTTAACGGATATGGCCTCAAAATATCCTAATCCTCTTTTTTTAAGGTTCCACTTAACTTAGAAACTAGGAAAATTAAACCTTGCTCTACTATGTTTTATTTATATTCCTTTGGTTCCTTTTCATTTTCCAAATAAAACAAATTGATCATAACCCCTCTATTTCAAGTTTAAATTAATTGTTTAACAATTAGAGTTTCATCATCATTTTATTTCTCTTTAGATTTGTCCATAAAGTTTAATCCTAACTTTATCCATCTCCCTAACACCGCATCACCTGTAATGATATAGTGGCATACATTATTATCTAGTTAGTCATAAAATAATATAAAAATAACCAAACAACGTATTTAGTCACTCAGTTATTCTGGCGGTTCCATTTTCGTCATCCATTTATTATTTTTTTTAATATTATATCTAAAGTTACGTTTTGATTCTCGTAGTGATGCTAACATGTCACCGTAAGATAATATCACGTCATAATTGGAAAAATTAAAAAAAAATTGTCAGGTCAACAATTATGTTTATTTTTAACGGTGTATGATTAAAACTAAAAAAAAAGTAACTTTATGTATGACTTTGGAAAAATAATTAGTTGACCAAATCAGAACCACGAGAATAATTGAGTGACTAAATACTTAATTCACTCTATAAGAATTAAGGAAAATTGCACATTTAGTACCTAAACTATCAATTGGTCTGTTTTAGTACTTAAATTTTCAATTTTTTTCAAAACTATATCTAATGTTTAGTTTTTATTTCATTTCGGTACCTCGTCGTTAAAAACTTAATGTGTTTAGTACATAAACTATCATTTTTTGTCCGTTTTAGTACCTAAACTTTTAATCTTTTCAAAATTGAACTTTAAATTTTTGAATGGGGTACTAAAATGAAACAAAAACTAAAGTTCTTAATGGAAATGTTCTAAAATGAATCAAAAACTAAACTTCACGTATGGTTTTGAAAAAATTGAAAGTTTAAGTACTAAAACATACTGAAATGATAGTTTAGGTACTAAATGCAAATTTACCCTAAGAGTTAATAGTACACAACCACCAATAAAGTCACGAAACGCTTAATATTTGGGAGACAAATCGAAGAAAGGTGACATATATAAAAAAGACACGTGGAAAACATGTCACCTTTTCTCATGTGTAAGGGCATGGATTTGATTCTTTGAACTAAAAAACTTTTAAAAAATAAAATTTCAGAGTTTCCATAAATAGAAAGTGAAGTTGTTTCCTTTGGCTGTGATAAATTCTCGCATTGAATTTCAGCCATGTGAAAAAATTGAAAATGGAAAGAAGAGGTAGACAAATATATCCCAGTTTTCGTGTATAAATATATAACCTTTATAGATCCAAGAAAGACAGACAAAAGAATAACAGGAAAAGATAATTAAAAAAAACAAAAAAAAAGGAAATATCAAAAACAAAGGTCAAACATGGTAGTAGCAGACAACAGATTTGATGTAGAAAATGATAAATCATCGGCTGTTTCCCGCCCACAATCGGCTCATGAGATTGGTGTTGGTATGTTTCTTCTTCTTTTTGCTTGCATTTTCTGGGAAATTTTTGATTTTTTTCCTTTTGAATTTGACAATTTTCTGGGTTTATGTGTGCGGAAGATAGTATATTTAGTTGTAATTAGATATAACTTTTTTTAGTAAACTTTTACTAATAAAATGTTTTCAGGTTAAATATGTACTTGATAAATAAAGTGGTTTGTTTTTATTACTTTAGTATTTAAATTTTTTTATTTTATTTCGGTGTCTTAAGTTATAAACTTTTATGTTTACTATTTTTATTGTCTTAGCTGATTAAGTGATATGTCAAATATGCGTATTTTATATAGTATTTTTTAGGGCATTATATCTCAAATTTTGTGTGAGTTGTATAAATATAATTATAAAATAAATATTTTTTAAATAATTTAAAACTTTTAAATAAAAATATTATACACTTAAAGTCTTGAATTTAATTTAATGTTCACATAGTATTGGAAATGAAATTTTTTAAAACTATAAGCTTTCATAGTTATGTGATGTTGCTTCTTCCAATTAGGAACTTTTATTTTATAATATTAAAGTTATTATGAATACGAGTGTGAGTATTGAATATACATATAATCGAATTTTTAAATATTTTTTATGTCTTTACATATTTAGATCCCTTATAGTTAAAAATCGTGACATACAAAAGTTGAATTACAAATATTTTGAGAAAATTAGGGTATAAATTCAACTCAATTTACCATAAAAGATAACTCGAATAGCCGAACCCATAAAACCTTAACTTGAAATGATCCGATGAATAGGTCTAATTTTAGGTCATGTGATATTCTTGTTTAACTAATCTGACCTGAGTGAGATTATAGATCATTGGTTCCAGGCAGCATTTGTGCTGACCACCGGTGTCAATAGCGTCTTCGTGTTGGGATATTCCGGGACCGTCATGGTCCCGCTTGGTTGGGTCGGAGGTGTAGTCGGTTTAGTTTTAGCAGCCATTGCATCATTGTATGCAAACATGCTTGTTGCCAAGCTCCATAATTTTAGAGGAGAGCGTTGTATCCGATATAGAGATCTCGCAGGAGAAATATACGGTACGAGCTACCGTTTAACTTTTCATTTTTCTTAAACTATTCAGGTTTAATATTCATATCTTGTTATTTTTCTCAACAGGTAAAAAAGCTTACGTTATAACATGGATATTGCAATATGTTAATCTATTCATGATTAACATAGGGTTTCTCATTATGGGAGGTGCTTCCTTAAAGGTAATTCGAGTTCTTCCTCAAGTATTGTCGAAATTTCTTTTGTTCTATCTTACCAATAGATGTCTATTAAATATTGATAAGACTCACATTAAACTTATAAGATATCATCGGCTTTGACATTGATGTGTCAGATTTTTTCGATTTCGGATTAAAGTGTAGAATAGGTTATTTTTTAGTTATGAAATGAATGAATATTAATGCAATGCAGGCTTGTTATGTACTTTTCACTGATGACCATACTATGAAGCTTCCATACTTCACGGGCATAGCTGGATTTGCTTGTATATTGTTTGCCATTTTAACGCCAAATTTGTCGTCACTAAGAGCATGGCTTGGATGTTCCACATTTCTCAGCTTAATTTACATCATCGTGGCTTCCGTGCTGGCTGCCCGAGATGGTAAGTTTTTATATTGTGTAAGCAGATTTTAAGCATGCAAGGGTAACAACAAAGAAGATGGGGTTCTTGCTCTGAATCTTCATATTGATTAATTACTCGTTTAGATACATGATTTAACTTCAATACTTTAATTTGAATAATGATATTCCCATGTTTTTTTCTTTGTAGGAATGAAATTACCACCAAGGGATTATAGTCAACACGGGACAACAAGTAGCAAGATATTTGAAATCATAGGGGCATCTTCGAGTCTTCTCTTTGCATTCAATACAGGAATGGTTCCAGAAATACAGGTGAGTCTAAAATCAGTCATGGAATCTCGAAATCTACGTAACTCGAACTAAAGGATGATTGTCGGATATTAGTTTGTGCCCGATTCGAGTATGTTTATTCAATTTTTATTTCTTTTTATACTTCTCAACCATTGTTTTCCAATCAGGCAACGCTGAGGGAGCCATGTGTGGAGAATATGTTGAAAGCTCTGTACTTTCAGTTCACAGTCGGAAGCGTGCCGATATTCACCATTACGTTTATCGGCTATTGGGCCTACGGATCTTCCGCACCGGCGTATTTGCTTAGCAGCGTAAGCGGCCCGGTATGGTTGAAGGCATTCGCCAACATTTCAGCCTTCCTACAATCAGTCATTTCTTTACATGTAAGCAACACTTTCTTGTCGTTCAATTTTTCTGATGTTCAATGTTCATAGGTCGGGTCTGATTGAATCAACGTGATTAAACTTTGTTAATGATCGTAGATATTCGCGAGTCCGGCATACGAGTACATGGACACGAAATTCGGAGTCAACGGAGGCATCTTCGAGATTAGAAGTTTATTTTTCCGGATCGCAGCGAGGGGCGGATACCTTGCCATCAGTTCGCTTGTGGCGGCTCTTCTTCCATTCCTCGGCGATTTCCAGAGCCTCACCGGGGCGTTGAGCACGTTCCCGTTGACGTTTATCCTCGCGAATCATATGTATATCGTGGCAAAGAAGGACTCACTGAGTAGCTTACAACAAGTATGGCATAAGCTCAACGTTGTTTTCTTTAGTCTTATGTCGCTTGCTGCAACAGTTGCAGCTGTAAGGCTCATAATGGTGGATTCCAACAAATTCAGTGTGTTTGCCGATCTTTGATGTGTGGAGGTCAAAAATTCCAGCCGAATCGAGTTTGGATGTTCGAGTGATCAATCGGAGAAGAAGATCGAACTATTCAAGTTGGTTTGATTAAGTTCTTTTTTATTGTAAAAAAAAAAAGCTCGAGTTTTTGTACTGGAATTTGAATTCAAGTCCAGATTGAAAATTTTCATTATTAAATAAAAATAAAGAAAGCTCGATTAAGCTTACAAACTATTTGAGTTAAACATTAAGATATTCTAATTTAGATTCCTCGATTCAAAGTTTTTTGAGTTTTACTTGATGATGATCAAATCTTTATTGGCAACAAAACAAAATATTAATACTCTTTAATAAATTAAAAGGTAGGGGTTTTTTTTATGGCGGATATCAAATTAGAATTTAAACTAAATATTAGGTATTAAACGTGTAATTTACCCTACTGTTTACCATTGGGCCTTTTGATATGAATAAAGCCCAAAGACCGAATAAACCTCGTGATTTCCTAGGACCTTAAACGCTTATATTTACCAAATTCCCCAAACCCTAACCAATTAGGGTTTTCTCACTTGCAGTCGCCACTGTCGGAATCAAAAGGAACAAGCTTCGGCTTCCGAATCGGCCGAAATGGTTAAAGGACGCCAAGGAGAGCGAGTCAGGTACCCTTCTGATTTGATCTCCTCATTTTCTCTTTCAAAACACTAATTTTTTTTCTAGTTTATGTTTTGATATATAGAATATAGTTTTCATTTTTCATTTGTTCTTTTTAATTGCAGACTCTATGTAAGAGGAACCATCTTGGGTTACAAGAGGCAATAAGAATTTAACCTTTTTATTGCATTTATTTTATTTTATTTTATTTACTGTTCTGTTTTATTTGAACTGTTCCCTTTTTTTTTGGTGAATTAGTGAATTTGTAGGTAGTCTTTGGGAGCTTGGGTTTAAAAAGTAATGTAAATTAGGTGATATGACATAAAAACGTAGTATTCAATATTCGTGATTATTTCTGAATTCCATGAATTTGTTTGGATGCTTATTTAGTGGTGAATTAGAAATTCCGAAATATTCGTGATTATTTCTGAATTCCATGAATTTGTTTGGATGCTTATTTAGTAGTGAATTAGAAATTCCGAAGGAATTTATGAATTCAACGAATTAATTTTTCTTGTTCTTTTTTAAATATATAGTACTTTGCAACTCGGCTAATTTATAGTAATTTGAATATTTAGTTATATGTGTGAGTTATTTTAGCTCATTTAATGTGCTAAGGAAAATGAAATTGAATGTATATAAAGAAGGAGGTCCTCTCCTGGGATAGGGAAAGGGTTGTAATTTTCTGGATTCGAATTCTGGGCTTGTTGGATCATAGGATGCCATTTTTTAAGGATGGTTGTGTGAATTACTTGAGCAGTAGAGCTAAGTGGCAGGTTTTGGACTTCTCATTTATTGATTCATTTTTAGAAAATGAGTAAAGGAAACAAGAATTTAGTTGCACTGATTTGCAGAAGTTGGATTTTTGTTGGCTATAGAGTCATGCTAGTAACTTGTTTTTATGAACTGAAATTACAGATTGGGAAACAAAGGGGACAAAAAGTAATTTTTTTTGTTAACTAAAATGAGGGTTAGGGTTTTCTTTTATTTTTTAACTGAGTGTAGAAACTTGGAACTGAATTTTGGAGCTGGTTTTCTTTGTTTTCTATTATTGCTTAAATTTGTATTTGGTGGTTTTCAGGTCAAAGTCGAACCAGTATCCGAGCACTTCATTGATCCAGATTGAGGGAGTTAACACTAAGGAGGAAGTATCTTGGTATGCCGGCAAGCGGATGGCATATATTTACAAAGCAAAGGTGAAGAAGAACGGCTCACACTATCGTTGCATTTGGGGAAAGGTTACTAGACCTCATGGTAATAGCGGTGTCATTCGTGCTAAGTTCAAGTCTAATCTTCCCCCCAAATCAATGGTTAGTTTGGTTTATGTGTTCGTATTCAATGGCTTACTTTCTGTACATTGTACTTTTGATCTTAAAATATCTTTTGTTTCCTTTGCAGGGAGATAGAGTCCGTGTCTCCATGTACCCCAGCAATATATGAGGTAACGTGACTTCCAGTTTGCGATCATTCTTATTTGTTCTGTGGGTTCGTGAGAGTTTGCCTTTTTATCTGTTTGATTCCAGTTTGTTCATTCATATCTGAGGAACCTTTATCATGTTTAATGATTCAACTTTATTTGAAGATTAGCTTCTTGATGGACTAGTTGATTTTGCATTTTGATTGATGGATTAATTAATTGTTCCATCCCTGTCTGTCTTTATGACAACTTTTAGTTTTCGTCACTGTTTTTAATCCAGTGGCCATGTTCGATTCATATGTTCTTCTTGTTTCGATTACAAACTCCGTGTGATTATTCCTTGTGAGACCCCTACATTGACGTCATGCAGTTCTGATTTTATTTGGATTGTTGTTTACCCCATTATTGTTGCACTTATACTAAGATGTTCTTTCAAACTAGTCTATCATGTGAAAACATAAGAGAACAATTCATGAACATTATTCTATTCGAGCTATACAATTATATTGTTTGTTCATCCTCTCGTAAGTTTGCAATTCTTTCCTTGCAGTCCGACCGCGTTCAATCAAGGACATGAGTGATTCCGTCTTTTTCACTTTTGTCTCTGTAAACCTGGTCAAGATGATAGTGGATGAGAATGTAGTGTTTACATATTTTTCATTACCAAGATTTTACAGTAATTTGTCCTTTGTACTTTGAAGTTTTTGGCATCATTTATGGAGCTGAATAGCATGATTGGTCGACTGTTCTTTCAACTTTATCTTAAATTACTTCACGCATTGCGCATAATAAAAACCGCACCAGTTGAATCCTAAATCTGACCATTGTTTGAGGCGTATGTATGAATCTGAGAACATTGAGATATTAAAAACCGGCTCGATTTTTGGTCTGATTTTATAAGCATGTTATTGCTTCCAAAATATATAAAGAAAACCATAAATCTTGCAGCTCATGTAGTGTTTGTGAGATGATGATTTGATCTGAATTTTATGGATTTTGACCGTGCCAGATAGGGTTGGGGAAAGTCTAAGGAACAATTGCCCACTTTATTTTAAGGCTAAGAAATGGCATGCAGTTGAGAATATGGTAAAAAAAAACTTAACATTTTTGGGTTGGCCACAATTTAAAATGTTAATTTCTTTTTTTTGACATTTTTGGTTCGTTACAACTTAAAATAATTTAAAATGTTAATTTATTTTTTGACATTTTTGGTTGAATTGATAAAGTAATATTTTTTATTGATAATTGAAAATATTATAAAAAGTTAATATTTTTTTGTTGTGTTTATTTGAAAATGTTATATTTTTTATTATATTTTTGGATATGTTTATTTCTTATTGTTTTTAGTTTTAAATTAAGTTGTCGTATCGTAGAATAATTTGATGAAGTTGAGATTTTTCTTTTTCAAAAAATCTAATTTGAGTGGAGTTATGACGAGGTTGAGTTTTATTTTTTCTTTTTCAAAAAATCTAATTTGGGTTGAGTTATGAAGAGTGAGGTTGAATCGGGGTTTTCTTTAGCCATATTCAAAATAATAATATAATTTTTATAAATATTAAAAGATGATTATTATAATATTGTAATTAGGTTTTCATTTTATAGGTTGAAAGTAAGACTTTTTTTTATAGAATAAATTAAGTTCTTGTTTTAAAATTTAGTTTGGCCTCGGGTTGAATAGAACTTTAAATTTAAATTGAATTTAGATGGAGGAAATATGTTGTTATGGTCGGATTGATTGAATATTCAATCTAATCCGAGCTCTTGCCATCCTCAAGTTTATACACGTAATTTTATTTGTTTTTTCTTTTTGAGTAAGTTATACCCAAGGTAAACTATATTAGGTAGAAATGAATTTTTTAATTTTTTTTTATTAATTTCGGATTAGTATAAGTAATATATGTTCAGAGATAATTCTCATTCATTTAAAATATGATGTTCATATTCTTTGTATTCAGAGTGTTCGAATCTAAGATCTTAAAGAATAATAATAATTTTTCATAATCTAAATTGTTTGGTTTGTGTGATTCTTTAGTTATTAAACTTATAAAAATTATTATAAAATAATCACTAAATTTCATAGAATTATTATAAAAATTAATAATTTAATACTTTTTAATAATTATTTTAATATTATAATGATTATTGTATAATAACTTTAATAATTATTTTTCAAAAAAAATTGAGTGATAGATATTTTGTAATTCTATTATTGGGTAAATTAATAAATGTCAGACTTGGTCTCTTTAAGCCAACTTCATGGCCAATAGGGGTGTGCAAAAAAACATGATATGACCGATTTAATTCGTTGATCCGATTCGAAAATTTAAATATCCGATATGTTTTTTAATTTTTGGATAGTTTGGATCGGGTATCCGAAATTTTTTTCGGGTTATCGGATACGATCGGTAAAAAATTATTTTCGGATTATCCGAAAACCCGAAAAAAATTAAGGTGAATTGCCGGAACTGCCCAATGAATACTTCAAACATGTTCTCAAGATCCTGTTTAAGAACGTTCATGCATCAAAGTAGAGAAAACTAATGGAACCATGTGTATGGAAGAGATAGAGAGAGACAGATCAGAAGAGAAGAGAAGAGAGGGCAACAATTTTTTGTTGAATTAGTCGTGCATCATCTAACCTGTATTGGAATTATGTTCTTGGCACTGGGCTCAAATTCTGAATCATTTAAACAGCCTTGGGGATTCCAAACAATAACACCTCCTCACATCTAAAAGGTTTCATGAGAAGTAATAAGGTAATGCAGCCTCACAGAATAATTAGTAGTGAAAGCATGAATATAATGAAGTTTAGATAACTAACTGGAGATATAAAGCCATTTGTCTTAGAAATCTCTCCATTTGTTAGCTGGAGAATAAGAGGACATTCCTTTGCAGATGGTACATATCTGGCAACAAACGGAAAAATAAACACCTTAAAAAATTATTTGCAAGCAAATAACAAATATGAGAGAGAATCAGAGAGGTTATTGAAAAAGGGCATATCAAAGCAAGCTGCCACTCCTGAATCAATATTTCTCCCAAAATGGACATCGAACCAAAAAAACATTGACAAGAATGGAACCACGCAGTTAATTTTTTTATTGATTTATTTTGTAAAATAAAATCGGATTCGGATCAGGATATTTGGATATCTGATCCGAAATTTTGGATATCCGATTTTTTCGAATCGGATACGGATCATTATTTTAGGTATCTGAAATTTTTGAATATCCGAAAATTCGAATCGAATAATATCTGATATCCGATAATGCACACCCCTAATGGCCAACACCTCCAATTCTCATAATTTAGGTATCAGTTATATGTGTTATTTATGATTTATCCGTAAAGGATCTCTTTTTTTAACCTAACTTTTTAATATTCTTGTATCATTTTATTTTCTTCCTTTAGTTTTTGTTAGTTGACGGTGACAATAATTTTATTATTAGTTGTTGACTGTTGATGATTATTATTATTTTTTTAATTTTTTTATATTATGTCTTTTTTTTTTCTTGATTTTATTTTATTTTTGAATAAGAATCTATCTTTGTGACATGTTTTTCTTTGTTCTTATGACATATTTTTTTTTACTCTTGTGGCTTGTTCTTATGGTTTTTGGTAAGTTTTTTGCATACTTATGCGGTCGTGTTAGTGTTTCAACAAAGAACCTCACGACATTTATTTTTTGATTGGTTTGTCGGTGGTCACGTATTATTATATCTCATCTTTTGTAAATGATCGTTTGTGTAGCAAAACGGTCTGCCAAATTATTTGATTGGCTCACTACTCCTTTATCACGTCGTAAAACGTATTGTTCGACACAAACAATGAGTTTTATGAATGTTATTAGATTATTTTAATGTTTGAAAAGTTTATTCTCTTCGTATCTTTAAGTTTAATATTTTAATTTTATATATTAATTTTTTTAACTACTACCTCCAATTTTCTCTTTATATACATTGTAATTTTGATTTCGTCGTTTTTGTTAATGAAAAACTCAATTATCGTTGTTCAAAAAAAATTGTATCTAAGGCATTAAAATCATCAAACGAAATATATCAATTAATTATTAATATAAACAGTAACATCGTATTTTTTTAATAAATACTGTTTAACTCATTGCCAAAATTTTATTTTAATGAAGGAGTAATTGAGATGTATGAAGGTAGATTGTTGTAAATTAAAGTTATTTTATTGTCAACGTATGGAATATTATTTTATGATTTATTTAATATAATAAGTGCATAAAAATTGAAAAAAGAACCGACTTTTGAAGGGAATTCAAACTCTTCTTCCCTTGTACCATACATTTCCCACTATTAACAGTGACTTGTAAATCGAACCCAAACAAAAAATAAAATAAAATGCTAGAATAAATTAATCTCCCTTAATTAATCAAGAGCCAAATAAATAAGAGGTCAAATTATATCATAGTTCTTATATTTTGTAAAAATTTAGATTTAGTCTCTAAAATTCAATTCGATAAATTTTAGTCTTTGTGCTCTTAATTCTAAACCGAATAACATAGAAACAATACGACTAGATTACACTTGATTCAAGATAATTATATCGAAGGATAGGAATTAAATACAGATCAAATTTTTGTACTAGTCTTTATACAATGCATAAATTGTGGACTTAATCCATATTATCTAATTTGATCATTTTTAATATTTTTATTTTAAATTTTAAAATTTTAATTCTGACTCAAACAATAGTTATGTAATTTATTAAAATAAAATTGTGATTGATCTTTGTATTACACGTAAATCGTATGTTTAGTTCATATATTTATATTTAATCATTTTAAGTTATTGTAATTTACTCATATAATCCATGCATTGTTTAAGTAAGAACTAAAATTTAAAAATATAGGAATTGAAATCGTTCAAATTAGAATACATAGATTAAATTAAATGTACAATATATGTAGAGTTGAAGGTAGAATGATGAATTTGACATTAAATATAGTAATAGTATAAGGAATAAAAATAAATATTTAAATTAACTAATCAACGAACAATAAAATAAAGAAGTGAATAATCCAAACGCCTTTACTTGATCAATTTTAAAATTAGCATCTCATCGTTTTCTCAGTGAAATTTGCAGAGAGGCAGCCGTAGTTGTTTCCATTTTACATAGCATTGTAGCTTTACTTCCTTTCATTTATTTATTTTTTCTTCTCATTTTTCCTTCTCTTTGGAATTCATAGCTATTGTGATGAGAAACTTGAATCAGATCCATGGAAGCTAATTCCATCAAATCATCTCTAAAAACCCAATTTCCCACTCCAAAAACACCCGTAATCCCCCAAACTCCACTCAGATCCACCTTTTTATAACCCCCAGATTCCAGTTTCTCTCAAAACCCAGTTCTTTTTACACCCAAATTAAGATACCCAGATTCTCAAAACCCCACAAAAAACCATGAAAAACCAATCGAAATTGTTCACGATCGGGCTAGTATCAGCCTGGTACACATCAAACATAGGTGTACTGTTGTTAAACAAGTATTTACTAAGCAATTACGGGTTCAAATACCCAATCTTCTTAACCATGTGTCACATGACTGCTTGTTCTTTGTTGAGCTACGTAGCGATTGCGTGGATGAAGATGGTTCCAATGCAAACGATTCGATCTAGGGCTCAGTTCTTTAAGATCTCGGCTTTGAGTTCAGTGTTCTGTGTGTCGGTGGTGTTTGGAAACATTTCTTTGAGGTACTTGCCAGTTAGTTTTAATCAGGCCGTCGGTGCTACGACGCCGTTTTTCACGGCGGTCTTCGCTTACCTGATGACATTGAAGAGGGAAGCTTGGCTTACTTATATTACTCTTGTTCCTGTTGTTACTGGGGTTATCATTGCCAGTGGGGTATGCATTTTTTTTCTATTTTTTCACTTAATCGATTATTTTTGCTTTCTTTTTTGAAATGGGTTAGCTTTATTTAATCAGTTTGGGAATTGGTTTCGCTTCGTTTTGTTGGAATTTCTGTTGCTTTGTATGCTTTTGTTGTAAATGATAGCTTTTTTAGGGGATTTCTTGAAGATCTGGTTGGAATTTGGCTTTGCTTTATTTGTTCAACACTGGGTTACTTTTTCTATGAACATGTGGCTATGACCTCCCACAATGTTCCGAATACATGAAAAAACTAGAAAAAAGCTAACCATACCATGTTCGGATACATTCCTATATCCGCTCACACCCGAGTCCAAGTAACATAGAGTGAAAGGACTAATTTGTTTGCTTAATTTGGATGTTTTCCATAATGGTCTTGATTTGTTGATGATTAAGTCTTTAAGTCTGTTAGGAAACCTTGTTTATGGTTCATCAATGGTTCTTTGTATTTACTAGTTCCTCATTTGCTCATGCATTTCACATATCATATGTTTTGAGTATAGCATTAAGACGTGTGTAGTCTGAAATTCGATGGTACTCGGTCTCAAGTCTATGTGTTGGACACATCTGTGTACGACAAGGGGATTTTCATTTTTTTAATGGTTTTCTTGTATTTGGGCGGATCGAGTGTTGGACATTGGTGCTTCTATAAAATGAAGAATCGGCGCAATATAGCTGCATTTTACCCGTTTATTTGATTTGAAAACCTTCAATGCTCCTCTTTATCTTTTATAATTTTCAATCATCTTATGCATTATTCACATTGTTCCATTTCATTTTCTTAATCCGGTTTCCGGTTCTTATTTTACATTATTTGTACAATGGCTATAGGGTGAACCGAGTTTCCATATGTTTGGGTTTATCATCTGCATTTCAGCTACAGCTGCACGAGCGCTCAAGTCAGTTTTACAAGGAATTTTGCTTTCATCCGAAGGGTGAGGAGATTTTATGCTTTTTGCTTCTACTTCTATGGTATATATAAATATATATTTGCTTTAGATCGAAGACTAGAAACTGGACCTGAAAAATTATTGTAATTTTATATTAGAGAGAAGCTGAATTCCATGAACCTCCTCCTCTACATGGCCCCTATAGCTGTCGTTTTTCTACTTCCAGCGACACTCATTATGGAGGAGAATGTGGTCGGTATCACCCTTGCTCTTGCCCGCGATGATGTAAAGATCATTTGGTATCTACTATTCAATTCAACACTAGCATATTTTGTGAATTTGACCAACTTCTTGGTCACGAAACACACCAGCGCCCTAACTTTGCAGGTACGTCGTGCATCACCTTTTTATGCACCTTTTCTTTGAAATTTGAAGGTGGTTTCTATAAATCTTTTATACGATATGGAATTACATGGACAGAGGTGCATTTTGTTCAATCATTCAAACAAGAAAGTAATTGTGAAGGTTTTGATTACGTCGGATTCGTAAAATCACAAATAGTACCCATCTTTAAGTTGTTTATTTAACCAAAGTAGTTCCTATGCTTGTTGCTTCTTTATGGAGTTATCATAGGAACACAACTGATGTACGGTACCGGTACTGAGACGTTTGTTCTTGCAGGTTCTAGGAAATGCAAAAGGAGCTGTAGCTGTGGTGGTTTCAATTTTAATTTTCAGAAACCCGGTCTCTGTTACCGGAATGCTCGGTTATACACTCACAGTTTTTGGGGTTATACTCTACAGCGAAGCCAAGAAACGAAGCAAATGAGACACCTTTTACGTGTAAGATTGTCATATATGTGGTTTCCTTCAGTGCGAGGACATCTATAATTTTTTAGAGGCCAAGTTTCAGTCATATGGTAGGGCATATGACACTGCAGTTCCGCCTCATAGGTATTCTTTTTCCCTTGGAAGTCTGGGAAAGTGTTTTTTTTTTTTTGTATTGGCAAGAGGTTTGGGATTTTAGTTAAAAAATAGAGGAATTGCCATTTATGTTCTTCATTCTCAGGAAAAAAGTTGTAGAATTGATCTGTATACACTTGATCTATTGCTTACTTTTCAAATATTTTATTAATTAATGGCAAAGAAAACTCAAAGTTACGCTTCTATTTTCTAGTGTGTAATTAGTCTTTGTATGCATGGAATTATGCATATATGATGATCATGGTCATCATTATGGTCATGCAATGTGAGGATGATAAGAATCAATGATTTGCACCATTCTTTACATACAAAGCGTGAAAAACTATTGTTTGGTTGCATGTATCCATGTTGACACTAAGCATGACATCATTAAACATGTGATGGTCATGCCATCATGATGAAAATGCAATTTGAAAATGATAAGAACTCATAATTTCCATACCCCTCCCATTCATGCGTTCAGAAACTATAAAAAAAACCATTGTAGGTATTTGCTCATCTCAACATGTTATATCATTAAGCATGGCATCATTAAACCTACCGTTTACTATAAAATCTTCACATCCTAAAATCTTAAACACTGACCAGAGGCTTACACAAGTGTGTTTATGTACAAGTCTACGTCTTAGTTAATATGAAGCTTTGTTTCGTCGATTTCTATTATACCTCTTTTGGCTAGGCTCTGGCTTCATCTCCGACTTTGGCTCGGTTAATCATCAATTCGATTTTCTCCGGCGTCGGTTCTGTCTCTACCTTTTGTTCACTCCGCTCTTTAGGCTTGATACTGTCTCTGCTCACTAATAGATTACTATCGAGGGCAGTCAAGTTTGGATCATTGCGGTGCTTGTTCCAAGCTGTTTCAAACTGTAGACTTTTGCATCTGTGCTTACAGATAATAAAGAAAAGGATTAGGGTCATGGGGAAAAAAGATTTTAGAAAATTATTCAGATTTCGACGGTTACTTACTGCTGAAGCATGATTAGTAGATTAAGAATACCAGTTCGAATGTCTTCGCGTGCCTTTCTCAGTGCCGCTTCTTTGTATAATACAACAAGCTCATCTACCAATCTGGAAAAAGGGATATGAAAAAATTGAAAACCATGAAAGTAAAGTCTATTGAACAATTCACAATGATTGAGTGCTTAATTTATAGAATCCTCGAAATGGTGTTCACAATGAACAGTGAGTAGAAGGAAGATGACAGTAACAAGTTTTGATAGAAACAACTTCAGATGAAGAATCAGAGCAGGTTTACAGGACTTTTTATCATTCACAGAAAGACTTCAAATGATTGAAATTCCTAAAACAAGGCACAATTAAGAAAATCTACATTCTATTTCATTTTCTCTATGATCATTTGAATCATCACTAGGCATTTTGTTATTACAAACCGTTTAAAATGCCATTAAAAATGATTAAACAAACCAAAATTCCTTTCCATTGAACAAGTCGACCACCTAACTATAAATCAAATGCAAACCCAGAGTATATGTATTTAGTTTACCTTTCAAAGTATGGTGACTTCCGTATCCATGTTAACCGGACAATTGTATGAATTTGTTTGAGAACCTACAGAACAATGAGACTTTAATGGGAAGATTTGTTCTCCTAAACTTTTGAACCCGGAATTAAACTGAAATTTGATGAGCAAGAAGATACAATAATCTTACCAGTAGAACTGTTTCATCATCATCAACATGCAGCCACTGGAAGAGCAGTAGGAAAATACGCCCAATATGGACTAATAACAAGAGGCCCATAGAGTTGAAGATTGGCTCAATAAACTTAAGCCACACAATACGTCGTTCTCTATTCCGTGGTTGTCGCTCCAAATGGCTCAACATCTCGGTCAGGATCTTCTCAAACCTAGATAAAAGGAAATTGAAAAATAAAGAACTAGCCAGCAGTATGTCCACTTCCACCACAACAAAACTATGAAGTACACACCTGAGATATGAATAAAACCAGCTACAAGTATAAAGAAACAACCATTAAAAACAAGTAGACTAAGAAAAAAGTCAGAAATTGATCAAAAGAAGCAACTAATCTTCTGAAATGAAAAACTTCATAACTAAGACCAAGCATATAGCCTCATGCCCGAATCTGAAAGTCACTTCTTGCAATCCAATTGGCCAATTGATAAAACTCCATAAAGTTTTCTCCATAATGCCCATATTAAGACGTTTGAGTCCACATTTATTCACTTCACCATAATAGTGCACAAAGTTTTCCCTACCACGACATAATAAGAACTTGCTAAACTTATCCAATGAACATAATCAAGATGTTGAGGAGACAAAGGCAAGTATACTATGAGATAAGGGGAATATCTTGCATCATAAGACCATACCATACTTAATCAACAAACACAATCCTTAAGAGATGAAGAAAATAACAGGTATACCATACTAAATTTAGTTAACAAACACAATCCATATGCTAAAGAGATGAAGAAACAATTATACTACAAGCTACAGGGGTTATCATGCATCATCGAAGCATACTAAATTTAGGTATCAATCACATTCAAGAAGCTTAAGAGAAGAAGAAAACAAGTATACCATTAGCTACAGGGATTATTGCTAAAGAGATGAAAAAGCAAGTATTATCACAACCTATGGGGATTATCATGAATCATGAGAGAATGCTGAACTTATTTTAACAAAAACAATCAAGTAACTTAAGAGACAAAGGAAACAACCATACCACGATCTACATGTATCGTGCATCATAAGAGCATGCCAAACTTAGTTAATAAACACAATCAAGATACTAAAAGGACAAAGAAAATGACAATACTGCGAAGTAAAGGGATGATAAAGATTGTCTTGCTTAATAAGAGCATCCTAAACTTAATAAATACGATCAAGACATTAAAGAGAATTAGAAAGCAAGTATACCACAGACTACGGGGATCATCTCTTTCAATGCAAGTAACAAGTAAAACCGACATCTCTACAACGTATAGCCATATCTCATCAGCAGAAGCAATGTTCTGGCAGCAAGCATCAAGAATCACGTCTCCATACCAATCAAGAACCCCTGCTTTCACATTTTTTGCTACATGTATAAAGCTAATCATCCCCTGCCCCTAAACATAATCAATGCCAATAAAAAAGGAACATAATTCTATATCTCAAGAATACTATAATCACTTAAACATTAAAATTACAAAGTTGCTTACTTTCACCTCCGGCGACCAGTGATCAAGACAAGTTAGTGCACAAGGAATGACCAAATTTACCATTTTATCTAAATCCAGATACTCAATCTACAAAAAAAGATGATTATAGATGTTTATTTTCTTTTTAAATAAAATAAAAGCAAATATAATTTCTGAGAAAATAAACTTATAATTTATAAAGTACCTTAGAAACAAACCATCTAAATTGATAAGCAGCCAAAATGGCGAAATCTACGGGAGCCCTAGCCGACGCGGCGGAAAATTCATCCGCTTCATCACTCTCGTCAATGGAGCTCTCCTTAATCTTGTCCTTCAAAACTGGCACGATTTCAAGCATTAATTCCGCCGCCAAATTTCGCTTCTCGCCGCCCGGAACGTTGTAAGCTTTTGAGAGATCGGAAAAGGCGGTCTCTGCGACGGTCGAAAGGTGGTCTGGGATCCATGTGAGAAGCTCGTGAGTGGAGGAGCGAGAAGCGGAGAGCAATGAGCAACCTAAAGCGAAGTCTTTGAGTGATAATTCTGTTGAGAGAAGAGATTCGAGCGTTGATTTTGTTGAGATTCTGGAGGTTTCATGAGGAGTATATGGCGTTTTCAAGAGCAAGTTGAGGATTTGCTTCGTTAATCTGCAACATATATATATATATATATATATATATATATATATATATATATAATAATGAAAATATTGAAATTAAATGAAAAGAGAGAGCAAAAAGAGAAGGAAAAAAGCTTACTGAGAGAGATGGCTATGGAGATCGGGGAGTGGGTTCGTCATTTTTCGACTCGGTGCGAAACACGCACAATATCGGTACCAACTCTCGGCGGTATTACCATCATTTATTTCGTTCTCTGGTTTAAATGTTTAATATTTAAAAAATTAAAAATCAAGTCTTCACTTTTAATCATTAATTTTTTAAAAAGAATTAATCATTTATATTATTAGTTTATAACATTTTTTTTTATGAAAAAGAAGCTAAGCTATTCTAAACTACTCAGATTGTTGTCAGGAACCAGTGGACTACTAGTAGTAAGCCGTAAAAACTTAAAACCTCCATTGATGGCTGCTGGAAAAGTTGAACATCGAAATCTGTCGAGCGAACTATCTTAGCCATTCCGTTGCGATTGTGTTGCATCTTCTATTTATAAACCTGAATGTTACCCTCCAATTCCGCCTTATCAAATCTAAAATGTGAGGCACCAAAAATGAGCCACCCCATTGATCCCCATTCTCTTCCAATACCGCAAGCGCTTCGCGACTATCCGTTTCGACGATAACAGCTGCAAGTTGCATATCCCAGGCCAATTTGAGACCTTCTAATATACACCATAATTCGACATCTAACACCAAACAAGCTCCAATAAATTTAGCGTAACCCAAGACCCATTTACCGTCTTCATCTCGAAGTGCTCCCCCACACGACGCTGTCTCTAAGCTGGTGTTTCTTGCTCCATCAGAATTTAATTTAACCCACCCTCTAGAAGGAACTTGCCACGCTCCATCTTTTCGATTACTCGAAACACACTGCAGCTGCTTGGACACAAGTAGGTAGGAGAAACCACCATTTCGTTAACCAGCCGATTACTACGTTCTAAAATGCTTCCACCTGCAACAAACTCCTCATCGAAAACCAGACTGTTTCTCCTTTTCCATAGACTCCAGACAATGGCGCCGAACCGCAACTACCAATGCTCATCGCTACAAGGAAAATAACCGGGTTGGGTAATATTGCGTTTGATCCATGAAAATAAATCCATGTTCATAAATGCCCTATATCGCTCCAATCTCACAACAGCTTGCCAAGTCGACTTCGCTGTAGGACACTCTCTTAATACATGAGATGCCGACTCAATAACTGCCCCACATATCGCGCAACTAGCCATCGAAGTAAGATGTCTCCGAACCCGTTCTTCATTCGAAAGCAACCGTCCTTTACAAATTAGTAATAACATTCTAATCCAAGGGAGTCCCTTATGCTTATATATAAAATCCCACGAAGCCGTGTCTTGCTCCGAAGAAATGCTACCACGCCGTTGGTAAGCACTTTTCGTCGTAAAACGACGATTATGTTCCCATTTCCAAATAGGCTTATCCATGCCACCATTCGAAAAAAGGGGGGTACTGCTGCAATAAAAGGCAGCACCGTGGATGGTAGTAACACTTCCAGAGCCGTCCAGTCCCAATCGCCCATTCGATCATCTTTGATTGAGTAGGAGCCACATGTCCATTTGGCAAGAGAATATTGCCTAACGGACCCAATCCTAGTAACCAATTGTCTCGCCAAAAATCCACAGTTAAGCCATCTCCGAGGTTCCACAGTATCCCATCCCGGATATCTTCCCAGAGTGAGCCCAGGATCCTCCAAATGCGAGAACATCCAGATTTGGATATTGAAATTGGACATACATCCAACACTTTGTATTTAGACCGCAACATACGAACCCATAGTCTGTCCCGTTCAGAAACAAGTCTGAAGCCGATTTCATAATAAGGGCTTCGTTTTGGTACTTCAACCGCCGCACGCCAATTCCACCTTGTTTCACATCGGTGCAAACCTCATCCCCAATTCACAAGGTGTATCTCTCTTCTGATCAGATCTTCCCTACACAAAACCACATATTAATTTCTCAATCTCATCACAGGTGTCTCGTGGAAGATAGCAAGATTGCATCACATAAGAAGGGATAGCCGATAACACTAATTTCACAAGCGTTAGGCAACCCGCCAAAGAATGGTGTCGCGCTTTCCATCCAGATAGTTTCTCTCTTAAAGTAAATTTAATGTTCATTTTATATAAAAAAAAACATTTCAAAAATTTTATCTAAAATTTATTTCAACTACACAATCAAAAAGATACCTCACTACTTATAAAATTATAATTCAAGGGACCAAACTAATATGGAATTAATGTAAAAGATTACATCTCAATTTTTCACATCTTAGAGGTACTAAAACCACAATTAACCCTTTATTTTATTATTATTTTTTTAATAGAAGCAACTAGTATTATTAAAAAATTAAAAATATCCGAAATTATAATAAGAGTTTACAACTATCATCGTAAACTAAATAAATAATTTGGACTTTTTCTATAACAATGAAACTAGTCACTTTAGATCATATAAGAACCATACATGTAAAAGGTTAAAAACTCACCCAAGAGACTTGAACAAAAATAACTACGAATAAATCTTATTGCATCAGTAAACGAACGAATTAAGCTATTGAAAGATCACCAAGAACTGCAGATCAGAGCTTAGCGTCATGAAAAATTATTCACAAACGCAAAATCACGCATCTAAATTCAATCCGAAGGTCTACAACAGGGAATATCATCAAGATTTCGAATAAGCGTCATCTTGATTATTCGTGGCAGGTTAAAAATTCAATCGAAAGAAAAACAAATATAAATAAAAGAACGAACAAACAATCGAGAAAAAAAAAGCGAAAAACATATCATAAAGACAGAGATAAACATGTCACAAAAACATATATAAACATGCAACACAGACATAATTATTCTTATTAAAAAAAATAAAAGAAAATCAAAGAAAAAGAGAACCAACGGTCGACAACCAACATCAAAGTTAATGTCGTCATCGGTTAAAGAAAATCTAAGAAAAAAGTTGATTTGATAAATTTATAAGAAACGATCTATTGATTTGATGATTATAGTATCTTGACATAAAATGAGGAGTATGTTTCAAAATCTTCTATTTCGTATATAAATACTTAAAATTATTGAAACGAGGGAGATTTAATGTATATATAATAGCTCCTATTAAAATACTTAAATATAGATCATTGATAAAAAAATTTATTCTATATAAATTGTCGAATTCAATTTATTTATACAAACTGCTCGAATGACCATTTCATCATTAAAAAATATTTTTTATAATTTAAATTAAATAAAATATATACATAAATAGTAATTTGCACTGAGACAATCTGAATTTGATAAAACCTTGAAAGAGTTGTTTTACAATATTCACTTCTACATAGATCATACAAACACCATGCTTAAATGCAGATTAATGTCCGTAAGCGAACGGAGACGAACCGGAGTTCTTTTTTTCCTGGTTCCATCCCGACCATAAAATCTGAGAGATCAATAAGAAATCACACGAGCAAATACGGGAAAAAAAGGAGAACATTCGAAGGTATTCAAGCCTCGGGAACGGATGCGGCCGCGCGCTTAATTGATGCGGATTTGATAAGATGGTTGTAGCTTCCTTTCTCCTTGAAGAGCTGGGAAAAGTGATGTTTGCAATACAGGATGCCTTCAAGTGCTGCATAATTTGATGGACTTAAAGAGCAGCCACCATGAGAGCACTTGAAACATGATTTGTGGTAAGACTGTCCTTCCACGGTTACCTGTCGGAAAATTGGGACAAAGATAAAGTTACAGAAGTGAAGATCGTTGTACAGACGAATCGAGCACATCAATACGCATTTCGATTATGTCAAGAGTCAGATGAAGTTACAGATGTAAAGATCAAAATGCATGAGACAGTAGTTTTAAGAAAATATCAACAATGTGACGTCTTCATAACACCTTCCTTCAACTTTTGTGATGCTCAAGTGTTCATAGACACGGATATAAACCAATCAAATTGCCGATAAGAACTAGGTTAGTCGGATTTGTAAAGAAACAAAGAATCACTTAGAGCGTGACGACATTACTAATCTTATCGGAGAAGTTGATTACACCATATGGAACCAGGACAACACGAAATATAATTATACCCTCTTATTCAGAAGAGATGACCCTCCAAATGCATGAAAAAATTGAATGCAGTATTATCGGACATATAATCATATCCGGCACTTACACCTAAGTTTGAATAACATAGGACAAATAGCCAGAAATTCAAGTCTCACAACTGCAGAAGAGATGCATTTCTCACATGATCTCGGAACTCTACCTTCTCAAGTGGATATGCGGTTTTGCTACAAGTAGCACATTTTTCGACCGTCCCAGAAAACATCCTGGCAGCTTTGCTCGGTGATCTCGTCTGCAGTCAAAACAAGCTATTAGGAAATAGGAAGAACATCAAACAACCTATCAAACCCTATAATTTTGCTAATCGAATCACCAAAAGCATGTGTATTTTTGCATTAGAAACTTACTATTTTTGCATTAGAAACTTACCAGGTCAGGAGTTAACTTCTCAGCTGTCTTTGCAGCTGTTGACAATAAGATTAATGGCATATTAAACCAACATAATGAAATTCTTAAGGAACCAGACAAATGATTTTATTTGGCAAGATCGAAGTTACATACGTGACTGGAAATTCTTGTTGAAGTTACCCGTCTCCTTGAAGAGTTGCTCGAAATGAGGCTTGCAATAAAGAACACCTTCCATTGAGGAGTAATTAGCCAACTGGAGATGCATACAATATGCCAAATTAGAAGCAGAAACTTCATTACAATCCAATCAATAAAGTCAGTCGATACATAAACTATCATGTCAACAACCCACGTTCACCAAGCCTCGAACAACACATTCTCTCTAATATGTATTAAGATAGAAAATTCCATCATATGGACCGTGTTATGAAAGCAGTAATGTCTAATTGAAGTAACCATATGCAACACATTTGAACAATTATTATAGAGCTATGCCCCTCCAAATATATAGGAAAACATACCCATACTTAAAAAATACCTATGTCGAATACTCACACTAGAGTCCGAGGTAACATAATCAGAAGCTACTACTAAATGCAATGAATGGCAAAACAGATACACAGTGTCTCATTTGCTTTAAACCAGGTCAACGTACAAAACAAGCATGTCAACTAGTATTTTCATCTACCCTACGAATGATCAAAAAGCATTGTAGAACCATAAACTCACACCCAAATCCGAGTAACATAAGTAAAATTAAAAGGTACTAAATTGCAAAACCACATAATGACACCCAAATCCGAGTAACATAAGTAAAAGCTACTAAATGTAATAACTGGCAATGTGTACAAAACAAGCAATGCCAACTCATTTTTAATCGATATCAACGAATGATCAGAAAACTATCGACGGCGATAAATAAAAAGCAAACCTTTAGAGTCCCTTTGCAATGACTGCACTTGAAGCAAGATTTATGGTAAGGAACTCCATCTGCAGACAAAAGTTCCACCGGATAAACAGTCTTTTCACAAGCCTTGCATTTCTGTTGGGTACCGGTAAACGACATGGCTCTTTAGATCTAATCGTACTGCTCTTTATCGGATTCCAAGGATCAGCTTTAATTCGATTTCCTCTCTTATATGTGGCTATATTAACTGCTTTAAAAAAGAAGAAGCAAAACACACATTTCAGAATCAGATCATGTCAAATTCAACATTTGCTACAAATTTTAGAACTTTGAATAAGTTTATTTTTCATTGATGGCAACACGTAGAGCAACTATTGCCCAGCTAAACTCTTCATTGCTTATAGAACTCGTGTTCAACACATCTATGGGTATTTAAATAGATGAAAAATTAATTCGAAACACAAATGAATACGTGCGAATCCACAAAAGTAAGCCTTTTACATTCTTTTTTTAGCAGTAAAAGCAAAAATAAAGAAAACATAGTCTCAGACACTTAATAAACTTTGGTTCATTCTAAAAAAACCCCGATCTGGGAAAAACAAAAATCCAATGCAAAACCCAGTAAGCTGATCTTATTTGAAATAAACTAAAAAACCAAAAAATGATGAAAAGATGGTGAGATAAAGCAAGGCAAAAATGGTTTGAAATTGAAACTTGAAAAAGGAAAAAACTGTACCTTTGATAGAAGAAGAAGGGCTGGATCTATGAAGGAAAGAAGAGATCAAAATCAAATGAGAGTTACAGAAAGGGAGTAAAAGAGGTCTTATGGGCTTCCGGATGTGAAAGAGAAATACAAAAGAAGTGGGAGATTTGGGATTTTTGCAGCGAATAGATGGAGTAAAACGTGGATGATGATATTAATGATTAAGGAAGAGAGAGAATCAGGGAGGAGATTGTATCGATTTTTTTTGGTGCTTCATTAGTAAGGTATTCGTTGTTAGGGAAAATTACAGATTTACTCATTAAACTTTAGTCTCTCCCCCATTTCACTCACTATACTTTCAATCTTTTCAATTTAATTACCCAACTTTATACGTTGGATTTTTTGGACTTGACCGTTTTCTCACAAATAACGTGGCTTAATTTAATATTAAAACTAACCACTTTTAATTCTCTCTCTTTTTTTTCCTTTGACCCGCTTCTAATTAAACAACACAAGTCGAGGAGGCTCGCCGCGTTAGGTGGAAATATGAGATTGAAAGATAAGGTTCCACCCAAGAGCAACGAGACTTAGCCTTGAACTTTAAAACAGTGTACAAGGCAATTTCGGGAACAACATGATTTTTAGTAGCAGTTGAAGCCCTTGGTGCAAAGGTTGCACCAGTCTACTGTACACAAAAAGAAGATGAAGAAACCCATATTCCAATGTAGGTTCAAGAGAAACCTATAAAAGATGGGATTCAAACTGAAATGGAAAAAGAGGAAGCCCCCAAAGGAAAGGTGCCACCAACTCAGGTGAAGAAAGAGAATGGCACATGTGAGAGACAACCAAAAACAAGGAAACTGACGCTAGGAGCTAACCGGGGGGGGGGGAGTAGAAAAAGAGAATCCAAATGGATCAATCTCTATATCCGAGGGAGAAGCCAAAGAGAAACAATAAGGCTTAAATGTAGAGGACAAAGACAAGACAGTAGATGCAGAGATAAACGAAAATGGTAAGGTTAAAGAAAGTGGGCAAGTTAATACCATGCAACCTAGAGGAGCTGCTGCGGCTGTGAGCAGCAAAATAAACCAATATTCTAGTTGAATTTGCATATGTAATCTGTCTGTGACAGTAATGATGTTTGTGCTAGATTTGGTTGTCAGTAGGATAACAATCAACCTGTATCCTTGTAAGAAACAGGTACAAACATTGCAGGTTTTGTTACATTGTGCAGAACTTAGGTTGTGAACACCTGGAACCCGTGATTTATGGTTTGTTGCTCAAATCTCAGATTGAACATTACATGTTATGTCATTGATTAAATGCACTGTGATTTATGTATGATTTGATATGTTGTTGACACAATGAGGAAGTTTCTTTCATCGTTTTTTTTCCGTCCACTTGTTTAACGTGCAGCCTTGTTATCTTTTACTTAAAGCATATAGGGTCACTGAAGCATATAGGTTCAGTTTCAAAGTTTTTTTTTTTCCTCCTCAAGTGTTCCATTCTGAATATCGATCTTATTTGTTGCGTTGACATGCATATACTTGCAAGGCTCTTCTCAAGATGTCAAACTTGCGCAATGAATATGTCAAAGGAGAGTAAAATGAGGGTCAAAGCAGGATTTTGGGGTGCTTTTTACCGGCTGTGTGGGGTTCTTTTAATGACTAATATTTTATAACTCCACTAAGTCATAACATTGTTAAAAGAGAGTTAGATTTAGTGAATAAATTTATAATTTACTCTTATTATAATATTTTTAAGGACGAGTATATACATATATTTAATATTAGGGTAAAGTATATAAATGATCCCTTGATTATAGAATATTATTTTATTGAGTCCTTCTACTATAAAAGTTACAAAATGATCCCTTAACTATTAAAGGTATACAAATAATAGAGGGAACATAAAGCTAATTTAAAACACTATAAAGGGAATGAAAAATATAAGGGCTGAATCTATTATTAAGGTTGTAAATGAGACGAAACATATCGTCAGTCCATCCGATGGTTATTGTTGAACGAGCACCACAAAAGCAAACCCAATTTGCGTTTTCTGCATCCACGTTGTTGAACGAGCTCCTTCACTGTTCTTTTCTTTTCCAGCAGTTTCTTTAGGGTTTAGAAAGGAAAAATGTAAGAATATGTGAGTTAGGGTTCCTTTAAATAAGAGACCTTGCCCAAACTTTTTTACGTGACATTGTGAGGTGGCATTATGATATCCAACATGGAAAAAATTCATGAAAAATACACGTTAGACACGTCGTTAGTTTTTTAACAGCACGTGACTTGATTGAATGCATTTAAATAGTTTGGTGACTCAATTGACAAAAATTCAAAAATTGTGGTCAAAATGAAAAGAGACTATAGTTAAATAATCACCCGTATAGTTAACCCTTTTATTTTGCAAATAGCAGCTTTTATTTAATTGTCTATTTGTATAAATGAAATGAATAATTCTATTTTTGAATGGTGGGTGGAAATATTAAAACAATAAAAACACGTTATTAAAAATAGGGATATAAATAAATATTTGTGTATGCAGAAAATCATCGTTAGGAGACTCACCCACCAAAATCAAGTACGCGACTCGGGTCAATCCAGATTAGTCAGGGTGAAGTCTTAGAACTAGAGGGCAACCAAAAAAATAGGGATATAAATAAATTGAATTTGAACAAATAATGTTATAATTATATTTGTTTATTTATCTTTAAAATAATATATGTTCGATTTGTTTAATATCTTTGAATATATTTATTTAGTGTTCATAAACATATTTGTTTTAATATTTACCAATATATCATTTTAGCGTTCATCAACATATTCATCTAATTCTCATGAATATGCTTGTTTATATGTTTCAAATCCCCTCTACAATCAACACACTCTTTTTATTCTTTTATTTATAAGTTAAAGAAAAATGATAAAATTATATTATTAGGCTTTAAGTTCCTTAAGAATTACATTATGAACTCTAAAATTCAATGTATATTTAATTTAATATCTATCTTCACTAATTATTTTATAAAAATAAAAAAGAAAGAATATAATAAATAAGTTTATAAACAAATTATATGAATCTGGTTGTGAACATAAATAAATCAAAACACATTTATTCATATTCATATATTTAATAAATAAATATAAAAATTTTATTCATATTTATTTATTTAATTAATTTAATAAATAAACATTTTTTAAAGAAATGTAAATATAAGATTAAATACCAATAGTATTGAGAATCACATCGTTAGTAATACAATCAGGAATATCAAAGATGAAATAAAATGAATTGATTGTCGACAACGTCCATTGAGCAAGAGAATGAGCAACATAATTCGCCTCTCGATTGATATAGATAAACTTAAGATTCGGGTTATTAATCAACATCGTACAAGCCGCATTAATCCAATCACCGAGATATCTTCGTACGAGCTATTAAAACGGTTAACAATAAACATGGCATCCCCTCGACTTGTCCCAACCATATTCTCAATGGCCATTTGGAGTCTTACCGTAAAACTACAAGCCTCGACCAATTCGGATGGGCGAGTCTCTTCCAGCCTTCGAGCAGAACCCCTTACAACCATACCATGATGGTTGCGAGCAACGAGCCCAAAAGCAGCAGCGCCGGTGGTGGGGTTAAACGCCCCATCCACGTTAATTTTAATACTCCCAGGCGAAGGATTTCTCCACTGTTTACCCATGTGCACTGTGTTCTCATTTGATCAACACGTGGCAACCCATTAGCTTTCATGAAATCAGCCACCAGAAGCCATGATGAACTGATTTCCTCAATTGGCTTCTGCATCTCCCCATTATGCACCCAGCTGTTGAGTCGACTCCATGTATTACAAAGAAGAGTAAAAAGTTTTGAGAGACTTACCCGATCAAGAGAGACAGCAGTCGCTACCAGCCATTGTTTGCAGTTTAGGAACTGATCATCGATGCGCAAACTGTTAAAGCATGATAGCAAAAAAAAATTTCTTGTTTTTGGGAAATCCTTAAGGGCGTGGATTGTTGCGGAAGACGGCTATCGGATAGAGCAAAATCGCAACTGATAATTTGAGAAAATAAAAATGAAGATAAAAGAGACACAAAATTTACGAGGAAAACCCCTGAATAATATAGGGTAAAAACCACGGGCAACGGTAGAAGAATTTCACTATGAGAAAATAGGAATTACAACTTCTCTCGATCTACCAAGGAGAAAATAATGATAATTCTCTCTTGATAAAAAGGAAAAAACAACTCTCAAGAAACTCTCTAAATTCTCTCTAGTATTGGAAGAAAGCTAGAATGCTTTGAGATGACTTTGAAGCTAAATGAGCTAAGGTATTTATAGTTGAAACTTAAGGACTAATCTTATAAATACCCTAAAGTTTAGTGACTAAAGTTTATAATTTACCCATTTAATTTTCAAACATTATTGCACCTAATTTTGACATTGTTGCACCTAATTTTGACATTGCAATATTAGGTGCCTAACTTGAACCAATTTTTTGCACATTTTAACAATCTCCTGCTTGAAGATTTGATTGGAACAATCATATCTTCACACCATTCTTTCTACCTTGTACCATCATGTTGCTTACGTCTCTGACATACCACAAGAGGATCGACACCAGGTAAATTTATCAGCGTTGATCGCCTTTGTCATGAAATCTGCTATGTTGTCTTTGATATGGATCTTCTGCATATCTACTGTCCCTTCTTCCACCTTTTCACGAATGAAATGATACTGAACTCGTATGTGTTTTGTCCTTGAATGAAATGCTGGATTCCTTGCTAGATGCAAGGCGCTTTGACTATCACAAAATAGAGAGACATACTCTTGATTGTGCCCAAGCTCTTCCAATAGCATCTTCAACCAAATTGCTTCTTTATTGGCTTGTGTAGCTGCTACATATTCTGATTCTGTTGTTGACGTAGCCACAGCTGACTGCAATTTTGAAACCCAGCTTACAGCTCCACCAGCAACTTTGAACACATATCCTGTAGTAGATTTGCTTTTATCCAAATCCCCTGCATAGTCAGAATCTACATACCCATTGATTAGTAAGTTTGATCCTCCGTAACATAATGCAACATTTGAGGTCCCTTTGATGTATCTCAGGATCCTCTTTACTGTATTCCAATGCTCTTTTCCTGGATTCGCCATGTACCGACTAACCACTCCCACTGCTTGTGCAATGTCTGGTCTTGTGCATATCATAGCGAACATCAAACTTCCCACTGCTGATGCATACGGTACTCGAGACATCTCCATCCTCTCTTCTTCACTGCTAGGACTCATACTGGAGGATAATTTGAAGTTAATAGAAAGAGGGGTAGAAATTGGCTTACAATCTTGCATGCTAAATCGTGACAAAATTTTCTTCAAGTAATTCTTTTGTGAAAGCCAAATCTTCCTATTACTTCTGTCTCGGTGAATTTGCATCCCTAGAATCTTGTTTGCTGATCCCAAGTCCTTCATTTCAAATTCCCTAGCCAGTTGTGCCTTCAATTCTTCAATATGATCTTTGTTGGGTCCTGCAACCAACATGTCATCCACATACAACAGCAATATAACAAAATCGTTATCACCAGACCTCTTGAAATAAGCACAAGGGTCTGCATTAAGTCTGTTGTATCCAAGGCACATAATGAAGGAATCAAATCTCTTATACCAACACCTCGGCGCCTGCTTTAGACCGTACAGAGATTTGTTCAACCTGCAAACCAAGTTCTTCTTTTCATCTTCTTTAAAACCTTCAGGCTGGAGCATATAAATCTCTTCTTCAAGATTTCCATGAAGAAAAGCTGTTTTAACATCTAGTTGCTCTAGATGTAAGTTCAATGTAGCACACATTGCCAAAACTACTCGAACTGTTGTTAGTCGAACCACAGGAGAAAATATTTCATTGAAATCAATACATTCCTTTTGAGCATATCCTTTGACCACCAGTCTTGCACGATACCTCTCAACTTGATCGTCACCATTTCGCTTGATTTTGAAGACCCATTTGTTACCAATTGGCTTCCTTCCTTGTAGTAGTGGCACAAGGTCCCATGTATTATTTTTATGAAGGGCTTCGATTTCTTCTTGCATCGCCATCATCCACAGTGAAGCATCTGAGCTGTTTATTGCCTCCTGGTATGTTGATGGCTCACCGTACTCTGTTAAAAGGCAGTATGCAATATTACCTTCTATAACATAATCTGAGTGCCAATTGGGACGTCTTCTCACACGATCTGATTGACGTGTTGTTGGAGCTTCAGAACTCTCTGGTTCTTGTTCATCATGTGTTGGTTCTGCTTCAAAAGAATATCCTTCTTCAAACTCTTTTTCACATGTATCTAAGTAGTCTCTGACTTTTCAGCGCTATCATCGTCTTCTTTTCTTTATAGTTTATCTTCTACAAAGATAACATCTCTACTAATGATCACTTTGCGGGCAGTGGGATCCCACAAGCGATACCCCTTTACTCCATCAGCATACCCCAAGAATTTGCATTTCCTGGATTTTGGATCCAGCTTTGAAATTTCTTGGGAGTTGTACATCACATACACTATACTTCCAAATATATGGAGGTTTGAATAATCAGCTGGTTTTCCAGTCCACATCTCCATTGGTGTCTTCAGCTCTATTGCAGTTGATGGAGCTCGATTCACCAAATAACAGGCGGTATTGACTGCTTCTGCCCAGAATGATTTTTCTAGGCCTGCATCCCTCAACATTGCTCTTGTTCTTTCTAACAAGGTTCTGTTCATCCGCTCTGCCACTCCATTTTGTTGAGGAGTGTTCGCCATTGTAAACTGTCTTTTGATGCCTTCTTTCCTGCAAAAGTCATCAAATTCTTCACTTGTGTATTCTCCTCCATTATCTGTTCTGAAACACTTGATTTTATTTCCAGAATCAAGTTCCACCCGCGCTTTGAAGTTTTTGAAAGTTGAAAACACATCGGACTTCTTCTTAATAGGGTACACCCAACATCTCCTGGAGTAGTCATCAATAAATGAGACAAAATATTTTACTCCGCCTAGGGATGTAACTGGTGCTTTCCATACGTCAGAGTGAACCAGTTCTAGAACACTTTTGCCTCTAGAATTTGATGTGTTGAATTTCAACCGGTGTTGCTTACTTGTTATGCAATGCTCACATAAAGTAAGTGATACCTTTGTTAAGCCTGAAAGTAGCTTTTGCTCCACAAGGACTTTCATTCCTTGTTCTGACATGTGTCTAAGTTTCTTATGCCATAGCATTGCAGAATCTGAACTACATGAGGCAACAGAGGCTTCTGCTTCTAGCAATGTCTCTCCCTTCAGCATGTAAAAGTTTGCAGCTATCTTTTCACCTTTCAGCACCACAAGCGCTCCACGGAACACCTTCATGATTCCTTTTCGTGTTTCAATCTTGCTAGCATTATTATCCAACAATCCGTAGGATAATAAATTTTTCTTCAGACCTTTCACGTGCCGCACATCTCGAACAACTTTAATTGTTCCATAATACATCTTCAATTTGATGGTTCCCACACTAACGATCTCTAAGGCATGATCATTGCAACTATACACAGATCCTCCTGAGACAGGTTCATAATGATGGAACCATTCTCTTCTTGAGGTCATGTGATATGTCGCTCCCGGATCAATGAGCCATATATCTGCAAATCTTTTTCTGCCTTCCACGGTGGTTGACGCTTCACAGCATAGAGCATCTCCATCATCTGAAGTGTTTGCGGTATTGCCTTGTGGATTGGAGTTTTTATTTAGACTCCAACAATTCTTCTTCAAGTGACCCTTCTTTCCACAGTGGTAACACTTTAAATTCTTCTTGCTCCTCAACTTCGATCTACCATGTTTATGACTGCTACTTTGGCCACGTTCTGTTGATCTCCCTCTCATCGTTGTCAACGCTTCTGCTTGTTGCAGATTTACTTGTCTGTCTTCCTTGTTCTTGCGCCGATTTTCTTCTTGTAGAACAGCAGTTGCAACGTCATCGAAGACTAGACTTGTGACATTACTGTTTGTTAAGTTGATGATGAGTTCGAATCCGGTAGACTTTGAAGTATAAGTTCAGCACGTTCTTGTTCTCCTATTTTACAGCTTAAGGATATAAGCTGAGAAAATAAGGTGTTCAGTGTATTTAAGTGCTCCGTCACTGAAGTAGATTCTGGAATACAGAGAGTGTACAAATTTCTCTTAAGGAAAATTTTATTGTGCAGCGATGTGGCCTCGTACAATTTGATGAGATGATCCCATATCTCCTTAGCTGTCTTTTTCTCCTCGATGCTTGACAATACTTCATCTGCTAATGCTAGATGAAAGTTTGCTATAGCATTCCCGTCCATCTCGTTCCATTTGATGTCATCTACGAAATCCATCGGCCTTTCATTGATAGCCGCTAGACACCCGTCTTTCCTTAGGATGACCTTCATCTTCAATTTCCACAATGAGAAATTTCTCCCATTAAATTTTTCAATATCAAATTTCGTTGCCATAGCTTCTTTTATGGATAGCTCCCACGATTTCACTATCGTGAATAGTTCTCTGGAACCTTCAAAGAATGAGTAATAACTTTTTATTTTCTTATGTTTGGAGGATCCACCTTTTGGTGGCAACCACAAAGACAATAAGCAGATATTACACACTCTAATCTAGCTCTGATACCAATTGTTGCGGAAAACAGCTATCGGATAGAGCAAAATCGCAACTGATAATTTGAGAAAATAAAAATGAAGATAAAAGAGACACAAAATTTACGAGGAAAACCCCTGAATAATATAGGGTAAAAACCACGGGCAACGGTAGAAGGATTTCACTATGAGAAAATAGGAATTACAACTTCTCTCGATCTACCAAGGAGAAAATAATGATAATTCTCTCTTGATAAAAAATGAGAAAACAACTCTCAAGAAACTCTCTAAATTCTCTCTAGTATTGGAAGAAAGCTAGAATGCTTTGGGATGGTTTTGAAGCTAAATGAGCTAGGGTATTTGTAGTTGAAACTTAAGGACTAATCTTATAAATACCCTAAAGTTTAGTGACTAAAGTTTATAATTTTCCCAATTAATTTTCAAACATTATTGCACCTAATTTTGACATTGTTGCACCTAATTTTGACATTGCAATATTAGGTACCTAACTTGAACCAATTTTCTGCACATTTCAACATGGATAGCAGTTTCAACGTCGATGTTGCACAACGAGTAGATTCCTGTACCTATCGTCGATGCAGCAAGTTTATTCCCCGTAGGTAAAGCTCCATGACAAACACGCCAAGCAAATATTTTGATCTTAGGTAAGATAGGGAACTTCGTGATCATTTTCCAGATTGGGGAAGGATCTCTCTCAGTCCCCTCTTTATTCAACAATCAGTTGTATCCAGACTTTGAGGAATAAATATATGTACTGTGATGTTCCCAAATCAGTTGATCTCCAACATGAGGCGTGATCAGTGTGCCTAAAATCTGTTGTGTCATGCTCAGGGAACACTTGAAAAACTTTGTACGTACTCGTCCCACTTTGGGGTTCCATGTAACATAAATTCCTTGAATTGAATCGGATGCTCCAAGTTGTCCAAGTAGTTGTTGCAGAGATCCACCGGGGTTGTGCCTCCCTATCGACAAGCATGCATGTAGTGTTGCGGAAGACGGCTATCGGATAGAGCAAAATTGCAACTGATAATTTGAGAAAATAAAAATGAAGATAAAAGAGACACAAATTTTACGTGGAAAACCCCTAAATAATATAGGGTAAAAACCACGGGCAACGGTAGAAGAATTTCACTATGAGAAAATAGGAATTACAACCTCTCTCGATCTACCAAGGAGAAAACAATGATAATTCTCTCTAGATAAAAAGGAGAAAACAACTCTCAAGAAACTCTCTAAAATCTCTCTAGTATTGGAAGAAAACTAGAATGCTTTGGGATGATTTTTGAAGCTAAATGAGTTAGGGTATTTATAGTTGAAGCTTAAGGACTAATTTGTAAATACCCTAAATTACAATGACTAAATTTGAGGTTTTACCCATACTTAAAAATCAACAAAAACTGCACCACTTTCAGTGCCTAATAATCTAATGCACTTTCGGTGCATTTGTTTTTTCAACATGTAGGTTGTACTATCCACACCAACTCTGCAGAAGAAACCATCTTTAAGAGATTCTCTAGCATCGATAATACACCTCCAATTTAAGAGATTCTCTAGCAACAATAATACACCTCCAATTTAAGAGATTCTCTAGCAACGATAATACACCTCCAAGCAAATGAAGGTCTGCTACCGAGCTTAGCTTCGAAGAAAGAAGAGTTGGCTAAGTATTTTGCAGCAAAAACTCTAAAAAACAATGAGTTGGGACTTTGAAGTAGCCTCCACACTTGCTTCCCAAGAAGTGCGAAGTTGAAAAGCTTGAGGTCTCTAAACCCGATACCACCGTCACTTTCACGCGACATACTTTATCTCATGCAATATGAGCCCATCCTCTAGCATCATGTTTCCCAGGCCACTAGAAAACTCGCATCCTTGACGTGATTGCTTCGATAACACTATCCGGAAGCTAATAACATAACATTGTGTACGTAGGAAGAACTTGGACGACGACTTTCAAGAAAACTTCTTTTCCTCCAAAGGAGAGTAAATTTTTGGTCCATCCGTTAATCCTTGTTACCATCTTGTCACGAAGGAAACCGAATGCACTCATTTTACTCTTCCCCACTGAGAGGAAGTCCAAGGTAATGATCGGGTTCCTTTTTTTCTTGCACGCCTAACATCGCCACAAGTCGTCTACGGTTTTCTTATCTCGTATTGGTGCTGAAATACACCATTGATTTATCGTAATTGATTTTTTGGCCAAATGATGTTTCATAAATGTCGAGCATTTCATTAAGCCGTTTTGCTTTGTGGTATGAATTCTTTATGAAAAGTAAACTGTCGTCGACATAAAAAAGGTGATTAATTCTTGGACTGTTCCTGCTTGCTCGGATCCCCTTGATATTTCCATTTCGTTGTTCAGCAAGAAGGATGGCCGATAATCCCTGAAAGCAAAACAAAAAGATATCTTCTGGATGCAACGTTCGAGGGTGTCATGGATTAAGTATGTGGATCAAAATTCTAAGTTTTTTCACGCTCGAGCGAGTGGTAGAAAAAGAACTGGATTGAAAGAATTGAGAATAGGGAAGGGGCTTGGGTCGAACACATTGATGATATTTTTGAAGTGGCTACTAATTTCTTCTCTACTCTCTTCCACTCCTCTAATGGTGAAACTTTGAGAGTGATTCTCAATGTGATTAAAACGTGCATTTCCTTGGATATCAACACCAGCATACCAGCATACTTATTTGGGCAAGGAACCCAACTGATCAAAGGGTTAGAGATAAGAGGCAAAATCCAGAGCATCACTAAATAAGGCTATAAGTGAGAACAATAATGAATACAACTATAGCTAGAAACGATTCCAGTTAAGATAACATAAAACTAGCCATTATGTGATGCTCAAGAAAGAACCAAGACTATCATAAGTGAGCTAATCGGGTGTACGTTTTTTATGTAGTTTTGGATCCCACCCTAGATATCCAAGGGATCTTAGGCAGGCTAGAGGGGTGTGCGTCTCAAGGTGCAAAACCCTTAGACCACACCATGATGCCTACCTCAGCTTTGCTTGTTAGCATTCTTATATGCTCGTACTTATGCCTCTTAGCATGCTCATGCAGTGAATGCACGTAGTATAATACAGTTATTAGTGTGGCACTGAGATCATAAGCTCATCGTTCGGAATTTGCTACCGTGCATTGGTTCTTAGGAGACCCTTCGAGGAGTATTATCATCATTAGTGATTCTAGACTCGTCAAGACTTCAAAGTACGTCTTGAGTCATATTTTAGAGGGCTTGTACTATTCTTAGATCATTTTGTATTCAGTCATAATTCTATTATGCAATACTTTGTTCGTAACTTTTGAGATGTATTTTGGGAGCTACCCATATTTGTAAACTTGGATATTATGTCTTTATTTCACAACTTTGATGGATGGTTTTCATTTATTGTTTTACAAATGTTTTAAAGAAAAATTTTGAATTAGTCATCTCGATGGTCCCGTGAAAACACACCATCTCCATCGATCTACAGATCGTATCAGATTAGGGTGTTGCATCTTCTCTAATTACCAAATACGTACTATTATTCTTGTTTAATTGTATGCAAACAACTATGAAGGCAACAAGTACGATGACTGAGGGAAATGTTGGCAAAATATATCTCAAAACTTGTAAGAGTCTTTCTCAGATGTAGATGGAAATAAGGAGACTTAAAATCTAGGTGAACCACGTTGTGCATCGTTTTTCGTGAACTATGAAAATGGCCTTTCACTCGGTATCTCACCTTCCAATCTATTTACAGACACATTAAACTATTCGAGGTCACAAATTTTTTCGAGAGATTCGAAAATGATTTTGGAGAGATCGTTGTCGGATAAATCCAAAAGTTTCAAACTCAGCAAGCCGTCTAACTAGTCTGGAATAGAACCATGCAATCTGTTATGAGAAAGAACTGGAGCTTGTACATTATGAAGATTTCCGATAGTAGGTGCTATATCACTCGAGAAACTGTTTCCGGCAAATTCAAGCGATTAACAACCTTCAAATTTTTGATGTCGGACGGTAGTGAACCGTTGAAGTTGTTGGATGAAAAGACTACTTCCAAGATATCTCTCAAGCTCCAAAAACTTGATGGTATTGCAGAATGAAACTTGATGTAAGATAAGGAGATTTCTCGAAAAGAAGTCACTCAAACATGCGGGTAAAGGTTCATCCAACTCGTTATCATCGAATGTTCATTCGTACAGTCTCTTTAAACCACAAAGATCATGTGTTGTCAATTGGAGGTAAATAAATGAAATGGTAAAGTCATTAGTTTCCGTCGGTTTCCTCTTAATATGACTCTCCAGCAGCGTGAATGTTGTAGAAAATAATTTTTCTACGAGAAACGGTGACCAGCGGCGGTGGGTAATGGTTGTTGTTGGTTGATTGGGATGGACACTAGATTTATATAAGTTTTGGTGTATCGTCTTAGTAGTATGTTGCAGTGCGGCGTGCACTATAGACTCTTTTTAAAATTATTTTTTATATTCATGATGCAATTCTGTATCAAATTCGATTTTAAAATTATTTTTTATATTCATGGTGTATTCTTTTCTTGTTAAACTATTATTTTCTTGTATTTAGACTCAGGAGGTTTTTAAGGAGGCTCTTAATTTGAGTTATATTAATAAATTTACATTGTTGAGAAAAAATATTTTTATATTATTTATAAATACTCGTATAGTTGAAACAACAATATGTTGTTAACAATTTATGTTAGTTTTTTTAATGGAAATTTTCTATATTTTCAATTCAAACATCTCATGCAGCTGTTTTTTTTTCTGTATTTAATATCTAAATTTATCTTTTAAACAATGATTTATCATCTTTTACCTAAAGTCAGTAAACTAAGAAACATATTTACTAAAAAAAATAAACATGGCTTAATTTTAACCATTGAAATTGTGGCCTTTCAACAAACCAATTCAATGAATAACCACTGAAAATGTTTTTTTAATATCTCTTAACATTTTCAAAGCTCTCCAAGAAAAAAAAAAACATTACAATAAGCTTGTCTGATTTGAAAACCCAGATTTAGTTATTGTACTTCTTCTGCAATCATTCGTTTTCTGGGTAAATTTCTATCATTCTTTTAAATTTTTATTTAATTTCATCCCTTAGAATATTGAGGTTTTTGAATTTTGATCGTTTCCTTCGTTGCATTGATGAAGATTAGTTTTTTTTTTCAACAGATTGCACAATGGAAACGTTTTCAACATTGCGCAATGGAACTCGATCATTGGCCTATTGTTCGCTTCGTCGTTCATCTCGTTTTATTTCAACAAAATTTAGGGTTCATTGTTTCTCAAGCAGCAGCTCCAATGGCTTCCCACGTGAAAACACTGCTCACACGAACCCTTCGAACCATCGTTTACCTTTGAAATTGAAGGTCAAACTCCTCGATCCGACGTCGCTCGGGATCTGTCCCGAGCCGTCGGATTGGCCGGAACGAGAAGAGATTCTTCGGCTCCCCATCGAACAAAAAGTGAACAACGTCGGGATACCACATTCGTTGAGGTTCATAAAACGAAAACAAAGCTCGAAATTAAACAGTTTATTTGATCACGCGAGCGAATTGGCGTATTCTTCTGTTAAAAACGCGATTTCTTCATTGGTTTTAATCATGAGAGAGATCCAAAGCTTCACTTTGATGATAAAGGAAGGCCTTTCATCTGACGATTCGATGGCGGCCATGTCCAAAATCCAACAAGACATGACGTTGGCATTTGTCTGGTTGTTCCAACATGTGTTCTCCAAAACACCCACGCTCATGGTTTACGTTATGCTTCTCTTGGCTAACTTTTCTGTTCAATCAATGGCGGACAAGGCTCCCTTTGATGCAATCCAAGGACCGGTAAATGTTATAACCGAAATCGAGACCGTTCGACCTACGAAGATGAAAGGGGAATTGTTTTATAGAGCACTTGATTATCAAATGAGGCAACAAATGGTGTATCCATTGCATGTGGAGCTTGAAGCAGATAAGTATGATGTTCATTTCAGGACAGATCTTGTTTATCAAATGTGTGTTGCTGAAGAGCCTGATAATGCACTTTTGCTCGCTAATTATGCTCGGTTCCTTCATCTTGTTGTCAAAGACTACGACAGGTAAAATCTAAGTTTATGCCTTTCTTTTTTAGCTTTATTTGTGGTTTCCCACTCTTTATCCACTAGGATGTGAATTAAAACAAATAAGATAAAAATATAAAAAATTATGTTAAAAAGAAAAAAGAAAAAACTACGAGCATAAGATAATGTGAATTAAAACAAATAAGATAAAAAATATATATCAAAATTTATGTTAAAAATAAAAAGGAAAAAACTCATATTATAAAAAAACTGTTAATGAGATTTAATTACTCGGTGGAAAAGAAAAATCATATTATAAAAAGTTTATTTGATACAAAATTCTTATTTCTAGTCAAACACTAATAAAAGAAGTATAGTCTTGTGCGTACGAATGAAGTCAATATTGAACTATGATGAGGATAAATTACTTAACTTTGAAATAAATAAAATCTTAAAAAATAATTAAATTAGACAAATTCGGAGTTTAAGCTTAATTCCATTAGTTTCAAAACAAACATTATTCTAAAATACAATTAGACCAAAAATGTTGAGAGGAGAAAGAGCTTAATTGTAATGGTTTCAAAATTGTCAGTGATCTAAATGTAATTAGACCATCAAAGTTTGAAGGCATTGTCCCTCCCACCTATAACGTGTTTCCGTCTCTACTTATTGAATGTGTGACAAGATTCAAGAGTTTACATATATCACATATTCTTATTTTTAATTTTATTGTTTCACCAAGTAAGTTGTACAGTAAACTTTTACTTTGATTCAATAATATATTCGAAAACTATATATATATATATATATATATATATATATATATATATATATATATATATATATATATATATATATATCAGGGCGGAGGAGTACTACAAACGTGCTATTGAAGCCGATCCACAAGATTCGGAGGCATTGGGACTGTTTGCTGATTTCTTATGGCAAGTGAGAAATGATCATTGGGAAGCCGAAGAGATATACTTACAAGTCTTGGAAGTTGATGAGAAGAACCCTTTCCGTGCATCCAAATATGCAAACTTCTTATGGAACACTGGTGGCGAAGGCACTTGTCTTGTATTTGATGCACCCAAATAGTACTACTAAATCAGGCCTATACCAAAGGACATATGGCCCTATTGATGTATACTCTACATTTATGTAAACTAGTTTCGATTCATCCGCAATGTTGCTCTTCAAGGACATCATTGTATATAAAAAAAATTAGCTGACCATATTTCTATATGTAATGGGCTATACAATGATGTCATGGAAATTTTGACATCATTGTATATATCCTATGTAATTAATTTACTGGAAGCAAATTATTAATTGACTAACGATCAATGATTGTCACTGACATGATAAATCTTATATATTCAAATGATGACATGAAACATATTATATGTTTAAAGTGAAGACATGATACATATCATGTGAAAAATGTGATGAATATGTGGTAATGCAACATCATCACCTTGAATATATGACATATGTCACATCATCACTTTAGACATATGGTATGCATCACGCCATCATTTTTTACACATAACATAGATCACATTATCATTTTGGACATGTGTCGTGTCATTTCTTAGATATATGAATTATGTCACATCACCACTTTAAACATGTAATAATTGTCACATCACCACTTTAGATATGTTGTATGCGTCATGTCAGTAATTTGGACATATAGAACTTGTCATGTCTGCAACAAAAGTTGATCGTTAGTCAACTAATTGTTACTGTCTAATAAAATTTCATTTTTGCCCCAAAAATAAAATGTTAAAGATTAAAATATTATAAAAAAAGGTAAAATGACTATTAGATAAGATGTTTTGAGAATTATTTGACATTATATGCTAGTAAAATAATAAAAACATTCAGCTTTGCAGAAGAAGAGTAATATGGCCAGTCGACTATCACCTTTGCATAACACAGTATTGTAAACAACAAACACAGAATGCATGGATCGAGAAAGGAGATGCTCAAACTTTGAGGTCTAAATCCATCAAGCGTTGAAGCTGGCAATGAAGCTGATGGGACCTTTACCAGTGATCGCAGCTTGGAGACCAAAAATAAGGAAAGCAACCATGGCAAGCCTGGAATGCTTGATTTCAGCCAATTTGAGGTTATCAAGTTTGTCAGGGTCAGAGGCTAACCCAAGTGGATCAAAATAGCCACCAGGGTAAAGTCTTTTCTCAGGGTCAAGCACTCCATTTCTTTGGAACTCGATGTAACCAATTACCAATACCTCTATCCAAATCAATGTGGTCAAGGAAAATGGAAGTGGTTGCCCCAAGTAAGATGATCCTTCCACTAATTCAACCTACAAAAAATTAATAATAATAGAAAAATTGAAGAAAAATGTCAATTGAACCTATCCAAAAGTAATCAAATATTAAATCAAATAATATAAATTACTTTTTGAATAATATGATGTATGGAATAATTATAAAGTATTATTTATTCAGAATTTTATTAGTTAATTGATTATGGGTACACACCCTACAAACACATCTGCTCGAATTAGAATTTATAAAGAAAACAACATACTCTTTCATCACTGAAATCACTCAATAAATTTTAATATAAACTAAATTTAACAATTACTATTTAGGTCAAAATCAATTTTTTTAAATTTAAAAGAAAAATCATCAAGCTAAATATAAGAATTACATCAACATCTATCTGTGACAGATTTTTATATATTATAACAATTAAATTTATTTTAAAAAATTAATCATATAATTAATTACTAGTGCATCGAATATAAATCTTAAGATAAATTATTCGACTTTAAAAATTAAAAAATGGTACATTATATTTTCAAAAATTACGAGGCGTGGATGCTTAAAAATCTACACTTTTAAGAGTTCATAAAACTATATAAATTATTATTATTATTATTATTATTATTATTTCATGCAACAAAATACATTGTATGACATACCTTCCCTGCGTCTTGCCATGCAACTCCAGTGACTGCCTCAACAGCAATGGCACCAAGAGTTCCCAACATTGCCCATCTCCCATGAATCAGCTCACATTCTCTAAACCTTTGCAACCCGAACACCTCCGTGTACGGCTGAAACGGTGTCGGCTTCAGCTCTGCCGCCTCGTTAATCACCCCGATAATCTCACCGGCCTCATTTTTGGCCAAGTTCTGGTCCAATGAGTCCAAATCGAATTGCAAGTATTCGGCCGGTTTAGCAAAGCCGAAAGGGTCGAACCCTCTGTCTCCGATCATTGTCCCGTCTAGCCATTCCGGTGGGTTTGCATTGGGGAACCAAACTAGGCGGTCGGCCGGTGATTTTGGGGCTGCTTTTTTGGGCGGTGGTGGTGCCTTCTTGGTGCCAAAGCTAAGCCCAAACCTAGCTTGGATTTGACTGGAACTTATTATATTAGGGTTGTAGATACGGGTTCCGAAAATGTGTGATGTAACGGCGGCTGCCGCGACGGTGATGGCCATGGATGAATACTTGGTGGTGATGCTCCTGGTGTAGTTAAAGTGTAATTGGTATATATATATATAACTTGTAGGCAATTATACATTATGAAATGATCATTATAAACAAGTTTTTAGATTCCAAAGAAAGAAAATAAAGATTAAAATACTAATTTTATTTTAAAAAATAAAATATATTGTTCGATTAATTATTTAAAAAAATCTCAAATTTTTGTTGTATTTTTTTTTCGAATTGATGGATGGCAATGGGGATGTAGGGGCCTTATCTGTGCTTATCCTTTAGTGGGTGAGGTGGGATGGTTGGTGGCCTTATTATTTTGTGGGGTATTTCGGGACTGCCATGTCATTTTCAAGTCATAAATTTGAGGATTCATTCCGACCATGGTTTTTAGAACCGGATCGATTAACAAACCTGTCATGTTATCGGTTTATTGGTTAAATCGATCGAACTGGTTTGATCGGTCGGAAGAACCAGACGACGTTATAATTATTTAAAAAATTAAATAAAAATATCAAAAATATTTAATAAAAAATATTTTTTTTATCACAAGTCATATTCAAAGCAAGTCATAACATATATAAATTAAAAATCATAAAATCAAGTAAAACAAAATAATTCAAATTAACTACAACATAATATTTAAGGTAAAACATATTAAATAATAAATATAATTATATAACTATAATTAAAAAAAATTGAGGCTAAAAAAATCATAACAAAATGATATTTGTTTGGTTTAATTTTTTTTAAAAAACAATCTCATATGACTAAGAAACATAGAAGAGCATCCCAAAAGTCTAAAGAGTAAAAATATGAGAACAAAACAATCTCACATGGCTAAGAAACATAGAAGAACATCACAACTAACAACTAACAACTAACTTCTATAAATAATAGAGGTAATTTGACATTCAAAATCATGGAGCCTTTTGGTGAGCATCCCAAAAGTCTAAAGAGTAAATTATTCTTTCACTTCAATCAAGCTCGAATTTTAGGCTTCAATCGAGCTTCTAAATTTTTTTTGAGTTCAAGCCTTTTTGAGTTCAAGTTTCAATATTATATTTTCGAGTTTGAGTTGAACTTGATAATTTTTAGCTCGTGAGTTTGAGTCGAGTTGAGCTTACTTTTAAAGTTTTCAAGTTCGAGTCGAGCTTAGCAATACTCGAGTTCGACTTGGCTCGTTTAACAAACGACGTCACTTGGTTTAATTTTTAAAAAAAACAAAATTTCCGATTTTCAGCCGGTCTGATTCGAACGGTTCAGCGGTTCTAGCCGGTTCACCAGTAACGGTTCAACCGGTGTATATTAAATCGGACTAGGTAACGATTCTCGGTTGAACCGACCGATCCGGTCCGATTTTCAAAACAATGATTCCAACCAAACAATTTAGATTGTTTTGTAATGGGAAACCCCTTTTTGTGTTCAATATTAAATTATATGTATACTGGGATGGAACGAAGGGGCCGTCCCCTTGGATTTTTCAAACCATGGCATATTTTATTTTTCCTTATTTATTATTAATAATTTATTTTCGTATCTTTTATGATTTTTATAAATTTATATCTCTTAAAATTTTAAATCTTTATTCTTTGTAATATAAAATTTTATGTATATAACATATCAAATAAAAATATTTAATCTAACCTTAATCAAGTTAGTTCAAACAAGTCAAATTGATATACATGTAAGTCATTCTATGAGAAAATAAATCTTCTTCTAGGTTGATAGTATGATCATTTATGTTGATCAAATCATTTTAATCTAATCAAATGCTAAAATGATTGTAAAATATTTTCTGAAAAACTAATTATATGTAAAAATTATAGACTTAAATTAACTCAAACTTTACGTGGGAATTTGGTATTGACGTGAAATTAAAAGTCAGATGATAAATTTGGTATCTTTAAGTCATAATATTTGTATCGTTAAACTACTAACAATCATATGACATGATAATTAGTATTGACGTGAAATTGATATTTGTGAATGTGAAAGATAAAATTAATTTCTATGTCATCTCATTATTTTCATCAAAATTAAAAATTTTCACCCATTTTATTGTCGCCATAAATCGTCTTTCTTTGACATCTTTTGTGACTATCCTGAACACTAGTGAATTCATCTCATCGCCCTCTATTACTTTATCAGTTTTGATTTTTCTAAAACCTCTTTAAAACTCATGAAACTAAACAAATATATATATATATATATATATATATATATATATATATCATTTTGGTGGGCTTGGGAACTTTATGAGATTTGAGGGGTTGAGACGTTTGTTTCAAAATCTAAATAGTGAGAAGTATTCTTTCAAGAAAGCGATCAACATAATTAGAAACCAGCCTCATCAGACAATTGTTGAAGGATGTCGGAGTATATAAAACGTCAACCATTTAATTTTTTTGTCAATTTTGAATGGAATTCATGAAAAAATTAAACCAACGAGATGAAATGAGAGTAAAATGTGAATGTTTTGGTATCAATTTTGTCATAAATGACAACCGATGATGGGCGAAGATAGATTGACAACGGGATCGAGGAGTTGACAATTTTATTTAGAAAATTAACGAAATTAAAATGTAAATTAAAATTCAATGTTAAAATTAAAATGTTTTACAAATAAATACTAAAATTGAAATACAATCTAAAGTTTAGTGATAATGATGAAGTTTACCCCCAAACTAAAATAAGTTGTCGGAACATTAGTTCATCTAGAATACGGCTATTTAGTGCATTTGACCTATAAGCTACAAATGAACGAACATTAGTGTATTATGAGTCCGTTTGTATAGATTTTTAAAAGTATTTTTAGTTAAAAAAATTGTTTTTATCAAAAATTATGGCAGAAATGATAGTTTTAATAAGCTCGTTCATGAGATTTTGATGGACTTCAGGCGAACCAAAAAAAATTAGGCTTCTGATCAGGATTTTAAGTTACAATTTATATTTATGTCATCGATCACGTTGCGTTTATCGCTATTACGAACATAACGGTTGATATTGTAGTATTACAAGTATCGTGATTATGAATTTTTAATAACATATGCTAACGTGAATAATGATTGTGGATATCGCGGTTTAAGACGATAATGTTATCATTACATAATGATCAACGTTGTGGTTATAGACCGTTATTTAAGTAATTGTTTCTAATAATAAGTGTTAAAAAATAAAATTTAAGGGAAACTCCATAATACAAGTTTTAAAAAATCCATAATAAAAAATATTAAAAAGAAATAAATATTAGAAAAGAAATTAAATATTAAAAGCATGTTTGTAATAACAAATATTGAAAAAAATTTAGCCCATAATAATAATTATTAAAAAAATTGAGCCTTTAATAACAAATATTAGAAAAAAAATATTGACAAAAAATTGGACACTTGTTCAAATTTTAGAAAAAAATAAATTATAAGAGTTGGCCCCTAATAATAAATAGGGTATATTATACCAGTGACCATCTAACTATAGCATTTTTTTCATTTTGACCACTATTTTTTAATACTTGTCAATCAGGTCACCCAACTATTTAAATGCATTCAATCAAGCCACTTTTCGTTAACATTTAACGGAAGTGCTGATATGACAGTTAATAAAATTGATATAATTACACATTTGGTTATTGTTACTTATATATTATATCAAATTGGTTCTAATTTTAATAAATTAAAATAAATTTAATCTTCGAATCAGATCATGCCACGTGTCACTAATGTCAAATATCATGACACATGTCAGTGCCTAATTGGATGATTTAATTTATTTTAATTTAATATATTTAATTTCCACCAATCAGAGGGTGACATGTGTCACTAGGTGAAGTTCATTTTTTGTTTAAAGTAGACTACATATTGTATATATCTTGTTTCTTAGTATAATCTTAAATTCTGAATGTTAACTATTTTAATCTTATAATCTTAAATTCTGAATGTTAACTATTTTAATCTTATCTTAACTTATAAAATGTATTTTGTTCTTACCTTAACTTAAAAATATATTTATTTTTATCTTAACTTGTTACATATATTATATTCTTAACTTAAATTATTAAATATATTATATTCTTACCTTAAATTATTAAATATTATTTATTTTTATCTTAACTTAAAAATATATATTTTTAGTTTAGTTTAAAAATGTATATTTTATTCTTATTTTAAGTTGGGAAATATATTTTATTTTTATCTTAACTATAAAAAATATTTTTATCTTAATTTTAAAATATTATAATAATAAAATTTAAATATTTAAGTTAAGATAAAAAAATATAATATTAAGAATTTAAGATTATACTAAGAAAAAAGATATATACAATATGGAGTCTAATTCAAACAAAAAATATGAACTTGGCTCAGTGGTTGGGCTTCTCCTTTCTCCCATGTTTGTTGCTAGTTTGAATCCCATGTCTCCATTTTTACAATTCTTAATTTTCTTTCCATCCGAGTGTGACACGTGTCACCCTTTGATTGGTGGAAACATAATATATTGAATTAAAATAAATTAAATCATCTAATCTGGTGGCAACAATTGTCATGATATTTAGCGTTAGTAACATGTGGCATGATATGATTCGAATATTAAATTTATTTTAATTTATTAAACTTATGACCAAATTGATAGAATATATAAGAAACAATGACCAAATGTGTAATTATACCAATTTTATTAACTGTCGCGTCAGCACTTCGGTTAAATGTTATTGGCAAGTGACCTAATTGAATGCATTTAAATAGTTAGGTGATATGATTGACAAAAATTCAAAAATGGTGATCAAAATGAAAAGGGATTATAGTTATATTGTCACTAATATAGTCTACCCTAATAAATATTAGAAAAAAATTGAACCTACAATAATAAATATTAAAAAAATTTAAACTTTTAATAACAAATATTAAAAATAATCGGGCCCTATAACTAATATAAAATTATTTTTCTCAAGTATAATATATAATAAAAATTATAGGCCTTGGGTAGTTGTCCCTCTTGCCCACGCCCAGATATGACCATGAGTTTCAAACTAATCGCGAAAGGTATTATGTATATTTTTTTTGAATTTACATTTGGAAGCAAATCATAATTTTACTCTTATTAATGCATGACTCCACTCAGTTATGTATTTACATTTTTATTCCAATAATTTAACACTAACATCCTTTAAAAAATTATTACTTTTAATAATTTATTTTAATAATTTAAAAATAAATAAAATTTATTATTTATATATTAAAATATTAATAGTGAGTTATATAAAATATATTTTTATGATAATTGTAATTATATTTTTATTTGTATTTTTTATATTTTTGTTATAGTTTAAATTGATGTGTTTCATTTTATTATATATAAGTGTAAATATAATTTAAATGTTATTTTTTATTTTACAACATAATGTGTATAATGTATATTTTATCTTTTAAAACTCACTTTTTAACAGTAATTACAGACAATTAAATTTTAAATTACACTTTTATTTAACACTTTTAAAATTCATTTCTACTATACTTTTAAATGTCATTTTTCAAAATCTATAGCAAACTGAACTTATATATATATATTATTCACAATAACATAAATAAAGAATTTGCTTATTTGGTCTAAATCCTAATCAAGAATTTGCCTCCAAATCAAGTTCCTCCAACTATTAAATAAACTCTAGCGTCAGTGGAAAATAAATACAAAAATTTACATAATATTTTATATTAAGAGATAAATTTATAATATTTTAAAATAAAATAAAATTTTAAATTTTTAAAATATAAAATATAAAATATAAAAATAAATTATTAATAGAAAATATAAAATATTTGAAGTATATAATAATTTATTAAAAGGACGACAGATCCCGATCACCCTTCTATCAATCACTACAAGCATATGTGGCGAACGATATTTGGGTTAAAATGAAACAAGTACAAAAAATAGACGAGATAACTAAAGACTAAAGGTTAATTTGATATTACTTTTTAAAAGTTATAATTAGTGAGGGAGAGACCAACCATGATTTCCATACGTGTTGATGTCGGAAAATGTTGTCGGAAAGCAAAGGTTGATGGCCACGTGGTGGAAAGATAGTGGCTAACGTGGAATACAAACTGCCACCAACATCATATCATGGTCATCATCGTTATCATCAATGAAGCATTCAGAAAAAAGGTTAAGCAATAACATTTGATTGGTTCAAATTTGAAATTTCAGAAACAAAACAAATAAAGGTATGATTGTCTCAAGGAAATAACTTTTGAAAAATAAATTATATTTTTGAGAAATAATTTTAAAAAACATTTTTCGTTGTTTAAATGTTACTGTATAAAATATTTATTATTGTTCGGACAACTTTAAGAAAGAAAAAAAAAAACAACTTCCAGAATTTTCAGTAAACACGTACATAGTTCATGCATTTTCTTGATTTTTTATCTTTTACTTTTATTAAGTTATATTTACAACAATTTAAATATAACGTACAATATTTTATTTCAATTAAGCATGTCAAATTAAATTTATTGATAATATAAATAATTTATGTTGATTGTAAATACATTATTTTACGTTTAAATTTTTCATTATAATTTTTTATTAGTATTTTCAAAATTATATTTTAACTTATAATTAATATTATAGGTAGATTCAAATGATATAGTCTTAGTTATTTATTAAAAATAGAGAAAATAACCTCAGTGACCGAAAATACCTTATACTATACGATTTTAACCAACTTTTTTTGGATTTGCGAAAATGATCAACAAATTCGCAACGCGATCTCAAATTCGCAACGTGAACTCCAATTTCGCAACCCAGTTTCCAAATTCGCAACGCGAATACGTGAATCGCAACAAAGAAGTCAAATTCGCAACTGAATATCAAATTCGCAACACAAAAGTTAAATTCGCAACACAGAAGTCAAAGCGCGTTTATTTTCGCAATATTAATTTCGCAACACATATGTAAACAGTATTATCGCAAATCATAACCTAAAACCCTAAATCACAACTCAGTCTCATCTCCATCTCTCACTCTCTACGAAGAAATCCGTCCCCATCTCTGACGAAATCCGTCTATCTCCATCTCTCATAGCAACCCTCACAACCATTCACGGTCAGAAATGAAAAATCTACCACCGAGGGTTAGTTTTATTAATCTCTTTTTTTTATTTTGAAATTTTTGTATTATTATTAGATTTTTCTTATATTGATGATAATTAACTGGTAATTTCAATATATAGATAAACCATTTCACTTAGATTGCTTAGTAAATTCATTCGGTTGCTGTCAATACTGCTAAACTGTTTAGTCTTTAACCCGGTGAAGTTAGTATTTGTCTTTTGGTTGAAGTAATGCAATTCATTCAAGTTTCAATTTGCAGAAGAATAGTTTTTGAAACTTAAATTCGCAACACGAAAATGAAAAGCGCAACACGAAAATCGCAACGTAAATTTAGTTTCACGTTGCGATTTTCGAGTTGCGATTTTCATTTTCGCATTGCGATTTTCATTTTCGCGTTGCGATTTTCATTTCGCATTGCGAATTTAAGTTCCATAAACTACTCTTATTATGCAAATTGAAACTTGAATGAATTGCATTACTTCAACCAAAAAACAAAGACAAATACTAACTTCACAATGTTGCGAATTTAAGCTTCAAGAATAAACTACTACTCTTTATGTTGTCCTTGAACCTGCACTAAACCTATATGTTGTCCTTTTAAATGTTTTATAAGTGTTTACTTCTGGAATGTTATCTGATGCATTTTGTGAACTATGATGGAATAATGACTTGGGTGAATATCGTGCTAGTTTGAATTATATTTGGCTTTGTTTTCACTGTTTAATATCATGTTTGTTTATAGTGTATAATTTATAGTTTTTGGTATATCTAACTTGGTGTGTTTATTGATTTTGTAGAAAAAAATTTATTCTCAATTGACCTTAAGGAATAAATTATGCCTAGCCACTAAAATTGCGTCGACGCTTACACCTCTACAAAGAAAATTGTTTGATGATACTTGCTTCGGGCCATGGATGAAAGTACAACATCCGGGTGGAGATGCTATGTTGACACATTTGTTTCTTCAGACCATGACTAACGATCTACCCGAGAGGATACAACGTGGTGATGAAGAGATATGGTTTCATTTTCCTCCGGCGTATACTTGTTTTGAGCGGGAGGAGTTTTGCTTAATCACTGGTCTACGCTTCGGACACGATGAAGTAACCCGGTACACTAGTCATATCTCCCGCCCATCATGGTTATCTCGGGCTTTTCCTGAGCTAGCAAATTTGAAGCCGAGTTTACACGTCGACGACTTGAAGAGATTATTTGTTAAAGATGGTTTTACTCGGATGGATGATCTTGATGTTGTCTGAGTATGCCATTTATTACTTTTGCATGCCGACTTTTTAGGTAAAGAGGGCAGACAACCTATTTCTGAGGACCTAATATTATTGGTAGAGGACCTAAATGCATGGAACTTGTTTTCGTGAGGTTCATATCTATGGAAAATTACCTGGAAGAAGTTGTCGTCTGCCTTTGAGGACCGAAAAAGTTTGCGGGGCGACGGTTCTAAATACACTTTGGTGGCTTTATTTGGGCTTTTAAGGTAAGAATTTCTATATAATGTTTCCAAATTTATAATTAATTATTTAACAATTACTGATGTTTGTGTATTATATTGTTTGTAGATTTGGATATTTGAGGCTTTCCCCAGCATGCGGACATATGCGATAAAAAATTCAAATGATATTCCCAGGGCTATTACCTGGAGGAGGATCCGCCTGTTGGATTGGAAAGAGTTACTCCCATATACGACGATGAATGATGTAAGTTAACACACAAATACTACCATATATAAACAAGTAATTACTAGTACACGTTTAACTTTGTTTGAACTTTTATATTGTTAGGAGGCCAATTATCCATTAAATAGGCTAACACCCACAGAGGCTAAGCTTGCCACTGATTGGTGGCAAGCTAGAAAGCGGTTTTTTGATGGGATGGATGATGAGCACCCCCTACTTCGAGAGCCATCACCTGATCGGGCCGATTCTACAGCTCGACACCCGGAGCCATCACATGATCGAGCCACTTCTCCACCTCCACCATCACTTATTCCATCACATCATCGAGCCTCTTCTCCACCATCACCTCATGATAGGCGACCGACAAAGAGGCCACGACATTTATCTCCCTGTTCTCCACCTCCACGGGATGAATTAGGGGAGTTACGTGATGAGGACGGTACATTACGTGAAGATAATGATGCGCTACGTGATGAGGTACGGTCTTTACGTGGTGAGGTGGATATTTTTCGTGATGACAATAGTGCGCTATGTGGTGAGGTATCTACTTTATGTGATGAGGTAGCCGCTCTACGTGAGATTGTTTCATCGTTGCAGAATGAGGTTCATACTCTACGCAATGAGGTAAATCAAATTTAATACTATACTAAAAATGCAAATAACCTTTTTTTGGCATTATTTATTTATTTATTTACTTATTTATGTATTAATTTATTTTCAGCGATCCAATAAAGTATATGCTTTACGTCGGGTTTTTCTTGCACGACGGAGTTCACGCATCAGACGTCGTGCACGTGCCATTACGTCTCCTTTCACCATACTAGTGCCAAGACTCCGTAAGAAGAAGCCCGATGCACCTGTCATCGTTCAAGAGGCGCATCCTATCGTTCAAGAGGCCCCTCTCATCGTTCAAAAGGCCCATCCCACCGTTCAAGAGGCCCTTGTCATCGTTCAAGAGGTCCCTCCCACCGTTCAAGAGCCCGATTCACATGGAGTCATATATCGACATATTGATAAACCCTCTCTCGTGCTCAATATGATGGATACGAGTTGGCTTTCGTATGTGTTACTGGCCAGTACCATTCCTCAGCAGGAGAGGGAAACACTACCGGACACAAGTACGGATAATACCCTTTGGGCTAAGACCGCAGTTGATTTTTATTTACATGAGCAGAGCAAGAGGTGTTATTCTGACATATACAAACTCGACGCTGTTATTCATTTGTTTCTTGATCAGTCTTTGTGGGGTATTTTATTAGGGGTTGAAGATAATGGCTATCTCGAAGGGGTGATAAGTCTTATATTCTTCTTATATTGCATTTTGATTATTTTTTTTTAAATTTATTAATAAATTCACTAATATATGTATTTTTTTATAAAACAACATATTGATGCATGGGTGTCACGTCTTCTAATAATAAGGAAATTGAATAAAATAAAAAAATACTCGATGGACTATTATGCCGACGTCTTTTCACGTAGCTCACTTAAAGGATCCGAGAGATGCTTCATATATGTTGGGTAATGGAAAACCTAAACTTTATCCTTCGTGGTGGGAGATCGATAAGGTTAGTATTTATTTTTTGAATATTTTAAAGGTGTTTATCCCTGTTTTGGAACGTCTTTTATTTGATGAGCGCAATTATTTATGATGGCATATTACAGGTGTTTATCCCTGTTTTGGAATATCGTCATTGGCTTCTCCTCGAGATTCAGCTATCATCCTTGAAGACAATAGTATATGACAGCATGTTAAATTACATACCATTGTCTGATTTGAGAGATATTATTTGTAAGGGATGGAGCGCTCATTTAGCAAAATACTTGAATGCAATTGATTATTGGACTAATTTTGGAAACAAGAAGCCAAAAAAGTTCAAAGTTACAATGATCAGAGACGATACCGCGCCACAACAAACGGATGGAGCCAGAGGAGATTGTGGCCCTCTCGTATGTATGTGCTTGGAACGTTTGACGACAGAAAGTAAACAGTTTCTACCTCCCACAGATAGAGATAGAGGTGCAATAGGCTTGTGGTTTCAGCATTTTATGGCTAGAGCGATATATGCGAGACGCTGCCTACCTGTATCCACGTACTGAAAGTGTGCATAAACAATTGGTAAGTTTGAGCAAGTGTTGTTAACATATATACTCTTTGTTAGTTTGAAAATGTTTGGTTAAGTACCTAGAATTAAATAATTTGTTTTTTGTTGGTTTTAGATGTGTAGAAAATGTTGTTTGAGCAAATGTTTGGTTTCTGCAAGTTAATCCTGAAGTGAGCTGCGTGAAATTGATGTATTTGTGCATAAACAATTATCTGGGGTACAATTTTTTTACTTGTTTAATTGAATTTTACATTGATTTGTAAAAGTTGATTTGTTTAATTGATGAGGAAATTAGAATTATTTTTTGCTTGTTTAATTGATTTGTAAAAGTTGATTTGTTTAATTGATGCATAAATAAGAATTATTTTTTGCTTGTTTAATTGATTTGTAAAAGTTGATTTGTTGTTTATTTAATCTGCATTATGTTGAAGGCAAAAAAGACCTGTTGAATGTACACTTTCGCAACGCGAAAGTTAAATTCGCGTTGCGATTTTTTCGTTGTGATAGTCAAATTCGCAATGTGATAGTCAAATTCGCAACGTTAAAGTCAAATGCGCAACGTTAAAGTCAAATTCACAACGCGAAAGTCAAATTTGCATTGCGATTTTTTCGTTGTGATAGTCAAATTCGCAACGCGAAAGTCAAATTCACGTTGCGATTTTCGATTTACGATTTCGCGTTTCGAATTTGACTTTTGTAACAATCGCAACGCGATAATCGCGTTGCGAATTCAAGGAAAACACCTTCAAAAGGATAACGGACAACAATCTGATAAGTGATAACAACTGAACAGATCATAGCAATGTTCAAACATAAGTTACTAATGAATGTCTAACTGAAAATGTATGCATTCACACATAAAATACACATAATACAACGTTTGTATTTAAAAATCACCTAAGTTAATAAGTCTCAAAAGGTGAAGCCGGTTGTGATTGGGATTTTGATTTTGATTGCGATTTTGATTTCCTTTTTCTTAGGACCATATGAGCTTTTGATTTTGATGAGGAACCATATTTTGGTAGAGGAAAAGATGATTGTGATGGCACTGGTGATCCACAGGTCAACCTTGTATGACCACTTTCCTTGCACCGACTACATGTCGATATCCTCTTCTCTTCACCCTTAGACGGTATACGATCGTGCTTTTTTGGTCGGCCAGGTAGCCTACTGTCCATGACTGGTGGCAAAATTGTTTGTAAATTATCTGGTATGTCCCACTCAGAAGAATGTGGAATAGGGTAGACAATCTCGACATAAGTATGTCGATATACTTCTGTAGTGTAGCAATCCATAGCGTATGCGCTTGAATTATCTTGGTTTAGATGAAGAGCAACTTTTATAACATGACCACACGGATAACTAAATGTTTTCCATTTCATACAACTACACGACTTTGCATTTAGATCGACAAGCCCATTTAAGTTATTATCCAATACTTCAAACAAAGTGTTTGAACATGGTTCAACTCTCCATGACGTTGACTTCACAACACGTTTCGTTATCTTTTTTTCAGTCCATGGTGTAACACGACGTTCCAATGTTCCTGTAAATTTAAATAAATAATACTTAGTAAAGTATATGATAAGTTACGAATTTAAAGAAATAATACCTGCATGGTTTCTTTTCTTGTAGTACCACTGTTGAATAGAGGCTCGAAAAAACTCTATTAACATAGTAATGGGTAATTTTCGGGAATGACGACTTAGAGCGTTGATTGATTCTGCACTATTAGACGTCATGAAACCATATCTTGCTCCAAGTTGATGTACTCTTGACCATCTTTCAAACCCGTCATCTTTTAGTGTTCGAGCACATTGAGGCAAAACACATCTTAAACAATTTATATGCTTATTAAAATCCACTTCCCGATAAGCTTTTACAGCCTTACAGTATGTTCATTTGTGATTTTTTATACCAGTAGACTTTGATTTTAGATTTCTGTACAAATGAACACCACAAAGTCCATGAAAAGCATATGGGAAACACCTTCTAATAGCGTTGTCAATTGAGTTTTCCCTATCGGATATGATTGTCAGATTGCTAATAGGACCTATGCAATCCCTAAGATGCCCCATAAACCATGTCCATGAATCAGAAGTTTCAAATTTTCCAACCTCGTAAGCTATTAGAAGTATCCCATTGTTAGCATCTATGGCTACTGCTAATAAGTTTACTCCAAGGTATCGACCTTTCAAATATGCTCCGTCAACTATAATAACTGGGCTCATGCAAGTAATAAACAAACGAATCTACAAAATAATATACACAAGACATATAATCATTTAAATGTGGAATGCATGTAACTAACAAAAATAAGTCAACAAAATTATATTGATTTACTAACCGCAGCACCAATGGCGATAAACAGTAACTCAAAGCGTCCATCTCTATCTGTTTTGATATGAGTTACCGACCCAAGATTTTTCAGCTTTAAATTGTGACAATAAGCCGGTAGTTAGGCAAACGATGCTTCTGGAGACCCCCTCAACAATTCAAAGGCATAACATTTGGCTCTCCAAGCTTGAGAATATGAGATACTAATCTTGAACCGAGCATTCATGTCAGTCATAATTTCATGTCTCCGATATACTCTGTCATTCAAAAACATTAACTCAGCCAGAAAACCACCCAACACCTTTTTGTTTGTCTGTCTATCATGAGGAAAAACTTGGGTTCTTGAACATGTATGTTTATCAATAAAAGTCCTAACTTGAAATATTTCGCAATCTTTTATCCTCTTTGCAATCATATGCCACGTACAGCTTTTGTCAATCATACACTTTGTTTCGAAACGATCTTTGCTTGATTTGTTAATTTTTAGTTGATAGTCATCTTCCACACATTTCGTATACAAAGTTATCTTCAAGTCTTCCTTTGTATCAAAACAATCATATTTCTTGATACGAATAACTTTTGTGTAACAATCAACTGCTATCTTTACCAACTCTTCTTCCGGTATCTGAAGTAATTCTGGCATATTCCAGTTATACTCGCGTGACATTTTCTTCTTTTTCTTTTCTTCGTGGACTTCTTCTTTTTCTTTTTCTTCTTCAGGGTTATATGAATTACAGAATAGATGTTCAACATGTTCATTCACAGTCGTAACTTCCTTCTCATTATCATCAACATCTTCCTCGGTAGCGGCTGTTTCATCATCAAAATTTGGGTATTAACCAATATCAAAATCATTACACGCAGGGTCTGTTTCTTCTTCTAAAACATCATCAAAATCCGAGTATTTACCAAGATCCAAGTCCGGGTATTGACCAAGATCAAATTCCGAATACTGACTAGTACTCACAATTTTTTCTGTTGGCTCATAATCGTCTAACTGGTCAATACAAAAACCGGAATTTGGTGCTGAAAGTTGATTGGGATTTGGATTAGGAAAATGTTGTGGGTTTTGAGATTGTGTTTGATATTGGAAATATGGTGAAACAAAATTTTCTTGGTGAAATTGTAGTGGAACCATTAAATTTTGAGGTTGATAACAATGTTGTACATTGTGAGCACCATAAACTGGGGTTGAAGAACTTAGTTGATTACTACCCGCTACTGACCCAACTTCACTACTTCTAGGTTCAACAACATACAATGTAACATCATCTTCTTGCGAAACACTAATGTAAGCAATGAATCGTTCAACATCTTCATTGTCGGTTAACAAATAAAATTTACCTCTTCTCTAATAAGATAGCCTAAATCCACTTAGAGGCTCTAAATTCAATTTCTTTGCAACACGTAACATTAGAGTTTCATAAGTTAACTTTTTTAATAATAGTTTTAGTTGAAGATTCATGGGTAAAGGCACATATTGTAAAACACCATGACCATTCTCCCATGACCCTCCAAAATACAAATCTATCCAAACATGATCAACATTAGATGATTTCATTCTACAAATTGTAAATTAATTTACTAAACAAACGAGCTATAAACTAGATATCATCACTAACTTAGAGAAAAGCATACCTTTATTAAGTTGATAGTTGATAATTTGGGAGAGAAATCATTGAAAAATTATATAGAAATAAAATTATGTAAAAAAAATTAGAGATGGGGAAGGATGTCGTTGGATATAGGAACGGATGTCGCCGGAGAGAGTGATAGATGGAGATGGAATGAGTTACGATTTAGGGATTTAGATTATGAGTTGTTGCTGCTGCGTAGTTATATACCCAAAAGATTTGTGTTGTGAAACTAAAACCTGTTGCGAAATTAAATTCATGTTGCGAATTCGAAAATCGAGTTGCGAATTTGAAATTCAGTTGCGAATTTGAAATTTAGTGTTGCGAATTTGACTTATGTGTTGCGAATTTGACTTCTTGTTGCGATTTTCTAAATTCGAGTTGCGATTTTCCAAATTCGCGTTGCGATTAACATATTCGCGTTGTGAATTTGGAAAATCGCAACGCAAATTTAGAAAATCGCAATGCGATTCTGGTATTCGCGTTGCGAATTTGGAAACTGGGTTGCGAAATTGGAGTTCGCGTTGCGAATTTGTTGGTCATTTTCGCAAATCCTAAAAAAATTGGTTAAAATCGTATATTATAAGGTATTTTCGGTCACTGAGGTTATTTTCTCTTAAAAATATATTTTTCTTCTCGTTTCAGGGTAGGCACTAAAATCTGATTGTAAATATATGATTCTTCGATGACAAGAACAAATATTGATATAGTACTATATTAATTAATATATAAATAATACTACATCACATTGAAACAATACTATTGTTGCCCACCTTAAAACGTGATTGTAAATATATGATTCTTCGATGACTAGAATAAATATTTATATAACACTATATTAATTAATACATAAACAATACTACATCACATTAAAACAATAGTGTTGTCTAAGTATATAACTAATACTACATCACATTACAACAATATGCTACCTATAACTTCAACCTCCCACCTTCTCATCCATCAAGTGTTATGTACAGCGGAATCAATCCTCATAAATCGTCTTTCATACCCTGTTAAAGCCTGTTGTGATGAGCCTAACATCTATATATATATATATATATATATATATATGAAAAATTATATAATCTTAAAAAATGTCCTAAAAATGCATTCCAGAGCTTATCATCTTTTTTAAAGTGTTGGAGAACATTGATCGTATTCATATATGCACTCAAAATACAACTCAAACAAACATGCTAAATAGAGAAGCAACATAGCAATAAAATCATTGAGGCTGGATTCATTACTTGGATAACAATAATAAATTATATCTCGCAACAAGTATCAAAGAATATTCAGAGACAGAACTAGAAATTTATTATAGTGGGGTTAAAATATTTTTCATAGATACATATTTTTAATTGAGGATACATGGTAAGTTTTTCTTTATTTATTTTTTAAAAAATATATATTTTTAATATTAATTAATACTTAAAAAATAATTGGCGGGCTAAGGTTGCTCTTGACTTCCGCCACTGTTGACATTCAAAACTCAAAGAATTAAGCTCCTTAACTTTGGTATCATTGAAGCCAGGGGTCGCTATTATCTTATGATCAGGTGTTTCCACTTCGGACCTAATGTCACGAGTTGGATGAATTGTTGTAATTTTCTCATCATCACCTGCACCCTAAAGAATAAAATATACAAAATCTTCTCAATAATATCAGACTCGATAAAGAAGAATTTTGTCAAAGACACGATGCACGTCTATAATAACGGCAGCAATGCAACATGAATGGAATTACAAAAACTTCCGTTCCAGATGTATCAAGATCACCTGTATAAAACCCATTCATTACTTTCATCACTTAATTTTTGAACAAATATCAAACAATTTCAACTGTTGCAAGTCACATATTTTAAGAACAAATAAACATTTTAGACAACTTAACTAGATATTTCTTTGAATCACTAAATAAATAGTTTTAAGTGTAAAATGTAACATGCTTAGATTGAATTTTACAAGAAATAGAACTATCGCACCCGTTTTCGTCCGAAGACCCTTTTTATTTTATTATTATTATTTATTAATATTATTGATATAATTATATTATTATTATTATTATTATTATTTATTTTCACATGTCAGAATTCCATGTCCAACCAAACTATAACTGAAGTAGGCCCAAATACACCCAACAGACCCAAAATCGAGATGTAATAGCCCAGAGAAGAAGGCCATAACTAATAATAACCCAGAAAGTTTAGGGTTTGATAAACCCTAACTATATCAAGCATTCATGCATCAACCGTCGCCGCTGAGGCATTCTAGAAACATCCACGCGTGCCCCCAACGCGGTCACTCCTCATCTTCCAAGAGCCAGGCCTCCACGTGAGCGGCATCGTACCACCAACAGCACCAAATTCGTCCCCATCAGCACTAAATTCGCTCCTCGTCAGATCCATGCGAAAAAAAGCAAGAAAAATTGATGAGATGTAAAAGCACTTTTTTTTCTTCTCTTTCATTTTTTAAGGAAAGATTTGTAACATAGGAAAAATAAAATTCTGGCAAGAAATCATGTAGAGGAGGCTTTTTTTTTTTTTACTCGGATTATAAAACCTACAAACAACATGTAAAAAAGAGGGGGGAATTCAGTTTGAATACACAAAATAGCTAAAATGTGATATTTATAAGTCAGAAAATGGGAAAATCACGCATAACCCACTCCCCTTTTACCGTGTTTTTACAAGCTAGTCACCAAACCACTGCATTTATTTATTTATTTTATTTTCATTACTTTCGACTGAGTCACTAATCTGTTATACTACATGTTTTATTTGTTCTGATTTCAGCCTTAACATTTTATTTTGTGGTTCATACTAACATACAAACATTTTATTTTATTATTCGTATTAACATACTAACATTTTATTTTATTGTTTGTACTAACATACTAACATTTTATTTTATTGTTCATACTAACATACTAATATTTTATTTTATTGTTCATACTAACATACTAATATTTTATTTTATTGTTCATGCTAACTTACTAATATTCTAACTTTTATTTTGTTGTTTATATTAACTTACTAACATTTTATTTATTTGCTCAAGCTAGCCCGCTAACCTCCTAATATTCGAATATTCAATGACCTTACGATGACCTACCATGAGGTACGACCCTCATTATTTATGGTCCATGTTAAAATGTTAATTAAAATGACACTTCCTAACTTTTAGATTTATGCAATATTCTTTTTTTTATTCCAGCACTTTAATTTTTCAGTATTTTATTTTTATGTTCCTTTAATTTCCTGCATTTTGTTTTAGTCCTTTAATATTCCAGCACTTATTTTTCTGTGTTCTCATTTTATGCATCTTACTTTGCACTTCATTTTATTTTAGCCACTAATAGTGCTTGTGGTTTATTTATTTCCAACTTCTACGTTTTTTTATTATTTATATTTTAAGCCTTGTTCATTTTGTTGTTTTTTTGTGTGTCTCATACTTTAAATTCTGGCAGTAAACTCACAAAATATTCATGTTAGTCCCTCATTTATGCCATTAGAGAACAAAAAGGGGATTTATATTTTAGACATATTAAACATGTGTGTTCTCTCTAGAAAAATTAAACGTATATTATCTTGTATGGGAAATTTATGCAAACACGCCTTAACTAGCAAGGAATGTGTTTTTAAGAATTAACCGCGCAAAATAACCTTTTTTTACTCCAATGATCTCTTTATTTCATTTCATTCACTCTTTGATATGGAAAATCCATAAAAACATGCCTTAACTAGCAAGGAGTGTGTTTTTGAAGATGGTCCGCACGAAGTAATTCCCTTTTCGAAATTCTTCTAGCAGGATCATAATTTAAATATATATTTGAATTTGCAAATTTCAACATTTAGATAACGTATAATCACTTAGGTATCGATTTTGGGCGTTGCGGGGTGTTGATCCTTTCCCACACGTAATTCACTCTCGAACCCTCTTCAAAATAAATTTCTGGTTAAACGCATATCACTTTTTTATCTTTTAAAATTATTTTTCTTAAAATTATTTTAAAAGATATTTTTAATTATTCGATCTACCTAGCCTAAAGGTCGATGATAACTCCAAATCTATTTATTTGTTCCTTATTTTAAAACCCAATCTTTTCTAAAATTAAATTAGATTGCTCTCCGCTATAACCCAAAAAACTTAAGGACCATTTCGATAAGAAGAATCTTATAAGTCTAATTTTAACAACTAGTCTAAAAGCCACTTTTGTGTTAGCTCTCTTCCCTCGTTAGCACTGTTAAACTGAACCCCATTGTTGGAGCAGCAAAATATAACAAAGAATAAAAGGAGGTGAAAATATTTTTTCACAACTCAACCAAAAACAAATAAGTCCACTACGGCCATAACTTTCTACTATTCTCTTTCTAGATGTTCACTTGATTAAATTACATTTTTTTGTTTGAAAATTCTAAAACCCCATTGTTGGAGCAGCTAGCGAAGCGATATTAGTCGTATAATTAGAGCTAAGGGTGATCCCTGTGAAAAGAAGCACGCTAGAAACCTATTTTAACGTGCGTTATTCATATACAATTTGATCAGCTGGCCTAAAAACAACTCCGACCTAACACTTTCTTTTCCCTCATTTATATGGCTACCCAACCCGAAGCAGAAGAGAAGGTTACAGAGTTACAGATTGAAAGGATCAGGACTATTTGTGACAAGTTTTGAGCGTTTTCTGTATAATTATTTGTAACATAAATATAAAATTACAAAAGAGATAACAAATATTGTGGTTACCTGAGAAAGGTGAACGATCGCCTTAATAATTGTCGGCGATGAAAAGAAGTGATGATATTTGGTCGGACAATTTTAAGTGTGAGGACTTAGGAGCTTTGAAGGCTGAAATCAGGATTGTAAAATAACTTGTCCATTTTTATTTGGTAAGTTGTTTTATGGGGAAAATCTATTTTACTTTGACTGATGAATTTTCCTTTAATCAAGTAAGGGAAAATTAGGAAAACATCCAAATAAACAGACCCTAAATTCAACCGACTAATCATATACATAGAATCTTTAATGCTCTTAAAGTGGATTCATCCATTTATGACCCTCGGAACAGTTTAAAAAATAAATATATATTATCTTATAATCACACCAAACTATTAAGAAAAAACATCATAAAAAAATAAATTTATTCTTTAAAATCAAATTTTTATGATTCTTGAAACGAAACTTATTAAAATAAGATCAAGTTTTAAAAATCCTTTAGATTGATTTTCAACTAAATCTCAGACAAGTAACTAAAATATAAGGATTTAATCTTAAATTTCAACAAGATAACAAAATTATAATAAGAATTAGATCTTAATATATATTTCCAACAATATATATATATATATATATATATATATATATATATATATATATATATATATATATATATATTTTGTTTCCTATTCTAATCATGATTAAACATCTATAATTTCAAAAATAAATAATCATTGTTTCTGCATAAACTCCAACATTAATCATTTCCGATATCAGTTAACCAACACGAGAAAAAGAACCAAAGAAATGTAAATAAATAAAGATTTTAAGACATCTTTTCTTTTTGGTTAATCAAAGTGAGGATTGCTTGTTTGTGCATTCGATGATGTCGGAATTTTGTCGCAGCATGCACGTGCGGTGGGACTCATTGTTGATTTAATTTTCTAGAAGACAATTATAATACCTTAATTATAGTATTTTGTTTTGATTTTTCTTTATGATATTAATTGAAAAAATAATTAAGTAAACTATCTTTTAGTAGTCTAAAATGATCATAAGATAATATCTATTTGAAAATCTCTTAATCATTTGATAATGAATATTTATACATCTCTTGTAAATGTTGTTCTCAAATATGAAACTTCAAAAAATAACAATAATTTCTTTAATCATTAGGATAGTTTAATTCGTACTAAACTTCCATTGGACTCCATGGACACGTTTTTAATCTTTAAGAGACCAAAAGGAAGCTTTATAGCTCAGGAATAATTTAGATGCAATGAATTGAGGGTGAAAAGGGGAAATCATTGGGAAGAAGAAAAGAACAAAATGCTCGGGTTCACACTTATCACAATGTGAAATGAAGAAAGGGCATAACATTTCTTGCAAAATCAAAGGTAAAGCATAGACAATGAATGATTTCAAATGTACCAACCTTATGCTTATAATTAGGCAACTTTGTTCCCGTCTTTTAAAAGAAACAACCAAAAATCATATATATAATACTAGTTAACTATTTCCACACATTCAATTATCTTAAAGATATAAAAATAAAAATCATATATTGATTGTAAAAAATCATGCATCATATATAAATATATATTGTTAATAACATAGTATATGAATTATTGATCAATCAATTCCTTTTTTTTCTAAAAATTGATAATAAAATACGATTAATATTTTTTATCTATTATTTAAAACTTAACACTCTCTCTCTCAATTACTGAGAGAAACCAATGCGGGTGGAATCAAAAGGGCACTAAAGGCATCATCGTCTCAACATACCCAACAATATGATTTGCACTGACATAACCATGGTTAATTAGAATTTAATCAGGCAGTATTATCCCCTTTGGAGTAATTTAATTAATTAATTAAGCATAGGATGTGATGGCAGCGCAATCACCTCGAACTTGGGTTTTGGATTTCCCACAAGATCCACAATAATTTTGCAAATTAAACAAACAATCCCAAAATCTTGTCTTATTTAACAAATGCTAATTATAAAAAATATAATTTAGTTAATTAAAACAAAGTGAAATTCTGTCCAAATCGCAGGAATTCAGGAAAGGATTTTCTAATCTGTCTCAAATCAACCAGCCCACCTAGTTCCATCGATACTAAGTTCACGGTACAAAGTTTTTGCAACTTAAGTAATATAAAAGATTTGGGATGTTATTGGAACGTTCAAAAGCATAAGATCAATTTAGAATAATGGTCATAGATTGAGGATGAATTTAGAATGTTCAAAAGTTAGTTTAAAATTCGAGTCATAAGAATCTTCAAAAGTTTAGGGACCAATTTAAAATGAGGATTATGGTTTGAGGATGTATGGTTGAATTAATTCAATTTATTTAACATATGTTTAAATTTGGAGGACTTGAAATGTCGTTAGACTAAAAAAATTGTCGCCGAATATAAGTGAATTCACACATGGTAATTGGTATAGAAGCATAAATTGTATATTATTTAGTATTGCTCGGAAATTACAATAATTAATGAAAGAAAGAAGGTTGCTAAGCCTCCCTAATTTGATTGAAATAGATAATCAGTTAAGAAAATTAAAATCAAATAAAAGAGTAGCTTTTATTTATGCATTCATTTTTTACTTAAGATGTCGGTGGGACAATGTGGATGAATAATGGCATGCAATTGCAATTAAAATTTAAAAATAATACACGTTTTTTTTATAACTATCACTATTTAATTTATTAATTAATTAATCCTAATCAAATACTGCAAAGACAAATATGATATTTCCAACTTAATTTGCTCAATTCACAAACGTCAGAATTTAAACATTTGACCTTACTTAAAGAATCTAGTGTCTCATCCTATTAGATAAACTAGTTGTTGATAATAAAACAAAATTCTTTAGTTTGAGTTTGATAATAAAATTGACCATGAACTATAGATCTTCTCTTATTTCGGGGTTCATTTAAAAAAAATAAGTAGAAAAAACTTATTTACCAAATTTATAGTCAAATTATAAACTACAAATATAAAAATAAACAAACTATATTTCATACACTAACAGTGAAAAGGCTATTTCATAAGATGGATTATGATATTGTCATATGTCCTGGGAGTTAAGATTGTATTTTTAGGATTTATGATTTTATAAAAAAAAGTTGAATAATTTGAAGTAAGTATAATGTAGTATTACTTAAATATAATTCTTAATCATTTGTCATTAAATGTTCATATCTCTGGTATTTTTGGTGTTCGAATCCGGGACCTCAAGAAATAACAACAATTCCCTTACCACTGAAGTCGCTCGATTCGTATTATGACTTTATTACATCTAAATACAATTTAGGGTTTAATTTCTAAATTTAAAAATTAAAGTTTAAAATTATTTACATATGTCGTGATGACGTACAAACGACATAATTGTGAAATATTTCTTACTATTGATGAATAAAATAATAAATAAAATCAAATTATTTTTGTATTTTTTTAAAATAAACTTTTAATGTATAATATTTTTTGAATAAAGGTAATCGTATGATGAAGTTGAGAGTGTTTTATTTTTCCAGTAGGTTCATTGTGGGCCAAGAGAATACAGGCATCATGGGAAGAAGGTTTGGGTGACAACATGTAAAAGAGAGTGGAATTTGAGTATATTGGTTAAAGTATTAATTTATTATTGCTGTAGTACTTGTTTGTTTTTATGTTTAGACAAATTTACACATATTTTATAAATAATATTATTGAAATTTAAATTATCAAATAAAATATATCATCTTATATTAATTAGAATTACTTCTTAAACTCAATAATAAGTTTATTATAGACTAAAATTTTACTTCTTAAATTCAATAATGAGTTTATTATAGATTAAAATTTATTGAGTGATCTTAATGGTTAATGAGAGTGTTGTTATCTTTTGAGATTTTGAGTTCGAACATTTGCGTTAACAATGTGTATATATTGTCAATAATTAAGAAATATTATAAATAAATATTACATTCTAATCAACTTATACTATTTAAAAATAATGTTATAGATTAATATGGTGGAAATATTTTTTTATTAAAAAATTACAATTATTTTAATAAATTTAATAATTTATCAAAATAATAATCGTCGACTAACCTAAGGAAAGTATGGGATGACACGTTTAATACCAATTATATCCCTAAATTTTCATTTCCTTTCGTTTTCACCCCTTATTTTCTTACATATACCCCTCATGTGCTAAATCGCATACCCTGCTTATGAGTTTGCCATCTCTCTTCGTTTATGTTCGAAAAAAATAAAAGGAGATAAGGAGAAAAAAGCCTTTTGTTCATGGCTATCTTCGTTCACTATCTTTTCATTATTCTCATCTCCACCGTCATCTCCGTCGTCTCCTTCCTCCTCCACCGTTCTAGGCGTCTCCGGAGCCTCCGTCTACCACCGGGAAACTTGGGTTTACCTTTCATCGGGGAGACCTTACAGCTTATATCTGCTTACAAGACCGAGAACCCCGAGCCGTTCATCGACGAAAGGGTGAAACGTTACGGTTCGGTCTTCACGACTCATATTTTCGGCGAACCGACTGTCTTTTCAGCTGATCCGGAGACGAACCGGTTCATCTTACAAAACGAAGGGAGGCTGTTCGAGTCTAGTTACCCCGGTTCGATCTCGAATTTGCTTGGGAAACACTCGCTGCTATTGATGAAAGGCAACCTTCACAAAAGAATGCATTCTTTGACCATGAGTTCCGTCAGCTATTCAATTATCAAAGATCAACTCTTGGTCGATATAGACCGGTTAATCCGGATCAACTTGGATTCCTGGACGGACCGTGTCCTTCTCATGGAAGAAGCCAAGAAGGTAAAATGAATAAATAAATAGAATCAAATATCTAAATATTTGTCGGACTGAGTTCACTCAGTAATGAATCGTTCGAGTTCGGTTGGAGATGATCAACGTGGGCGTTGGTGACTCTGACTCGGAATCATTTCAATGTCACGCTGGTGATTATTAATGTATTATTAGGGTAAACTATGCATTTAATACATAAACTATCTATTTTTATTCGTTTTAGTATTAATTTTTTTCAAAATCATATTTAACGTTTAGTTTTTGTTTTATTTTGATACTCGTCGTTAAAAACTTAATGTGTTTAGTACCTGAACTATAAGTTTTGATCCGTTTAAGTACTTAAACTTTTATTTTTTTTTCGAAACTCAACATTGAATTTTGAACGAGATATTAAAATGAAACAAAAACTAAATTTTAAGTATGATTTTGAAAAAAATGAAAGTTTAAGTACTAAAATAAACAAAAAACGATAGTCTAGGTACTAATATATAATTTACCCTTATTATTATTAATCACAAAAATCTCAAAATAAAATCTTAGAATCAAATTATTTTAAATTTTTTTCATCTATATGATTCAAATTCAATATGCTATTTTTCCCTTAAGTGGTTTTAGTGATTAATTTTTTTTATATTTTAATAATCGAAATTTAAATAATGTAATTTACATATGTTAAATTTTGATTTTTAAAACAAATATTAGTTAAATTTATTGAATTTGTTATTGTGATAATTATATTTTTATATTTATTTATTATTATTTTATTTTTTATAGATAACTTTTGAGTTAACGATAAAACAACTAATGGGCATTGATCCCGGTGAATGGAGTGAAAGTTTGAGAAAACAATACGTTCTTGTTATTGAAGGCTTCTTCACCATCCCTTTACCTTTAATTTCGATCACCTATCGTCGTGCAATCAAAGTAAGTACTAGCTTCATTTCTATTGAAATATGTAGGGATGGATTGAAGGTATTGAAATATAGTTGCATTTTTTAAAAATTTAAATTATCTTATATCTCAAGTATTCTTTTTATATTTTTATTAATTATCTAATTTCGCGTTCCTAAATTTCTAATATAACTTTTACAATTCGTACCTCTAATATAAATTTCTACTTTTGTTTGAGATATCATTGATAGTTTAATTAATTGATATATATTGTTATTGCATCAAATATAAATTTAGAAACGTTTATACTTAAAACGATATTTATTGGGTGTTTTTTTGAAGGCAAGAAGGAAAGTGGCAGAGGAACTGGGGAAGATAGTGAGGGAAAGAAGAGAAGGGTATGAAAGAGGTGAGAGGAAGAGTGATATGTTGGGAGGATTATTAGGGCACGAGGGAATTTCAAACGAGGAAATCGTGGATTTCATGGTGGCTTTGCTTGTTGCTGGCTATGAGACTACTTCAACTATCATGACACTTGCTGTCAAATTCTTGACCCAAACCCCTCTTTCTTTGGCTCAACTCAAGGTACATTTATCCTCTTTAATTCTATATATATATATATATATATATTTCGATATATATATTTATATAATTATTGTCCATCTATGTCCGTTCAATTAATTGATCAATCTATATTTGAAAGTTATAAGTGTAATATGGAGACACCTTTTAACACAATTTATTTCATTTACATAAGTTAAAATTTAAACTTTAATAACTCATTTTATTAGAATAATTAGTTGTTAGTTTATTTCTGATATTTTGATTAGGATTTAAATATTAAAATTTATTATTATATATTTAATGTTGAAGGTTTTAATGTTGTCGGTCAAAAGTAGGGGCAAAGAGTACAAAGCAGAACATAAAAGTCAAAGTAGGAACTGGAATTTGCCTAACCGGACATAATGATGACTGTCCCAATTGCACGCCTTAACCTGTAATAAATAAATTTAAAATAAAAGAGAAAACTTTACCAATTGTCGAAATCATCTTGCTGTCTTTCATGAAATGCCCATAGAGTCCTTTCCCGGCACCGGAAATTTCAAGGGAATTTTTGTCATTGGGATTTAGATTTTTAATTGTATGCGATAGGGTGTATGACTATGATTTTCTTTTAACGCCACATCTTTCATGTGAATTATAAATTTGTTAGAATTTTAAACACGAGACTTGTTTAATTTGGCAGGAAGAGTACGAGGAGATTAGGGAGAAGAAAAGCGAGTGGGAAGCTCTTGAATGGAGAGATTATAAGTCAATGTCATTCACTCACTGTGTAAGTAAATTCATTGTCCTAAACAAATTGCCGTGACAGTCCAGCAATGGCTTAAACCTAGATCTTTGCCCTTCTTGTTTAATCCATGATTCCCAATAATGTATTTCAGGTTATCAACGAGACCTTGCGAGTCGCAAACATTATCAGTGGAGTTTTCAGACGAACAATAACCGACGTCAACATAAAAGGTCAGAAAATATACATTTCTTTTTATAAAAGAGTGACCATATGAGGCTCATTTTTGAGTGCTTACCAATGATTAGGTTACACAATTCCCAAGGATTGGAAGGTTTTCGCATCGTTTCGAGCCGTCCATCTTGATCATGATCATTTTGAAGACGCTCGTACTTTCAATCCGTGGAGATGGCAGGTACAATCTAAATAGCAGTCGCAATGAAACAATTATATTTTGTGGTTTCGGTTTTCACTGTCGTCGATATTCGTCGAAGAAAAATATTTTTTACGTATTTGCCTGGAATGAATTTGGACAGAATGTCCAGGGGACGAGCTGTTCCGGGAATTTTTACACGCCGTTCGGAGGAGGACCTCGGTTGTGCCCTGGATATGAGCTTGCTAGAGTTGAAATCTCTGTATTCTTACACCACCTTGTAACTCAATTCAGGTATTAATATTTTTATTGATATTAATGGTACTATCAACTATGATAGAATTAAGCTGAATATGAGTCCAATTCGAATGTATAGTTCAGGAGCACAAGTTTAACTCGTTTTATTTCTAAATCAGTTGGGTACCTGCTGAAGAAGATAAGCTAGTTTTCTTCCCCACGACGAGAACACAAAAACGATACCCCATCAATCTGCAGCGTCGATGCTAATTTAACTTGTCCGAATCTGATGGTGAGGGATAAAAGTATGTGTAGGAAAGCAAGGGTTGTCAGAGGATGGAATATCCGATTGAGGAAGCCATTGTTTCTCTTCGAATTACCGAAAGATGGAGGAGAAGTCCCTAACGTTGAGGATACGGTCGACTAGAGGAGGAGAGACGATCATCAGGGGTCGAACAGTCTTTAGGAATATAAAACGAAAGAGGAAGAGAGAACAAAGTTTGAAAAACAGAAATCATTGTCTCTCTACTATGTATTTGATTGACATTTTTGTAAAAAAAAAAACATATATTTCTAATGTAACTATCGGTTAAGTTTTAATTTAGTAACTTCTGCATGCAAAAGCTTTAACTAGGACACAAAAGGGTATATCATAATTCTTTCATCTATCAATAATTGTGTGCATTACATGATTAAAGTGAAGAAGTAAATTATTATATCGGCAAGATTGTTACAATAGGACTCGCGGTATAATTTAAGTAATATCTTTTAATTTCGATTTAAGAATTTAAGGTGAAAAAAAAAAGAGTAATTCAAACATTACATTATATGTCGAAAAGGTATTTGACCCATTTATGTTATCCGAATTTGGATATCGAAAAGGCCTTTGGCCCATTCCTTTTTAATAAAATATTTACATGTGTTACACTGTACACTCATTGAGGTATGTTTTATAATTACCTCAATTTATATATATACACACACATATGCTGCGTGTGATCTTTGTATTTCATGCCACAGACTGGTTTTTTGGTTAAATCTGCAGAAAAGAAGATGAGTTAATCATCTGAAGCTTCATGGCTACCACTTTTTCTATAAAATATCAAATGGAGACTGATTACAAGAAATCTGATTTTTTTAGACTAGTTAAATCTATTCGAGTCGGAAAAAATCATTTTATTTTAAATCGAATATCATATAAAAATCTTAAATCATAATCCGAGACGAGAAATATAATTCATATATTACCTGTAATCCAGCAAAAACAAAAGGGGAGAAGAGTAGAATTTTCATTGTTAGTAGTATTGCATCTACTTGGCTCTTTCTTGAGGGAGAATCTTTTGGTACCTTGGAAACCCATTCTGTTCAAAGTTTCAAAATAACCTTCATTAATTAGAATGAGAAATATAATTTAAAACGCTTCAATTTTAAGGGTAATCCGAATTCCAATAAGTTCCATGTAAAAATATAGAGATAGGAAGCTTACAGCCTCGATGTCAATTTTGTAGACAAGTAGCTTCCTTCTTTCTCTGCAGCTTGTCCTATACGCCACGATTACGTGTGCAATTGCCAGAGCCCATGAAGAGATGAAGAGAGCAGCTTCCGTGGCTGTAACATACCCTTCTCTAGGAATTCTCCAACTCAACATCAACGAAGCTTTTAATGAAACAAAAACCAATGATGAAATCGAACAGATCATCGTGATACCCAGGTATGGTCCCCTCGAAAGGTTTGGCCCATCACAAAGACTGTAAACACCTGCAGGAAAAATATCCAAATTAACTCCAACTATTTATTAAAATTGTTATTTTAATATCGTGCTAGTATTGTTATTATAAGGTGAAAAGCTTTCACTTTTCCCTTTATTATTTTTTCTCCGATATTTTGATCCTATTGTTTCATTTCAAGGTAAAAGATTTTTTTTAAATTAATAATTTATTAACTAACTATTACATTAAAGGTTAAAAGAGCCCAATATTTAATAAAATAATCGTTTCACAATTATTACTTCATTTTAAGATAAAAATATACTTATTTTAAAGCGTTAATAGTTTGTTACTTAACGATTTTTATATATAATTTATTTTATATAAAAAAATTTATCCTAAAATAAAATATTAGACCAAAATAATATATTAAAAATATAGACTAAAATTACTATTTAATTAAGCATGTAAACAAAACAAATAAGATCTAGGATAAATAACTAGTTTAATATTTAAATTATCAGTTTTGATCGTTTCATTACTTAAACTTTTAATTTTTTCAAAATCAAACTTAATATTTAGTCTTTGTTATATTTTAGTACTCATTTTTTAAAACTTATTAATAATTAAACTATCCGTTTTAGTACATAAATTTTCAATTTTTTAAAATTTAACGCTAAATTTTTAATGGGTATTAAAAAAGAAATAAAATCTAAACATTTCAAATTATTTTAAAAAAAATTAAGAGTATAAGTACTAAACATATCAAAATTAAAAGTTTGGGATTTAGGTATTAAACAGTAGCTTACCCTAAAATCTATTAATCAAACCTAAAAAACTGGGTTTTTGTAGGCAGGGAGGACATGAATCTTTTGTTGAGGATTAAGCCTAAATTGCTTGATTAATGATTCAACTAAATCATATTCAATCTGAACAACCTAGAAAAGAAAATACGATTGGGATAAGATTAACTCACAGATTATGACGGCTGATCTGATGATTGATATGATCGGAATATCAATAAGAGAAGATCTAAAATCATAATTATCAAAATACGAACTAAGGTTGTTCAACGATAAGTAGGAAGGAGAAATCGAAGCAGAGAGCAAAGCAGAAGGCAATATCGCATCGGCAAGAACAAGAAAAACCGGCGCAGAAAACACAAGAAACGAAATCGCCATTGTTATCAAGAAAAACATAGTCATGAAAACCCTCCAAATCCTTCTGGATTTTTCTTCCTTTGAGAAACCCATTTTTTTAAAAGAAAATTTCAGAGATTTTATGTACAGAGAAGAAGGTTTGAAAATTTGGGAGATAGAGGAAGGGAGTTCTAAGCTTTAAAAATGAAATGAAATGGGAGTTGAAGTGTGGAGGAAGGTTTCAAATTGTTTGACTGTGGATTTTGGCCTTTGTGACGACAGTGATGACAATTGACAAAGATATTAGGTGGGGGCGGGGATTGATAAACGACTGACCCCGGCTCTAATTATCGCTTCGGTCCGATAAGTTTATTTCGATTCGGATTAGATAATTTTTTTAATAAATTATTTGAATAATCATTCATTTTAATTTAACTATTAATGGATCATTTAAATTATTTAATTTATATTTATTAAGTTATTTGTTGTTAAATAAAAATTGGTATGACAATTAAATAAATTTATATAACTATATATTTGATCCATATTACTTACATATTATATTGATTTCTAATTTTAAAAATTTTGATAACGGAGGTGGATTAAACTTGGAGACATTAGGGTTTAAGAGCACTAACCCTTAAATCAAGTTTGATCCGCATTTGGTACTTAATTTTTTATCCAATTAAAAAGTGACATGTGTTATCATATAAATAGATGATTAAATTCATGGAATTAAAATTAGAATCAAATTAATATAATATATAAATAACGATGATCAAATTTATAATTATATAAATTTGTTCAACTGTCATGTTAGCATTTTTGTTAATTATATAATTTTAATTGATATAATTTAAATAATTAAGTGATTTGATTAAAAAATTAATAAATCAATGCTTTAAATAGAACTTATCCATAGTTAAGTGACTATTTTGTAGACGATATATTATTTATATTATTGAACTTTTAATAAATTTAATTCTAATACATAACATTTATATATAAACAATAATTTTATCAATGAGAAGGTATAACCAAAACGATATTGTTTTGAAACATTATAAAAATCGAATTTCTTTTATTTTTTTTCTTTTTTTCCGCTCTTATTTATTTAACCTATAATTTATTTGGGCGGACAAATCAAACGACTTCAGTGTTTAAATGGATAGTTATTATTTATATAGATCTCGAGTTTGAGCATGATATTTATAAGATTGTTTGTGTTCACTCCCAAATAATTGAGAGTTTTTCGAATAAATATTATCTTATAACCACTTACTAATAAAAATATATAATCTAATCACGCCAACCGATATCGAGGGCCACGGTTATGGTCGATAATTTTACAAATACGTATCTTTTCATTTATTTTTCATAAATTCAAATTTAAACTTAGTTTTTAAAAATCATTAGCATCAAATGAAACATATTATGTGTCAAATTAATATATTCAGATTGTAGGCTCATCAATAAATAATCAAATACGTACGTCACGACTTGTAAAGGTCTACGAAGCAGCCTTTTTCTTTATTTGTTAAATGATTTGGTTTTATATGTTTGGATAATTAAGAAGATGTAATGCTTATTGGACAAGTAGTCTAAAGCCGCCTATTTTGTCAAATTTCACCAAAACTATGGCACATTTTCTAGATGACAAACACATTGATCATGAGGCCTAGTATATATAGAGAGAGGACTCTTCTTAGGCGTAGGATAATTAAGAATTTTAAAAAAAAAATAGAATGATATTATTTATTATTATAATATGATAAAAATAAATTTAAATAATACAACGATTAAACTAAGTAAATCTTCCTCAGCTATAAATGAATTCATGTTTTCTTATATATAATTATGATAATAATAATATCGTACGAATCAAATGATTTTAGTGATTAAAAGTTTTGTTATTAGTTAGTGAGGTCTTAGGTTCAAGTACGTGTATTAGGAGTATGATCATTCGTTGTCGAATGGTCAAGAGTCTATGTACAGATATTATATTGTATTCACTCGGATTTATCAAAAAAAATTATGATAATGATATCAATCAAATTTAGACTCAATCAATATAATAAAAATAAATTTTAATTTTGTATTTTAAGTCTTTGTCATACATTTTAATGTAAAAATAGCATATAATCCTCAAGTATATTGTCTTAAAAAACAAATACATTTATGTCGAGCATATATTTATATATGTGATATTCACATTATTAGAATTTAGATAATAGGGCAATTATATTTATTGACATCTAACTTTGATAGTTATGTGTAATTTTCATTTTCTTACAATTGGCTATTTTTATGGTAAAATTAGGGGTTTAACTTTTTGTAATAGTGTAATTAGGTATCGAGTTCTTAATGGCCTAATTAGGTACCTAATTTTTATTTTTTTATGTAATTAAGTTTTTGATATTTTTGAATTTTACATATTTATATTTAAAATTTTAACAGCTATCTTTTGAATAATTTATTTTATCTGGAACAAGTACAAGGTAGTATATGTTCAAATATGACATTTGAACTATTTGATATTGAACACTCATATCTTTGACATTTATGGTACTCAAACCCGAAACTTTAATAAATAATAGCAACTCCTTTACCTCCAAGATGATTTGGTTCATGTCTAATTTAAAAAATTATTAGATACATCATTACTCAAAAATTATCATCTTTACCTCAACAATATATTTTTTATTTTTTAATATTTAAAAGGGTATTTTACTATTTTTGACGTAAGAAATAACGTGGCAAGTTTGAAATGGACTCGAAACAAATAAACTAAGTAAATTAGTTTCAAATATATTTTAAAAAAATTAACCAAGATATTTCATTTATCGAAAGTCGTATTAACAAATGTTTTACTAGTTACAAACTGTATAAATACAGCCATGACTATCATAAATAAAATATAACAATGATCACTTAGTGATAGCCAACAGAAAAAGTGATCTCCCCTTAACGATAATCTCTTCCGATACATATACACGATAACTAACGAATCATCTTGTACAAACGAACAGAGGAACCATACATCGGGAACGCAACCAACCATGGATTCTTATAAAACAGTAGACCGAGAAGAAAACCAAATTTAAAAACTTACACCGAAAATCCACAAACACCAGTAGGCATAATACCCTTTATCAAAAAGGGGCCAAAAGAAATATTATTATTAAACTAAGTTAAATCTAACAATGAAAAACTAATAAAATAAAGAACGAACGAGGAAAAAAAACAGAAGTACGTGGAGGTGGCCGTGAACGAGCACCACTGCTACTCAAAATAAGACTTTGGAAAACCGTCGTTGCAAAATATAAACCGCTGCAGAGAAAACTTTGTGAGTGGAGAGTGGGAGTTAGAAATGATGAATCTTATTTTTGGGTTTTGGTCCATGCTACTTGCTAAGTGATAACATGGAGCATTTTTCAAACCTGCTCTTGAAAAAAAAACTACTATTAATACATGTTAGTGTCGTGTTATAAATTATCCTATTCTATAAATTTTAGGTCGAATGATATTTCTGTTTTCCAACTTTTATTTTATATTAAATTAAATCAATTAGAAGAAAAAAAAACATTAATTTTATATATTTTAAATGCCATATATACATGTATATATATATTATGATGAAATGGCAGTCGCCACATCCAATCATTTAAATCATTAGTGTATATAGTTAACAATCTTTCATTTATATGATTAAAATTTTTCAATTGATTCTTTGTTTCTTTTTTAGATCGTGAGTTCAATATGTATTACGAATTTTTTTTTTCTTCTCCTTTCAATGTTTTTTCAAAACAATTTAATGTGTGAGCTTTAACATCGATAATATCAAAATCCCTAATAAACATACAAAATGTTAAAATTTAAAATCATTAGATCATTTGGTGCTAACATCAAATTAATCTCAATTCGATAACTTATATATATGTTGTTTTATAAACTAAAATTTTTGTTACAGTATTTGATGAGTCACTAGGGTTACATGATAACTTCTACCCAAAATCATATTCCTCCGCATTACCTGTATGAAAAAGTTGTTAAACAATTTGTACCCTTTCTGAAAGTTATCATGTAACTGGGACGATTTCTACAAAGTAACATAATAAAGACTATAATTCAAAAAACAATATCTACTGCAACTTATATAATAAATTTTTTTCTCACCCAAACAATGTTGTCGAAATATCTCAAATAAATTAATAATTCAACTCGTTTAATGAAAAATAGGGTAAATAACACAATTAGCCATCCAACTATAAAAATTTTCACTTTGGTCACTGAAAAGGATTTTTTTTGCAAAGAAGTCATCAAAATTAAGTTTCATCTTCATTTTCTCACTTGTTTATATATAAAAAAAAAAAACTTTCATTTTAATCACCCATGACTAATTCCGTTAGTGGCATCTGTTCTCGTATTATGGTGATGCATGCGTGTTACCACTTAATTGATTGGAAATTTATGAAAAATGAAAAAAAAATCTTTAAGGGTTGGACTAAGGCCAAGTCCCTTGCAAAATATATGAACACATGTTACTAACAGAATTTAATCATGAGTGACAAATGAAAATTATTTTATAATTGAGCGACTAAAATGAAACTATAACCTAACCTTGGTGATTTGTCTGCAAAATATTTTGTTTTATGATTAAAATGTATTTTTTTATAGTTGAGTGACCAAATATAACATAGTTTATCCTATATTTATTGGATAAATTACACCAAGTGATAAAAGATCACACTGATTTGACCTTGGGCTTCATTATTATTTATTGCTGGAGGATTTTAGGCATTTGATGCACACGTCTTACACACGGTAAGAGATAGAATAATGCTATAATATTGAAAAGAATATATAATATGGCATGATATGCTTTTCTAGAAAACAAGGGGGGATCTTGCTTGCATGGTACTTGCACTTTAGAATTTGCAATTTATTTTTAATATTTATTTTATTATTAAAATTTTGGATAAAGTATACATATAGTCATTAAATCGTCTTGAAATATATTTTTGGTTATTAGAGTTTTAAAATTTATAAAATGATTATAAAATTTATCGAATTATTGTAAAATAATCATTACTTGATATAAAATTATGATAAATTTCTGTAAGTTTAAGGACTATTTTATACTAATTTGATAAGTTTTAAAGACTATTTTGTAATAATTTGATAAGTTTAATGACTATTTTATAATAATTTAATGATCATTTTATAATTTTTTGAAACTTTAATGGACAAAAAGACCATTTAAATATAATTTAATAATCATTTTTGTACTTTATCGTAATGTTTTTAATTAATGTCACAAGTGGTGAACATATGCATTAGTCATTTGATAAATTAAATATTAGTGTTTATAAAAATCAATATTTATAAAATAACAAACTTTTAATTAGTTGATTCGAAAATTATTTTTTATCACTATATTCAACATTACTTGGTGATATTTTTTTTATAAATGTACATTTTATTAAAATATTTTATTTCACTTATATAAATTAAATCTTATTTTATATCAATCTAATATTAATAGATAAGAAAAAGATGACTTATTTATTCAATTTTGAGCCAATCCTTTTGAATTTAAAGTTTCAAACTTTGGCAAGGCCTACACATACATCTTTTTAGTTTTTAGCTTGAAAATGATCATTAAGTTTTCGTCACCTTTTAAAATAGTCATCCAATGTGTTGGGATTTATGAAGCTCGATTCGATCAATTGAAATATGCCAAAAGGGGGTGAATTGGCCAAATAAAAATTTTGGGAGTAAGGAGAGAAAGGATAGACAATTTGCACAATAGTTTAGAGTGGTTCGACTTCTCAACCAAGTCTACATCCACTACCTTAGCTCCACACTAAGGATTTTCTAACAAATTCACTAATTTGTTCTTTTTTTTTTCTAGGTTCAAGAGTATCCTTTTACAACTCCCTAGTTTTCAATGGTTTAACTAGAACCAAACTGTAACACTCTAATCTAGTTTGACCCGAAGATCAATGGATTACAATGTTACACAGGACTACCGCAATAGTGACCCGAAAATTTTTCTTTTAAAACTAGTTGTAAATTTCTGAAATTTAATCATCCATGATATAATATTAAAAACATAATAAAATATGGGTTTACAATTTATGGGGAGCTCCCAAAATGCATCCGCAAAATAATACAAATATTGAGTTTCAACAAGAGTTAGGACTGAATACATAACGAGGCCTATAGTAGTACATGCCCTCTAAAGATGACTCAAGACGTACTCTGAAAGATCTCTGGAAATCTGCTCTGTTGTACTGGAATATCTTATAACAACAACTTTCCACAATCTGCCCTTAAGAACCTGTGCACGGAAACATATTCTGAACAATGAGCTTACGAGCTCAGTGTCTCACTGGAAATTGTACTATACTATATTCATTCACTAGATGAAGTGATAAGTGGCACAAGTATGAACATGCTAAATATTGTACTACTAATATGTGGCTGGCATCATGGTGCGACTGAGGGATTCTACATCTCGGAGCTCACTCACCCCTCTAGCACTATCGAAGCATCATCGGGAACTCCTGGGTGAGATACATAATTTTGCATTGGAAACGTGCACCCACTGACTTACTCCGTCTAGTCTTGGGGCATCTGGCGCCCAATCCGTTGCTGAAGTGTTGTGGCACTAACTTGGATCCACTGACTGTCATATTTCTACGAAAAGGAACTCGGGTGTCCTAATTCTTTCCCGAGCATCAAACAAGGCTAGTTTTATGTAAACCTAACTATATTCTATTTCTACTATTATGATATTAATTATTGTTCTCGCTTGAAGCCTTATTTGAGGATATACTGAAGTATTGGGGTACCTTGAGTCTAATTCCTTTAAAAATTGGCCTTTTATCCAAAACAGACTGAAAGTATCGATACTAGCCCAAGAGTATCGATACTCCTGCAAAATTTTTCATACTTTCTACAAGTATCGATACTTTTAAACATTCTGGACTGCATAGTTTCGATACTAGCCCAAGAGTATCGATACTCCTGCAAAATTTTTCATATTTTCTACAAGTATCGATACTTTTAAACATTCTGGACTGCATATTTCTATACATTTTACATCTCACTCCTTTGAGCATATAAACTTGGACCCTTTTTATAATTTCATATTCTCCTAATAACCCAACCCAACTCCAAACTTTCACATTCCCATCCAACTTTTAAATTTGGTTTTGTATCCAACCATTACACTCATACTGAAAACAATTTCTCATAAAACGTTTGATTCAAGAAAATAATTAACTTACTAAACTTCACATGAAGATTCTCGAATGAAATATATAACTTTTTCAAACATATGCTTGAATAAATTAATTTCAAATACTGATAAAACTATCAAAGAAATATAATTGTAGGATCACGTAAGACTGAAGATTGTCATCTTTCATAAAGGTGTATAAAATGAGATATATAATTTCTTAAATTTATACTGTCGGTGTCTGATAATTTTATTTTTATTTTTTTATAATATTACCTTATAATACATGACGATGTTTCACTCCTACTTGTAGAAAATTTTTATACTATTACCAGTTAATTAAATTATTTATCTATTTTTAATAATTAATTAAAATATTCAAACTATCTCGACCCAGGCATGAATAATGTACTTAACTAAAAAATTATTAAACTTCGATTCAATCCTTGAACTTAAATCCAAAATAAGGGTTCGTTTGTTTCACTGAAAAAGTTTTTCGGAAAATGTTCTCCGTAAAATAAATTACATTTTCTGAAAAATATTTTCTGGCAAACGTTTTACGATGTTTGGAAGATGCTGTTTAAACCCTTTTTCCACTAGTTGATGAATTTTTAAAAAATTATTTATTACAAATATTAAATATAGTAAATAATATTATTTATTATAAAACTAAATATTATTATTTTTAAAATATTAAAATAATTTATTTATTATTAAAATCTTATTTTTATAATTTTATTAATAAAAATATTAATATTGGTTTATTTGATTGAAATAAAAATATTATAAAATTATATTAATTATTTATTAAAGTAATAGTGTTATATTATATTTTAAAATATTAATTAGTATATTTTAAATATGTTTATTAAAATATTATTAGATTATTATATTAATATTAAATATATTAATAATTTAATAATATTATTTCTATGAAATTAATAAATGATATTTTTTTAATAATTTACTATATATTATTAAAATAAAAATATAATATCTTATATTATTATAATATAATTTATTATTTTATTATAAAATTAAAATATAAAATTATATTATTAGAAAATTAATAAATATATTTTAAATACTTTAATAATTAATATTTTTATTAAAATGATATTAAAATATTTTATTAATATTAAACTCAAAAAATAAAATTATTTTGAGTATTTATTTTTTGAAGTGAAAAATTTGTAAAATGACTTACGAAAAATCAGATCGTATGTCATTTTTTAGAAAACACAAAGAAAATTTTGTTGACCAGAAAAATATTTTACCAACCAATTTTTCTCCAATCAAACACTGAAAAATTAGAAAAACATTTTTCAAAAAACGTTTTACGTAAAACAAACAGACACTACTAAAACAAAATAACCTATAATAGCCCAACAAAACGGTACACTTTATGGGCTATTGGCCCTTTTTCTTATTGTACATAGTTTCGCCAAACGAATTAAACCCTAAATTCAAATGATAAATATGTAAAGACAAAAAAGCGCTTTTGAGTTATTTTCGCTCGCGTGTCTCCGTAAGCCTTGCGAGCGACCTTCCCAAAAAAATGGCAACCCGATCCTTGTGGCGCTCGGGCGCCAAACTAGTTGTTGCCGCCGTCACCCTCTGTACGGGAGGCGCCGCCGCATCCGTCGCCACCTCCGACGACCCCGCCTCTGCTGCCAAGCTCTGCACCACCGTCCCTGTCCGGCTTCTCCGTGACGCCACAACTGCTGCTTCCATCGTCTTCGGTACCTCAAAAAGCAATTTTCGATCTCTTTCAAAACTGTAAATTATTTTTTATTAAAATTGTTAGGTAAAGCTCAAAGTTTCGATGCTGATTGAAAAAGAACATGTTTCTTACAATGCCATGGATATTTAGCAAACAACTGAGAAATTGGGTGCTTTTATTTATTTGTTTTTCTTTTCTCTTCAAAATTTGGTAACCCTTTTGAATGATGATATTAGATTATCAATACTCATTATGGGGACTACCCGAAGGAAGTAAAGAGAGAGCAAAGATTACACATGAAGTTCATTTAAGATCGGCACGAAAGCTTCAAGAACTTTGTTTTATAAATGGAGGGATTTATATTAAGCTTGGTCAACATATTGGTCAATTGGTATGCTTTTAATAATGCTGACTATGTTTGTTGAAGAAAGTTTGCCGATGGGTTTTCGGCTTTATTAGATTCTCTTCCATTGTGGACTTGATTCGAAAATATTTTGCTCCTTTTTTTAAATATTTTTAAGAGTACCTAATTCGACAAGAGTGTGTTATTACAATGAGGGAGTCGATGTTGTAAGTGTTCGGTTTCTTCATATGATCAAGTGTGTGAAGTCTTCAAGAAGGAACTCGGAGAGACGCCTGATAAAGTAAGTATCGGTTTGAAAAAAATGGTGTTTACTAAGCTGAATTCAATTATTTTTTAATGATTATAAAGGTTGGATATCTGTTTTTTCCAATATAATAAGTGCTATGGATGTTTCTTTTTACATGTACAACTAGAAGCTATACTTGTTCATTTAGACTAGCTTTTCATGTGCAGGTTTTCGATGAATTTGATCCAGAACCGATAGCAAGTGCCTCCCTTGCACAAGTTCATGTTGCTCGTACACATGATGGTCAAAAAGTTGATGTGAAGGTTTCACTCTTTGTTACTTTTACCTAGGAAAATTTTCGATTTGACTTTTGTACATGTAGGACTTGGGTGTTTCTTGTTAGGGTTTACGTTCCATGCCTGAATCATTTTCCGTGAAACTCAGGTTCAACACACTCACATGATAGATACTGCGGCTGCAGATCAAGCGACTGTGGAATTTCTTGTCAACACTCTACATTGGTTATTCCCGTCTTTTGATTATAGGTACTGTTTCTTAGTTATGTTCTTTGGACTTTGGTGTGAGTGTTGGATACGGGTGTATGTCTGACACGGTCATGTTCAATTTTTTCTATGTTTTTCATGTATTTGGAGGGTTTTTAGAGGATCATATCTCTGTACTTATGTTCAAATATGCGTTGGGAACAAGTACTACATATGGGTACTTCTACAAAAGCAAAGAGTCGGAGAAACATGGTTTCTTGGCATGACCATAGTTTTTTTTACTCACGCGTGCATTATCCGACATATTCTTATGGGTCTATGTGGTTTCAAATGGTGAGGATTGATTCTTTTCAAAAAAAAAAATGGTGAGGATTGATGAATTTCTTGTCTTGTGCATGCAGATTTTTGGTTGCTGAAGTTCGAGAAAGTTTACCCAAGGCAAGTTACTTTGATGACCTTCTCTTTGATTTTTTCCAGGAATTCCTTTATCATGATATCCTTAAAAATTCTATAAATGTATTATTCTAATAAATCTATATGTATTATTAGACAATTGATTTTCTTGTGGCATGGTATTCTTGTGCTTTATTTTCTGGATTTATACCTACAAATGCATCCTTGCATGCCAAAGGTGGATATGACGATATGTATAATTGTCTCTTGCTCGGATACTTATATGTTCATTTTCCCTTTATGTGCTTAGCATTCTTTCCATCCTAGGTGATATATCATTTGATTTTGGTTCTTACCTTTCGACTTCAGGAGCTAGACTTTTTGATAGAGGCAAAGAACAGCGTTAAATGTTTGGAAAATTTCCGTAAGATGTCTCCTCATATTGCGGATTATGTTTATGCTCCGGAGGTATTTTGGTCATTAAGTACCTCAAAGCTGTTAACAATGGAATTCATGGATGGTGCACAAGTGAATGATGTGAATTCCATTCGAAGACATGGAATGCAGCCCAGTGAATTTTCAAGATTAGTAAGTTCTTGGCTAATTATTGCGAATAACGTCTACCCCGTGCTTTTCTTCTTATTAACAATGTTGGGAAAATCATTTGTGTGTTTTGGGAATGAGACTTATATATATATATATGGGTTAGAATACACTTACATAGAGTTTTACACCTTTTTAGGACAGTTGGATTGAGAGAAATCAAAGGCTGAGATTAACTCTCTTTTTTTCCCAGTGAATATCTTCTCATTTCCTACTGTTAATCTCAACCTTTGATTTCTCTCATCCGATGGTCCTAAAAAGGAGTAAAACTCTTAGTTTTACACTAGGTGTAGACGGATCCTGCCCCTATATATATATTGATTACAATTATATGATCGCTGTTAATATGTACACGAAACTAATCCTGAATGATATTTGATACGATTCTATGCAGGTTAGTCAAACTTTTGCTGAGATGATGTTTAAACATGGATTTGTTCACTGTGATCCACATGCTGCTAATCTATTAGTTCGTCCATTACCTTCCAGTAAAAGGAGCATTTTTGGTGAGGGTTTCTTTTTATGTTGAAATCATTTGAGAATTTCTCCAATCATGCTTAGCTACTTGCAATTTTGGAATATTTACAATTCGGTCACTGCTATTAGTGATGTCATTTTTAGAGCTTCAGTCGTACAAACTTCGAGTGAATGAATATCTTGGGGAACATGTGATTGATTCATAAGTGGAAAATGGTTCAAGTGTTCCAACTTCAAAATAAATTGACGAAAAACCTTCTTTTCCAGTTTATCCCCTTCTAGGGACTCTATTTTGTAGTCATTAAAATTCCAAGTTCATCTGATGCACTTCTTTTTGGATCCCTGTGTGCTTGATTGTGAAGTTCAGTTACTTCTCCCAATACGACAGACAGTCGGGTTACTGATGTTTTATCCTTCTGTATACAGGCAAGAAAAAACCACAATTAATATTACTAGATCATGGTCTTTATAAAGAACTCGACTTCTCCACTAGATTCAGCTATGCTTCTCTTTGGAGGGTAGGCCACTGTTCTCCTGAAAAGTTTGAATTAATTTCTTGACGCTTTTTTGGTTTTTACTCACATTACACCGATGCATCATTTTTTTTGTCAAGTATGTACATGTATCTGATCCATAAATGAACATGGGTTCGAGGATATGATCATCGAAAGATCCTTCAAATGCATATAATGAAAAGATAAACATACCTGTGTTGAACATATGCTCCTATCGAGACCCCCAAGTTGGATAACATAGGTTGATATGTCAATTCATGCTTTGACTTACATTGCAGGCATTGGTATTTTCTGATGCTAATGGAATAAAGGAACATAGCATGAAACTGGGCGCTGGAGAGGACCTGTATGTGCTATTTGCAGGGATCGTAACATGAGGCCCTGGAATCGGGTCATTGACCCCCATGGATCATTTGGTCATAAAAGACACCGACTGTTCCGAACTACAGGTGACTGATTTTATACTTTTTGATGTTTTATGGATGCCAAAAATGGTTTCTCCCTCCCGAATAAGAATTGAATTCCATCGAAGCTCGGTTTTTGTGTTTAGAGATTATGTTTTGCTATACAAGTTTGAACATCGGATTGTTTTTAATTGATCGGCTCTCACTTGTTGCTTGGCCTTGTCTATTTTCTCCTGCAGATGTATGCATCTCAATATTTCCCACAAATATCCGAACTTCTCAGACGACTGCCCCGTGTTATTCTATTGATGTTGAAGACAAACGATTGCTTAAGAGCAGTCAATAACTCTCTGGTATTCTCTACCTTTCTACACTTGATTTCTCTGTGTTCTTTGTTTCAATGTTACTTTGACTCCGTTGTTGGTCCGGGGTACGGGATATATCTTCATAGTTATGTTTCAATACATGTCGGACTCCATGATAAGGAGCTTATTGCTTGAGCACTTCACCAAACTTTTGAATTTTGGTTCATTCACTAAATTGTCTTTCGCTGCTGCTTAACAGTTGCAAGGTTCTTCTCTGGATACGTTTTTGATAATCGGAAAAGTTTCTTCTGGAGCTGTTGCCGAGGCAAAGATGACGCAGACGAAATCATTATTTTGCCGGATTAATATCTGGCTTGAGGAATTCCTTTTCGAAGCTCGCCTTTTAGCATAACAAATAGCCTTGTGGCTTTTACAAGCCCGGAAAGCACGGACTTGAACACCGATTCGATTCGGAAAGCAGTCTCTCGACCACCTCGGTGCAGGCTGTTCGAGTTAGGATTGGCACACATATTGATTCTTTATCACTTAACGAAAGGAACAAAATTCATGGAATTTTTCGTTCATGTTTTCTTAAAAGACCACAATTATTTTTGTAAAACCCCCATTCAAGTGGGCGATTGATGAACCGTTGACTGTAAGAAAAATATTTTCTGCAAAGAGAAGAAAAACTAGATTAATTTCAATGATAAAACTGAAGAATGTAAAAAATGGTTGTCCCTTGTACCCATATGTAATGGGATAAGGGAGAGGTAAGATAGTAGACTGTCCTTAACATCAGGTTGAGAGCAGCTTCTGTAGAAGACCTTTAAATTATGAAATGCCCTTCGTGGGGTTTAATCTCACGACCTCAAGGTTAAAAACCTTGTAATCTACCAATTGAACTGGATAGTAAACTGAAGAATATGATTAAGCAAATTGTCTCAGTTTGTATTTGTTTATTACTGGTCGTTGACAACTGATTTATGATGTTTTTATTTATATATGAGTTTGTTAATTAACTTTTCTTTTCGTATAAGAATGATGGATGGTTTTATTTGTTCTCATAATATATATTTTCTATATTTTCATATAGTACACCTTTTCTCAAGCCTGAGTTTGATGTTACTTGTTCTATTATTGTTTATTTGATCTACTCTTTGGATTCTTAAATTAGTTCTTTATCATTGATACATATTCACATTCTTTAAAGATAGATCCTGATTGGGTTATGTTAAGGTTAATTTATCTATATTATTGTTACATTCATTTAGTATTAGTTTAGTTATTTCTTCTCTGATATAATGGTTATTTGTTCCTACAAATCTTTGATTGAGTTTATGCACTTTGATGGATTTAGATTAAATAATCAGCTAATGTGAGTTACTTTATTCTTATCTTATAAATTATTCTTATAATTTTATTGTATTTACTTTTTATTTAATAAAACTAATCGTTATTATTACTTTTTATAATTTAGTTTTTATTTTAAAAAAACTAATGTGGTGAAAAAGAAATGTTTTTGTTAGAAGATATGGATATGTATATAGGATGAGTACATTATCAATAATTTAAAAAATTATATATGGATATTATTTCGTACCATCACCAAATTGTTTTAAAAAACTAGATAATAATAATAATAGTAAATGATAAAATTATCGATTAAAAAACTAGATAATATTATTTCGTACATTATCAATAATTTTACTAGATCAAGCCTGAATTTTTAATCATGAAAATTACTCAGATAGAGCGTTTAATTTCCCTCCTCTTGTCCTCAATTTTCCCTCTCATATTCCCAAACAGGTTCAAAACCCCATAAATAAGCTTTAACCATCGCACGATTTTCTTTCCCGCTATCCCTTCAGAAATCCAGAACAAAAAGAGCGATTTGGAAAATAAAGAAAAGATGGCAAATTACTACAATATCGATGATATTCTTGCAGAGGAAGAGGTTGATTCTACACTTCCACCGCTCTTTTTCGCTTACTTTTAATTTCTCAATTTCCTAATCGAAAATTTTCAAATCGTTTTTTTTGGTAATTGTAAATTTCAGTTTGTTCCAGTTGTTTTCCATAAAGCGGCAAATGGAGTTATAATCGATCCCAGTTCCGAGACAAACTCCGTAAGTCCCCCCCCTCCCAAAAAAAATCCCATTTTTAAGGCGAAAATTTGGAAAAAAGAAAGGTTAATTTTCTGATGCTTGGTTCTTAGGTCGAACAAGGAGCAAAAGTGGAGCTACCATTGTGGCTTGCTCAAGAATTATACTTAAGGCAAGCCATATCCATAAGCGTCCCCGCCTGTTTCAATCAAAGGTATTCCCCCTCCCCCTAAATCGCTCTCACTTTTTCCATATTAGGTAATTTGGCTGAATCCCGATATTATTGATGTATGTTTATGTCGGTTAGACTGTCAAATCTTGATACATTGATAGTCCAGGGAGATGTCTGAATCCCGATATTATTGATGTATGTTTATGGCGGTGCAACTGTTCTATACATTGATGTTCCTGTGAGATGTTTGAATCCGGATATCATTGATGTATGTTTATGTCGGCGCAAGTATCGAATCTCGGTACATTGATGTTCCATTGAGATATCTGAATCCCAGATCTTAATGTTTTATCAATCTGAATTTGAATCAAGGAGGTACTTTTGCCAAAATCAGTTATGTCGTACTGGGTTTGGTAGTAACCTATAGGTGTTTGATTTTATTTATGATTGAATGTTGTTTGAATTTATTTGAAGCAGTAAATAGTTATTAATTCTCACGTATCCATTCCTATATGCAATGCAAGAATGATGATTAACTTATTTGAGACAGCAGGCTGATGATTGATTTATATGCTTGTAAAGTTGTCTTTTTGTGTTGTTTAATGATGTTTCTTTTATATGCTCAGAACGCGTTTGGAAATCCAAGCTGATGCAGCTTGTGTGGATCTTAAATCTCGGTCTCCATATTTTTACGAGTTTGGATGCAAGATAGCACCACTGTAAGTCTCTTTTTCAATCCTTAATTCCTTATAGTGTCTTTTACAATCTATGTTACTGGGATTCAAGTGTGTATATAGGACCTATCTGGCATAGGTGCTGTTAGAATTTTTTTTCACGAATTTGGAGATTCGTTGGAAAATGAATGACTTAATGGTTGATATCTCAGAAGATCCTTGATGTCAATCAAAGTGATTTCTCGGGGAGTTGAGGGGTGCTCACATGCCCTTCTAAAAGATGGTCCATTTGGTGGACTTCATAGGCTGACTTGTCCTTTGTTTCTTAGATGTGAGTGTCGAAATGGGTATGGTTAGTGTTTTTCCAAGTATTTGAAGGATCTAGGCTATATCCTCATATTCATGTATTGGACCACGAGTGTGATGCTCGAGTACTTAAAAAAGTGGAGAGTTTTAACAAGATAGGATTTGTGCTCCTAGTCCATCCCTTGGCTGTCCAGCTAGTAGGTCTTATAAGTACAGAGGGTTTAAGAAAATTGTTTTAAATGGGTATCTAAAGTCTTTAAAGGATTATATTTTTCTATCTATGTCTTAATATGTGTAGGATATAGTTGTTAGATAGAAGTGGTTTGACAAAAATGAAAAATTGAAATCATATAACGAAGTGAATTCTTGGTCACTAATTTCCGTTTTCATATGATAGGGTTGGTGATAAAACCATCGAAATCTTGCTCTTATCGGCATTCAAGATCAGATATAAGGAGATCCTAACCAAGGCATATACTGCAGTATTCACAACAAGTTCCAAGTTCTTGACCCTTCTTACAAAAGAAGAAACAAATCGTGAGAATCCTTTTTCTCTATATAAATATTATTTCTTTCATTGTTATGCTTCCTCTATGTATACATATTACACATTCGAACTTGAGTCTGAGTATCGGGAAACTCGTATAGCAGACACTAGTGTCTGATGCGTGGTATTTCGAGAGAGATGATGAATCGAAGCAGCGTAGCATTTATGTTTTTGTTCGATCTTTGCAGTGTACGAAGCAGCCCAAGCTTCGATGGCAGCCTTTAAGAAGTGGCGGATGGGTGGCCCCAGGCTTCAAAGAGCTTCAGTTTTTGGTAGGAAGAGGAAGCCATTTGATTAAGCTGATATTCTAGCAGCAAGATGCATCCCATGAAAGTAACCTATCTACTTTAGTTTTGGCTATAGCTAATATTGATGAACAATGTTGTACACATGTATATCAATATGATGTTTGGTTCGGATGGTCTGGCATATGTCAACTGAATTCGAAACACAAAATTATTAGAATTTTAAGTTTAATTTGATCAACCACATATGATAGTTGAATTGAGTTCAGATTTGTTTAATTAGATCAAAAAACATTGAATGCTTTTTTTTGAGATTTTTTTTAATATGATTGATTCTTTCAGGTTACCCATATTAAATATGAATTGACATTTAACACCTAAAATGACATGTAGGCCGATAGAAAGGATTTGATTGATGTAGTACTAACATTTTTTGTGCTCAATCAAAATATTCTGAAGTGTTAGGATTGATTTAAAATTTGAACAATTTGTAGTGATGTTTGGTGGAATTAATCTTTTTAAAAAAATTATAAAGCAAATTTTCGCGATATTTCTAACGGGAGATATTTTGGTACAGAAAAGTGGACCTTTTGGAAGTACGCCTTAAGATATTTATGATGTGCTTTATAACCATTCTCAAATGTGGCGCGTGGTTTTATCTTCATTTGATAATTCATATTACTTCTGCATCAAATCTGCTGTACTTTTAAACGTCGAACAACATATATAAGTACATTAAACTATAATATACATACTTAAATGTAATACATTAATCTTATTTATATTCGATACTTAAATATGTCTAAATTTATACTTTGCTAACAGAGCCAAAATATCGCAAAATATCATAGGTGTAAAATTGAATGCGTTTATAATAGTGTGTTTAAAATTATTTTAATTTAAATTATTTTTCGAGTAAATAAAATAATATTTTAGTAAGAGTTTTCATTTTTATAATTCATGTATGAAAAGTTATGTTTTGGTCCGTGATATTAATTTGAATTTATGATTATTGTGTTTTTAATATTTTTTTACTAATAATGATGTTCTTAAAAGTTTTTAGTTCGATCAGTTGTGTTTGTAAGGTATTTGTTCTTTGTCAATTGATAATTTTTTTTGAATATATACTACATTTTAATTACTTCAGATTATTAAAAAACATATCATATAATTTTTTTGAAAATTCAATTATAATTTTAAAAATAAAAAATCTAAAGAATATATAATAAAAACTCTAAATTTGTATCATAATTCACAAATGAAATAAAGTTCAATTTATTGCATAGTTTGGTATCCCGATATCTAACGCACGCCAAAGATAGGAAAGTTAATATTTTTACCGTAAAAAGAAATATATGTCTTTGACACTCGCTTTGGTCGCGCGTGAAGTATAACTTTTCTTTCTCCCAAGCTCCACCGCTTTTTCCAATCCTTGAAGAAAACTTGTAAACCTCAAAAAACTCCCCCACCCTTCATCTTCACAACGACACAGCTTGAGACCCCAATAAATAGCCTGAAATCGCCATTTTATAACATTCAAAACACCAAAACAAGCTCTTTTTGTGCAAGAACCTCAAACGAATAAAAAACCCATGGCAAATAAACCAACAAACAAGGGTAACACCAACAAGAAGCTAAAGCACCAAGCGAACCAAGATTCAGAGGGAGCAAATGGAGACAACCCTGAAATTTGGGCAACATTCGATCATAGTTTCAAGCAGGTCCAATCGGTTTTGGACAGGAACCGTGTGTTGATCCAACAGGTCAACGACAATCATCAGTCGAGGATCCACGACAACATGGTCAAAAACGTTGCACTCATCCAAGAACTCAATGGGAACATCTCCAAGGTTGTTTCGCTTTACTCCGATTTTTCTTCAAATTTCTCCACTGTGTTTAATAGGCATGTTGATGATGGTGAGGGACCCAAGAATGGTGATTGATTTCATGAGACGAGGAATAAATTTTGAATGAGCCAAAAAATATCTTTAATTTTTGTTGTTTTCTTAGATGTTTACCATGTTTTCTGTTGCTTGTGTTTTGAGTTGATGATCTATGGGAGTACTTGTTGTCATGTTTGAAACATGTTTGAGATAATGTAGGATTTTGTGGTCTCCTATTTGGAATGAATGATTTACTGTTTTAGGATATTGGAAAAGATAGACTAAAGCACACCGACATATCAAATGGAACTTAATCTTATCGATTTAGAGCCCAAAAGTACATCCGTCCCGTAATCATATGGTATCGATTTAGAACCATTTTTTTTACCTTTGAGATGATGAGTGAACTCGTGAGCAACAAGAAAGTTATTAGAGATTATTCGACCCGGAATGAAAGTACACTGATTAATGGCAATACACTTGGACATAAACGGCTTGAGACGATTGACAATTACTTTTGACACAATTTTATAAACTACCGTGCAAAGACTAATATATCTAAAGTTTCTCATAGTTTTTGGATTAGTAGTTTTCGGAATAAGGACAATGACAGTTTTGTTGATCGATGCAAAATTAGTAAGACCATTAAGAAAGTCCAGGCAAATAGAGATTAGATCAAAACCTATAATATTCCATAAAGAACGATAAAAGGAACCGGATAGGCCATCAACACCTAGTGCTTTATTAGGGTTCATTTGGGAGAAGGCAAGAAGAACTTCCTCAGCAGTGAACTTCCGCAAAAGCCTTGCGTTGTCTTCTGTTGAGACACGTCTCTCCACGGTGTTGAGAATTATATTAGATGGTTCCAACCTTGAAGATTTGAAGAGAGAGGTGAAATAATCACATGCACACCAAAGATCTCCAATGATCCACCCACCGCCCCTCATTTTCTCCAACCTCTCAATTCCGTTCTTTTACCTTCTACCATTAGCCCTGGCGTGAAAAAAGGAAGTATTTCTATCCCCGTCCTTGAGCCAAGCCACTTTGGATCTTTGCATCCAATAAGTCTCGTCTTTTTCCATTAAACCTTTCAGATCTTTTTTAGCTTGCAGAAGCCTTTTCCACCGAATGATCTGAAATCCGTTCCGAATTATCTTTTTTAGCTTTCTTTCCTCCCTTTTTGCCTTAAGAGTGACGTTCTTTCTGCCAAAAGGCCAATCTCTCTCCGATTGCCAAAATTTGTTAGCAAGGCATCATTACGCAAATATTTCATGTTATAGCCAATTTGCTGGCCCAACTTTAATCTTTTTATGAACATATTCCATCAATTGGGATGCTTTTTTTGACATCAACTTCATGAATGATTATTAATTTTCTCCTGAAAGTTTTTATACATGTAATTCACTTTTTATCATACCAAATTCCTAGCTTTATTCTGGGTTAAAACTTTTGTAAAGCTGTAAACCTCTGTTTAAATTACTGCTATCTATTTATCTGTAGGTGGGGAGTTTGTTCTTTATTTATTGCCTCTTCCTCTTTTAGTTAGCTTGTATGGTAGACGGTGTTTTCATCCATAGGCTTCTTGTTTTTTGAATTCGAAGAAGAAGAAGAAGCCAAAGGGTCGGTCAAATATGTTGAATCAACTGGTATAACGTGCGATGTCAGCTGTGATAACGGCTATTAACGACGAGTGATTGATTTGTAATAAATCGATAATGTTAGTGACCGATTTGTTACTTTTGAAACTTTGGTAGAGAAAATAAAAACTTACTCAAACATCAGGAACCCCTTGTATAGTTTAACCAAATTTTATTGTTTTAAAAAAATTTAAATAATTATTTTTAAAAATCAACTCATGAGTAACTAACATAGTACCATTCAGTCGTCCGAGCCATTTGACTCCCACGTTCGTCCTTAATTTTCTCTAATCACATCTGCAATTCTTTGAAACCCCACTGAGGCTAGTTAGTTATATGGTCTTATTATATTAAAACCCTAAAATTGTTTTTTTGAAAAATAACCCCTAAACAAATTTGTTAGAAAATTACCCTCAAACTCATGTATGATGATCTCACGTTCCGTAAAAAACGAGGTTAGATCTTGTGTTTTACGAAAAATTAGTTTCATGCATTTATTATTGTTTTTATCTAATAATAAATAACTTTGTATGAAAAAATCGATGGAAATCACGCCTTATAAAACGCGATGTAATCTTACATGGACACTTTAAAAGGTATTTTTTAACAAATCTGCTAAGGGAGTTACTATTAAAAAAATAATTTATGGAGTTATATATATATATATATTATTAATGCCCATTATTCTCTGTGTTAAAAAAAATATTATATGATCATGATATAACATGACACTTCATTTTATCACTATTGTTGATAAAATATTGTTGACATAATATTATTTCTTTATTTATATTAAATGAATTTTATAATATTTTAAATATTCATGAAGATAATAATTAAATTGAACATAAGGTTGATTTTGGAGTTCAAATCATGAAGCCTAAGGTACTTAAGGACTATTGATATAATTTGACTACTTTTTACTTGCAAAAATATAAAAAAAGATTGTTCGTTATCGAACAATTAAACGAACGTAGCAGCCCAAGCTTCGATGGCAGCCTTTAAGAAGTGGCGGATGGGTGGCCCCAGGCTTCAAAGAGCTTCAGTTTTTGGTAGGAAGAGGAAGCCATTTGATTAAGCTGATTCTAGCAGCAAGATGCATCCCATGAAAGTAACCTATCTACTTAGTTTGGCTATAGCTAATATTGATGAACAATGTTGTACACATGTATATCAATATGATGTTTGGTTCGGATGGTCTGGCATATGTCAACTGAATTCGAAACACAAAATTTAGAATTTTAAGTTTAATTTGATCAACCACATATGATAGTTGAATTGAGTTCAGATTTGTTTAATTAGATCAAAAAACATTGAATGCTTTTTTTTGAGATTTTTTTAATATGATTGATTCTTTCAGGTTACCCATATAAATATGAATTGACATTTAACACCTAAAATGACATGTAGGCCGATAGAAAGGATTTGATTGATGTAGTACTAACTTTTTTGTGCTCAATCAAATATTCTGAAGTGTTAGGATTGATTTAAAATTTGAACAATTTGTAGTGATGTTTGGTGGAATTAATCTTTTTAAAAAAATTATAAAGCAAATTTTCGCGATATTTCTAACGGGAGATATTTTGGTACAGAAAAGGACCTTTTGGAAGTACGCCTTAAGATATTTATGATGTGCTTTATAACCATTCTCAAATGGCGCGTGGTTTTATTTCATTGATAAATATTACTTCTGCATCAAATCTGCTGTACTTTTAAACGTCGAACAACATATATAAGTACATTAAAGTATAATATACATACTTAAATGTAATACATTAATCTTATTTATATTCGATACTTAAATATGTCTAAATTTATACTTTGCTAACAGAGCCAAAATATCGCAAAATCATAGGTGAATTGAATGCGTTTAATAGTGTGTTTAAAATTATTTTAATTTAAATTATTTTTCGAGTAAATAAAATAATATTTTAGTAAGAGTTTTCATTTTTATAATTCATGTATGAAAAGTTATGTTTTGGTCCGTGATATTAATTTGAATTTATGATTATTGTGTTTTTAATATTTTTTTACTAATAATGATGTTCTTAAAAGTTTTTAGTTCGATCAGTTGTGTTTGTAAGGTATGTGTTCTTTGTCAATTGATAATTTTTTTGAATATACTACATTTTAATTACTTCAGATTATTAAAAAACATATCATATAATTTTTTTGAAAATTCAATTATAATTTTAAAAATAAAAAATCTAAAGAATATATAATAAAAACTCTAAATTTGTATCATAATTCACAAATGAAATAAAGTTCAATTTATTGCATAGTTTGGTATCCCGATATCTAACGCACGCCAAAGATAGGAAAGTTAATATTTTTACCGTAAAAAGAAATATATGTCTTTGACACTCGCTTTGGTCGCGCGTGAAGTATAACTTTTCTTTCTCCCAAGCTCCACCGCTTTTTCCAATCCTTGAAGAAAACTTGTAAACCTCAAAAAACTCCCCCACCCTTCATCTTCACAACGACACAGCTTGAGACCCCAATAAATAGCCTGAAATCGCCATTTTATAACATTCAAAACACCAAAACAAGCTCTTTTTGTGCAAGAACCTCAAACGAATAAAAAACCCATGGCAAATAACCAAAAACAAGGGTAACACCAACAAGAAGCTAAAGCACCAAGCGAACCAAGATTCAGAGGGAGCAAATGGAGACAACCCTGAAATTTGGGCAACATTCGATCATAGTTTCAAGCAGGTCCAATCGGTTTTGGACAGGAACCGTGTGTTGATCCAACAGGTCAACGACAATCATCAGTCGAGGATCCACGACAACATGGTCAAAAACGTTGCACTCATCCAAGAACTCAATGGGAACATCTCCAAGGTTGTTTCGCTTTACTCCGATTTCTTCAAATTTCCACTGTGTTTAATAGGCATGTTGATGATGGTGAGGGACCCAAGAATGGTGATTGATTTCATGAGACGAGGAATAAATTTTGAATGAGCCAAAAAATATCTTTAATTTTTGTTGTTTTCTTAGATGTTTACCATGTTTTCTGTTGCTTGTGTTTTGAGTTGATGATCTATGGGAGTACTTGTTGTCATGTTTGAAACATGTTTGAGATAATGTAGGATTTTGTGGTCTCCTATTTGGAATGAATGATTTACTGTTTTAGGATATTGGAAAAGATAGACTAAAGCACACCGACATATCAAATGGAACTTAATCTTATCGATTTAGAGCCCAAAAGTACATCCGTCCCGTAATCATATGGTATCGATTTAGAACCATTTTTTTTACCTTTGAGATGATGAGTGAACTCGTGAGCAACAAGAAAGTTATTAGAGATTATTCGACCCGGAATGAAAGTACACTGATTAATGGCAATACACTTGGATAAACGGCTTGAGACGATTGACAATTACTTTTGACACAATTTTATAAACTACCGTGCAAGACTAATATATCTAAAGTTTCTCATAGTTTTGGATTAGTAGTTTTCGGAATAAGGACAATGACAGTTTTGTTGATCGATGCAAAATTAGTAAGACCATTAAGAAAGTCCAGGCAAATAGAGATTAGATCAAAACCTATAATATTCCATAAAGAACGATAAAAGGAACCGGATAGGCCATCAACACCTAGTGCTTTATTAGGGTTCATTGGGAGAAGGCAAGAAGAACTTCCTAGCAGTGAACTTCCGCAAAAGCCTTGCGTTGTCTTCTGTTGAGACACGTCTCTCCACGGTGTTGAGAATTATATTAGATGGTTCCAACCTTGAAGATTTGAAGAGAGAGGGTGAAATAATCACATGCCACACCAAAGATCTCATCCAAATGATCCACCCACCGCCCCTCATTTCTCCAACCTCTCAATTCCGTTCTTTTACCTTCTACCATTAGCCCTGGCGTGAAAAAAGGAAGTATTTCTATCCCGTCCTTGAGCCAAGCCACTTTGGATCTTTGCATCCAAAGTCTCGTCTTTTTCCATTAAACCTTTCAGATCTTTTTTAGCTTGCAGAAGCCTTTTCCACCGAATGATTGAAATCCGTTCCGAATTATCTTTTTTAGCTTTCTTTCCTCCCTTTTTGCCTTAGAGTGACGTTCTTTCTGCCAAAAGGCCAATCTCTCTCCGATTGCCAAAATTTGTTAGCAAGGCATCATTACGCAAATATTTCATGTTATAGCCAATTGCTGGCCCAACTTTAATCTTTTTATGAACATATTCCATCAATTGGGATGCTTTTTTGACATCAACTTCATGAATGATTATTAATTTTCTCCTGAAAGTTTTTATACATGTAATTCACTTTTATCATACCAAATTCCTAGCTTTATTTGGGTTAAAACTTTTGTAAAGCTGTAAACCTCTGTTTAAATTACTGCTGCTATCTATTTATTGTAGGTGGGGAGTTTGTTCTTATTTATTGCCTCTTCCTCTTTTAGTTAGCTTGTATGGTAGACGGTTGTTTTCATCCATAGGCTTCTTGTTTTTGAATTCGAAGAAGAAGAAGCCAAAGGGTCGGTCAAATATGTTGAATCACTGGTTTAACGTGCGATGTCAGCTGTGATAACGGCTATTAACGGAGGGATTGATTTGTAATAAATCGATAATGTTAGTGACCGATTTGTTACTTTTGAAACTTTGGTAGAGAAAAATAAAAACTTACTCAACATCAGGAACCCTTGATAGTTTAACCAATTTTATTGTTTTAAAAAAATTTAAATAATTATTTTTAAAAATCAACTCATGAGTATAACATAGTACCATTCAGTTATTTTTAAAAATCAACTCATGAGTAACTAACACTAGTACCATTCAGTCGTCCGAGCCATTTGACTCCCCACGTTCGTCCTTAATTTTCTCTCTAATCACATCTGCAATTCTTTTGAAAACCCCACTGAGGCTAGTAGTTAGTTATATGGTCTTATTATATTAAAACCCCTAAAAATTGTTTTTTTGAAAAATAACCCCTAACAAATTTGTTAGAAAATTACCCTCAAACTATCATGTATGATGATCTCACGTTCCGTAAAAAACGAGGTTAGATCTTGTGTTTTACGAAAAATTAGTTTCATGCATTTATTATTGTTTTTATCTAATAATAAATAACTTTGTATGAAAAAATCGATGGAAATCACGCCTTATAAAACGCGATGTAATCTTACATGGACACTTTAAAAGGTATTTTTTAACAAATCTGCTAAGGGAGTTACTATTAAAAAAATAATTTATGGAGTTATATATATATATATATATATATTAATGCCCAGTTATATTCTCTGTGTTAAAAAAAATATTATATGATCATGATATAACATGACACTTCATTTTATCACGCTATTGTTGATAAAAATATTGTTGACATAATTATTTCATCTATATTATATTAAATGAATTTTATAATATTTTAAATATTCATGAAGATAATAATTAAATTGAACATAAGGTTGATTTTGGAGTTCAAATCATGAAGCCTAAGGTACTTAAGGACTATTGATATAATTTGACTACTTTTTTACTTGCAAAAAAATATAAAAAAAGATTGTTCGTTATCGAACATTAAACGAACGTTAAATTAACATGTTGACATACGTCAAATGAACATTTTTGTGAATATTAAACGAACGAAATAACATGTTTACATACTTTAAATAAAACATATTCGTGAATATTAAATGAGCATGATATTGAACATTAAACAAAATAAAGATGCTCACATACTTTAAAAAAACATGTTCTCGAATATTGAGAGAACATGTTCACAAACAATAAACGAAAATATTTGCAAAATATTAAACTAGTGAACATGAATACCTTTAAATAATAAAACAAACACGAACAAAGTATTAAAAATTTAAACGAACACAAATAATATATATATATATATATATATTCATTAAAAATAATAAAACAAACAAAAATGTAAGTTTATTAGCTAAAATACGATTAAATTATACCCCCAATTATCAATACTAAAAGGTAAAATGAGATAATGTCATATCAAATTATTTGACCTTGGTTAATTATAGAAAGAAATTATTGAATGTTTTTACAACATTGATGTTAAGTGTTTTGGCTTAAATAAAAAATATACTTAAATGTATTATTATTTTAATTGAAAATAGTTTAAGTTGTATAAAATTTTGTGAAAAAAACTAAAAAACTAATGAATTATTTGAGATTAATTTTAGGGTTAATTACACAGATGATTAGTTATATTTGTATTTTGTATACTTTTGGTCATTGATTTCAAAAAACTTTCATTTTTATTTAATTAATATATAGTCACTTTTATTTTTATTTAATTAAGATTGGTCACCCCGAGTTAACTTTCGTTAACAACAATTAAATATTTTTATATAATTACACACTTAGTCCACGTTATTTACATATTCTCTCAATTTAGTCATACTTTCAATAAATTAAAATAAATTATATATTTTTAAATGAAAATGAAAATAAAATATTTTTAAGTTGATATGTATATAATTATATTATATATAATCCGGGTCATGGGTACCCATTTCATAATTTTTTATTTTTTATTTAAATTATTGTTTTTTAAAAAATTATATAAAAAAAATCTAAAATTTTAAATTTAAAAGTCTATAATACATATAATCCACACATAAATTTTAAAAATTCAAATTACATAATTGAAATAAAATAAAGAATAATAATAAATTTTATATCATTACTTTAACTACAATAATTATTATCAGTTTGGACATATTAATAGCATTATATAAAAAAGTAAAAATAATGTCAAATCAAAATAAAGAATTAAAGCTCAAATTTTAGTACAATAGAGGGATTGAAACCATAAATTTTGGTATTTAAACTTGACTTCAGGGTTCAAGTTAAATTTAATACCTAAATTTTTTTAATCTAACCAGGTGCTTGAACTTGACTTATTAATGCAATTAGGTATCTACCTAAAAAATTTATTTAAGGATTAAAGACTTAGATACGAACTCGCTACGTCCATTTGACTTTCTTGTTTCTCCAACAGATCTTTCAAGTTTCATAAACTCAACAATTTATTTTATATTATCGTCAAATTCTTAACCGATTCGTTGTACTATGTTTTGAAGTTTGTTTGCATTAAATACTCCTTCTTTGACGCACTCCGTGTGATTAGATATAAGATAGAAACTAAGAAAACAAAATCATGGACATTCTACAATAATATCTAATTCAATAAAAAATTAAACCTTAAGCTAAATTCAGCCCCCAAAATGTATATTTACCCAAAGATTTATACTTTTGTCAAGTTGACCTTTTGAGAGTTACAAATAGTCTTCTGGATTAGACGATCAAATACGACAGGATCATGAAATCTTAGCAGCATATCCCTGGCGATGCCAACTGTCCGACAGGGTCCACGAGTTTACACTCGTAGTATGTGGGTCCCGCAATCATCCATCCTACTTTTTCCGGTAAAAAAGAGAAAGCAGGGATGAAACGATGATAAATTCCCCACATGTATAGTTTTGATTTTGGGTTTATTGAATCAGATTTCTGGGAATTGTAGCTGAAACCCAAATGTCCAAACAAACTTACAGGGTCTGCTTCTGTTTCCGGCGGAGGTTCAGGGTCACAGTTTCAGAGGCACCGGAGGAGATCAAGGAACTGTTCGAACATTACTCCGATAATGGATTAATGGACGCCGATGGACTTCAAAGGTTCTTAGTTGAAGTCCAGAAAGAAGATAAGGCAACCACAGAAGATGCTCGGAAGATTATTGACAGTGTCAAGCATTTTCATAGAAAGGGGTTAAATCTCGAAGCTTTTTTCAAGTATCTCTTTGGTGATATTAATCCTCCTCTTGCTTCTCTTGGGGTATTCAAAACTTTTCCATCTCTTTATGATTTTTGTTTTGTTTGGTTGACGGGAAAATTCTATAGAAAGGGTGTAAAGCATGAAGGTTTGATCTCTTTAGGGTTGGTTTAAAGTTATATGGTTTATGTTTTTGTTTGGTTGCTGTGAAATTTTGGGAGAAAAGTGGAATTATTTATATAGTATGTGATCATCGAGTTTATTCCTATTTGGGTTTCCTGCAATTAATTTGGCTGAACTTAAATTGGGATCTTTTCATGTCATCCTTCTACTTTTGAGTAGGGCGTAATCTAGCTGAACTCAAGCTGTATAAGAACTCGAATTTGACTCGAAATTTGAGGCTACAAAGCATGAGTTCGATTCAAGATAAACATCAAGGTGATCGAGCTAGCTAGACTATGCTCGACAGCTCGCATGTTTGTTTGGTTGCTGGGGAAATTTTGGGAGAAAATGGAAGTTTTTTATATATGATGTTTGTGTTTTGTTCCTATTTGGGTATTATTTTTGAGAAGAAAAATTTGGTATCTTTTATGGGATTTAGTCTTTTAGATGAAACTAATACTTATTTTCAGCTCAGTAATCAATGTGTTTTGGCTGAATTGTTTTTTTACTTTCATAGCTTTGATGATTGCCCCGTGACGATGCCGATGTCTCAGAAAATTCGTAACTCCGAGCTAAAATATTCAATCACATGCTTTTGAACTTGTCTATTCAGTGTGTGTTCTTGTTGAATCCGTTGTTTATGTCGTTTTCGTTTGTTTGTTTTCAGGTCCACCATGATATGAATGCTCCTTTGTCTTATTTCATACATACCGGTCACAATTCCTATCTTACCGGGAATCAACTCAGTAGCGACTGCAGCGATGTCCCCATCATAAATGCACTTAAGAGAGGCGTGAGAGTGATAGAATTGGATATATGGCCCAATTCCACGAAAGATAATGTCGATGTTCTTCATGGAAGGTATGTACTCTCGGTCCGCAAGTTGTTCCCCTTCTAAGCTGTTAAAATGAAATGGATCTTCCATTTTACGAATACTTTCTTCATGTAGGACACTGACTACTCCGGTGGAAATCATCAAGTGTTTGAGGTCTATTAAGGAATACGCTTTTGTTGCGTCAGAATACCGGTTATAACTCTAGAAGATCATCTTACCCCGGAACTTCAGGCTAAAGTTGCCGAGGTGAGTCCCTTGATGCTTATGCTGGGATTTGAAATGGCTAATGTTTCCATAGTTTACGCTTCAGTGGCTGATTTAGATGGTATCTCAAACATTCGGAGACATCCTGTTTTCGCCTGGCTCGGAATGCTTGAAAGAATTCCCGTCTCCGGAGTCTTTGAAGAAGCGGATAATCATATCTACAAAACCACCAAAGGAATATCTTGAGGCCAAAGAAGTTAAGGATAAAGAGAATGAGTCGAGAAGGGGTAAGGTCCCGATGAAGAAGCTTGGGGAAAAGAAGTTCCAGACCTTAACGAAGCAGAATACAAGGTCTCTGGTGTTCCGAGTGTGATTCATTACTTCAAATTGAGTTTACTAGCTGTAACTGTAAGATTTACAGTTCACTTATGTTTTATCTCATATGACAGGACGACTTGGATGAAGAAGATGAGGAAGATACCGATGATGGAGATAAATCACAGCATGCTTTAGCACCAGAATATAAACGTTTAATCGCTATTCATGCCGGGAAGCCAAAGGGCGGATTAGAGGAGTGTCTAAGGGTGGATCCGGACAAGGTGAGGCGTCTTAGCATGAGTGAGCAACACTTGAAAAGGCTGCAGTTACTCATGGAAAGAAATTGTCAGGTAATTCATAAAAGATTTGGCAAAGAACATCCTTTTTATTAGATAAAGCTTCGAATTTCTTTTCTGAGTTTCAACTGCCACAGATTTACGCAGCGGAATATTCTTAGGGTATACCCGAAGGGTACACGCGTTGACTCTTCCAATTACAACCCTTTAATAGGATGGATGCACGGCGCTCAAATGGTCGCATTTAATATGCAGGTTTATACACCTTCTCCTCGCTTTTACTCATTTGTGATCATTTTAAGTGTAGTTCAGCGAAATTCGGGTTTTTCCTTGTGTTAATAAGAAGTATTTGGATTCTATGCGGTAGTTGAAGAACTGATTGCTTGTAGTGCACGTTATGTGCATACAAGTTTGTTGTGCATATAATGAGAAATCAATAGGACGCCATTCGTTATCCTAGACTGATTATAGGATTCATACTTGTTCCGACAATCCAACAATCGGTTTTTCTTAGTCGACATTTTTGTCCGCTTCACCGAATCCTAAGATTCTTTTATTTCCTCATCGGTTTGTGATAGGGTTATGGAAGATCGTTATGGTTGATGCATGGAATGTTTAAGGCCAATGGCGGATGTGGATACTTGAAAAAAAACCCGATTTTCTATTGAACCCTAATGAAGTCTTTGATCCGCGAGTCAAGTTACCGGTGAAGAAAATTTTGAAGGTGTGCTTTTATGTCCATGGGATTCGAGTTCTTCGGTTTTCTTAACCTGAAGTGCTGATTTCTTGATTTGTTTCCTGAAGGTAACTGTTTACATGGGGGAAGGCTGGTATTATTTTCATCACACTCATTTCGACGCTTATTCGCCTCCGGACTTTTATGCAAGGGTAAGTCGATAAACCGACATATCCGGAAATACCTCCGATAGAACCCGATCCGTGTTAAAGTAAAGATCTTGATCTTGAATTTGGTTAATTTGTAACCAGGTGGGGATTGCTGGAGTTCCGGTAGATTCTGTGATGAAAAAACCAAGACATTAGAGGACAATTGGGTGCCTTCTTGGAACGAGGAATTTGAATTCCGTCTAACTGTCCGGAACTTGCTCTTCTCCGTATCGAGGTGCACGAATATGACATGTCCGAAAAGGATGACTTTGGAGGCCAACATGCCTACCGATTACGGAGCTAAGAAGTGGTATCCGAGCTGTTTCACTTAACAGCCGCAAAGGTGAAAAATACACCTCAGTGAAGCTCCTCATGCGCTTGAATTCGTCGATCTGTAGTCCCTCGAAGGCGAGTTCCATCCTATTTCCGAACCAACCTTCAATTTGTTTTATGACATTTTGTGAGCTTGTGTGCATTTTACCTTATCTACCACATGTTTGCTGCGTGTTTATGGTTTATACATGTGTTGTTTGGGTTCGAGGAGTCGGATGCGAGTATAAGGGGTTGATACAGACATGTTTCTGACACGAATGTGTTCAATTTTTCCGTATAATTTGTTATCTAACAAAAAAGACTATATACATTTTTTAAGTTTTGATAGTACATTTTGATGCTCGATTGGAATAGTCTGATATATCAAATTATTTATCTGAATTTATTCATATAAATAAAATGAGTTTTAATGTAGAATATTAATTGAAACCAAAAACATCTAAGTTTTGCTGAAAATAAAAATTATCTGTAATATTTAAATTTGTAAAATATAATTAATTAATATACGGTATTCAATTATTTTCATATATAAGCCATTGATGACATTGACAAATGATTTTTAAGGGTAAATATATAATTGAGCATTCAATTATATCAAAATGATTTTTTAATTATTAAAATTTTAGAGATTATAAATGATAATTGTACTTATCAATTGTTACAGAATAATTACTGTATACCACAAATTAGTGATATGTTTTAAGGATTATTTTTTAATAATTTGATAGGTTTAATGATCATTTTATAAAAGCATAATAAAGTTTAGTGACCATTTTATAATTATTTGTAAACTGTTATTGTTTTCATCGCCCTCGTTTATGTACATGAAATCTGTTTGGTTCTCTTTCACAAGCTAAAGAAGCATTTCCCAGTAACTTGTTTGTCTAACAACATCATTATTATTTTTCCAACAGAAATTTGATGCACCATCGAGCGTGTGTTTTGTTTTATCATCATCGTCAGCTCTGATTGCTGGAACATATCACGGTGACAAAGGTCTCCTGAGGCTCTCGGATTGGATGATAAAGCTGAACTACGACGAGCAAAAAGATGATATCCACGAATCTTCTCTCTCTTTCAGTCTTAGCTACTCTCATTAGACATTAAGTTACGAAAGTCTCTCGAGACTCTGGGATTGAATGAATGAAGTTGAACCACCAGGAGCAAAAGATGAATGGAGGAGCTGCTATGTTCTCCGGAGGAAGCTATAATTTTATCAGAACATATTGCTGCAAACAATCACGATGACACTCCAACTTATAAGTCTGATGGGTAGACTCTTGTTATATCAGATATAAAACTTTGAAGATGGTCATCTTTTCCTATAGTAATAATTTTAGTTCAAACAGTTGGAACAAAGCCTCTTTTCAAAAGTATTTAGGCAATGGATTCCCATTCCAGATGTTCATCGGAAGGCCGATCCCTTGTTCAATTTTCTTTCGCTCTTGATCTATAAAAACCTGAATTTCATGATTCACTGTTTAGCTAGCAGCATATTTTTTTGTGCTGTTAAAAATAATACTACTTTTATCAGTTCATGGTTCCATGAATGTGGATGAAATCACTAAATAAGTTAGAAATTTCGTAATATATATTGTGTTATACATCTGATTCTCTCCCCACTTAAAAAGATCCTATCTATCCGCCATAAGTGTTTGTATGAATAAACAGAAGATTTTCTCGCTTCCTCTTATGTTGGAGCCTTGATTTGTATACTGTTTTTTTAAAATGGCACCAACTATCATTTTGAGTTTAACGGCAATAGCTTTGTTATCTTTCAACACACTTGGTTAAACAATACATCTGTGAATGAGTGTGTCTAATTTAGATAATGATGTTTGTTTGTTTTTTTGGTACATGATAATGATGTTTGTTTAAGAACCCTTTTACTTGCGTACAGGTGAGACCTTTGTTGGGGGTAACATACCTACATGCATGGTCCAACTATCAACTAAGAACAAATGTAACATGCGTCCCTGACGATTTGATGTTGAAAGACTTATCTTTTGAGGGAGAAAAGAGACTCCATTGATTCTACTTTATCTCAATATTTTGAACTGGATCAAATCCAGATCACTGTCGAAATGCGAGTTCATTAAAAGGAATAAATTTTTCATTTTTAAATATTCAAGAAAAAGGGATCGTGTTATTCGTTCAAAATCACAACCGTCTTTCCTGTTTTGATGTGTAATGGGAAAGGCTAAACAATGCACTTTGAGTTTTGAGTATCAACGGTTATATTCAAGAAAAAGGGATCGTGTTATTCGTTCACAAATCACAACCGTCTTTCCTTGTTTTGATGTGTAACTTGGGAAAGGCTAAACAATGCACTTTGAGTTTTGAGTATCTAACGGTTGCTTTGCTTTGCATTATCACCTCACTTTCTTCCAAAGCCAGTGGATCCATCTCTTTCATTCATGATTTGACAAGTTTCAAACATAATTCATGAATCATATCAGACATGATTAGACTAGAACCATCTCACTTAAAACTAAGAAGAAGAAAAAAAGTTAAACAATAGGTCAAACATGAAGAAAAAGAGAAGAGTATAACAGTCGGTCAAACATGCTGAGTCAGTTGGTTTAACGTGTCATTTCAGCATTCCATTACTGCAATAACGGCTGTTAATGACGAGTGACGGCGAGTGATCGATTTCTAATAAATTGATAATGTTAGTGACTAGTTTACCCTTAAATTTTCGTTACATAAAGTGAAGATGCAATCCATTTTAGGAAAAATCATTAGATGAATCTGGCTCATCACGTCATCCGTGATCCCAACCAATAATATTTTTCATCTCATTTCTTCTTAGGTGAATCTTCACATCTTTCCTACGTGTAAATAAATAATTGATAGTTATTTAGAAGTTATTTTAAAATTGAAATATATGATTGATTTGAATCATGAATGACTTAGTGAGCCTATATTATGAAATAATTTCTCCCATTTTAGGGTTCTCGTAAACATATTCTTTTTCTCGTATAGGCTAGGAATATGGACACTCGCCATATCCATCTATAAGCTTGGGGGGTGACTGAATTTTCGAAAATTTCTTTTAATGTGTCATTTTTATTAAAAAATACATTACAAACATATTTTAGTGTTTATACACACATTTGTACTAGCAAATGGAATTAATTACACTATATGTCCTCAAATAACTCTCATTTTAATTTGTTTTTAAAATTTAAAATTAAAATTCAATCCCTAACTATGAATATCATTCTAAATAAGTCCCTAACTTTGAACATTCCGAATTCATCTCCAAACTATGACCCTCAGTCTAAATAAATTCCCAAACTTTTGAACATTCCAATAATTTCCCCCTAAATCATTCAAAAGTTTGGAGATAAAATTAGAATATTCAAAAGTTTAAAGATCAATATAGAATGGGGTCATAGGTTGAGGATGGATTCAAAATGTTTAAGATTTGAGGGACTAATTTAGAAGGAGAGTTATAGTTTAGGGATGAAATTAAAGTATACAAAAACTTGGTAACTAATTTAGAGTGAGTGTTATAGTTTTGAGGACGTGTAGTGAAATTAACTCAAAATAAGAGCCTAAAAATGTCTGTTTTTCGGAGAACAAACTGACAAAAAAATATGTTATTTAAAAAAAATCAGAGGTCCCTATACTTTTAGAAAAAAATTAATATGGTCATCGTATTATTTTTCTCACAATATGACCCTCCAACTCATAAAGCAAATCCATTGTGGCTCTTTGACCAACGTTTTTCATCGTTGACTGTTACAATACTGGAGTGCTAGTTCGCGGTGTTGATCTTGCAGTCCACAGTGCTGACTTAACAGTCTATCTGTCATGTTTGAGTTACTAATTTAGTTAATTTGTCATGTCTTTTGCCATGTTAATCTACCACCCCAGACTATCTTATCAGCAACTATAGACTACCACGTCAGATTGAAAACTGTCACATTTAAATACAAAAAAAATTGGTTAAATGGCCATATTTAATTTATTTTTTGAGTTAGAGGGCCACACTAAAAGAAAAATAATAGAGGGCCACATTGGTTTTTTTTTTCAAAAGTATAGAAATCTATGATGATTTTTTCCTTTTTTTTCCCACGAACAAATTGAGAAGAAAAACACTTGTAAGTTGTAATCATTATTCATAGTAATTTCGGAAAGAAAAAATGGCTTCCTCTAGTCCTCGCACTGTCGAAGATATCTTCAAAGACTATAACGCTCGACGCTCTGCTCTTGTTCTTGCTCTCACTTACGGTAATTTTTCTCTTTTTGTGTAAACCCTAGATTTTCATTCATTGAATTTATTGTTTTCTTTGTTTTTCTTTTTGGGTTTTATTGATATGTTTATGTTTCCATGTTGTTTGGATCAGATGTAGATGATTTCTACTCGCAATGCGGTCCAGGTCAGGTTTGGGTATTTAAACTTCTTCGCCAGTGTTTCTATTTAGTATTTATGTTTGGTTTGCCGAGAAAGTTGACTAGAAAATTGAGATGGGAATTCTTTTTTGCTTGTGAGGCATTTAATTTTGGAGTTAGCTGAGTAGTCCTTATGTGATGGGAGGTAGCTTTTGCATCCTCTTTTTAGTATTTGAATTTGTTGTTGTTCAGATAAGAAGAACCTGTGTCTTTACGGACACCCGAATGAGGCATGGGAGGTAGCTTTACCGGCGGAGGAAGTTCCACCGGAGCTCCCTGAGCCGGCATTGGGCATTAATTTTGCAAGAGATGGGGTGAACCGTAAAGACTAGCTTTCGCTGGTTGCTGACTTGCTGTGCATAGTGATTGTTGGTTGCTCTCCGTGGCATTCTACTTCGGAGCTCGACTAAATCGTAACGAGAGGTACAATATTATGACATCTCTCTTTTCTTCACATGCACCCTAGATTTTACAGCTGTGAATCGATGTTGTCTTTGTGATCCGTCGCTTCCCTAAAAGGTTACGTCTTATTCACAATGATATATGAATGCTTTTGACAGTTTGACTTGATCTAAAACAAAAAATTAAGGAGAAAAAAAAAACACGAGAAAAGAGACCGGTTGAGTCTGAGTCTGAAATTTGGTAAACTCTTCGTATACTGATGTGATTGTTGGAATGCTTGACTATGTTACTCGAACTTAGGTGTGAATGTTGGATATAAGTATGCCTTTGTTTATAAGTTTCTTTGAGGGTATATCCCCGTATTTATGTCCGGATGGTGGATATGCGTCAAACGTGAGTCTTGGACGGAGTAACATAGGATGCTTGATATATATCCACTCTTACAAGTACCGTTCCTTGGGACTTTTTTCGGATATAGGATTTATAAATCACAAACTTTCTGCCTTTCACTCTACAGGAAGCGCTCATTTAGCATGATAAACGATCTGCCCACTGCCTTCGAAGTGGTAACTGGAAGGAAGCAGGTGAAAGACAAACCCATGGTAGAAAGCGGAAGCAAGTCACGGTACAATACGAAGGTGAACGGTGAAAGCAATTTGAACTCTGTATCATCATTGTTCTTTCGCTTGCTTGCCTTCGGTTTTTTATGGTATTTTTCTCACTGTACAGAGGTCAATCGATGGACAGACGAGAAGCAATCCTAGGTTAGCTGATAATAGTTATAAGGAGGATGAAGAAGAGCAGGGAGATACCTTTTGTGGGAGCTGTGGGGGAGGATACAATTTAAAAATATAAAAATATTAAACTAAATTTTATTTATATTAACAAAAAAATCAAAAAATCAAATCTTGTATTAACTATAATTATATATATGTGTGAGAAAAATATAATTTATTTATTAGATTTGTTTCAATAATTTGATATATATGTATATGTGTGAAATATTATAAAACAAAATGTATGAAAATGTGTCACAATAATATGTTGACAAGTGACACTTCCGGATTAGATGGTTAATTTTTTAAATTAAATTAAAATTATGACTAAATTTATAGAATGCGTAAATATTGAGGACCAAAAGTATATTTATGTCATTTTTATTAACGGACACGTCAATATCTCTGTTAAAAATTAACAGACAGTGGCTTGATTGAATCATTTAAAAATTTGAGTGAACTTTTTGATCAAATTAAAACATCAATAGTCAAAATAGTTTTTATCATAATTTAGTGATCACTTGTGTAGTTTACCCTTTAATTTCATTAATTGTATGTTTCGATGTGAACATGTTTTGGTATACCACGTTAACCGTAGAATTTTTCATATAATTAACCGTGTATTTATGTAGCTTTTATGTTGAATTTGGCTTTTTAAAAACCAAAAACACTAAATATTAAATCAATTTATTTTTTATTTGAACTGTTATCAGCATTGATCTTATTATTGTAACTAGATGTTACTATTGGGGTTGTATATTTATATAATGTTTATATTATCATTAATATGTTATACAATAAATACATAATCAAATATACATTTAATATTCTTCAATTTATGAATGAAAATAAATATCCATATTTTTAATACAGAAAAAGTATAATGTTTTCGTATTATATTTGTATCGTCCCTGTCCATGGGACTGCTCGACCACCACATACCAAATTTGGATAATGATTTTCAGCTCGCAGGCCGTTCCAATCTGGATATAAATTAAATAATATAAAATATTAGGTTTAAATATACAAGGTTCTTTTGTTATTATTTTAAAAATTAATTCGTATATTTAAAAAATAATATTGAATAAAATTTATAAGGGAAATTAATTTTTTTAAAATAATAATATAAAGACTTAATTTTTTAATAATAAATTATAATGATGAAATTTTAAAATAATACATAAACTTTTAATATATTTATATTATTAACATTTAATTGCAAAATTATATAAATATTAATACAAAATTACATATATTATTATTTATTTTTTAATAAAAATAGATAATTTGTGTGGACCGGACAGAACCAGACTGGTATGTAAATTTGTGAATATTTTTGGATATGGATATGGATATGGGTCCCACCCGAGAATAGAATAAAGTGGAATGAGAAACACGCTATTGCTTTACTGACTCGGTTACAGCTTGGAATCTCTCCTCAGTCGTTCTGGTCCACCCAACTCGCTTCTCTCTAACCTACTCGCAACCCAAAAGTGCATATATTGGTTTTTATTTTTCTCCACGTGCCCGTTAATTTAAGCCGCATTTACTTAAAGTTTGTATTTTTCATTTTTCTGACATTTTTACTGTCTTTTTGCTTTTTATTTATTGGTTTTAATCCTTATTTATGTATTTTTCTAAAAGATTGTGATTTCTTAATATGGCGTTTTTTTACGAATGCTTTTTCATTTTTTCTTTCTTGTTACATCTACGAAGATATAACTCTGTCTACTAGGGGTATTAATGAATTAAATTTGAACAAAATATTTTGTTCGTATTCATTTATTTATTTTAATGTGGTTGTATTATTTCGTTCAATATTTATAAAATGTATGTTAATGTTTGAAAAAATAATTATTTTACGTTCATTTAATGTTCGACAACTAAAGTTTTTTTTATTAATTCGAGGTAAGTACAACGTAATATCTGTTTAAAGATAACTATCAAACTCTTGTATTGAACACCCACACCCTGATATTATCAATCTCGAATTTGGGTCTTCAAGGAATTCTTTTACCACATAGACTGATAGACATGAGACTACTTGGTTCATGTCTCTTTTATTTATTTTTATTTGTAACCCAAAGAAAAATAGTGAAATTATGTCATTAGTTTTTAAGTTACTTAGATTTTATAGTTTGATCTCCAAAGTTTATCTTATGTACAATTTAGTCCATATCTTTATCAATAATTAAGATGTAAAAGAAATTAAAAGGAAAAGGAGCTTACAAATGAGCAAACAAACAAGCTTATAAATAAGTCAATAAACGAGCTTATTTGTAAATATAAACAAATCAAACATACTTCTATTCACATTCATTTAGTAAATGAGCATAAAAAATTTGTCCATTCTCACTTATCTAACTTAATAAATAAACATAAATGAATGTTATATGAACATTTCACGAGTAATTCATCGACCACTCTATTTATTTATACACTTACTGTCTAGTAACATCATATAATAAAGAACTCTTATATAAAAATGTTTTTAGACCAACAAAAAATTCTCACTAGATTTTAGTAAATTCTTAGAATTTAGTTCACTATTTATATACTTCGTTAGTTAATAAATAATAATCATAGTTTTAAATCTGTCATAAACAAACACAAGAGATCATATACAAAATCTCTATGACAAATAAGAGGAAAACTGCTTCTCATTATCTTCATTTCTTTACGTATAAGTTATTTTTAATTTATTTAAATTATATTTAAATTGTGTTAGATAGCCGTTAGATTTAGAGATGAATGTGTTGGGTGGGATTGAAGTCAATCGAATTTAATTAAATATATATCTTTTGCTTGTCACTTGACTTAGTCCTAGAGAAGTTTTACCAACTAGAAGAAACCCAATTTGATTATTGGGATAAAAATCTACATCTGATCTGATTCAATTTAACCTAACACATATATAATTTTCATTTTTATTCAATCAAATAGGAACTTAATTGAAAAAATAGAAAGAGAAGTGTTATTACAATATCTCTAAATAAGTTATATAATTATACTATTATCTCATATCAGATTTAAAGATTTTTACCTTAAATTAAAATCGAATCCAAATTTATTTTTTAAAAAAGAATCGAGTCCATTACATTTTATTCTTGTACCCATATCTGATTAGACGTATAATTAAATCTAGTTTTTAAAAAAATTGAAATATATATATATATATATCTAAAATTGAAACATTTCTAGATAATGTTACACTACCTAAAAAGAGAGAATATTACTATTTTCTATGTTTTCAAATATTTATTATTAATAATAAATTTATTTTATCATTATTTATAAAATCAAATAATATAATATTATTTTAAAACCTTCCCCAACCTGAATATGATACGATAAAGTAAAATTGCCTTGTACTATATACCCAAGTTCCAAAGCGCGTGACCCAACATACGCATGAAATTCAAGGCCCAATCAGCTTTGGAGTTCAAAATTTCAAACTCCACAATTCTACATTTGCATTTGCATTTGCATTTTATCTTTAATCTTTCAAGTAAACCAAAACAAAAACTTGTAGGGGACCCTTCCCCTGTCTATCTCAATCTCTATTGATAATGATAGCGTGGAAGAAGATGTATAAGTTAAAGAAAATCTTACCCCGTTGAAGATTAGACTTCGACCCGTTAATAGAAATTCAGGGGAAGAAAAGTCTCACTTTCCTCCCATTTTCCTACTAACAACAACAATAACAAAACCCAATTCCCATATGCAATAGGGTAAGGGGAGGTAGGGTAGTAGGCTGCCCCCAACGCCAGGTTGAGAGTAGCTTCCGTGGAAGACCTCCGGCAGTCAGAAAATTAAAAATATAGATAAAATGCAATGCATGTATAAATAAATACATAATACATAGTTGTACAGTATTCATATGCAGTCATTAATCATTATATCATATGCGCGTCTGTAATGGGCAGTAATCTTTGTATATAGACAGAAACATAAGAACCGACTAAATTTAAAAGTGGAGAGAAAGATACACAGAAGTCAAACGATAGCAAGGCCAGTTCTAAGCCTTCATAAATACCAATAACAGAACGGATAAAAAGTAGAAGTTATGTAAATTACTACAAAGGCATTAAAGAGACAGAGATGATACACCCTAGAGATGTGACCCACACTACTCGACTATCCTAGTCTTAAGTCTCCATACTTTCCTATCAGAGGTCATGTCCTCGGTAAGGGCTAAATCCATCATATCAGATCTCAAGCAGTTTTCCCACTTCCGCCTTGGTCGTCCTCTCCTTCTGGTACCGTCGACTGTAATCGACTCTACCCTCTTGACCACATCAGATGGTAGTCGCCTAAGGACATGCCCAAACCACCGTAGTCTTCCTTCCCTCAATTTCTCGGAAACAGGCACCACCCCCAAGGACATCCTAATAGCAGAGTTTGTTGTCATATCCACAGAGTCCTACCGCTGTCTACCGAAGCATTCTCATTTCTGAGGCCTCTATCCTCCTTACATGATCCTTCTTGGTTGCCCAACATTCAGATCCATACAATAGTGCTGGTCTTATTGTCATTCTATAAAATTTTCCCTTAAGTTTTAGAGGTACCTTCTTGTCACACAAAACTCCAGTAGCGGCCCTCCACTTTAGCCATCCCGCCTTTATACGGTGTGTAACGTCATCATACACCCCCATCTTTATGTATCATAGACCCTAGGTACTTGAAACAATCCTTTGAGGGAGAACGTGTCCTTCTATGCATACTTCTACATCGTCTTCGTTTTGGTCCCTACTGAAGTTTGAACATAAAATACTCTGTCTTATTAATATTGATCCTTAGACCTTTTTCTTCTAAAGCAGTCTTTCAGTTAGCCAGTCTACTATTCAACTCAGATTTTGTTTCAGCCACTAGGACAATGTCGTCAGCGAAAAGCATACACCATGGTACACCGTCTGGTGTCGCACAAAAGATGTCGTCCATAATCAAGGCGAAGATGTAAGGGCTAAGAGACCCCTGGTGGAGTCCGATTTCCACCGGGAATGCTCCGATTTCCACCGGAATGCCTCGGTGTCGCCAACTGTAGTCCTGACGTATGTAGTAGATCTACAATACATATCACGTATCGTCCGAAATAAATAGTTGGGATCCGTCGCGTTTCCAAAGTCTTCCAGATCGTATCGCGGGGAACGCTATCATAAGCCTTCTCAAGGTCAATGAACGCCATGTGAAGATCTCTAGACTTTTCCCTATATTTCTCCATAAGTCGTCGAAGTAGATGAATCGCCTCCGTGGTAGACCTGCCTGGCATAAAGCCAAATTGGTTTTCCGAAAACTTAGTAACTTGTCTCAACCTAGCCTATCACCCTTTCCCATAGCTTCATGGTATGGCTGAGTAGTTTAATACCTCTGTAGTTACCACAACGTTGGGGATCTCCTTTATTCTTATAGATTGGTATCACCGTGGACTCTCTCCACTCCTCTGGCATCTTGGCAGTCTCTAAAATAATATTAAAGATGTTGGTCAACCACTTAACTCCATCTTCTCCTAGGGCCAACCACACAGTGATAGGAATTTGATCAGGACCGACAGCTTTGTCCCTTCCCATCTTTTTAAGAGCCATTTTGACTTCCTCAAACCCAATCCTACTTGTAGGGCAGTCATTGGCCGATGTATGATGGTCGGATGACCCATCAACGGTACTTTCTCTACAGGAGAGGCACCGTCATTAAATAAATCAAAGAAGTAATTACCCCAAACCCTCTTAATATCAGATCTTTCGCTAAAAGAACACCATTGTTGTCCTTAATAATCTAATGCTACCTAGATCCTTTTTCCTATTCTCCCTAGATTTTGCAAGCCTGAAGATGCCGTTTTGTCCTTCCTTGGTGTCTAATCTCTTGTACATTTCCTCGTATGCCTTATCCTTTGCTTTAGCCACCGTTTTCTTGCTTCCCGCTTTGCCTCCTTGTATCTTTGTTTAGCTCTCGACCTTACTTCGTCGTCATTGCATTGTAGAAACTCCTTGAAGCAAGTTTGCTTTGTCTTCACCTTAGTTTGGACTTCGTCGTTCCACCACCACGATTCTTTATGTTCCTTGGCCTTCCCTGTGGACAACCCCAGGGTGTTTTTGCCCACCTCTCTGATGGAATTTGTCATATTTTTCCATAACAAATCTGCATTATTTGAGTTTGTAGTTCCAAAACCTGTATTAGACAAAACCTTACTCCTAAAGTCATCAGCTGTCGCTCCATGTAACTTCTTCCAAAGGATCTTAGGTTTACCCAGTTTAGCCCTCCTATGAGTGTTCCGCCCGTGCGGAACGCGGAACACCAAAACCAACAATTTGTATTGCGATGCACATGCCTCTTCAGGGGACACCTTACAGTCAATACAAGCCCATTGATCCCGATTTCGAACCAGGACGTAGTCGATTTGGGTACAATGTCCCCCGCTATGAAACGTAATCAAGTTCGCATCTCTCTTATTAAATAAGGAGTTAGTGATCACCAAATCGTGAGCAGTAGCAAATTCAAGCAACGTACGCCCCTCATCGTTCCTGCTACCATAACCGAAACCCCCATGAACACCGTCATACCCGTCGGTTGTACTACCTATATGGCCATTGAAGTCTCCCCCTATGAAAACTCTTGGTCCTCCGGAATTCTCCTAAGTACATCATCTAACTGATCCCCAGAAGCAAACGTTTCTCCCCCTCCCCTAGGCCAACATGTGGGGCGTACACTGAAAGGACATTCACCACTTCCTCTTCTATAATAACCTTAATCATCATGATCCTATCCCGGTATCTACAAACTTCAACTACATTTTCCTTGAGCCTAGAGGAAACCAGATACCCACCCCATTTCTAGCGTTATCTACGCCTGAATACCACAACTTGTACCCATTACACTCTCTGGCGCGAGCCCCTTCCACCTAGTCTCCTGAATACAAGCAAAATCTATTTTCCTATTATTAAGTGCGTCGGACAGCTCCAGAAGCCTAGCATTTAATGTGCCTACATTCAACGAGCACACTCTAAGTCTAGTCTCCTTGTCACCACTCTGTCGAGCCCTCCTCCTATGCCCCATGGGCTCTAAAAGAAGGACATGACCTCAAGAAATCATCTATAGTCGAAGCTATGAGAAACTATGAAAAATGATCCAAAGAAGACAGAAGATGCACCAATAAAACGCTAGAGAATTGAGGGGTACTAAAAAGCCTAGTTGGTTACTAAGTAGGATTTTAATTATTACTAGTTGGTTACTATTGTTATTATTGCTAAAAGCTTAGTGTTAAAAGGGAGGAAATAGAATAAAATGAATAGATAAAAATGATACTACTAATTAGAAAATTAAGATACGCAATAACTAGAGGTTAATTAAGCAGAATACTGGATGAAGATAATAGCAGACTGGAAACAAAGAGCAGAAGTTAAGTTAATTCCAACAAAATCTAATCAAATAATTTCGAGGTATTTACTGTTTCAGAGAGTAAAATAGACCAAATCCAGTAACAGAAACTATAAGTTGACAAAACCAGTGAAGATGAACATCAAACCCAGAAAATTTTGCAGAGAAAATGATAATAAGCAAGCATATATATCACTATTGAGGTATTCACTGTTCTTGAGAGTTTAAACAGACCAAACCCAGGGGAAAAAACTCTAAACTACAATCTGAAGATGAAGATGAACATCGAATCAAACCCAGAAAAATAAATAAACCAAAAACCTCTAAAATCTGAAGCGAAAAGGAGATGGAAACAGAGCTAAAAAGGTTGCTAGGGTATTTAGCACAAAATTTAGTCTTTGGTAATCAAAGAGCCTCTAACTACCAAAAAGTAAAGCTAATTGATGATTCTAAATATACAGTTCGGATTAAACTTCAAGAAAATCACAGATTGAATTTAACGGAAACTATAAACAAAGTTAAAACAAAATCAGAAATTGAAGTGAAAAGAGTCAAAATCACAGTCAAGATTTTAGGCTTTATGGATCTCAAAACAAACCAAGAGAGATTAAAGAATTAAAGGAGGAAAGCAACAGAATCAAATATAATTCAAGAATTCAAGAATCCAGATCACAAAGCTATCAACCAATTAACTCTAAAACTAAAACTAACCCAAAACCAGCAGAAACATTAGATTGCAAGATAAATCAAGGTAAACCCAGAGGTAAAAAGGGAAAATCTGAAATACCCACAGAGGGATTATGAGCAAACAAACCGATTCAGAATTAGTATTGCCGCATGCAAAACCTGTTTTTGCGAATACTGCATTGGTAATTTCGATTCCAAATGAATAAGGAAAGATATTTTGAGCACTATTGGACCCATCATTCGTACCTATGATTTTTATATTTATATGATATTTATCTAATTATTCTGTTGATTTATTTTTAATTTAGACCACTGGACTTTATATTGATAATCATAAAAGATAGATCACAATAGAATTATGACAGTGTCAATTTCTCAATGATTCATCATTGTTATATGTATTTTTATGTTAATGTCGATGATTTTATCATTCACTGTTGATAATAATATGTGTTTGTGTTTATAAGTTGTTTGAATAATAATTTACTTGTATGATATATTTTTTAGAAATTTAATTTGTACATTTCAATAATTTTAAAAAAAATATTCGACTTATATAATTAGTTTCTACTTATTTTTATAGATTCTTATTGTATTTCAAAATATTTTATGGTTTAATAGAACAAAATAATATTATTAATTTAAGAAAAAATTGATATTAATTTAATTGTTTAACTTTTAAATTGATATTTTTCTAATCATTCTGGTGCTGAATCAAATGATATGATTTATTTTACTAATATCATATTTTATATTATTTATGCCACATATATTAAAGTAAAAAACTTAAAATCATATTCTAAATCTTATGCCTAAATTGGGGTGTTTAGTTTATAGAATGGAAGATTACATTTGGTAATAAAATTATTGGGATGTAATATTGTTATGAGAATGTTTTATTACCTTGTTTGATTTGTTTAATAGGAATGTAAGATTACAATGTTTTATTTGAGGAATTTAAGATTATTTGGATGCATATTTTACCAAATTATCCTTGTGATATTTGTTTTCTTCAACAAGTTAAACTTTAACATAAAATTATAAATGTTTTAATAAAAATTCATAAAAATATTTTAATTGTTACACTATCTAACTTTTAAGAAAAACATGTTTAATATATAATTAATATAATTAGTATATCAATTATCAAACTTATATTTTAAACAGTTTTTATAAGTATCATATTTATTTATATAAAATATAATATAATATGAAAAATAATGTTATGATCTCGAGTTGACAAAAATAATATTTTTAAAATATAAAATTTATTTTTTAATAACTCAAAATTAAATATTATTTTAAATAATTAAATTTTTATAATAATATCATTTTTTCAAAGATAAAATTTTAAAATGATTAATATATTAAATATTAAAATTATGAAATAATTTTAAAGGCTCAAATTTATTAATATTTTACTAAATCAAACTCTTTGTATATTATTATTATGTTTATAATTTTGAGTAAAACACGAAAAATTAAGATTAAAAATGATCCATCTAAAAAGAATACATTATTCCAAAGACATTTTTACCTAAAGTGACTAGAATGATTAATTACCGAGATAATAACATACCCATCATTTCAATTAATAAAATACTACTATTAATAATAAATTATTACATTATAATAATTTTCTGTGAATTAAACGTGAGAAATAATCTTTTGCGCATCAAACACCCCTAAACTCCAAATTACAAACCCCCGCTCCACCTAAGATGCTTCGTCTTCACCAATTTCACCCTCCTATCGATCCAATCATCCAATTCTGCATATACAATAATCAATTAAATTTGAAGTAAACTTAAATCAAAACTATATACTCATTTTAACGCAGTTCAAAACTTTATAAAGTTTTTTTTATATAATTTGGTTGATCTAAAATATATTTTTAAACATTATTGTTTTAAGACGAGTTTCACAGTTTGACCGTATAATTAATACAAGTTAAAATTAATTGAAATTAGTCCCACGAACCAAATAAACTCTTTTTTTATGTACACAACTAAAGGACTAAAAGACTAATGAATCTCTCTCTCCTTTCCCGAGAAAGCAACCGTTCATTGACGGGTCCTAATTGATGAACAGTTGATATTGCATGCAAAAGCAGAGGGTTTGGGGTTTTAGGAAGATAATGAGAATAGTATAGTAGAAAACTTGTTACTTGGCCAGAAAGCATAAAGAAAAAAAGGAGAAATTTGTTCCCTCTCTTTATATTAAAAACAAGCTGTTATTTTATAGCGATTTCCTTCCTTTTTGTTGTTATTTTTTCCCTCTCTCTGTATAAGAGTCTCTCGGTGGTACTACTCTCTTTATAACGTACTTTGGTTATCAAGTATTTAACGCTTTTCGGGTCTCCGATGGCGGGGATGGGTTTGTTAGAACACAAAGCCTCTGCTTCGTGGAAAACGGAACGTAAGAGAATTTTTGAAAGAAAGAAATTTGATATTAACGAAAAAGTCGAGGTAATGTGGCTGTTTCCATTATCGTTTTTTTTAAGTCCCCCCCTTTAATTATCCTTTCTTGGTCGGTTTCTTTTCTTCTTTTTAGGGGTTTCGAATTCTGGGTTTTAATTTTCTTGGGTCTTACGGAGTTTAATTAATGTGGGTGCTTTTTTATTTTTAGAATTGGGTTTTGTTTAATGATGAAAGCTTGCTTTTAATCAGTGTTATTAGAGCTGCATTCTGCTGCTTAATTGTTTACCTGATTAACAATGCGAAGATAAGCACTGTTTGGGGTCTGTTTGGTTGCCATGCAATGTTAATAGTAGTCGTTTCAGAATTCTACAGTAATTTGTTTTGATCATTTTAAACTTTAAATATGGATATTGATGGATTTGTTCTTTGCATAACAAAGTTGAAATTTTGTAGGTGAGGAGTGTTGAAGAAGGGTTTCAAGGTTCATGGCATCAAGGAAGTGTTATTTCATGGAATAAGCGAGAGTGTCACGTCAAGTATGATCATCTTCTTCTTGATGATGGTTCTGATAAGCTCGTCGACATTGTGAGTGTTTCTGCTGTAACAAATGTTTTTGCTTGTTCATGTGAGACTCACTATAACTATCGAGGGACTATAAGGCAATTGCCACCTGAACTAGAGTTCTGCAAATGGAACCTTTGCTACGGGCTCTGCGTTGATGTATTGTATAATGATGCTTGGTGGGAAGGTGTGATTTTGGACCATGAAGTTGGTTCAGAGAAGAGGAGAGTTTTCTTCCCTGATTTGGGTGATGAAATGACTGCTGAAATTGGCAACTTACGAATTACTCAAGATTGGAACGACTTCGAAGAGGAGTGGCAAAAACGTGGAACCTGGTTGTTTCTTGAGTTGATTGAACAATACGGGAAAGAATGGTTTCTTTCTTTTTCTGTACAACAATTTTGGTACGATTTACGAGAGAGAAAGGATTTTCAAAATGTTGGAGAGTGGACATTTTCTTGTGAGTCTCTGTGGAAAGAATTGGTGCTAGAAGTAATAAAAGATAACCATAAAATCACTGCGGATCATTTTGTCAAGGTATTAGGCCTTCCTGCTTTCTCCCAACCAGAAACCAAATCAGAAGAGGAGCCTGTTATACCGGATGCAGATGTTTATATGAGTACTGATGCAAATTTAGGTGACACTTTTGCTCTTGTACCAGTTAAGAATCACGTTAACAGTTCTTTGTTGAGTCCAGACACAGTTAGAACTCCATCAATTCAAAGGAAATCAAGTTCCGGTCAGCTGATGCATTTTTTCAAGGATGATAACAGTGTTTTGCCCAAAACCTGTGTTGATAAAGCTGTCTGTAGTTCACCTGAGGCTTTGTTGATCTCACCCTCTGTTGTAGGTGGAATTTCCAGCATCTGTTCTGTAGCTAGCAATGAAGGGATTTCCGGCACTGATATAGATACAACTGAAAGGAGGGCTAAACATTCAGGGCCCAATGTAACTGCAACATGGATGCCTCCTGACCCCGAGCTTCTTCCTAAAGCTGAGTCATGCCCTGATGCCATTACCAAATATGTTCTTGCTAGTAAGGAGCGTGATAATTCTCTGATAGCTGATGTTAGGAAGCATCTTCTGTATCAAGGATGGAAAATGGAGACCAAGCAAGACGGAAAAATCCTCAGGTGGAGATACTTCTCACCAGCTGGGCGTTGTTATTACTCTCTTCATGAGATCTGTTTAGCTCTGACAGATCGCTCCAGAAAGCAAATTTGTTCAAACCCCAAAGATGTACAACATCTAGGTATTGTTGAACCAAACATCAAGGGAGTACATTTTATTGAACCAGAATATTGTCCTCAAGCTGTTTTGGACTGGTCTAAGGCTGAATTGGATGAGATTCGCAGATGCAAGGGAAGTGATATGACACTAAAGGCAAAAAAGCATCTCTCATGGCTGGGTTGGGCGTTTCACTATGCAACCAAATATGGAAAGCGCTATTTGTGCTACACTTCTCCAAGAGGAAGGATGTACCAGTCACTTCGGGAAGCCTGCAAAAACTGTATAAAAAAGGCGGACTTTCTCAAACTGATGCCTCTCCCTCTAGTCCAGTGGAAAAAAATTATGCTGTTGAGGAGATTGATTGTCAGTTAGTGAGTGAAAAGCTTTCTTCTACACTTGCTATTGTGGATATCCAGAGAAGTTGGATGCCATCAAATAATGAATCTGCAAACTGGTCCAAGAAGTGTTATTCGAGATTTGAGAGAAGAAATGTCGTTGAGCAAAGTAGGGTCATTCAAAAGCCTAAAAGGAAGAGAAGAGATAGTTTGTCATATCTTGCATTTGACTTAAAAAAAAGGCGAGCTGACTTACCTGTTAAATACACTAGCATCTCAAGATTGAAAGGTGGAAAGTTACCTGCGGCACTGATCAAACTAAGAGAGAATCTTAAAGGTAGTCAACATAACCGTGTGCTACAATCAACCAAAAGAGTGCAGCAGATTGTAACTCCTAGTTCATTGCATCAAAATCCACGAACTGTTCTGTCTTGGTTAATAGATAAAAATATTGTTTTGCCAAGGTCAAAAGTACATTACTGGAGGAAGAAGCAGAGGTTGAAAGCTGAAGGGAGGATAACTCGTAATGGAATTATGTGCAAATGTTGTGGCAAGGTATACACTCTTGGTAGTTTTGTATCACATGGCGGTGGTGACCACCAGAGACCAGCTGCCAAGATCTTCTTGGAAGATGGCAGGTCTCTATTGGACTGCCAGATGCAAGTAATTCAAAATAGTAGAGTGAAGTTTGGAAAAAAGAAGAATTCCCAGTTGACCTGCAATTGCCGAATGGACCAGAATGATGAAATTTGTTCTGTTTGTCAGTATGGGGGTGAACTAATTTTATGTGATCAATGTCCATCCTCATTCCATAAAAACTGCCTTGATTTAAAGGTATCACTTTTGTTTTTATTATCAGTTCATCCCATCATAATATGTTTATATTCCATTTTCTTAAATCCTACAGATCTTTGATTTCTTCTTTTGAAATTTTCTGTCATAGACAGTTCCAGAAGGTGATTGGTTCTGTCCATCATGTTGCTGTGGGATTTGTGGTCAAAGCAAGCTTAAAGATGGTGCAAGTATAGTGGATGACAGACTTTTCACTTGTGCTCAGTGTGCACATAAATGTATGTTATTTTCTGTATTTGTTGATAACTCAAAAGCACATTGGTTTATTTATAATGTTTTGTGTATTTGATGCAGATCATGTTGGCTGCATATGCAGTGCAGGGGCAGATAGGTTGGAAATGTGTGCAAAAGAAAATTGGTTTTGCAGTAAAAAGTGTGAAGAGGTACTTTCAATCAGCTTTATTTTTGTATTTTGTGTTGTGCATTTACAAGTGATAGCTAATGATATTTCTTTCTTCCTTGGGGCGCAAGTCATTTCGCATCTTAGTAACCTTTTGAGTGCTTACAATTGCTGTTTTGCTGCAGATATCTTTGGGCCTTAATAAGCTTTTAGGGAGACCAATTCCTGTTGGAACAGACAATCTAACATGGACATTAATTAAATCTGTGCAGCCGGAGAGTCATGATCCTGGTGCTTCATATAATGAAACTATGGTTGAGAATTATAGCAAACTTAGCATTGCGCTTGAAGTGATGCATGAGTGTTTTGAGCCTGTCAAAGAATCTCGTACAGGAAGAGATCTTGTTGCAGATATTATATTCAGTAGAAGGTGGGTAATTCTTATTTTTCTCATGTCATTTTGATCGTTTTAGTATGGGCTGGATACTCTTTCTGCAAATCGTTGCTTTAAACTTTGCATTAATTTGCAAATCAAATTTTTATGTGGCAAAACTTGAGTGTTTTAGATTTATGGCTGGAGTGACTTATGATAACGATGGTGTATGCTGTCTATGCCTGCGCCTAGGGGAGGAAAATGATCTACTTTTGTGTGATTTGTTTATGTTAATCTGGCAAAACATTATCTTGGACTGAATGTTTAATGGTTTGAATTGGCTAATTTTAAAGATTACTATTAAATTACCTGCATTTACTCTTCCTTATAGCTATTCTTGGTAGCATATTGGTTTCTTTGCCAGTAGGCCATACTAACCTACTGCTGACACTTCAAATTCATAATGTTTTAGTTGCTGCTCTACTATTATCACTTATGGTTTATTCGAATTTTGTTTGTTTAATCAAAGTAAGTGGCTTAAAAGTTTGATTCATTTGGTTTTTGATTTTTACAGCTCAGAACTTAACCGCCTGAACTTCCAAGGCTTCTACACAATACTTCTGGAAAGACATGATGAACTCATTACTGTTGCCAATATCAGGTAAGCTTCTCTAACTAACAGTAGTGTGCTATATAGGACTGAAGAGCTTGGTTAGGATGTTTGTATGTTTACCTTGTTCATAATGGTAGTTTTTATTTCTATTTTACCATTCAAAGGGTTCATGGAGAAAAGGTGGACGAAATGCCTTTGATTGGTACCAGGTTTCAACATAGGCGACTTGGAATGTGCAGCATTTTGATGAACAAACTTGAAAGGGTAAGCTATGTCACGCTTGTATTGTTTCTTTTATTAGTAGTGCTTTATATCCACTATTTGTTCAAGTTATATTGCATGAAGTTTCTGGGATTAGATATCATCGAACTCTTGCCATGCTAAATGCATGCATCTGACAAATTTCTAACCATTGCTTCTTGCATGAATTCTTCAGATGCTCATGGAATTAGGAGTGGAGAGGCTGATACTACCTGCTGTCCCTGATGTGCTGCGCACATGGACCGACTCGTTTGGATTTTCAGAGATGACGCCATCTGATAGATTAGAGTTTGTAGATTATACATTTTTAGATTTCCAAGGTGCTACCATGTGCCAGAAGCTTTTGCTTAAGAGGCCTTTACCAGAATCAAGCTTATCAATTGGTATTCCCAATTCCCTAGCCACCTAGTTCAAGTCTTAGTTACTGCAGTGAGTCACATTTTAGTTTCCACTATTTTCAGGATCCCAGTTTGGACTTCATAGTGATGCATTTGAAAGCAGTGATAATGTCAATGACGATGAGTCTGATTCAGTCTGTGAAGTATCCCAAGCAAGACAAATCAGTGAAAACAAAATTATGGGTGAAGGACTACTGGAGTATGTCTCACCTCTTCAGTAATCTATTTAGAAGAGAAAAATTGAAATTGGTAAAATGCATTGTAGCTTCATTTTTCCTTAGGATGGGCCAAACTCGAGATAACTACTGGCTTAGTATCCTAACGATAACCTGTAGTACACAACCTGGATTTTCATGCTTCAGATTGATAGGTTCTCGGTAGTAATAGTGGCATCATGTTCATTGTTGTACCTTAGATCCTAATTTTTTCAAATATCAGTTACCAACCTTTTAGAAATGATCAACATCAAAAGTCGCCTCTCTATTATCAAACACATATATAGTGTATACACTACATATTGATGATCTTACTTTCTTTGGGAAAATGCTCTTTACTAATATTGATTTTAGCATTTGGAAAAAGACCATGTGTTTTGTGCATATAGTTTGCCATCATTCTCTGTATATCCTCTTTAAAATTGTCTTGTTGGGTTCAATTGCAAAGTTGATAACTATTACTCATCTGGAAACCCATCATTGAGGCTTGTACCGAAGATTATATTGACCATCTATTGATCTGTTTATTTCTGAGCCTGTGGTTTTCTATGCATCTTTAAATTTGAAGAGAGATCAGTCTAGTGAAATCCTCCTATCCTCTAGAATCATTTGGGCTGAAACATCACTTGGGGCCATTCATATTATGAGCAACTTCCTTTTTTTCCCCTCAAATTTGTTTGGTGTTCTATTCTCTGTTAAAACTTACTGCTTTCAACGGTGCTGAATATGCCAATTAAAGTCAGGTTTGATACAGTAGGAGGGATTAGTAGCAGTCAAAGCGATGTTCAGATTTTCGTTGCGGTACTTTTAACGACTCCAAAGCATTTTATCATTCCTTCATCAACACCATCTTTCATTTCATTTTTCCTTTCTGATCCACATTTTCTCTTTCTTGTTTTACCAATTTCTTGACCCATTTTTTAATTACAGGTAAACCAACCTACACAAAGTGAGGCTCCTATCAATCCAGAGTGCTTAGCCGAGGATACCGGTTTGAAGAAAAGAAAGAGCATTCCTAGCAATTTTAACAGGCTGTGTAAGCGCAGGGAGATATGTGTAAGTAGGAGATGAGTTTTGCTTTCATGGGCATCCAAATTTTACTGTCATGGATGTCTAAATATTCTGTACAGTTGGACACAACATCTCAAGCTCGGATAAGGTCTAATAATGTCTTAATGTATAGTCTAGGGAATAACGTTGTGTGTGCTCATTGAGTGTCCTCTGTCCATATTAATCATGCATGTATAATTCCCTTATTTTTTTTGAGTTTTTCATTTTTGAACAGTTTGAAGTGATTATAAAGTAGTATACGAACATAATTTCTTCAAGAAAAATATTTTCTTTTACCATTAAAGTCACTCAATTTTGTATGAATCTCCTTTATTTCATGCTTGTTTGATGGTTTTGTAGTGTTGGGTGACAAGAAGCATTATATCTTGTAGAAGTATAAATGCCATTAAGCATCATAAAACTACTCAAACTAATGAATTATATGTTGATGAGGCTTTCCGTCCCAACACGGGTGCAGCCGCTATTGGCATTATTGCTCGAGACCAGCACGGAATGATGATGGGAGGGATGGCTAGGCGGATGGATGGACCGCACTCGATTGAGGCTATCAGCTTCACGAAAGGACTGCACACGGCGGCTAAGAATTAGGGCTGTAAAAAACTGAATGAGACCGACTTGAGTCAAAACTGTTTTTGACCTGCACTGTGGCGATCCGAAACCGACTCGAGTCGGAACTGGTGTTGTCTTGAACCCGATTTGGACTTGGGAAATTATGGATCCGAACCCTACCTGCATCCGACCTAAACCCGAATTGAACAGAAAATATGATACCCGAACCCGAACTGCATCCGACTGATATGAACCCGAACCCGAGATTGACCTGGTAAATAACTGGTATTACCCGACCTGTTTTCAACCTGACATGTTTTTAACCTGGCTTGTAAATGATCCGACTTGTTAATGATCTGATCTGATATTTATCTGACTTATATATTACCATGGAAATCTTATAAATTATCAGTTTTTTAACTTATGATGTAATTAAAATATTAATATGATTACTTTTTAAATGTTATAATAAAATAATTATTATAATAATTATATTAATAAATAGACCTATTATATAAAATTATTTAAATGTAAATTAGATAAAACATTATTAATAATGCAAAGGAAAATTAATATAGTTTAATTTATATAAATTATATAGTTTAATTTATATAAAGAAAAAATAATATTAATAATGAAAGTATTTATTATGTAATATATATTAATGGTTTACATTAATAATATAAATAATTTTGGTAATAAAATAATAATTAATTTCATAATAAATGAATATTAGTATTAAACGTGATTAATTCTCTAAAATATAAATATAAACTATAATGTTTAATTTTTGTACAAAAAATTATCTAACAATTATAACATAAATGAAAAATAATATAAATATAAACTATACCGTTTATATAAACTATATATTTTATTACTTTATATAGTTTATACATAGTGTTTCTATAAATTGCATCGAATTAAAAATTTAAGAAGATATTTACAATTAAACCATAACTAAAATGAAAGAAATTAAAAATTAAATACAAGTGGAAAAATGATGATTGTTGGAGGAGTATGAGCTTAATTAACCCAAAAATATCTTGTTGGACACTATATTTAACGCCAATTTCCCAAATTTTTCTATTCCATCTAAATTTTCCAATTTCCCTCTAAATTCTCAATTTCCATATATTCTCAAAATTTCCTAATTTACCTCTAAATTCCCAAATAAAATCAAAAAATTTCACGCAAAAATCTTTCTTTTAAAAAGTTTTCTCCCACCACTCACTTTGAATAATATATATATATAATTAAACATAAGTGACTAACATAAAAGATTTTAAAATTAACATTAACATTTAATAATTAACAAGTGGGAAGCCTCAAGATAGCCCTCCAGTTGTCTGTAGCAAAAGGACTCGAAGAGCAAATGATCAATGGACTCCATAGCATCATTTCAAATACAACATCTGCCATCAACTTGCATGACCCAACGCAATAATCTATCACAAGTGGGAAGCCTCCCTACTAATTTCTGCCAAACAACCTTGGCATCTTTGATCCTAATTTGCTCCCAAAACCGGGCAGCCTTCAAAGTAGCTCTGTTAGCCACATTTGCAAGGATAGGATAAGCTTCACGCCTCATTTTCATAAGCCTTCGAAGACTCCAACTAGCATTCATTCCCACATAAGCATGGATCCATGCCATCCGAAGGGATCCCTCCCCAGCAAGAATGGACTTTATCAATTGAAAACTACATGCCTTGTTCCAAGCTTTAATGTCTCATACCCCCAAGGCCTCCTTTAGACTTAAAAAAAAACAGATATGATCCCATCTAATTCGAGCACCGGTAGCCACATAGTCAGATTCCTTCCGGAATAAACGAAAACATAGTTGCTCCACCCTCCTAATAACAGCCTGGGGAAGAATGGGCTGTCTGCACCAATAGTTAGACATGCTAAATAAAACAGTTTTAATAAGCTATAACCTACCAGCATAGGCTGAGATGCCTATTGGAGCATTGAACCAATTTAGCCTTAATTTTTCAATTAACCCCACACGATCCTTCTCACTAAGTTTTCTTGTGACCAATGAAACACCCAAGTAACGCTCAGGCAAACGAAGATGCATAAGATTATACTTTTCTAAAAGTTGCAAATGTCATCTGTTATTTTTACAATTTAACATTTTTTTATGTATACAGAAAAATAAATAAATAATTATAACCCATGCAAGGAAAACTCCATGACAGAGTCACTGCCGGTGGAAACAAAAATTCCTTCGTCCCATCTGGAAATTTTCATGCAAGCTTGACAGATAATTTCATATTTTAATAACAATGATAAATGTAATGTCGTTCAAAAAAATAGTTTATTGTAAAATTAGATATTAACACGATTGAAGTTATAAAATGCTTTAATTTATAAAATGGGTTCAAACAAATGGATAACATTGATATTATTACCAAAAATAAATGTTAAGTTGTCTAGGAGTTCTTATCATTAGGTGCAATTATACAAGGTGATTTATGCCACAATGGTGATATAATCTTTATGTGGATAGTCAGAGGAAAGATGATATTTTAAAAAATAATTATTTAATAAAAATAATATTAAAGTATTTTAGATTGATCTATAAGAATAAATATAGTGTTTTTTTTTAGTAGACCAACGTGCAAAGTGGCACGAAACGGGCGCTAAGTGCGTTCCGATTGCTTCTGAACATGGATGGAGGAGTGTCCAAGCTCCGGCGGCCACCTAATAAGGAAAAGGAAGTTCATGAATAATGATAAAGCACAATCTACGTGGCGGGAAACTATTGGTTCTACCCTAGAGAAAATATGAGTTTTATTTGACCAATAATAAGCGGGTGATAAATGTTTCTGTGTAACGAAACGTATTTTTATCATTGCCTCGATGGAATCGTCCCCCTCTCGCCGTGTTCACACTGTATTACAAGTATTTTCCACGGTATTATTTTTAAAAAAAATTACCTAAATTTACTGAATAGTATTTGAAACGACAAAAACACCCCTGCTTGCCGTTTCTATCCCATGCGGCCGCTACAGTGTAACCATCCATTACTTGAAATCATTTCATTTCATTTATGGGTGATTTGGTTTAATAAGGGTCCGTTTGTTTTACATAAAATATTTTTCGAAAACTATTTTCTTCATTTTTCATTGTTTGATTATAAGTAAATTGATTGATCAACGTAAAACATTTTTCTGGTTAATAAAATTTCTTTTGTGTTTTCTGAAAAATGACTTACGGTATGATTTTACGTAAGCTATTTTCTGAACTTTTCACTTCAAGGATAAATACTTAAAATAATTTTATTTTATAAATTTAATATTAGTAAAATATTTTAATATCATTTTAATCAAAATATTAATTATTAAAATATTTAAAATATATTTATTAACATTTTCAATAATATAATATTATATTTTTAATATTATAATAAAATAATCAATTATATTATAATAATATAAGATATTATATTATATTATATTTTAATAATATATAATAAATTATTAATAAAATTTATATTATTTATTAATTTCATAGAAATAATATTATTAAATTATTAATAATGAATAATATTATTTATATATTTAATAATAATCTAATAATATTTTAATAAAGATATTTAAAATATACTAATTAATATTTTTAAAATACAATATAACACTATTACTTTAATAAATAATTAATATAATTTATAATATTTTTATTTCAATAAATATATCAATATTAATATTTTTATTAATAAAATTATAAAAATAATATTTTAATAATAAATTAATCGTTTTAATATTTTAAAAGTAATAATAATAAGTTTTATGATAAATAATATTATTTATTGTATTTAATATTTATAATAAATAATTTTTAAAAAAATCATCAACTAGTGGAAAAGGGTTTAAACAACATCGTAAAACATTTTTCAGAAAACATTTTTCAAAAAATATAATTTATTTTACGAAAAATATTTTTCGAAAAAAGTTTTTATTGAAACAAATATACCCCAAATCTAAGATTATATTTGAGAATACTATTATTAAAATATTATATTACTTAACATATTGCTAAAATGATGTGTTATATTGTTTGATTTGTTTGGTAAAAATGTAAGGTTATAATGTTTTGTTGAAGAAATATAAGATAAGAAAACCGTATATTTTATTAAATTGTCATTGAAATATATTTTCTTTTTTAACAATTTGAATTCTCAATATTAAACTCAAAATATTTACATGAAAGTTCATAAAAATAATATTTTTAATTTATAGATTTTTTTCAGTAAAATTTATACACAAATAATTTATTATATATTTTTTATTTCTTTGAAAATATAGAAACATATTTACACTAATATAATTCTGTGTTTATTTTCAGGTACCAATATATTGGAAGATGTATATACTTACACTGATATAAATGTGTTAATTGATACACTTTTTTTATTTTATTCATGCTACATGAATGAGTTGTACAACGAAACATTATATCAAATTATTTGACAAAATTAATAGACAATATAAAAAATATAATATATATTTTTTGTATGAAAAGCAATACTAAAAAATAAATGTAACAAAACACGTACAAAAAATAAAACTTGAATCGAACACATACATAATAAATAATTAGAATAAAATAAAATTTGATATGTGTTTATTTTACTTTTTATTTTGCATACATCATATTATTTTATAATAAGTATTAAAAATCTAAAATTATTAAAAATAAATAAATAAATTATTTCAAGGTATTATTGTCTAAAGAAAAATAAATTATTTAATACTTAAGAAAAAAAGAGGAAATAACATTTTCAGAACAGTACCTCAAAATTGTTATTGTTGGGAATACTTATTACCCTTGAAAGAGAATGTTATTAAACCAAACGTGGATATATGATTTTCCTCTAATAATAATTATTTTCGTGACCCAACGCGCGAAAAATAAAAATGTTACTAATAATACTAATAGATTGGTGAGATATCAAACTAAATAACTTAATTTTACTATTCTTATTAACTACAAATAATTGGTAATAATTGTCCTCCACGTAATACATTGTAAGACCGGCAAAAATGCTCCAATGGAGTTTTGAAGGATAAAAATGGATGATATTGGCGAGGAGAAAAATTATTTTTCCATATAGGTGCTATGAACAATATCGTCGAAAGACACCGAGAACAGTTGGTGTCTTTGGGAAGACGACCGGAGTACATGACGTCTTCAAGCTCCGGTCGACCCACCATGGTTAGCCTCTTTCTCTTCATTTTCTCTTTTCCCTCCCTCCCTTTATTCTCTTTCACTGATATAGCCTCTTTCTACCTCCCTTTCTGCTGCATATTCACGTTTAAGGCAACGATGAAGGCGAAGAGTCAGAAGACGACATGTGCTTCAGCTATCTTTCAGAAGATGATATATGCTTTGGCAGTCTTTCAACGTTCACTATAACTTTCACCCATTTCAATAAATATTTTTTGTTCTCTCATTTTAGCCATTTTTTCCCAAAGCTCCATGAGACTAAAATTGCCTTGTAAGACTTAAATCACACTATTAAACATTTATATTAAAAATCAACATATATCGATGAAGATGCATGGGTTATTTTTTATAATTAAAATATTTTTATATTTGTTTTATGATTATAAAGATTAATTTTTAAAAATTTATAATTATTTTTATAATAATATTATGAAAGTTTATGATTTTTTTTTATTAATATAAGATGATTACAAGTGATAGTATATGTTCTAAAGGCTCTCAATCATTTAGTAATGAATATCCGAATACTCTACGATCGTTGGTGCTTGAACCCGAGATTTATAGGAATAACAAACATCTCTTTAACCATTAAAGTAATTTGGTTAGTGCTGTTTTTTATAATAATATTTTTAAATTTTATAATTAATATTATTACCTAATATTCTTTTAAAAAACATTATATCCCAATAGAGATGCGCCAATTTTTAATTCAAACGGAGTTTTGATATTAGAAATGGAAGAATGAATTATTTTGTCATGGTTGGGACGGAGAAATCAAAGATAGAAAAGGAATTGGAAGTGAGTACGATGAAATTAGGGCTAAAAGAGGTGGAAATTAAAGAATTGGGGATTAAAGAACCGGTTGAAGGAATGTGCAGTCAAAACGACACAGGACTTAATGTTGAGGAAATGGGCTTAGAGTAAGCTGACCCACTGAATTAACTAAGGCTGATCTGGTGGTAAGCAAATCCAATGCAGTTGGAGGAAGTAACGGAAATGGTACAATGTACAACATAAAACATAATGGAGTGTACTGGAAAATCTAGAAAAATATCTAATGAAAATTCTGAATTCCTTTTCCTTCTTCTTCTAAATTCTTAATCCTTTCTGACCTAAACATAACAATTGGTATTCAAAGCTAGGCTAAATTTGATCCAATTTTTTTTCAAGCTGGGAAAGACTAAGAAGACGCAGAAGATGGGACAGACCGAGCAAACCAAAGATACCATGGATGATCCTGACGGCTCTCTCAATGCAGAAGTTTCTGTTTGGTGGGTCAACCAAAAACTGGAATGAGAGCAACGATTGGAATCTTTGGAGAAGACAATGAATGAGACTAATGGTTATTTGCAACAACTCTTGAGTCTAATGCAGAAAGCTGGAGATGAATCGGGTCAATCTTCACCTGCAACAAATCAAAACAATATGACAAAAACTCAGCCACAGGTAATCGGAAAAACACCTATACAAGTAACTGTTATTGATGACCGAGAGAAATATTCATTTCAATCGATGGAACCTGGGATTTTAGCTTCAAAACCTATATTTCCTGGAGATAACTCGAAGGTACCTTCTACAGTGCATAAATTGAAATTAGGGGGAAATCCACCAGCACTTGGGGAACCATTTGTCCTCAAATATTCTAAATTAATGGAACAAAGCCATACATCCAATAATATGGATATGTTTACTCCTAGACCAAAAATAGAACTTCCATTTTTTATGGCTGTAACCCAAGGAGTTGGGTGCGGAAGTGTGACAAATATTTTTCTATATTTTCTATACCGGACAGTCAGAAGCTGGAAGTGGCTGCTATGTATCTAACCGGTAGGGCTGAGATTTGGTTTGATGGCTATGTTACGAAGAAAAATCGAGTCTCTTGGCATGAATTCGTGGCAGACATTACCCACAGGTTTTATGATAAAGGGTATATTGATGTTATAGATGAGTTTAACAAATTAACTCAAACGTCTTCTGTGGAAGAGTATGAGGATAAATTTGAAGAACTTCAACCTTTTATTCTTTAAATTAATCTTGGATTGGGGGAGGAGTACTTTGTTTCTTGCTTTTTGAGTGGGTTGAAAGACGAGCTCAAGCACAAAGTTAAAGTTCTTGAGCCTAAAACAATTATTGAAGCTGGTAGAAAGGCTAAGATATATGAGTTATCCATGGAAGTTGAAAATAGAAAAGGGTGACCCGTTTTTAAGTCGAATTCTGTTCTGCCACCTACGAGAATTCAAGGGATTTCTCTGATGATGAACCCTAGACTTTTGCAACCTCAAACCAATGCTAAACAACAGTTGGTGGATTATCAAAGAGCTAATGGACTCTGTTTTAAATGTGGAGACAAATATGGCCCTAGGCATCAATGTAAACAGAAACAATTGAACATGATGGAGGAGGATGAAGGCCACGACTCTGATGTTCCTCCTTTAAATCAAGACAATCACATACAACAATAACTATTACAAGAGAGTGAACATGATGATGGAGCTCTAGAAATCTCCATTAATGCTCTAAATGGTACTGCTGGTCACAACACCATTAGAATACAAGGTACTGTTAATACTAAACTTTTGAATATCTTGGTGGATAGTGGGAGTACCCATAGCTTTATTACTCCATGATGGGCAAAGGAAGGAATGGAGGTAGTACAAACTGACCCTTTAGTCATCACTGTGGCTAGTGGGGAACGACTTCACAGTACAACGAGAAGTAATCAGTTTACATGGCATATGCAAGGATATGGCTTTGTACATGATTTCAGAGTACTACAAATGGGGGGAAGTGATATGGTTTTAGGGGTTGATTGGATGAAGAAATTCAGCTCTATTACCTTGGATTTCAATGAGATGACATTAACTTTCAAGAAAGATGGGAATCTTATTTCATTGCAAGGTGGTCATCGAATTCCTTCTGTTAAGATGATTTCGGGAGACAAGATGCAGGAATTGACCTCAAAACAAACCGAGGTTATTGGAGAATTCTATTAGTTAAGTGCAGAAGTTGATTATCAGGAAGTTCCACTTATTCTTCAGCCCTTACTGGAAGCTTATCAGCAAGTTTTTGATGAACCAAAAGGACTACCTCCGGTTCGAAACCATGATCTATTATTCTTAAAGCTGATGCTCCACCAATTAATTTGAGACCATATCGTTTTCCTTATCAGCAGAAATCTGAGGTCGAAAAACAGGTTAATGAATTATTGGCTGCTTCTATTATCCAGACCAGTAAGAGTCTGTTTGCTTCTCCATGTTTGATGGTTAAGAAGAAGGATGGTACTTGGAGGTTTTGTGTCGATTATCGACAACTCAACCAATGGACAATCAAGAACAAATTTCCTATTCTTGTAGTTGAGAATCTTTTGGATGAGTTGACAGAGTCAACATTTTTTTTCAAAAATTGATTTACGGTCGGGATATTGGCAGATCCTCATCAAGAAAGAGGATGTCCATAAGACAGCATTTCGAGCTCATCACGACCACTTTGAGTTTAAGGTAATGCCATTCGGCCTAACAAATGCACCAGCCACATTTCAATCTTTAATGAATGATATCTTTGGACAATATTTGTGGAAGTTCGTTTTGGTATTTTTTGATGATATTTTAATTTATAGTCCTTCTTTAGAGGACCATATGCATCACTTGGAATTGGTTCTGCAAATTCTTAAAACTAATCAGCTTTTTACAATGAGGGAAAAGTGTTTTTTTGGACAACAGTAGGTTGAATACTTGGGGCATATTATTTCTTCTAATGGGGTTGCCACAAGCCCATCTAAAGTGGAGGCAATGAGAAATTGACAGCTTCCTAAAAATTTAAAATCTTTGCGTGGATTTTTGGGGTTGACTGGCTACTACAAAAAAATTATTAAGAACTATGGAGAGCTTAGCCGACCTCTCACCAATATGCTGAAAAAGGAAAATTTTCTTTGGTCTGCAGCTACTAAGGAAGCTTTTGAGCTATTAAAGGATGTTATGTGCAGAGCCCCTGTCTTAGCTTTGCCAGATTTTCAAAGAGTTTTTGTTTAGAGACTGACGCAAGTTCTCGTGGTATTGGAGTTGCCTTGTCTCAGGAATGTCGTCCTATAGCTTATCTTAGTAAAGCATTAGGAGTTTGACATGCAAATATGTCCATCTATGAGAAGGAATATTTGGCAATTTTGATGGTTGTTACTAAATGGAGACATTATTTGGAAGCTCGACCATTTATTATCAAAACTGATCATGAGCCACTCAAACATTTATTGGAACATAAATTAACAACGACGATCTAGAAACGAGGCCTTATTAAACTTCTTGGACTCGATTATACAATTAAATTCAGAAAAGGAAGTTCAAACAAGGTGGCTGATGCTTTATCAAGATGTTTTGAAGAGGAGTCTGAATTTAATACACTCACCGCCACTATGATTACACCTGCTTGGGTGCAAGAAATTGAAGCTACCTATATTGATGATGATTTGGCTAAAATAGTTATTACAAACCTTTCCATACGAACTATAGGACCTTAACAATGGTCATATATTCGAGGAGTGCTTCGATTTCGGGGAAAAATATATGTTGGGACTAGTGGTACATTGAGGCAAGAATTACTTAGAACTTTTCATGATTTTCCCTTGGGTGGACATTCGGGTGGTCAAGCTACTTAGCAACGTATCAAGAGTTATTTTTATTGGCCTGGGCTAAAATCTATGATTCTTACTCATGTGCAACAATGTGATATCTGCCAACGAACGAAGAGTGAGCATATTTCTCCACCAGGTCTATTGCAACCCCTTCGTATTCCTACTCAAGCTTGGACTGTTATTACTATGACCTTTATTGAAGGGCTTCCTACTTCATCTAAGTTTAATACGATTCTAGTGGTTGTTGATAAATTTATCCCTTTATATCCCTTTCTCATCCATGTACTGTTGTGGAAGTGGCTCGAAAATTTCTAGATAACATTTATCGACTTCATGGTCAGCCTCAAATTGCAATATCGGACAGAGACAAAATCTTTACAAGTTTGATTTGGAAAGAGTTTCTAAAATAATTGGGGATATCTACCCTATTCAGTATTGCCTTCCATCCGGAAACAGATGGCCAAACGGAAAGAGTTAATCAGTGCTTGGAGCAGTACCTACGCAGTCTATATTTTTTGAAGCCAAAAGAATGGGCGAGGTGGCTACCTCAGGCAGAGTGGTGGTACAACACCAATTTCCACACTGCCATTGGCACAACACCATTTCAAGCACTATATGGCTATGAAGCCCCATTATTACAACAGCAGACTACTACTCCAGTACAAACAGTTCATGAGATCATGCAACACAGAACATAATTGAATAGAATTTTAAAGGAGAATTTATTGCTAGCTCAGAATCGAATGAAACAGCAAGCAGATAAACATCGTACTGAACGAGAATTCCATGTGGGAGATGATGTTTACCTGAAATTACAACCGTATAGACAAATTACATTGGCCCTGAGAAAGAACTTGAAGCTTTCTGCCAGATATTTTGGTCCTTACAAAATCATTGAAAAAATTGGTTTAGTTGCTTACAGACTTCGGTTGCCTCCACATTCCAAAATTCACCTAGTTTTTCATGTGAGTTTATTAAAGAAAAAGATTGGGTCGAATATGCTTACCTCTCTCGATCCTCCAGAGGTAGGGGATGATGGACAATTGAAAATTTATCCAGCTATTGTTCTTGACAAACAGAGTGTGAAGTGTCAAAATCGGCCGGTGACTCAGTTGCTTATTCAGTGGTCGAATTTGTCACCGGAGAATGCAACTTGGGAGGATTATTCCGCCTTGAAGTCTCAATTTCCTGATTTTGATCCTTGGGGTCAAGGATCTACTGCTGGGGAGGGTAATGTCATGGTTGGGACGGAGAAATCGAAGATAGAAAAGGAATTGGAAGTGAGTACGATGAAATTAGGGCTAAAAGAGGTGGAAATTAAAGAATTGGGGATTAAAGAACCGGTTGAAGGAATGTGCAGTCAAAACGACACATGACTTAGTGTTGAGGAAATGGGCTTAGAGCAAGCTGACCCACTGAATTAACTAAGGCTGATCTGGTGGTAAGCAAATCCAATGCAATTGGAGGAAGTAACGGAAATAGTACAATGTACAACATAAAACAAAATGGAGTGTACTGGAAAATCTTAAAAAATATCTAATGAAAATTCTGAATTCCCTTTCCTTATTCTTCTAAATTCTTAATATTTTCTTACCTAAACATAACATATTTTGAGAAAAATACAAAGGAGAGCATTTTTCATCTTTATAGGGATAAATTTGTCATTTTAATGATATTCCGCAGGTCTTTTTTCTCCCAAAATGTTATGACAAAATTTTGACTACAATGATTTTATTCAAAAATGAAAACAGGCACAATTAATTTCTTTAATCAGCGGCACAACATGAATATTCAACCCAGATCAAGGACGTTATTCCTAAAGCAGACATGAACCACAAGATCATAACTCAATCCAGCGGCTGATATTAATCTATTAGAACCTTCCCCCTCTTTTATATCTTTCCCTTCCATGAAAGTGTGCTTGTGCTCAGCTCGTGTCCATTACGTGGTTTAAAAGGTGTTTCATCTTTCTTTCAATTCATTACTCTAGCTGTTACTGCACAAGAAGGTTATTGTCGATTTGGGTTCGGATCTAAATTTTGAGATTTTTCGTGTTTGATTTGAATTTTCTCATTTTGTTAATATGAATCTGTTTTCGTTAAAAAAACAGAGAAAATGACGAAGTGTTACCCAACTGTGAGCGAGGAATATCAGAAGGCAGTTGAAAAGGCTAAGAGGAAGCTCAGAGGTCTCATCGCTGAGAAGAACTGTGCCCCACTCATGCTCCGTCTAGCGTAAGCTTCTCCTCTTTTATTTGTCGTCTGATCTGCAGTTTTGATTTTGAGATTGATGATGTTGATGGATCGGACGGTGATCGTGGATGACAGATGGCACTCAGCCGGAACTTTTGACGTCAAGACTAAGACCGGTGGTCCATTTGGAACCATGAAGCAACCTACCGAGCTCGCACATGGTGCTAACAACGGCCTTGATATCGCCGTCAGACTTCTCGAGCCGATCAAGGAGCAGCTCCCTATTCTCTCCTACGCCGACTTCTATCAGGTTTTAGTTTTAATCGATCTTTTCTTCCTCCAGATTTATTAGGTTTATGTGTAATTTGACCGATTTTGGTTCCCCCCTTTTTTGTTTGGATAATTTGTAGCTTGCTGGTGTCGTCGCCGTTGGGATTACTGGTGGACCTGAAATTCCATTCCACCCCGGAAGAGAGGTCAGTCAAGTCAACTGCTACAGTGTTATTGTTTCTTTAACTGTCAATTTTAAGAAACACGTTAATGCAATTTTACATGTTCACGGCTTGACCACGGGATCTTGCTTGTTTCCTGAATGCAAACTTAAGTTTATATCAACTGATTTCAATGAAAGCAAATGTACGTTTTTCATTTGCAGAGGGTAATTGCCTTTGTAATTATTGTCCCTTTCACATTTCAAAACGGTTAGATTTATAGAAGCTGTAGTTAGTTTCCATCGTTTAGAACAAGAACTTAAACAACTTTTAATCTTTGACATTGTTAATACTGGTACTCCTTTTGTGAAAAATTCCAGGACAAGCCTCACCCACCACCTGAGGGCCGTCTTCCTGATGCTACCAAGGGTTAGTGTGTACTATTTATTGCGAATTGCCTTTGTTTATATTGAGAATAAGATTGATTGCTTTGATTTAGTTGATGATTTCAATTTAATCCCTGTGATGAATATCTTGCAGGAGCTGATCATTTGAGGCAGGTCTTTGGTGCTCAAATGGGTCTCAGTGACCAGGATATTGTAGCTCTTTCTGGTGGCCACACCCTGGTAAATAAACTTCAAATTCCAATATTTTCTTTGAGCTTGATGTGTTTGTTATTTGTGTATCCGTTTAATGATTTTATGTTTTTTTTTGTCTTTGATATAGGGAAGGTGTCACAAGGAAAGGTCTGGATTTGAGGGACCATGGACTACCAACCCTCTCATCTTTGACAACTCTTACTTCAAGTGAGTTTCTCCTTTTACGGGTCATGCATTTTTCTTCATTTGTTGGGAGTACAAATCTGAAATCTGTAAACTTGATGCTAATTCGGTTACATTTTTTATAGGGAACTCTTGTCTGGGGAGAAGGAAGGCCTTCTTCAGCTACCAACGGACAAAGTTCTCCTTTCCGACCCTGCTTTTCGTCCATTGGTTGATAAATATGCAGCTGTACGTAATTTTTCCCTTCATTTCAGTTGATAAATCTGCTGTTCAGAAGTTAAATTTTGTTTATTTATTGATGGTTTTCACCTATTTGCAGGATGAGGATGCCTTCTTCTCCGACTATGCTGAAGCTCACCTGAAGCTCTCTGAGCTAGGGTAACTTTTGCTACTTGAATTATGTTCTGCAGCTTCGCTCCTATTCTTTTTAACTGATGGTTTCTATTTCGTCTTGCAGATTTGCTGATGCATAAGCTGGTGGTTGCGGAACAGGGTGAAGCCAACAACTTTTGCCTCCAAAATGTATTGGGTTTTGTAATCTCAAAGAAGTTTAGTTAATAGGCAGTTGTTGCTTGAAGAATCTGGGTATTTGCAGTTTTAATTTGTTGAATGGATTTTGTGGAGATTTCTGATGGAACTCGAGCATTTTCTCGATAAATAATATACAATTTCCTCCAAAATAGCGGATCATTTTGCCTTTTAACTTGGCTTTCTAGTTGGATAATGCTTATGTATGATCCGCATTACTGCAGCTACGTGACCTCTCAGCATGCTATTACCGATTCGTTTCCTTCTTGATAATTCTGTTCTGTCTATGATATTTGAATGCTCCGACTTCAGATTACAATGCACCAAAAACGGTTACATGTTGTGTTGGTTGTGGGTGATCTTTTGTCATTTCTGCCTCTCTATTTTCCAGACTTTTGGTTCGACTCAAGTGGGGCCTTTTCCCTCAAGGGTGTATTCGTCTCTTCCAAATTAAGTTGATAACGAATTAATTTGTGACATTATTTTAATAAAAAAATTAAATTAGAAGAAATAATATAAAAACATATTTTTATATACAATTTTAAAAAAATAAAATATAAACAATTAATTTGTTAACATATAACAGTTACACAACTAATAATTTATAATTTACACACTATTAATACACTAAATATAAATCTACAGCATAAATTTTACACCTTTTATTCCACATGTTTTTAATATACAGGATCAAGATTTTTATTCATTGTTAGTTGGTGATAGATAAACTTATCTTTCTGAAGTTGATGACACGCTTATTGCATCAAGTGATAGGTCGTTGGACCATCAATAAGGTCACGATATCGACCTTCGAGTTGACAATTTTATATAATTTTATTTGGATAATAAAATGGATTTTATGATAAATTTTTTAGTTATTCTTATTTAATAAATTGATATTTTTCTTTAAATAATAGAGAAATTGGACGTGAATTACCAAATAAAGAAAAGAAAGGCAGAAACTTAGGCAAGCATGAGACAAAACAAAGTTATTTATCTAAATAAAACTTCACGATCTCATTTTCAATGTCCAAATAAATAAATAAAGATTCTCACATACAACGGAGTATAGAGTGAAGGCTGCGACAGGCGGGTCCTTTTCTTTTTATATTTGTATTACTTTAGGCTAAACTTTTGTTTTAGCCCTCTGAAACTTTTTATTTTGATTTTATTCAAAATATTTAACTGTTGTAGGAAATATTTAACAGCTAAAAGAAAAAGAATAGGACTAACATAGGAAATATTCAACTGTTGTGTCCGTGGGTGGCAATTACTTGGCAGCGTCGGCTTTTACTGATTATTGGAGGAAACTGATCCCACAGCCAAATTTTAATTCGTTTATATTTTGTTTAATGCTTTTATCTGCTGCAGGCTGCTACCTTATCGTTTGGCCTTGATGCTAAGAGGGAGACACAAGCACAGGCAGTTTGTGAGCCACCACATTCAAAGGATATGATAACACACCACCATTTCTCTGCCTATAAACTGAATGCCACATAACAAACTCTTCAACAACAGCCATTGATGGCAGAAACCACTCAGTCTATGGTGGTCCCTGCTGATATCGAAGCTAAAATGTCACCTTCCATGACAAAAAATGGTGGTTTCATAACCTTATTCTTCATTACAGGACTCTCTCTCTCTCTCTCGACTCGGGTGTGACTGTCGAATATGTTAGATATTGTGTGCGTTTTGTTCTTCGACTTCAAACGGTATGTTACAGGTTGGGACTAACCTTTGTGTTTTGTTTGGAGATGCACTAAGCAGGGACGGTGTCGGGAGTGATGTTGTCTGGTTTCGGATGGTTGGCGAACCTTATCGTCTATCTGGTCGAGGAATTCAACTTGGAGAGCATTAATGCCACTCAAATTTCCAACGTTGTTCATGGTTGTATAAACTTGATTCCGATCCTTGGAGCAATCATTGCTGATTCATTCTAGGGAATTTTCCCTGTTGCAATTTCTAGCTTTATCTCCACACTGGTATACTGGTCTTCTTATGTTCCATTCTTTTCTGGTTTTAAGTAACTTCATTGATCAAGTTTTAAGCTTTTCCCAGGGGATCATTTTGCTGACTTTAACAGCAAAACTAAGCTCTCTTGGACCTCCACCATGTGAGACCGGTTCAAGCTTGTGCAGAACTCCATCAAAACTACAGTATGCTGTTATATATTTAAGTATAACAATGGCGTCTGTAGGGCTGGGAGGGAGTCAATATACACTCGCCACAATGGGAGCAAATCAACTCGATATGCCTAAAGATAAAGAAACTTTCTTCAATTGGTTCTTCTTCACTGTTTTTGCATCTTGCATAATAAGTTCCACTGCGGTTGTCTATGTTGAGGACAGCCTTAGCTGGGCTCTTGGGTATGCCATATGTTTTGCAGCTAACATCGTTGCTTTGGCCGTTTTCTTGGCCGGATGTCGATTCTATAGACAAGATGAGCCTCGAGGGAGTCCGTTTACGGCTCTGCTTCGTGTTTTGATTGCTGCTGTAAGGAAAAGCAAGGTCGAGTTGTCATCAAGAAATGAAGATTATTACCATGAACAGTGTGGAACGAACAAGGTCTTGCCGCAACTCCAAAACAGAGTTTCAAGTAAAAACTTTCTAACTTTAGTACATATTGCCTTGTATAGTGTAGGAAGGTTCTTCATGATGATTTAGTACATATTGCCTTAAAAATGTCATCTTTTTTAACTTTCAAGTGTAACATCAATATAGGTAAGGAGGGTTCTTCATAATGGTCCACTTTATGCTCTTCACATCACACGTTGAGATTTCAACCTTGGGTCTTTTAAGTTGTAATCATTTAACAAGCATGGAATTCGAATCGAGTTGAAACGTGTTCTCTTCTGATTTAGGTTTTTGAACCGAGCAGCTATTAAAACAAAGGAGACATTGATTCAGATGGATCAATAGCCAGACCATGGAAGCTATGCAGTTTACAACAAGTAGAGGATCTGAAAACTCTGATAAAACTTTTTCCAATATGGTCAAGCGGTATATTTCTTACAACCCCGATAGCAATCCAATCCAACATAACAGTGATCCAAGCTCTATCAATGGATCGACAACTCGGTTCCAGATTCAACATCCCTGCAGCATCTATTATAGTGGTGGTTCTAATATCTTCATCCATATTCATAGCCCTGTTTGATCGTTTCTTATTTCCCGCATGGAAGAAGCTGACCGGCAGGCCTCTGACGCCACTACAACGAATAAGATTAGGCCACGTGATCAATGTTCTAAGCATGGCGATTTCAGCAATGGTGGAGTCAAAACGGCTCAGAACAGTCCATGATAACAACCTCGAGGCACGCCCTGGTGTCATAGTGCCTATGCAAGTCTGGTGGCTATTTCCGCAACTCGTGGTTGGCATTGGTGACGCACTTCATTTTCCGGGACAAGTTGCGTTGTATTACTAAGAATTCCCAGCCTCGTTGCGAAGCACGGCCACAGCCATGGTTTCTTTAGTCGTCGGCATTGCCTTCTATGTCAGTACACGTCTGATTGACCTAATCAGGAATGTTACAGAATGGTTGCCCGAAAATATAAACAGTGGGAGGCTAGATAACTTGTATTGGATCTTAGTTAAACAAGGGGCGCTGAATTTTATCTACTTTTTAGTGTGTGGCATGTTATATAAGTGTAATAATATTGAAATGTAAATTTGCTGAATAAACAAAGCTGGAAAGCTTAATGTCCATTTTTTTTCAAGATTTCAATAATATCGAAAGGAACTCTCTTGAATTGGTTCTATTTCACTGTTTCTGCAGCTTCCATGATAGGTTCCCCTGCAATTATCTTTGTGGAAATCATTAGCTGGTCTCTTGGTTTCGCCATATGTTTTCTTACTAACTTCATTTCTTTAGCCATATTCTTGGCCGGATATCGATTCTATCGACCTGAGCAGCCTTGAGGGAGATCATTTACGAGTCCGCTTCTTGCTGTCATGGCTGGTGTAAGGAAAAGGAAGGTTGTGAAGATTATTACCATGAACAGAGTGGAACAAAAATGATTGACGTTTGAAAGAGCAAAACGGAGTCTCGAGTAAAAACTATTAACTTCCAAATGCATAAGAAATATGATTACCCACTTTATGTTGTTCACATCACACGTGAAACTTGGGTCGTTTAAGTTGTAATCATTTAGATGCATGACATTTAATATGATGGTGAGACCAATGACATGTCCTCCGGTCAACCCCTCGAGAAGTTGACATCATTAGCAGCAAAAGAACATATATATATATATATATTCATATGAACAAGTAAACCATGGCTTAGTTAAGAAATGACATTCAAATCAAGTTGAAATATATATTTTTTGACTTGGGTTTTAAACCGAGCAGCGATGATAACCGAAAGAGACATTGGTTCAGATGGATCAATGGCAAGACCGTGGAAGTTATGCAGTTTACTACAAGTAGATCTCAAAACTATGATAAGACTTTGGGCACTATGGTCAAGTGGTGTACTTATTGAAACCCCAATGTCAGTCCATTCCACCATAACAGTTGACCCAAACTCTATCAATGGATCGTCACTTTGGTCTCAATTTCGAAGTACCTACAGGTTCAATTATAGTGGTGGACCAACTATCCTCATCCATATCCATAGCCCTGTTTGATTGTTTCTTATTTTCCGCATTGCGCAGGCCTCTAACACCGCTACAACGAGTAGGAACAGGCCACGTGATCAATCAGTAGATCTAAATTTTTTTTTACAATTGATACATATATATTAATAATTCAAATTTTTATATAGATAAGACAAAAGCAAAATTTTAAGATGTACACAATTAATAAAATAAATAACTAATCAAATTCAAATTTTAGGAGGGAAAATACATCCATCGATAGTGTCAAATCATAGGATATTGGAAGATTGAGTTTAAGAGATTAGAAAGATATATGTGGAGCCAAATACCCTTCTATTCTTCGGTGATGTTACGTCTTCCAAAAAGGAGAAAGATGAATAATCCACTGTTCCAATTATTCATCAAATTGTCTTTTTGTATAAAAAAAATAAAAAATCTCAAAGAGACTACGATTTCTTTGAATGACACGTTTTCCTAATTTGGAAGAAAGTTGATTTGTACGCGTTTTTTTTTTTTTTTTTGCATATCAATCATATAGTTTGCACTCCAAATCTGGAAAGTGTTGTGTTGATGCACCATCCTAGTGTCAAAATGAACAAAGATGGAAGAGAGATATGGGGATTTTCATTAACCATTTTGAAAAGCCACCAACAAACCTATGGCTGATTGGCTGGAATGGAATCGCTCGAAGAAAAAACCCATTTTCTTAATGCATTCTCTGTGCTATTGCTAATGATAGAAAATGTCTTCATTTTTGGCAAATGCTTTCCTCTACTTCAACTGTTTGGGTATGTAGCTAAATATCTATTACTTCTTGAAATCATAATGGGATTGCAAGATGGTAGGACCTTTGGCAAATGGTAGGGGAAGTATAAGACAATCCATGTGATCCTCGAGTGGCGTTGTTTAATCGAGTTTTCCGCTCAAAATCTTAAATTCTAGATTTCGAAATATTAGGAGGCATACTAATTACCTACGACCAGAAAATTTAATTTATAAATATTATAATAAGTGAATTTCTAAAATTTAAAAAATAAAATATTTAAAATATAAAAAAATTAAAATTTTAAGAGAACGACTGAAGATAAAAAAATTCAAAATTCAAAAGTATGTATAGATTTTATCTCTTTAATTTTTAGTTGAAAATGATTTTGGGCCATAAAAGGTAATTTCGGGTTGGCCCAACTCTAAAAACCTTAACTCAGGCATCGATATGTTTGTTTAGGTTTTAGGGTTTCTTCCCTTGGTGGTGAACCATTTGTAGCTCCCCCCCCCCCCCAATTTCACCGAAGCTCTTCCTTCAACGAAAATGGTTGCCGCCAAGAAGACCGTAAGATCGCATTCCCATTTTGTTTCTTTTGAATTTTCTACACGTATTCATTAGTAATTTTCTGAAAATGTGTTAGTTAATGGATATACTGGGGTGTGTTCGATGAAATGCAGAAAAAGACTCATGAGAGCATTAACAACAGATTGGCTCTCGTTATGAAGAGTGGGAAATACACTTTGGGTTATAAAACCGTCCTCAAATCTCTCAGAAGCTCCAAAGGTATTGGATAATTCTGCACATTGATTTAAGATTTCAAAATTTTCGAGCTATATGATTCATGATTGACTATTTCTGGCGTTTTAAGTTCCTCAGTTTAGATGAAAATTATGGTACCCTTCTAAATTTATTGTTTTGGATGGCGGATTGAAGTTGAATGAATTTCATCTTGATTACAATAGTGTTTAACTAGGATAAGGGCATGAGGTTTTTTTTTTGTAGAATTTGTTTTATATAGGATTGTTGCATTTCTGATGCCGATCTAATGTTGATCGATTCAGCATTGGAAGACTGATATTCATATATAAATTCTAATGTTTTATAGGTAAGTTGATTATTATTGCCAACAACTGCCCTCCTCTTAGGAAGTCGGAGATCGAGTATTATGCCATGTTGTGCAAGGTTGGAGTTCACCACTACAATGGAAGTATGTTCCTTAACCAATCTTGCTCTTGCTACATACTTTAATACTTATTTGTGCCATGACTTGAGTACTCGTATGTTGGATTAATTTCTATATCACATTGAACAAAGCAGATTATCAATAAGATTAGCTTATTAGTTCAGCTATGTTACTCCAGCATCAATAAAATTATCAATAAACTTCATCCGTGTTAGACACATCTGTGTGACACGCACCTCTGAATATTTAATAACATAAACTTGATTCATATGTTCTTTCCATAATCAAAGCCCTTAATGAAGTGATTGATGTGGTCCATTATTTATTTTCTTTATCTCTGTAATATCTTAACTACCATAATCATCGATCTCATATTCTCATGTTTCATATGTAATGGTGGTTGGTGAACCAATGGACAATGGAGTGATAACTTTGCTGTTTGAAGTTTTCTAGTAATTCAACACTGGTTTTAAAGAGTATTCCTAATATGAGTAAATGATGGGTTTTTTTTTTCTGGCAGACAATGTAGACTTGGGCACTGCTTGCGGAAAATATTTCAGAGTGTGCTGCCTTAGCATTGTTGATCCTGGTATATATAAGAGCTCTGATTACAGTTTTGTATTTAACTATTATACATCTTTATAAAGTTCTGATCGCAGTAACTATTGTTTATGTTTTTCAGGTGACTCTGATATCATAAAGAGTATGCCCGGCAATCACTAAGCTATCGGGAGGAAACTTATCTTCCTAGGTTTTCTTCTGATAGTTTCTATTTTTGGGTATCTGGAAACATTGTTGATGGATGTTGAAGAGAACTTGTTCTGAAATTCAGATCTTTCTTTGTTGTGTTTTATCTATGGGACAGTGATGTTATAGCCCCATGTATTAGTATTTTTTGAGTGGATTTCGTTAAAAATCATCTCTTTTCATATATTTTTTTAGTAAATTCTTAATGCTGCTTTAGAGAGACTAAGAAGTTTATTTTTTTATTAAAAAATTCACATTACATAATTAACATTTAAGAATGATATTATATCTATTAAATTTGAAAAAAATTAGGAAGTTCTTTTAACGTTTCTTTTTTTTAATAACTTTTCATATTTAATATATATTATATGCATTTGATTTTAAATAATTTGTCATGTTTAAAAAATTGAAATATTAATTTAAAAAATTAAATGTCAAATTATGAATATATACAACAGAAATTAAGATATTATTTAATTTTATTGTATATTAATTTACAGTACAAAATAAAAATGCACATACAAGTAAAGTATAGTCAAAATTTTGTAACAGTTCATAAAATAAACTAAAGAAAAATCATATTTTTGAAGAAGAAAAGTTTTAAGGATTTGAAAGAAAAAACAAAACAGTAAAAGAACTTAAGAAGCGGAAAAGAAAATGGTAAAGTTCATTGATACATAAATTTAAGGATAATCTACATAAATGGTCACAAGAATTTTAAATTACTTGCATTTTGGTCACCTAACTTTTAAAATTTGTATTATAATCACTAAACTTTTAATTAGTTTTTAGAAAGGTTCTGACGTTATCTCTTGTTAGTTTTATACGAAATTAACCCTTTAATGCATTAAAGAAACACCAAAAACATTAAACTTCTCTTTAACTTCGATAATCAAAACTTTCCCAAAGAAAAAAAAATCAGATAATTAGAAATGAATGATGAAGAAACATAGGTTCAAGTGGAGATCAGCAGCAGCAAAACCAATATGGAACATTCCAAGGAGTTGCTAACTACCCTCCTCCACGCCCTCAACGTCCGCAATAGCACCGTGGCTCAATGGGGTTGCCTTAGCCTTCTCCAACTCCCTCTATCCCTAGTCCTCAATATTACCACAGACCGTGCCGGGTATTCTACAATTATTTAAAAAAAACTTTCTTTTTGATTATTTAATTGAAATGAAGAATGTTTATATTTGAGTTTTTGTTTGATGGAAGGATAACGATGTTCTTTAATATGAACGATCCAAGTTTTGGATGAAAATTTGTCTAAATACAAAGAGCTCTATAGAAGAGGAAGAAGTGAAATAAATGCATAGATACATTAGCAATATTATTTCGATTTGGTTTTCTGATGAATGTAGTTTTTGTTTTAAGGGTGACCTGAATAGGGGTAGGAAAACTTAAAACTTTTGCTATAATAAATATATATGTAATATAAACAATTCATCTCTGATCATTGAAAACTTGCTTATATCAACTGTCGTATGTAATGAAAAGTTTAGGTTGCTAAATTTTGTGCGAAGAGTTAGACTGATTTGCTTCATGGATATGTATAACTAGATTCAGTGTATGATTTGCCCATCGTGTGATTCAAGTTTGGTTTCTTGTATATAATCGTGTTGACAACAATTTACATGATCTAAAATGACTGTTCTTCCGATTCAGCCTGTATTTTGTTGTCAAAAGTTTCTTATTCTACCTGTGGTTACTCCCATGATATCATTTATGTCAGGGTATGATGTTGTTGATGAAAGACCAGTAAGAGATGAGCTACCGTGCTAAGGCCTTTGCGTCAGATGGTTCTTGTAAGTTTACGACGTTTTCTTTATTTTAAGGGTCCTAGATGAAGGTCTCATACTCCCATGAAAATTTTCTTGTTTAATAAGAGAAATATGCTGCTTTGAAGGTTTATAATTGGTTTCTTCATTGGTGTCGTTCCATAGCTTGCTGGAGTCGTTATTTTAGCCTTTTCAAGGATAGACTACCAAGAGAAACCCGAATATATCGCTTGCTCAATCCGCGTGAGTATCTTTATGTTTTAGTATTTTTGTTTTATGTTTATAGTTTTATCGAATCCATCCTACATTGAATTTGATTATCGAAGTTATATAGATGATCTTGTAGACTTCTCATTTATTTTCGGCTCTTCGTTTTCCTTAATGCATTAAATTAGAGGTATATACATGCACGTATGAGTATGTATGTATGTGTGCAAGCTGTGTAAGTTGTGTAAGTAACAGTTTGCTGAGTCAGCAGCTGTTAGCAGTTAGTTAGGATGTTAGTGAGGAAGTAATTGCATCCAATTCATGTATAAAGAACCTGCTACATAACAAGCAGCTCATCGTATTCCTAGTAAGATGAATATTCTAGTATTCTTTTGAAAAGTAGTAACTCAATATGGTATCAATCGCCGGCAGTTCTGGGTAATTCTTGAAGAGTTTTCCTTCCACTATTCGTACAAATCGTATTACTATGGATCCTACGATTGGAGGTTCGAAGAATTTCTCCAACAAGAAGGTTAGCATCGTATTGGATGAGACCAACTTCTTGCTATGGAAGCAATAGATTTTATTAACGATTCGGAGTCATCGCCTTGAACGCCTTCTAACCGGAGTCATGCTGTCCCCACCAGAGTCTTGCTATGAAGAGTTTGTTGCACAAGATAGTGATGTTGCTTCTTGGTTGATTTCGACCATCAGCCCTCACCTTCTTCCTCAGTTCGTGGGAGCAGAAACCGCTGCAGCAATTTGGCAAACAGTGCTGTAGTTCTTTGCAAACAGGTCGACAACAACGTTGATGAACCTGCATTATAAGCTTCACTCGTTGAAGAAAGGCGGGGATAGCATGCACATTTATCTTACACGAGTGAAAGAGGTGTGTGATGCACTTGCCTCTTGTGGGAGTGCTATCTCCCATATTAAACATATTGTTACGATCTTGAAAGGGTTGCCTCGTGAATACCAACCATTCATGGCGATTATAACGACCATGAAAGAAACTTTGTCGTTAGATAGCATTTATACAATGCTAATAGATGTTGAGTCACAACTAGCAGGTTTTGATGAACAAACTGATTTACTGCTAGTGAGTACAAATCTAGCTCAGGGCAGTACAGATCGAGGGCACTTCAATGCTTCTAATCGCCAAGATTACAAGCCAAGACAGTCTGCGAATGGATCTGGTACGAGCAGCTATGGCAGGGGGCGTGGGCAAACCAAATTACAATGCCAACTCTGTGGCAAACTTAGTCATTTAGTCGATCGATGCTGGCATAGATATGATGAACGATTCAGTTGTGTAGCAACTGATAGTTATGGTTCAACCAAAGAAGGCTCAGGGAACTTGCGTTATAATTCTGGGAAAACTAGTTCAAGTTGTGAAAAAAGCTCTAAAGCGTGTGTGGATGGTCATTCTTCTAGCATACAACCTCAGGCAAATATGGTTACTACAGCAGTCGATCGATGGGTGGTGGACTCGGGGGCTACGCACCACGTTACTCCTGATGCGTCTAATATGATAAATCAGTCAGAATTCCTTGGGCCAGGTAAGCTTACGGTTGGTAATGGAGTAGATCTTGGTATTGATAGCATTGGCAAAGCTGCTTTATCTACTACTTATTGTGTACTGTTGTTAAACGATCTCTTACATATCCCGCAAATAACCAAAAACATTCTCTCGGTCTCTAAGATTGCTAGGGATAATAGTGTATTCCTTGAATTCCATGCAAAAAAATGCTATGTTCGTGATGAAGCGATTGGACATGTTCTATTGAGCGGTGAAGAAGTTGATGGGTTGTACATCTTTGAGAAAGTCTGTACAGAAATCAAATGTGATATCAATATAGCTTCAAATTCTATGCCAGCTGCTGAGTTATGGCACAGGCGACTAGGTCACCCCTCGTTTGACACTCTCAACAAAATAACAAAGGTTGTTGATATAAAGCTCTCTTTTGATGTAAATAAAACTTGTGATGCATGTCATGTAGGTAAAAGTCACAAACTGTCGTTTGTTCAATCTGTTGCTGAATACAATTCTCCTTTTCAACTTGTACATACCAATTTGTGAGGGCCTCCTCATATTTCTTCAAATGGTTTTCGCTATTACATATCATTTGTTGATGCTTATACTCGGCACACATGGCTTTATCTACTTCGTGCAAAATCCCAAGCTGTTGTAGCCTTTCAGTTATTTTACAAAATGATACACACACAATTTGGGATGTCCATCAAAGCAGTCCAAAGCGACTAGGGTAGGGAGTTTTGGTCCTTCACTGATGTTTTAGCCAAGGCTGGCGTTGTTCACAGGTTAACATGCCCGCATACGTCTGAGCAGAATGGCAAGGTTGAGAGGAGACATCGCCACCTAGTTGAATTGGCCCTTGTGTTGTTGTCTCAAGCCTCAATGCCCATAAAGTTTTGGTCATATGCTATGGTTACTGCCGTCAGTCTTATCAACAAACTTCCAACTAAAGTTCTTCAAGGAGTCTCTCCCTTTGAGAAATTGTATGGTAAGCAACCCGATTACAAAATGCTCAAAGTCTTTGGCTATCTATGTTTTCCCCACCTTCAACCGTTTCAGAAGTACAAGCTCGACTTTCGATCTCAGCCCTGCACATACTTGGGTGTGAGTCCACAACATAAAGGGTATCAATGTCTAGCCCGATATGGTCGTATATACATATAGAGGCATGCGGTGTTCAATAAATGGGCATTCCCTTTTAAAGAAAAATCCAGCTCCCCAATCGATTCTGATAAAAACATGTATTGCCCCCAATACCTTGATATTTTTTCGAATATCAGACTACTTCAGAATGTGCAAGGTAACAACAATCAGAATATTAGTGAGTCCCTGAGGAGTACGTCATCAGCTTATGAGGAGAATGTTAATACACATGGAGAGGATGGTTTTCACGTAGGGAATAGTGCTGACTTACAGGTTAGCAGCAGTGGACACATTGAACAGCATGCTGATAATGGAGTAGAGAATGTTCAAGAAGAAGATATTGCAAAACCCCCCGATAATACAAGCAGCTATGGACAAGCAGAAGTGCAGGAACCCAGTGAACCAGTTGAAATATATCCGCTGCAGAATGTTCACCCGATGTTGACAAGGAGAAAATGCGGTGTTTTTAAACCAAAGACATTCTCAAGTCACTTTGACAATACAATACCTACAAGTATAAAGGGAGCAATGCAGTCTTCAGAATGAAGGAATGATGTTCAAGCTGAAATTAATGCCTTACAAAAGAATGAGACGTGGTCACTAGTTAAACTTCCACCTGGACGAACTGCAAGTGGCTGTTTAAACTTAAACATAATCCTGATGGCTCAATCTTTCGGTACAAGGCTCGGTTAGTGGCTAAGGGATTCACACAAGTCCCTGGACATGACTTCTGTGATACCTTCAGTCCAGTGGTTAAATTTACCATAGTAAATGTCATTTTCACCATGGTAGTGTCTAATGCATGAGAGCAACGACACATAGACATAAACAATGTCTTCCTCAACAGAGATCTTAAGGAGGATGTATGCAACAACCCCCTTACTTCGAGCAGCTGCCTGATGATGGTTCCCCCATAGTGTGCAAACTGCAAAAGGCCCTATATGGATTAAAACAGGCACCTCGTAATTGGCATTCTAAGTTAAAAGAAGTTTTGCTAGGAATATGATTTCAAGTATCACGGGCAGACTCGTCCTTGTTCTTTAAAGACAGCGGTAGTGATCGAGTATATTTGTTAGTGTATGTAGACGACATTTTGATCATGGTAGGGTCATCACATGGGATCAAAACTGTTGTTGATATGCTGCAAGGTAAATTTTCTCTCAAGGACTTGGGTGCACTGAGCTACTTCCTTGGAATTGAAGTGTTAAGGACCAACAAGTCGTTTGTCCTTAGTCAGAGGAAGTTTGCGTTAGAATTACTGGAAAAAGTTGGCATGAAAACAGCTGCTCCATGCCTTACGCCTATGACGTTGGCTTGCAAATTATCTCGTGAAGAAGGAGATTTGTTAGAGGATGCGAGTGAATATAGAAGTATAGTGGGTTCACTTCTATATCTTTGTCACACTCGGCCTGACTTGTCCTTGAGCGTGGGTAAAGTAGCCCAGTTTATGCATGCACCTCGAGTAATACACTTTGCTGCAATGAAAAGAATTCTTACGTACCTAGCAGATACTGTAAACTATAGGTTACAATTCTCTCCAATTGATAACAAAATATTGATCTAAGTATTTGTAGATGCAGACTGGGGTGCTAATCTGGATGATCGAAGGTCAGTGTCGGGTTACGAAGTGTTCTTAGGCAAATGTCTTGTTGCGTGGAGTTCGAAGAAGCAACGCTCAGTATCTAGAAGTACCATGGAAGCATAATACAAAAGTATAGTTGATGCTGTAGCTGAAGTCACATGGATCAACACATTGTTAACCGATTTAGGTATTCAACAGCAAGGAAAATCTGTGATTTGGTGTGACAACACCAGTGTAGTGCCTATGAGTGCCAATCCGATATATCATGCACAATCCAAGCATGTAGAATTGGATGTGCATTTTGTGAGGGAAAAGGTGGTTGCTGGACATATCTATGTTAATTATGTACTAGCTGCCCATCAAGTGGCTGATGGGTTCACCAAACCGTTGTCAAAAGAAGCATTTGAAGAATTTCGTGAGAAGATGTGCGTTGTGCAGCGATAAAGGAAGGAAGGTAAAGATGTAGGGGGAATATTAGAGGTATATACATGCACGTATGAGTATGTATGTACGTGTACAAGCTGTGTAAGCTATGTAAGTAACAGTTTGCTGAGTCAGCAGCTGTTAGTAGTATGTTAGCAGTTAGTTAGGTTGTTAGTGAGGAAGTAACTGCATCCAATTCATGTATAAAGAACCTGTTGCATAACGAGCAGCTCATCGTATTCCTAGTAAGATGAATATTCTAGTATTCTTTTGAAAAGCAGTAACTCAATACATTAAAAATAAGAAGAAGAAGAAGAAGAAGAAGGGTTTAGTGGAAGATAACGGAAGGTAACGTCAGGGACCTTTCTGAAAACAAATTAAAAATTTAGTAATTGTATTACAAGTTTTGAAAGTTAGGGGATCAAAAGGAATGTTTTCTAAAAGTTTGGCAATCATTTATGTAATTTACCCTCAATTTAATTTTTAAAAAAAATCTATATGAATAGATGAGAATAAAGCTTATATGTTCGTTTTTTTACTTTTTAATTATAACAATTTAATTATAAATTCTGAATATATTTCAATGTAAAATTGAAGAAATTTTGGTGAAAAGACATCATCAGCGAAAACCCATCGTGTTTCTGATTTCCTTTTACCTCTGCTTCATTTCATTTTCAGATCTCTTTCTCAAAAGCTTCAGGTGACACCTAAACAACCCATTTATTCCAATCCACCACCATTTCTCCACCCTAAAAAATGTAAAACAAATGTCGATGTAATATCGGAAAGTATTCGTTGAATCTAATAGAGTTTTTAGAGAATCCCAAATTCTTTAATCTCCATTCACTCTGAAACAGAAACGCTGATGGAGAGTTTCGGCGCCGGAGATCTGTCAACAATAGGCGGCATAGCCACTGTATCTCTTCTTCATTCTTTCATTCCCACCCATTGGCTTCCATTCTCCATTGTCGGCCGTGCCCAAAAATGGACCCTTTCCCGTACCCTTTTCGTCAGTAAGTTCCATTTATCTCACTATATATGCTTTTAGATCTCCAATTTGCATATGCCCACGCCCAGATTTTAGAAGAAAAGGAAGAAAAAACACTTTATTTTCATTTCATAATTTGTCGTTTCTTTAGTTCTTGGGACCATAATTTTACCATGCTTAAATATCACAATTGATTCTAATATGTTGATTTGCAGTGGATTTGCTTTCTAGGTTTCTTTAATTTGAGCAAAGCTAAGATATTTTATTGCAGAAAGTTAAACGTAAGAGAAGCAAATACTATTAAACGTTCAAACTCCTTTTGGGCATTGCTTTGATCATTCTTCTTTATCTTTGTGTTATTTGTTTATGCGCAGCCGCGTTTGGAGCGGTTTTGCATGTAATATCCACTTCGGTTCTTGGTATAGCAGCCATAACTATGGCGAACACAATTGCTGGTGAAGAAACAGTGCATAAACTCGCTTCGCTTTTGCTCATAGTCCTTGGTGCTAGCTATATATTGTTGTTTTTGTGTGGTAAGGGTGGTCACAGTCATTCTCATAACCAACCCATGGAGAGAATGGCAGTAGCCGGCCTTGTCCTTGTTCCGGCGTTGTCTCCTTGTGCAACCACTCTTCCTGTGTTTCTAGCTGTCGGAAATTCTTCCTCCATGATGATACTTGCCATTCTAGTGCTGCTATTCAGGTATACATGACAAGGGATTCTAAATTTTGTGAATCGTGTTTTCAATTGGTATATCTTCTTCAGTTATCCCTAGACTGGTGTTAGTAGCATGCAATTAATTTTGATGTATGTCTCCATCATTCATATTAATTTCAATCTCTTTTTTTTCTTGGTAAATTAGAAAATGAGAGAGAGTCGTGGTGCTATTTATTTACTATGTATGTTTAGCAGAAACTTAGAATACCTAAGGGCATGGGGATAGAGACTGATTTGTGCTATAATAATGAACTGGCGGCAGATATCGGAAACCCAGTAGACTATTGAATTACTTTTAGACATAAATCATCTTTTGTTGTGCTGAGCTAAGTACTTCGTTTCTTGAAAACAAATTGCGTGATTTTCATATTCTTTTCATTAGCATCTACTACTTTACTTGGACTAAGATGTTCGCACTATACTTATCTCTGCCGGCAATAATTTTCTATAACTGACTCCATCTTCAACCTGTAATCTACGCTGAAATTCTTAACGTTAATTGGTAGCAATAGCTTTCTTTGCATAAGATTTTATATTATGAGGAACTGATTTGAGTTGGAGAAAATATACTAGAAAAGTGTTCTATGTGATTGTGAGAATTCAGTAGCTCTTGTTTGTGTTTCACACGGGATATTTTGAATGTCAATAATCTACTGGAATACTAAAGTTCTTGTTAATCAGACAAGATATTGTATAGATGGCCTAGTCTGTTATAAGCCTATAACCCCGGCTTTACTTGCATGGCTAACTTAAGCTGACATTGGGTTTGCAGCACTATAGCTGTGATGACCTCGCTGGTGGCTTTATCCTTCTATGGTGCTAGCCAGCTCAAGTTTCGTTGGGTGGAGCGATATGACAAAGTTCTTGTGGGTTCGGTGCTATGCTTGGTAGGGATCTTAACACTCATTTTTCACGATCATGATGGAGACGAAGGCTTGCATGGACATAACGTGCACAGGAAAATCGTTGGTCTTTGAGTACTGCAGCATCCCGCGGGCATATATTTTGGTTAGAGGATCCCATCATCCACTTTAAAATGTTCGTTGTGCCATAAGTGGATTACAAGATTGTTCTCTTCTTGCTAGTCAGTCTTGTCTGTGTTTATGGTATGGTCACTTTTCCAGCAATGGTCGATGTTGTTTTGTTCTTAACGATCACTTACATAGATCACTGTTTCTCAGATTATCTATGTTTTCTCTAAATAACCTCACTTTATATGTGAATTTCTAAAGCAAGATTTTCGGCGAAGTTCATTGTCATTTAAAGACAAAAAATTCAACGAAGGGACCCGGTTTCTTCTTCTCATCACTTTTGTCTGGAAGTGCAGTAGCTATGGTACCCAATGAAAAAAAACACCCTCCCTTCAAGGGCATTTAAACAGCCTCAGCTAATGGTGCTTATTTTTCATTGAAGGATGTCATTTTTCACTGAACAACATCGGCAAAGTGAAATAATTGAGCGACAAACTTTCCAATCATGAAAAGAAAGGTTGATTATTTATAAAATTCAAGCTAACCCTTGAATTTTTATCACAAAATAGTTTAAAAAAACATGGTTTGTTCGGTAATAAGAATTATTTCATTCCAGTTCACTCTTTGGGTCTTAAACTTTTATAAATTAGAATGGGTTTTTTGATAAATTAATAGCTGAAATCAGAAGAAAAAAATGTAGTAATAAATATATGGATCATTAATGGTGGAACAAAGTTAAATGGAAGATTCTTAGGTGAAAGCTAGCAAAGAGAGTAATAAAATATTTCAACCTGCATAAAAAAACTGAAGTAAAACAGTCTTGGGATTAATCAAAAACTCGACCAGCTAATTAGTTCATCAATTCATTGCATGTTACTATGTTTTCTTCAATGAAATAATTATCTGATTTTAAGAACCAGTCAACACCCAGAAACACAAATCATTGCTTTGTTTTCTTAAATCTTTAGTGTTCTTCATTAAATGTGTCTGCAATTTACGACCACATTAAAACCCAGACCACCTAACACATTTCGTTTCCACACTCTCTCTCTCACACACACCTCCCTTAGGCCTTATCTCACTCTTTAACATGGCCTTTCCTCCCTCGGTCTCTGGTCTTTCCCTGCATCTTTGACCTTCTCTTTACTTAAATAACTTCCCATCTCAATTCATTTTGTCGTACTTTCTTTTCAACTTCCTAAGCCACTTCAGGATCAAGATTCTCACTTTAAGGCTTTTAGCTACCCTTTTTCCACGGTTGCTCTCTTCTTTCCTTGTTGCCAAGCATTTTCTTCTCGCCTGGCTCTCACTCTCAGGCTCAGTTCTTTCGTGTGATGTTAGACTCTTTTTATGATATAGCTGGCGCTTTTAAGCTTGTTTCACTTGATTTGGGTTTCAGTTTATCTCAATGGACATGGGTTTTGAAGTTCATTCATTGGCCCCTTAGATTAGTGTAAAAAGGAAGCATCCTTGGCTTTTGTAAGTATCCCATTGTTGACATAGTTGAATTCTTTCAGTCTTGAACTACATTTTTGTGTCGTCTTTTTAGCTCATTTCAGCATTGCAGCTTGTTATAGAAGTTCTCTATAGCTCCTGTTCCATTCTGATATATTCACTGAGATTTGTGATGGTGGAGGTTTGGGGACTTTGTTTTGAAGGAATGCGGAGATTCAATTTTGTATTTTTATTGTTTCTGGTAGCGACTGCATTAGCCCAATCTGATTTTGAAGCACTTTTAGAGCTCAAGAAAGTAATTGAGAAAGACCCTTCTGGTAAAGCTCTTGATTCATGGGACTCGAAGTCCTTGGCATCTGATGGGTGTCCCAAGAATTGGTTTGGCATCACCTGTGATGAAGGCCATGTAGCTTCAATCACTCTAAATGACCTGGGTTTGGTTGGAAACTTCAGTTTCCCTGTCATTGTTGGTCTTAAGTCGTTTAGAAATTTATCCATTTCAAGCAACCAGTTGACAGGGACCATCTCAAACATTGGCTCGATTCGGTCTCTCGAGTTTTTGGACCTCTCGGTTAATGCCTTTCATGGGGTTATACCATCAGGCATTGTCAATTTAAAAGATTGGTTCTTCTGAATCTCTCTTCAAATAGTTTCGAAGGCACATTTCCCTCTGGGTTTGGCAACCTTAAGAGGTTGAAATATTTAGATTTACGAACAAATGGCTTTTCTGGGGATATCATGAATCTTATATCACAATTGGAAAGTGTCCTTCATGAGCAGCAATCGGTTATCTGGTTCACTGGACTTGGGGCTTGGAAGCTCCAGTTTGGTTTCTTCGATTCAGTATCTAAATATAAGCCAGAATTTGGTGGTTGGAGAGCTCTTTGCTCATGATGGAACGCGGTATTTCGACAGTTTAGAAGTTTTGGATGCTAGTAATAATCAGTTAGTGGGAACTATACCTTCTTTCAATTTTATAGTCTCTTTGCGGATCCTTCGGCTTGGGAACAACCAGTTGTCAGGATCATTACCGGGAGCACTTTTGCAAGAAAGCTCCATGATCTTATCCGAACTCGATCTCAGCCTTAATCAACTTGAAGGTATTTTCTCTTTATTTCATAACTTCAGTGAGCAATTGCATCTGTCAATGTATTGTGCTATTCAATCCTAGTTTGCTTTATATCATAAATTTTACCCTGCATTGCTAATTAAGTAATGTGCAGTGCAATGGCATTCTTGGAGCGTCGCATTATGCCTCTGTACCTATAACATATGCTTCTTTTCTTCCAGCTTTCAGAAAACATCATAGTCTCCATATCTTGAACTAAACCCTAAACCTGCAAACAAGTTTGTCTCGGATCATTTGAGAGATGATCAAACTAACATGGTAGCTATGCAACATGACAATAAGTTACACTAAGTGTTTGAAAATAGTATCACACCTTGACCTTAAATGTAGTTAAAATATGTTAAAAGAAGTTTACAGCTAGCAAGTGTATTTCATATTATTTATCTTGGAGGTTTACCTTGTACATTGTTTCGTTTATCCAAAATTAGTAGGTCCTTTCTATCGATTCCGTATGTGTAGTTCAAAGTCGATTCTTTAAGGTTTCATATGCTGATTACTTCTGGTTCCAGGCTATTATATTTTCAAACAATTTTTTGTTAATAATTTTTTTCTTCATGAATCCACATCCATGCAGGGCCAGTAGGAAGTATAACCTCATCAACTCTAAAGAAGCTCAACATATCATCAAACAAACTCTCGGGGTCCTTACCGTATAGGATAGGGCATTGTGCCGTCATAGACCTCAGTAACAACATACTCTCAGGGGACTTGTCAAGAATTGAAGGCTGGGGGAATTATGTTGAAGTTATTGAACTCAATTCAAACTCTCTGACTGGGACCTTGCCGAACCAAACTTCTCAGTTTTTAAGGCTGACTACATTCAAGGTATCAAACGACTCATTACAAGGTGTGCTTCCATCAATTTTAGGTACATACCCAGAACTAAAGGTCATCGATCTTAGCCTCAACTACCTTAACGGATCTCTCCTTCCCAGCCTCTTCATGTCAACAAAATTGACTGATCTCAATCTTTCAGGCAATAACTTTACTGGTTCACTACCTCTTCAGGACATAAAGAACATGCCTTCCATAAGTTCTGCAGAAAATTTTAGCCTGGTGACTCTTGATCTGTCTTATAACTCATTAACCGGCAGCTTGCCCCTGGAAATCGCCAAGTTCCATAACTTGGAGGTTCTTAACCTATCCAATAACAAATTCGAGGGTAGCATCCCTGATAGTCTTCCTAATGAACTGAAAGGATTCAATGTGTCTTTTAATAATTTCTCTGGTGCTGTATCTGAAAACTTGAGGGGATATCCCAACTCATCATTCCATCCCGGAAACTCCTTACTGAAGTTTGTTTCTTTTCCATTGTCGCCAAAAGGTTCTTAAGACCTGAATTTGAAGGCTCACGGGTCTCAGCTGAAACCTGTCGCCAGAATTGCCTTGATTGTAGGCTTGGTTGGTGGTGCTGCTATAATAGCTCTTGTGAGCGTAATGATTTATTATAGGAACAACTGGCAGGAAACTACAAGCGAGGGCCTGAAAAGAAACAGCAGCAAAGAAACTGTACATCAAGGAGAGTATTCCCATTCTTATACATCAGCACCTTACAGAAGCAAGGATTCATCCTCGTCTTCATTTAGTTTCCGTCAAAAGCTTTTGTCATCGACCAAAAAGGGTTCTGCTTATGATCAGGGAAACAGTTCATTCGTCTTAAATGACCCTAAATATCTATGTCATCTCGAGTCCACAAGAAGAGATGATGGTTTGGCTTCTCCAATGTTTATATTGTCGTCTTCAAATGCATCTCCACCAAAAGACCAATTTCCATTTGAGAGTTCGAGTGCACTAAAGGTTCGTTCTCCTGATAAACTGGCCGGGGATCTGCATCTCTTTGATGGATCTCTGACACTGACCGCAGACGAACTTTCACGTGCTCCGGCTGAAATTATTGGAAGGAGTTGCCACGGTACATTGTATAAAGCTACACTTGACTCTGGTAATGTAATGGCTATCAAATGGTTGAAGGAAGGATGGCAAAAGGTAAAAAGGAATTCGCGAGGGAAGTGAAGAAACTCAGGTACATCAAACACCCAAATTTAGTTTCTCTTCAGGGTTATTATTGGGAACCCAAGGAGCATGAGAAGTTGATCATATCAAATTACATAAATGCACAATGTTTGGCGTTCTATCTTCAAACATTTTACTAGAAACTCCAAATTTGAATGCACGCCTCACTGATTACAGACTCCATCGGATACTGACGTCAGCAGGCACCACTGAACAAGTTCTGAATGCAGGTGCTCTTGGCTATCGCCCCCCTGAGTTTGCTAGCTCAAGCAAACCATGTCCATCCTTAAAAAGTGATGTATATGCCTTTGGGGTTATACTAATGGAGCTTCTAACAGGAAAGAGTTCGGGAGAGATAGTTTCAGGGAGCACAGGTATGGTTGATCTAACTGACTGGGTGAGGTTGTTAGCATCGGAAAACCGTTCCAGTGACTGCTTCGATCCTATGATATTGGAAAGGGATTACGTTGAAGACACGCAGAGAACGCTGGATGGCATGCTACAGGTGGCTCTGAGATGCATCCTACCGGCACAAGAGAGGCCCGATATGAAATCAGTTTACGAAGATCTCTCGGTAATCATGTCACAGAAAGGTAAACAAAAGGGGTTATAACCGCGTAGCTTAACTACTAAACTCCCATTTATTGGTTCTTTACTTCCATTCGTGTAGTAAATATCATTCGGATAGGGTTAGTGGGAAGGAATAAAGTTTCAGATGGTGGGTTGACCATTCCTTTTTAACCCTTCTTTATGACTGTAACTTTAGGTATATTCTTCATTCGACTCATTCCATGTAATACAAGCCTTCTTATACAGCCCTATGTTTCTTTACATTTTACCTCATATTTCCTAATCTTAAACATTCTAGTGGAACAAAGAACACAAGAGTTGGTGGAGATGCCTTTTGCAGCCCATCTTTGAACTTCCTAACCACATTTATAGGTTCAAAAACGGTAGGCTTAATTTAGTTTCTGTGGCAGGCATAATGAAGAACATCAACCCAGGCTATCAGGTTTGAGAATGTTTTGGGGCTTTTCAATTTGTGGGCACTGAGCAAGAACAAAAATATTTTGCCCTCTTCCCATGCCTAGGGGTGTTTTTCGGGAGTCGATGAGTTGAGAAGTGCTTGACTCACTCAAAAACTGTTTCATTCATGCTTGACTCGATGTTCGATAAAATTTCACTCGATTCATGCTCGTTAAAAAAAATCATTACCCGGTTATACTTTTTATTTGTTGAATTCGTTAGAATTTTTATCTTTTTTTAAGTATATGTAAAATCTAGTTCTTTTTAATATATGTAAAATCTATTAATGGTATATAGAGCTTAATATAAATATAGTTTAACAAAGAAAATCAAAATAGTTATACCACCGTCACAGCAATCTGTAAATTTTTATATAAATTCTAATTGAGTCTTAAATATGCCTTTGACTGAGAGAGTCATTCATAAAGGTATGTCCTGGACTGTGGGAGCAATTACTGAACTAAACTTTTTTGTGCCAAAAAAAAAAAAGAAAATTAAAAAAGTGTGTCAATCAATTTCAAATTTTAAACTCCAAACTAACAATTTACAAACCCAAGTACACCAAACAAACATATTACATTCAAAGGAACAATTTAAGAAAACATCAAATTAACATATTACAACTATTCTTGAGTTGTCAATACATAATTAATCTTAAAATTGAGAAAATCAACATCTTAAGATAAAATAATAAAAAATTAACGATATGTATGTGAATTTATCGAGTTGAGTTAGATATTTTTCGATTCGATTTATTAAGTTCTTAAGTCGAATTCGAGTTCTAATCAAGTCAACTCGAGTAAAAAATTGATCGAATTTTAATTAAATTAAACTCGAACTATTCCACTCACTTAATATTCCTATTCATGTCGCTCCAATCATATTTTGACATGATATATTAAATTATATTACACTAACATTTGTTTACTACTCTAATTGGTGTCGTGTTTCCTTCTCATTTTGAGTAAACCAAGTAACCAACAGAAGAGGGAATTATGTCTGAATATCATTAACGGTGAAACGTGCCTCTCTTGTCATTTTTCTCAACTGAAAATTTGTGAATAAAAAAATAATATATTTATCCCTCAAAAATGAAAATTGGAAAAGGGGCCCAATGCCAAGTGGCACACGTTGAATTCTTCCACAGGGAGGAACAATGAAAAGCGGCAGATAAAACCCAATAATGAAGAAACACGTACGCCAACCACACATCAGATAAGACGCCATTTCCTGACATTTCGCTCTCTAAAAAGCAAAATAAATCCCTTTGATTCATTCATCATACTGGCCAGCTCTCCAAACCCTTTATTCTTCCATCAAGTTATCAGTATACGGCACCAGAAGCATTGAGCAACGAAAATAAAAGCTTGTTGGACTTTTGATTTCTCTTTATTTTCAGGTATGTTCTTCCATTGTTACATTTTTTTTTCTTGCATGTTCAATCTTTAAATTCGACTTCTAGCTGGTTATTGCCGCGTTTGGTTCGATGGAATAGTCATTGCATTACGAGTTGATTCAGTGTGCCAAAGCAATGTAACCGTTTAGTTCGCGGGAAAATATTATCATTAATTTGTTTGTTTCTTTTATGGAAAGTGCAATGGTTATTGTAGAGGAAAGTGACTTTAGTGATTAAGATTACAGTCAATTTACACGCCCCTGTTTTAATGAAATCCGGATATTTTCCCCCCTAAACCGCGTAAATCTTTAGTATTTAAACCTCTGCTTTCTGTCTCTGACAATCAAAACACTGAACTGCTGCTTTCTCCATCTTTCTTCTTATAGGATCTACTGAGTTAACATCGCGATGGCCGAACGAGTCCACCCGGCCGATTCTCCACCCACCTCCGGCGAATACCCAACTTCAAAAGCAGCAACTTCGTCCCCCGAGAAACCTGCTCCACAACCTGGAACTTACGTCATCCAAATTCCCAAGGACCAAATCTACCGCGTCCCTTCTCCGGATAACGCGCGCCGCTATGAGCATCTATCCAAACGGAAGGCTCGTCGGAGTAGCTGTCGCAGCTGCTGTTTCTGCTTGTTGATTACCGTCATCGTCCTACTCCTCGTATCCGCCATTGCTGCCGCGGTGATTTACTTCGTTTACAAGCCCGAGTCTCCAAATTACTCCGTCGAGAACGTTGTCATCAAGGGATTCAACTTGAATTCATCATCTCCGATCTCTCCTGAATTCGACATCACCGTCCGGGCACACAACCCCAACGACAAAATTGGCATTTACTACGATAAAGGCAGCTCCGTTGGAGTTTACTACGAAGACATTAACCTCTGTAGAGGCGGGTTGCCAGCTTTTTACCAGCCGACGAATAACGTAACGGTGTTCAAAACAGCTTTAAAGGGCTCTGCAATTGAACTAACAAACGGCGCGCTTAGGGCTCTTTCCGACCAGCAAAACAAGAGAGCGGTGCCGTTTCGTTTGAAGCTGAGAGCGCCAGTTAAGATCAAAGTGGGGTCCTTTAAGACGTGGAAAATTACTGTTAAAGTGACGTGCAAGATTACGGTGGACAGGTTAACGGCGGCGTCCAGGATTGTATCAAAGGATTGCGATTATGGAGTTGATCTCTGGTAAAGATTGTAGCAATTGGTACAGTTAGAGTGTTTGGTTGCAGGGATAGTGCGCCATGAATGTAATATTTTATTCTATATACATAGTAGTGGCATACATGACATATTTTCAATTAAATAAATTTATAAGATACGATTTATTTAATTATTTTTCTATAAAAAGATTGTAATTTCAAAAGTGTAAAATTTCAATTTGAATGCAGGAATTTATATATATATATATCGTTACCAAGAAAGATGCATAGTGTAATGTGTTTCATGACTTTGATGTAATATTTTTTATATTCATTAGTATTTTATTTATTGGTTGATTAATTCAAATTAGATATTATAAAAGTCTATATTAAATGTAATTTTCGTAACTTAATTTATTACATTTATAATATTAAGATTCATACTCTTAGTTTTGTTTAAAAAATTTAATATCTCATCTTACTGTAATAACTAATTATTGATATGACTTAATGTAAAATATATAATATGAGAGTAATAATATTCTAATAATGTTTTTATTTAATGGCAGAAATGAAGAAACAGAACAAGAGATTTCAAATAAAATGTGGGGTTAAGTCATCTTCTAACACCTAACCTATTGGACCTGGGTAATTAAATGATGGATTATAGGCTCAAACCCAAGTATTCCCTCCTAGGCTACTTCGCCTACTTTTATGTATAAAAACTTCTCAGCCCTACCAAGCCTTTCATCTCCTATATGTATAGTTTTAAATTTGGGGAGTACAATTTTTTTTAATTTAATTTAATTTTACTCATGATTTTATTCATTTTAATTAATTAAAAAAAATCAAATTCAAGTCAAGGTATAAAATAGAGCTTGAATAACTTGAACTTTTTTAATAATTATTAGATTGATTTTCAAGTTCGAGTCGAATCTTTAACTCTACATGATATATAATATATGTATATTACATATGAAAAATATAAAAAAAACAATATATATCATATATGGTTATAGAAAATCGGTTAAACTAAAATGAAATAATATCGTAACATTATAAATATTTACAGTTAAATTTAAACAAAAACTCGAACAACTCGACTAGAAAAAAAATCGAAATAAAGTTTAAACTATAAAATAAGATTCGTCAATTCAACTAATTCGAAATATTTAGACTCAAATCGACTCAATCGAATACTCATCTCAATCTTAAACCCTAATCAACCCACGCTCCAACTCCGCCACCGCCGAACCACCGTCACCCGCCTCCTCAATTCCGCAACAACAATTTTGAACTTGCTCTTGAATTCTGTGTAAACGTAGGTCTGAATTTTTTTTTTTTTTGGAAAGGATGTCTGATGTATATTTAAATATAAATATACGATTTTTTTTATCAAATATGAATATAAAATTATGACATAAGAGTTATATTATATTATTTTAAAATTTGATTATCCTCAAATCATCTGCATGTTCGTGGTGGACATCAGATCCGCATTTGAACAACATAGGTTGTATTCGTTTATGGTTAAAAGGTGAATTATTTATTATTTGTTATACAATTTTAATTATTATTTTTAAAGATGATTGTCGTCACGTGTTGCCATAAATAATTTAAAGATAGTAAAAATGATTTGTAGGTTTTATTTAAGATTTTCTTTTAATTGAAAATCATAATTTGTTGTTTTTATCTTGTTTCCCTTGTCGTTTATAATTATATCTTTGACCACACAATGATAAAAGAATCAATCAATCGTATATAATTTTTGTAGACAAATTCTTGAATGCCCAAGAAAAATGACATAACCATATTAAGAAATCAATTCTAATTTAAGACATAAAGTACGATACTTAAACTGTAATCCTATATTAAATACACAAGAAAAAAAGACAAACCAATTCTAATTTAAGACAGGAAATATGATATTTACACTATAAAATCTTATTTTGAATGCACAATAAAAATCAATTCTAATTCAAGATAAAATGTATTATAATACCTTTTTAAGCCACAAAAATAAATTATAATACTCCTTTTTAAGCCACGTACCATGGCCATGTGATCTTGGCTTTGTATGAAAGAAAGGACCCAAAATACTAAAAGGGGAGATGAATTTTGCAGATAAAACCTCATATGCAACATATACATATATATATATATATATAAAACACCATGACGCCAAGAATATTTGGATCGTTGCCCCTTTTTCCTTTGGGTGGAAATGAAATATTTTATTTCCTGGCTTTTGTTATTTTTTACTGAAATGGGGACCATTGAAAAGAAAAGTTCCAAACTTTGAACGAAGCCAAAGAAAGCCGACCCCACCAAACACTGGCACACTTGGCACAAAACCAGACCGGTTCCATCTTCCACCAAAGACAGGATCCTTAACCATCTTCTTTGCATTAACTGCTGAGGGATGAACAACAAGGATAGGTCTACACTAAAAGACAAACAGTTTCCATTCAACACAACCTGTCAACTATGTACCCATTACAGGACAAAAACACTCAGAAGCCTACAAAACATGAGAATGGTATAACCTGATTAACAAGTGAAAATGGAAGGGGAAGAAAAAAACAGTGACAATACATAAAACTTATTTAGGAAAAAGTAGCATCCTATGTAAATCAATAGCAGGATTATGGGGCTTTTTGTTTCTATTGAAAGCCTAATATGAAGACCTGCTAAACTTGCTAGCTTCTACAAGCATTAAGAAAAATACAAAAACCAAATAAAAAAATGTGGTTTGTAGCTAGTTCTGTGTAGAAAGACATTAGGGGAAGTAAAAGGTAGATCTTCCTGCAAGAAAACTGTGGTGAGCTGCCAAATGTGATCAGAACTTTGTTACTCAATACCAGAATGGACCATCCTGCTTCAGCATGGTATCCACCCCAGCTGCTTGTAGATCCTCCTTGGAATCAAAAGAAGAAAGATCAAACGGAGAACCAAACATCATCTGGAAGCTGTTGTTATTGTGGTTGGTCTCGGACGGAGGATTCAGAGCTTTAAAATGGTCAAATTGCCCTTCCCCTTGCGAAAATATCTGATGGTTACGAGGCATGCTGGATTCCCCGAAGAAATTTCCCCCCACCATGACTTGACTGCCGAAGAATTCATCCTGTTGCTGTTGCATTTTCGGCTGAAGGATATTTTGACCTTCGGTAACTAGATTGATTCCAGAATTCATGTTCTTGTTGCCTTGCATGTTGTTCTCATACATTGACATGAGCTCGCCGATCGTCTTTTGCCCGTCTTCTGGAACACCAAGTCCTGATAGGTCATAGGGTGTTGTAACAGATGTAATAGATGGTGCAGCCGGCTTGGATGGCGCGAAAGGTTGAGGGAAAATGACTGGTTTCACTTCATTCACGTTAAAATTTGAACCACCGAACTGTCTGGAGGAGTTTCTGTACGGACAAGTTAACTGATGATTGTCCCTGGCAATCCTGTCATGAAATCCCATGCAAAGTTCATTATAAGGGCACTGCAGGAATTCACAAGTGTAGATCTTGTGGTCCATCATGTTCAAATCATCAGACGGTTTCCTCTTTCGCATGAAATCCAGATTATTGACAACTCCAGTACTAGGATATGATTGTTGTTGAACGGTCCTCATTGTATTACCCAAATTGAATGCATTGAGATTCCCGGGTTTAAGCTCTTGCACATCGAAGTTCGGCTCAACGTCAGCCCCTTCAACATCATACTCACTGCAGTCGTTGAGAACAAAACTCCCACTTCCTCCACCCGAGGACAGTGGTGGGCAGGAATCAGGGTAGAGCTCTCGTAACAAAGCCTCCTCCTTGTTAATGATAGCAAGCCATGTTGCACTCTCCTTTGCTGTCATCTTGTCCTGCAAGCACTTAGACTGCCTTACGAGCTTGCGAATCTTGGCAATATCAGGCGACATATGCTTGATTACTGCCGTGAGAACCCCAACTTTCCAAGCTTTCTTCAAGTCATGAGGTTTCTTATAAGGAGGAGGGACTTGATCTTTGGGCAATTCAAGTTGTGGCCACCATTCCTCATTGCCAGTAGGCCACCATGGTGGGGGAACACCTTTCTCTAAAGGAAACCGCCTCTGAGGGGGATCACAATGCTGCATCAGTGCAGACAAAAGAGAGCCAAGCGTTGTATCTTGAAGTTCTTGCAAGGTGTGCGGGATCGGGCCAGTGGAGTTACAGCCATCGTTCTTGCCAGGAAACGAATTATCTGCCTGGTACTTGGCAATAGCAGCAGGACCATTACGATCAAACCGGACTTTATCCTTCCACCATTCTCGAAGATTGTCAGATGCTCCAGTTACCGGTTTTCCCTTTTCCGGAATAATCCCATAAACAAAACCTTGAGCCTTGCAAACCTTCATCATCTTCAACATGTACTTCAATATCCCATCCTGGGCCCTGGACATCTTCTTTCTCCTCGCCTGTTCTTGGGACTGACGCTGTTTGGCGATATCAATCACCTCCTTGCCCTTCTGCTGTTCCTTGAGCCGTTTCAGCCGCATTTTGTCCCTCCACAACCTCTTCTCAAGTTCATCGACATCAACCTCTTCATCAGAAAAATCATCCTCTACTGCGGCCTCTACTTCCATCCGCGGGACCGCCACATCTTTTTCCCCAAGGGGAGCACATAAGAAATCCATATCTCCACAAATACTCATCTCATCAAACATCATCATTCCAAGATCGGATCCGACTCCCAGATAAGTCTGAAACTTGAAGGAATCAAGTTAAGCCTGCACATAAAAATAAATAAATCGGTTAACAAAAACCATGCAAGTGCCGTTAATTTCCCAGATAAAACAGCATCATAAGAAAGGTGAAGTGATCAAAAGACAGTCTACACATAAATTTAATATAAAAAAATGACTGCAACAATTTAAAACCCTACAACTTCACCGACAACATGACTGACAATTCAGTTAAGCCAATGCCATAAAAGCATAAACAAAGATGTCGAATTCCTAAAACCTATGTTAAGACATAGACTATTAAGTGGTCCAAAAACAAAAAAGATTGTAAGAAAATTGAACATATCAAACTAAGCCCGATCAGCTACATACGAATTAGTTATCAAGACATAAAAGAGACCAAAAAACAAAATCTGATTCATAAATCTTAAATTAAGGAATAGTCAGATAAAAGTCAGATCTCCGGACAACTACGTGTATTAAAAATAAAAAATAACTGAAAAATAGAACCAAACTCAGATTCATTGTATCTGATACAATCAATGCTTCAAGTTTGATAATCGATTAAAAAACACAATAGGAGAGTAGAAAATCCCAAAGATAATCAAAACTTCAATACATTCAATCAATAACAATTTTTTTACCAAGCAGTAACTAAAACCCAAATCAGAAAAGGAAGAAAAGAAAAGAAAAACAACCCGGAAAACCAAACCTCAACTTTATCAACCAATAATGAAAACACGATATGGATAATTATCAGAGGAAATCAAAACATCAAATTGTTATGAATCCACAATAATAAAAAAGAAAGAACCGATATCAGAGAAGTGGTAGAAAACTCCATATAAAGTACTAAGATCAAGTAAGACATATGGAGATCCACTCAAACCAAGTCCAAACTGACTTACCAGTAAAAACAAAAAGAAAGAAAGAAAAACCCAGATTTTGGCCTATTCCACAAAGCTCATACAAATCGATACTGCAAGAAAAATAAGAAAATGGATGTATAGAGAAGGGAGGGATGGGAAGAAAGGAAAGGAAATGAATATTTATCCCTTTTTGAGGTTTGTAAAGGAGGAACTTTTCTGGTACCCCAAACGAGAGAAATATTAAAGAGAGGGTAAGAAGTGAAGGTGGCGGCTACCTGGCTCCCTGTTTGGTGATTTAAAAGCAGAGTGTGTGTGTGTGTGTTTGTCATAACTGCTAGGGATTTGTAAAATCAAAATATATATTGAAAAAAATGTAATAAAATCATTTGCATTGATTTATCTAATTATATTTATTTTAATTTTCTATCATCTGAAATTTTATGATTTACTATAATTCATTCTTTGTTTATAGGATTTAGATTCTTTAATCAGTAGTTAGGTTTTTTTGTATTTACGTGTTTATATATTTTTCCAGACGTCGATATTTAACTTAAAAATTGTTGATAACTATCGATAATTTTTTTGAATTGTTAACAATTTATCATAATTTTTTAAAGTATGTATGAGATATTTGAAGTCGTCATAACTGAATAACTTTCAAAAACTTGCATAAGAGAACGACTTTACTGAATGTTTGACAGCCACTAAATACTATGGATTTTACTATAATATCCCTCAAATTTTAAAATAAATCTTTAATCTTTTTATTTTTCACAATATTTACCATATGCCTCCCCTTTTTAACTCTCAATAAATAATTCATATAATCAAACAATTATGTCATTTTATATATTATTTTTTAACTAGAGAATATTTCTTCTGTTAATTTAATTAATAAAAATTAAAAAGAATGAAACTTTTGTGAAAGCATGAACCTATAAAACGGTTTGAATATATATATATATACATAATATAAAAACAACTTTGTGAAAGGATGAACCAATTAATTATTAATAATTTTAGGAGGACGAGGGAATATTATATATTTTAAAATTTAGTAAACAGGTGTATCAAAGAAATTTGTAATTTTTTTGTCGTAAAATAATATAGCAAAAAATTAAAATAAAATAATAATAAAAAGAATAAAATGATTGGACCAGAAACAAATTAACGCATGGTTTAGTCAACAGTATTAGTTTATTCCGTTGCTTATGTTAAAGGATTAATAGAAAATGGTAATCTTGTGGAGCACTATTTTGACACGTACACCATATAGCCCTCTTTTATTTACTATTCTTTTATGCCCATAACCAAAATCCAAGATGAAGGCTGAGCCGATAAGATCCATTTCCTACGTTTTTTTCCCTTCTTTTTACTTTAATAAATTTGAATAAATATAAAATATTATATGTTTAGGGGGTGATTGGTTTGGGGTATCTCACATTATCCGGGGAATGGAATGTGATTCCCCTGTTTGATTCGTAAACATTCTCAACTCCCGGTAATAAGTTATTCCCAACAGTGATATTTTGGTGTATATTGTCGGGAATGTGATTCCCTCCTTCCCTTAGGTATTGTTACATTCCTGGTGTTTTGGACTAAAATACCCTTAATTTTTTTTTTCAAAAATATTTTTCTTCTGTCGTTGAATAAAAAAAATCCTACGAATGTTAAATTGTAAATTTATCCTTAAACTATTTTAGATTTACAAAAAAAAACATAATTAGAATTTTATATGAAGTTTAGGAGTTAAAATAAAATTTAACCTTTTCATTAAACATATTTATCTTTTCAATTTTGTAAAAAATTATATAAATTTTATGAATTTAAAATTTTTAAAGAAAATATATAAATTAATTATAGTAGAATTCAACTTGTTAAAAACAAATATATAATAATAATATTTTGGTAAAATATACATTCCAATAATCTTTTATTCTTTTAACCAAACACTGTAATCTTATATTCCTGCTAAAAGAACCAAACATAACAATGCAACATTCCCGGTAATCTTATTCCCGCCTGTAATCATATTCTCGCCAGTAATCTTACATTAACCAAACACACCGTTAAAGTATTTCAAGTTTTTTTATAGTAAAAATTCATATTTATGTATAAGCGAATTTCAAATTGGAAATCCAAAGGAAAACAAATTTTCTTAATTATTAAGAAAATGAATTAATTAATAAATTAATTATATCTAAAATGTAATTTTAATTAAATAAATATAGTTTTTGGTTTAATTGATTGAAACAATGGGTGTGGTATTTTATCATTCCTGTCATCTCATTAAGTTTATTTTCTATTAAATTTTTCATGTTTAAACTTTGATCGTGATTATTTTAGATATTTTAATAATTAATTTTTATAATCGAGTCTCAAAGTACTTTGTATCATAACATGTTATAATTTTATTACGTAAAATTTATGATTTTTTAAAATAATTTTTTATATTTTCTAAATATTTTATATACTTTATTTTTTTACAATTTTAAAAATATTTTAAAAATAATTTAATATTTTTAAAATTTTCAAATAATTTTTTGAAATATAAAAATATCATATGACTATACAAAATCGTAATTACTTTGATGTTAGGCTAACATCAGTTTTTATTTGGATATAATTGTTGGTATCTGATTTAATAATTGATTAATTCAAATCGGGTGTTGTACAGGTAAGGACGATCCTCCCAACTCAGTTTGCTCCATACGCAAACATCAAAATTTAAACTTCTGACTTTACTTGATGAATCTAGTGTCATATCTAACTAGGCCAACTGATTGTTGGTGCAATTTATTTAATAAATAATAATTTTACCTAAATGAAATAAATTAGAGACCATAGAAAATGAATACATATAAAAATATTTTTATACTAATTTGAAAAAAAATATTTCACGTGTAATAGGGATGAAGTTATCATATGAGTTAAATTATTTTTGGGTTAAATTATTTTTTAAGTCTCTCGTACTTTTAAAACTAAAAATTATAATTTTTAATACTATTACTTTTAAGATTTCTTTTAATTTTAACATTAGAAAAACATAAAGTATTGATCGTATTTATTTATTTAAATATTTAATATGTCCCTATTTATTTTAAATTAAATAAACTAGGTGTAATTCTTATTTTTTTTAGTTTAAATATTAATTAAATTCTTATTAATTTTAAAATTAGGTAAAATAAATCATAATCTTATAATTTTAAAATTTTATATTAATTATTTAATAATTAAATTTATATCAGTGATGATTTTTATATCAAAGTTTCGTATATTTGTCGGAATGCTAATACGAAATGCATGAACTTGCTCATTGGACAACCTCCCATCGCCAATCTTATTATTTTTCTTATGTTTGTCATATCGTATTGTACATGTTATTCTTTCAAATGCTATTGCTACTTAATACATATTTTTCGTTCAAAAAAATAATTAGAGATTTAACTTATTTATTATCATTTATATTTGTCTCCATAGTTTCATATTGGTTAAGTGTCTTGTTTAGAGTTTAGGTTTATATGTTTTACGCTTTAATATTTGATCTTAGGGTTTAGAATTTAACGTATGTGTTATGGTTTTTTAAATATTTTAAGTAGTACGAATCAAACGATCTCAATGGTTAAGAGATTTGTTATTATCTATTGATGTTTTGGGTTTGAACACTAAATATGTCAAGGGTATGAGCTTTTATTATCAAAAAGTTTAAAGAGTCTTTGAACTTTAAAAAATATATATATATCAATTTGACTCTCAAACTCAAGTAGAAAAAAACAATTTAACCTATTGACCACATCATTAATCAAGTCGACATTGTACACTACTATATTAGTATTGTGAAATGTCACATCAATATTTTTGATCGAAATTCCCATATTAGATAAAAATCATTAATCAACAAATGATCAATATATTTTATTGATGTGACATTTTTATATATACTTAATTAATAATGTATCATAAGTCTTATCACATAACATAATAAGATAGCATGTACAAGATTACATAAAATAATAACGTGATATGTGTTATATCATTATAATATCATTTATGAAGTTAATTAACACTTAAAAACTTAAAATTGATATAAATTACATAATAAGATATTTAAGATGTAACATTTATCATCATTTCTCACATCTATGAATTTTTTATAGGCCTAAAACCATGCGAGTACATATTCAACTCCAACCTTTATAACATCAACCTGTACTTCACGAGCAATTCGTGTCGTAACTAGCGAGCCCCAGAAGCTCGGGACCTTCTAGGCGAGGGTTTTTCTCGAAGCTACATATTTTGGAAAAATATTGAAGATCAGTGACGTTGCACACGGAAAACAAAAGAAACAAATAGCTCTAAAATATTAGCAATGTGCACCAACGAAGCCGTCAATGAAGAAATAAAGCAGAAACTTAAAGGCAGATCGTCAATCAGGAACACCTAAAATAACTGAAGCTATACTAGCCAAGAGACTCTCGTTAATGTGCATTATGGTGTAAAGGAATAAAGAGCACGGTGTCTTTCTGCAAAACTGCCATTAATAACTAAGACTGATAGCAAAAGCACAGTGAAGGGCAGAAGGCCACAAACAAGGAATATGCCTAGCTTATCTACAGAGCAGATATAAATTGAGCTTGATCTTCTCCAAAGGCTTTAAATGATGTAGTCATTTACATTTAATTTTAAACATTCCTCGAGAAACTCTTCAAAGTCTTTATAGTTTATCCCAAAATCAAAATTATCATTATTACCACATGTGCATAAAAAAAAGAGTTAGAAATCCAGCTTAACCTTTACAGCTTTAAAGGTTTCACGTACAACTGACATCATAGTAAATGATCATGAAATGTAACCAGATTTAAAAAAATAATAATAAGAGAGGGGGGGTAAGCTCACTTGTTCAGAGGAATGTGCTCAAATGGTCCACTGGTAGGAATTGGTCCACATAAATCATTGTTTGAGACATCACTAGAAGAAACGAGGTAAAATTTCAAAGACCATAAGTCTAAGGCTTCTCAGAAATCCAGATAATGGTAGTTAAAGTCACAATACTTACACAACTTTGAGGTTTGAAACACCACCAAGTTCCCTAGGGATAGGTCCAGTTAACTTGTTGTCATTAAGCCGCCTGTAAAATGAAACGGCAATAAGTGAAAACAAAAAGAACAAAAATTTACCAGCATTGCAGTCCGTGACATGAGAATAACTCGAAAGGGAGTGATCATGGTGGCACTCTTTGAACACCAGTAGAGGACAACCATTATCTAATTCCTGTAATCTTAAGCCCTGATAATTCATTTTCTTAAGTCTAGATTCTAGAAATGAAAGCTTGACTATAATCTATTCAAGCATAAAGTGATTAACACTTGGACATGAGCACTCACAAGAATACAAGATGCTTCAGTTTCCCAAGTGACCGAGGAATGGTCCCTGAGATGTTGTTGTTATATAGGTCCAAACTAATGAGGCTCTTCAAGTTCCCAAGTTCAGCAGGGATGGTTCCTTGGATGTTATTTTTGTAAAGCTCCCTGCATGGAAGAGAAGATAACCACCAGTGAAGTTTTCTATGCATGGCAATGTATAATCAAGTAAACATTGATAAACAAATAATATGCACGTGCAAATATGTTGGTAGCTCCAGAATTCAGATACTATGAGCAGAAGTGGGCAAAGGTTAAAGGGGAAAGAACATACAGATACTGCAAATGTTCAAGCTTCCCAAGCTCAGGTACCAAATGTCCAGACAGGTTGGAATTACCCAAATCTCTGCAAAAAGAAAGGGAAAAAATATCATTTCAGATGGCATGTCATAATCCCGAGGTGCTAATTCTCAAGAAAATAAAATAAAAAGTTGTATTTAGAAATTACTGAAATTATTTAATCAAAACCAACAAAAAGTATCCCACTTGTATACTCTTTTTTATGTCATAAGTTCAAACTTCCACAAAAGCAAACACTTAAAATGTCTAATGATCCAAATTGAAGAATAGATAAAAACTAAATAACCACGCAAAAAGGCAATCTTCTATTCCAGAATAAAGGGAAATGGAGATGAACATACATGTATAGTTCTTGTTCGGGCAGGCAATGGTAAGAATTCCATCAATTCAAACACAAATGTTACAGAAATTGCAAAGTGACACTGCTTATAACAGCCTAACCCGATGTATCGTTTGACAGAAAGGAATTCTCCAAAGGCATAAACCACTTACCATTTGACATGGCATGTCAAAATCCCATAAGACGTGATTTCCAAAGCATGCAAATGGTACACCTCTTACCAAATTGAAACCTACTTCTAAAACTGTTTAATCAAAACCAACAAAAAACCTACCACCTTGTAACCCTTTCTATGTCATAAATTACAAAGCTGCTCTTCTCAAAGGGACATGTAGGTTATAGACACATCTAGTTCCAAACTTCGACAAAAGCAACACTCAAAATATCTAAAGCTCCAAATTGAAGAACAAACAAAAAACTAAACAACAGGGCAAAAAGGCAATCTTCTTCCCATAATAAAGGGAAAAGAAGATTAAAATACATATATAGCTCTTATTCAGGCAGACAATTGTACAACTTCCGTTGAAACAAACACAAACATGTTAAGGAAAATGTGAACTGTGAAGTAATTCTGCTTATAACAGCATAACCCAACACTTGCAAAGGAAATGAATCCTCCAAAAACCAAAACCTTGGGCATTACAACACTATTTAAGATCTAAAACATAAACTAGAATATGATTCAAACGTCACAATTAACCAAGATAAAGGGTATTATGGAGCCAAATCTATCAATATTCCGGATGAAAAAACTTCAATAAGCTCCGTAGTTGCCTTTTTGTAATAACTACTACTAATAAGCAGAAGAAGTACAAGCTCGTTCAATCCAACAGTTTTCTAAAGAATTTACCCACTTTTTCCCGATAAAAAACATGAGAGTAAAATAAACAAAAAAAAATCCAAACCCAGTTTAAACGAAGCAAGTACAAGGGATCTAACATGTCCTCAAATCATATATAACAATTTAGTTCTTTTATTTCTTAAAAAGGACAAATAAAAAGAAAACAACGAAAAATTTCAAAAAAACAAACGAGAGAGAGAGAGAGAAATCAGCATACACTCGGGTGACTCGACTATCTTGGTTACAACTAACGTGGAACCAAGTACAAGGATTAACAAGGTTCGGATCCCAGCTCTGGAGTACGTTATCCGGATCGACTAAACTTTTTCTCAACGTGTAAAGAGCATCTCCCTCGGAGTTTCCAAAAGCAGATGGAATCAGAGCCAGGGACACAGCAAAAGCCCATAGCCAGATCGGTGCCGCCATGGATGATGTTAGTTGCAGCTGCTCTGTTGGGGCTAGTATTTAATGATAAGGAAGAGAGGACAACAAAGAAGAAATGAGATGGAGATGAGGGGTTGGCCTTTTTAAAGATTCTAGCCACTACTTCCACCAAATTTCCAAGGGGAATGGCAGAGTAAAACATGGTCTCTCCTTTTATGCTTCTTCCCCCCCCCCCCAACTTTTTTTTAAGGAAAATAAAGTAAAATCAACGTAAAAATCAGTAGCGACGGTGGAAAAAGGAAGAGGAAAACGTTGGTTTTGGGGTGAGTTGGTCTTTGTTTGACTAAACTGATTCATCTTTTTTCCACAATCAACTTTGCGTACAATATGTGCAACTACTAAAGTCTTCTATTGACTTACACGGGCCCATCTAAGATCTAACATTAATTTCATTGGTGTTTTTTTTATTAATTTGGATGATTATAGATTAATATTTATAATTTATGAATATATTAAATAATTTTAATGATTAAATAGAGTATTATTTTTTTAGATTTTAGGTTCGAGTAGTTATGTTTGTAAGGTAAGAAAGATTATGAATATATGGTATCCTAGAATCATTCTAAACTATTTAAAAAAATTAATCTATAATGTATATATACATTTACAGACGTAATTATATTTTAATTTAAGTTTTTTAAAATATAATATTTACTTTTATCATTGAAATCATTTAATGAATTCAACTTCATTTATATTTTAAAATTATTTTCTTTTTATTGAAACAAAAATTTGATTAAACATATAATTTATACTTTAAATAGTTTTTTTCTCTTTTTCTTTTTATAAAAATGAATAAATAAATGTAAGGAAAATTGGATAATAAAAGTGGCTTTAAGTAATCTCAATCATTTCTTTTGTTATTTCTAAACTGTAATTTGGTTAATTTAATTACATTCGCTCGAATTTTCAAATAGTTAAGTCATACTAAAATAATAAATATTTAATTTAAATTTGAAAGGAAATATACCTTATATTATATTTAATCACAATTTATTTCCTAATTACTGTTGGAAAAGTATGAGGAATCTGACCAGCTCCACCACTTTGGTTTTATATGTAAAATAATAATATAGTGGACTTAATTTTTGAATACGTCCAAATCTTTGTTTCATACTCATTTAACGCGGCAATTCATATATTTGCGTCATATTTTATATTTATATAAAATTTAAGAGATTACTAATAATTCATTTATATAAAATTTAAACTATAAATGATGCTGTATTGTATATACTCTTTAATTATATATTTAAAATAATTATTAGATATTAATTTAAATTTTTAATTAATAATTAAATTAGTTTATTATAATAATTTTAATGATAAAAGATTATTTGATAATTAAATTTACTTATATAAAAATATTTATGAAACAAAGGTTTTTGATGATCAAGTATTTAAAATAGAATATGTACTAACCTTTCGGCAGAGTTGGGGCAATAATCTGAGCGAGCCATTTATTTAGCCCAATAGGGTAAATAAGTTTTTATTTTGGGATCTACGATAATTGTTACAGTCCTTATAGAAGTTACACGCTGATGTTACGAGTTCTATGTGATATTATTATTTAATGTTCTCAGAGACGTGGGTCTCGCAAACCTAATTTATTTAATATATTTTGGGGACACATGACCCAATACAAATTATTGTTTTCGTAATAAAAAAGATTTTAAAAAAAGTAATAATTTTTATTGGGACACGGAAGCGTGACGACTTCCAAGTTGAAAATTTGAATTTTTTAGGTTCTTCAACGTGACGAGTCAAATAAAAAAATATTTTTTGTAATAAAAAAGATTTTAAAAAAGTAATAATTTTTTATTGGGACACGAAAGCGTGACAACTTTCAAGTTGAAATTTTGAATTTTTTGGCCGTTGAGGGGATCGTTGGCCAACGTTCAAGTTTTTTAAAAATCAAACAGAACTCGTCACGTTAGTATGACGATTTTCAACAACTATATTAGCGTTTCAATTATAAAAAATATTATGTTAGCATAGTTAAAGAATCAATATTGTAAATTTTTATTTAATAAAAAAATTAATAATATTTACCGCATGAGATAATATTATTTAATGTTCTCATGTACGTGGGTCCTGCAAACCTAATTTATTTAATATATTATTGGGGACTCATCACCCAATAAAATTATTTTTTCGTAATAAAAAAGATTTTAAAAACAGTAATATTTTTTTATTGGGACAAGGAAGAGTGACTACTTCCAAGTTGGAAATTTGAATTTTTTTGTTGTTGAGAGAACCATTGGCCAACAATAAATTTTTTTTTTTAAATCAAAGGAACTCGTAACGCTAGTATGACGAGTTTTAACGATTATATTGGAGTTCTAATTATCAAAAATATTATGTTAGTATAGTTAAAGAATTAATATTATAAATTTCAATGTTAATGGAAAAATTAATAATATTTACTGCATGTCTATCGATAATATTGATCATCATCTGGATATCTACTTTGGTTGCATCCGACAACTTTGTACGGTTATTCAGTGTCGCCATCTAAACAACATAATAAATACAAATTAACAACTACACTATTTATTGTAATTTTCAAAAATTTCTATAATTTAAATATATAAATTTATCTTGCGGGGAACAGAAACTCGATAGGAGCGGATGTAATAGGCATAAAAACGGGAGACGATACCACGCCCATGATTGGAGTAAAACTAAACAACCCACTATATTCGTTTTTTGTCCTCTAATCACTATGGTCGTCTTGCAAAGTTCACGATACAAAAAAGCTAAAATCGTGGAATCCAACTATATTGGCGACATATAAGGAAATCTTCCAATACCAAAATATATTAGGCGTGCACCAAATTCATCGATTTATCCGATAACAAGAACCCTCCAATCAACGTCATAAGATATGTTCAGGCTGCATATTTCACCTCTTGCTCGGTTGATTGTTAATTCACTCTAAATTATTTTTCCAACTATGTCATTCGTATTCGCATCCCATCGATAACATCGGTTGGAGCCTCATTTCCCAATAAATCATAAATAAACATATCTCGCGCATAATTGTTGTAAATCATCAATGACATTCCATTAATCGAAACGCCAAATTGATACACAACATCTTCTAATGTTATGGTCACTCTATCACAAGGAAAATGAAACGTATGAGTTTTGGGCCTCTAACGTTCAATCAACGCCGACATTAATGTCGGCGTCACCTTAAAACCACGAAAAATGTGGCTAAATACAATCTGGGTTGTTGAAGATAAATCACAATTTGCTCATGTGGCTTTTCATTCGTTATTCCTCGATGATGAATGCCCTGTTATTCTTGCTACAAATATAAAATAAAATAATTAATAAAAATTTAAAAATAATAAATATTAATATTGCAATTTTTACAAAAATCAAATAAAAGAATGAAATTTTACCGTAGTCAGCTCGGTCGAGGAAATATGAACATCATCAAGACGTAATATTTATTATCTGGATGCCATTTCAACAAAAAAAATTTAATCTCAATAGAATTTTTAATTTAAAGTAAATAATCAAACCAACCAAAACATCCATTTATACTTGTAACCCCCACAGACCGATAAGGGTAGCCCGATCCGATCCGGGAAGTCACATTAGGGCCACCGGAGCGACCCATTGTAAAAATAGCGGAAAATTTAAATCTTTTTATCAGAACATGTAAACTTATAAATCATTTGTCACTATTTAAAAATAAAACATATTTCCAGACTCGTATATAAATCAAAATACAATTACATGCCCCCTAATCACATGTACCATACTCTGCAACAACGCCGGAAGAACTCCCTTACTGAAGTCGATAGATGCACTGGTACAATTCTTTTAACCTGAAAAGGTGAGTAATAGAGTGAGCTTTGGAAAGCTCAGTAATACAGAACTACCAGATGATGCTGATGAACGTGCAGATACAGATAAATATTTATTTCCTTATTGCTTCTGAGCATTTACATATTTTTTGCTGAGCAGAGATTCTACTGATATTTCGGGTGGTAACGGACAATGAGCTTTCGTTCAGAGAAATATTTCGGATGACTGAGTTGAGGAGATCAAATAGTTTTCTAGTGTTCTCGAAAAATTCAGTAAAAAGATACAGATCTTTTAAAACATATATAATATATACCCCATCCGTTCACATCATAAATGTGTAGGTTTCCCCAGAACCATACACCCAACGCACATGCCATTTAGACCCTGAGCACAAAGCCGAGGAGTCTGCAGATAATCTTCCTCCAACAATAAACCCCCAGATAAAACATTTATCCGTCGGTAAACGGAGATATCAGAAATCAAAAATAATTCAGATCAGATATCAGAACAGAATCCAGGTTAGGAATCAGAACAGATTTCAGATCAGTCAAAACAGAATTCAAATCAGAAATCAATAAATATTCATATAAGTAGGAACACACCAGTTTACAAATATTATTCAAAGGTACTGGATAATCTTAGCAAGTAGAGAAATATGGATCTTCAGTATACCGATAGAATGTCGGAATTTAGAATCACTATTGTAAAAAGTTCAATAACTGACAGAATCATCAGTTTATTCAGAATGTGAATTATCAGGATCATATCTTATTCGGACAATTTTCAGAAGTTGTACGTAATCAGAAGGGTATTCAGAATCCTTGCATCCATGTCAATTGATCGGATAATCGACAACTTGAGAATGAAGATTCAACCTTAACAATCTATGTCGACTGGTCAATTCATTTTCCTTCCAGGGTATTTACCCTTTAATACCACAAATTCTTGTTCATATTTCATTTTCGAAATTAACGTTGAATAATCTTCTAATGTCTTTATTTCATGTTCACGTTTTTCACCATATCATGAAATACTGACGTACTGATTTTGTAATTCATAATCCATAAGAACATTACATCATATATCATTAACATTTCCAGATTCATCCAACTCACTTATTCAATCCTCAGTCCTTGTGGTTACTTAATTTATTTAGCATTCAGTCCATTCCAGATACTTCGGATTTTCCAGAGTAATTCAAGCGTTCCTGATTTTTCAGACACATGTGCACTTCCGTTACATTCAATTTGGTCTTTGGGCTGATTTGTCGTGCAAACGTCCAATTCTTAGTACTGATGCGATCCAGAGTGAACTAAGTTGAATACTTCTAAAATTTATCATCGAGTCAAACTTAAGAAGACGAACACGCATTCCAGTAATATCTATGTCATTCAGGTATTGACATAGCTTTAGGGTTGATCTACTCACTTAAATGGGTTCAATTACTTTAAAGGTAGGCCAATACCTTGCTTATTTGGATTCTTAAATTAATCCAAGACATTTACTTACTTTAGGCCATAAGGGTATTTTGGTATTTTGTGTTCAGTTTTATTCCATTCATTTCAGAGCTCGATGATATCCAATCATTCCTTAGCTTGGTGACATTCTTGAGTCTTTCCATTACAGGGGTATTTGGTCATTTTACAGATCCACGGTATTTCAATCTTTTTCCTCCATTCGGTCTTATTATTTAATTCCAATTTATATCTTTTACTTTAGTCCTTTCGAACAATTCTGACAGCAAAATACCCCCATTAATTATTCTTCAGTATTACTCTTATTCGGATATTTTCGAGTCAAGTGTCTTCTCAAATTTTACAAACGGATATCATGAATTTTCATGCTAAGTCATGATCTTAACAATCAAATCTGTACTTAATCGACTTAAGTACGAATCCTCTAAGTATTTTCTCATTCAGGGTTAACTCAGACTATTCGATCTTAAGGGTATTTCTGTAATTTCTTAACCAGATAATTTCGATATTAGCTTTTAACGAAAATAATAATTTAGAGATCTTATGATTAATTGCTTTCCGAACCTTCTCGATCTGAAGTGATTCCTTAACAGACTTATTATCTTGCATAAACCTCTTGGTGTTAAAAACCGGTTATCCATAATTTCCAAGTAAAACTAACATTTCCTTATGCACATGAATAGTTTAGCAGATCATAATTCTTTTCAGATTTATTAATCTACTTCCAGAGACAATTCTTGTCATTTTCCACCATAAGGGTAATTTCGTAATTTTACCTAATCGAAATATTCTCATAATTATCATCTAAGTACCTTTAATGAGATAAATTATAATATACAATCCATGATTGATTCTTTATCACTTAATTTCAGAACTTGTAATTTAATTCCAACTGTCCTCTAATTTCTTATAATAATCATCTGAGCCATATTCAGTTATCTATTTTCTACCGTATTCATATCTAGTGTAGATCTTCATTATTACACATATAAGACCAAACATTTCCATTCATGCATTTACCAATACCAACATGTTCTATAAAACATAAGAGGTAGTAAAGTATTACCTCGATTTTCGTGCAATATACTGATCGACCATAAAAATTCCATTCGAACGCCTTTGATCTTCAATTCAACTTCCAATAATTCCTCAGATACATATCACATAAATTATATCAGAAACGGAGCTTAATTACGATAAACGGATCGAATCGGGTGATAAATCAGTGAAAGATGGCTTACCGAGTTCGAATTTGGCGAAACGGACTTGGATTCGGATTCAGGACGTTGAAAGCATAAAATATGACTTTCGGAAATTTGGAATTTCGGTCAAAATCAAAGTCAACGGGTTTGACTGACAATTTCGAGGCATTCGGGTTCTAATTTCGAAAAACGGACAGCAGAATCGATTTGGAACGTCGAAATTCAGGACGTTGAAAGCATAAAATATGACTTTTCGGAAATTTGGAATTTTCGGTCAAATCAAAGTCAACGGGTTTGACTGACAATTTCGAGGCATTCGGGTTCTAATTTCGAAAAACGGACAGCAGAATCGGATTTGGAACGTCGAAAAATTGTCAGGATAGGTATACTCGGTCGAAGTCAAAGGTCGTTTAATGCCCGATCAAAGCCATTCAAAGTTTTGGTCAACAGTGGTCAACTCCGGTCAACGGTCAACGGGTCGGGTCAACGGGTCGGGTCGGGTCAACGGGTCGGGTCGGGTCAACGGGTCGGGTCGGGTCAACGGGTCGGGTCGGGTCAACGGGTCGGGTCGGGTTGTGACCGGTCAAACCGGTCAAAACAGTTCCAAAACCGGTCAAACCGGTCACTTTTCCCTTCCCCACGCGCAATGGCGGCGCGTGGGGGCGCGTGAACAGTGATAAAATCCCGGAAAATTTTCTAAAAATTATTTTAAGCGATTTCGAGATACTTACAAAGCTCGGTTCACAATTTTGAACGGCGGAGAGCTCGATTTCAACAAATCGGGAAGTTTGACCGGTTCACCTCCCAACGCGCGACGCCGCCGGAGAAAAGAAGAACACCGGTGGACTCGGAACGGCACAAGGAACACGATGGTGTGGGAGGTGTCGTAAACGGATGACCCGATCGTCGTGAATCGATGAAAAACCAACTAAAAACCGAGTTATTACCGACGATACTTCCGACGAAATTCACGACGAACGGCGATGATTCACGACGAAAGGTTTGAGGGGTTTTGTTCCTCGGTTGACAACGAACACGATTGTTTCGGCTTGTCGTTTGGAGGTCGGACGACGAGTAGATCGGAGTTGGAAGTAGGGAGAACGGGAGAGGAAAACGGGAAAATTTTCCAGAAACATACGGAGTCTGGGGGTTTATAACATCTCATAATTAAAAATGGCTAAACCAAGTTTAGCCACTGAACTTCATGCACTTCTTAAAACGGTCTATCAACTTTGAAATCTTACAATTTAATCCCTTATTTCTTTCAAAATACCAAATTAAATCCACAATTTATATTTTCTTAAATTTAGCCCCTAAATGGGGTGTTACAATTCTCCCCTCCTTAAAAAAAAATTCGTCCTCGAATTCATTCATGTCACATAATTGCATAAATGAAACTTCCATCAGTTCTTTCAAATCTATCAATAGCTTTTATAAAAGTACGATTCATCCACTTATCCTTAACCAACTGAGCATACATTCTTATCATAAATTTTCCTTATTTCAATAAAAGAATTTAAAATTTTCTCGAGTAATCAATCTCTTCAGAATTCTCCCTCAGTCCAAGTAAATAATCAGAACAACTTTATTCTTGTGAAATCAATTCAGCATTGGGTGAATAGGCTCGTAGAGCAGCAACATATCTCAATTTCATTTCCGAGTCGAGTCAGAATTCTCAGATGAATAACTCTCACATGGCTCATGAGATACTTTACAGCGTTTAGACAGGGTTACTGGTATTCCTTTTTGTACAAGTATAGTCTTAGCAGATAGAAACTTTGGTTTACTCAATACAGATAGGGACTCAGCCCTGGAGTTCCGGCTCAGAGAGGTACGATTGCAGTCTAGGGGCATGTACGACAGACATATTTTGACATTTGACCGACGGTCTATCTTGAAAATTTTGACTCAAACCATAGCTCTGATACCACTAATGTAACCCCCAGACCGATAAGGGTAGCCCGGATCCGATCCGGGTCACATTAGGGCCACCGGAGCGACCCATTGTAAAAATAGCGGAAAATTTAAATCTTTTTATCAGAACATGTAAACTTATAAAATCATTTGTCACTATTTAAAATAAAACATATTTCCAGACTCGTATATAATCAAAATACAATTACATGCCCCCTAATCACATGTACCATACTCTGCAACAACGCCGGAAGAACTCCCTTACTGAGTCGATAGATGCACTGGTACAATTCTTTTAAACCTGAAAGGTGAGTAATAGAGTGAGCTTTGGAAAGCTCAGTAATACAGAACTACCAGATGATGCTGATGAACGTGCAGATACAGATAATATTTATTTCCTTATTGCTTCTGAGCATTTACATATTTTTATGCTGAGCAAGATTCTACTGATATTTCGGGTGGTAACGGACAATGAGCTTTCAGTTCAGAGTATTTCGGATGACTGAGTTGAGGAGATCAGAATAGGTTTTCTAGTGTGTTCTCGAAAAATTCAGTAAAAAGATACAGATCTTTTAAAACATATATATATATATACCCCCATCCGTTCACATCATAAATGTGTAGGTTCCCCAGAACCATACACCCAACCGCACTGCCATTAGACCCTGAGCACAAACAGATTTCAGATCAGATGTCAAAACAGAATTCAAATCAGAAATCAGATAAAATATTCATATAAGTAGGGAACACACCAGAGTTTACAAATATTTCAAAGGTACTGGATAATCTTAGCAAGTAGAGAAATATGGATCTTCAGTATACCGATAGAATGTCGGAATTTAGAATCACTATTGTAAAAGTTCAATAACTGACGGAATCATCAGTTTTCAGAATGTGAATTATCAGGATCATATCTTATTCGGACAATTTTCAGAAGTTGTACGTAATCAGAAGGGTATTCAGAATCCTTTGCATCCATGTCAATTGATCGGATCGAACAACTTGAGAACGAAGATTCATAACCTTAACAATCTATGTCGACTGGTCAATTCATTTTCCTTCCAGGGTATTTACCCTTTAATACCACAAATTCTTGTTCATATTTCATTTTCGAAATTAACGTTGAATAAATCTTCTAATGTCTTTATTTCATGTTCACGTTTTCACCATATCATGAAATACTGACGTACTTGATTTTGTAATTCATAATCCATAAGAACATTACATCATATATGTTCATTAACATTTCCAGATTCATCCAACTCACTTATTCAATCCTCAGTCCTTGTGGTTACTTAATTTATTTAAGTCCATTCCAGATACTTCGGGATTTTCCAGAGTAATTCAAGCGTTCCTGATTTTTCAGACACATGTTGCACTTCCGTTACATTCAATTTGGTCTTTGTGGCTGATTTGTCATGCAAACGTCCAATTCTTAGTACTGAATGCGATCCAGAGTTTGAACTAAGTTGAATACTTCTAAAATTTATCATCGAGTCAAACTTAAGAACGAACACGCATTCCAGTAATATCTATGTCATTCAGGTATTGACATAGCTTTAGGGTTGATCTACTCACTTAAATTGTGTTCAATTACTTTTAAAGGTAGGCCAATACCTGCTTATTTGGATTCTTTAATTAATCCAAGACATTTACTTACTTTAGGCCATAAGGGTATTTTGGTAATTTTGATGTTCAGTTTTATTCCATTCATTTCAGAGCTCGATGATATCCAATCATTCCTTAGCTTGGTGACATTCTTGAGTCATTTCCATTACAGGGGTATTTTGGTCATTTTACAGATCCACGGTATTTCAATCTTTTTCCTCCATTCGGTCTTATTATTTAATTCCAATTTATATCTTTTACTTTAGTCCTTTCGAACAATTCTGACAGCAAAATACCCCATTAAATTTCTTCTTCAAGTATTTACTCATTATTCGGATATTTTCGAGTCAAGTGTCTTCTCAAATTTTACAAACGGAATATCATGAATTTTCATGCTAAGTCATGATCTTAACAATCAAATCTGTACTTAATCGACTTAAGTACGAATCCTCTAAGTATTTTTCCGAACCTTCTCTGATCTTAAGTGATTCCTTAACAGACTTATAGTATCTTGCATAAACCTCTTGGTGTTAAAAACGGTATCCAAATTTCCAAGTAAAACTAACATTTCCTTATGCACATGATAGTTTTAGCAGATCAATAATTCTTTTCAGATTATTAATCTACTTCCAGAGACAATTCTTGTCATTTTCCACCATAAGGGTAATTTCGTAATTTTACCTAATCGAAATATTCTCATAATTATCTAAGTACCTTTAATGAGATAAATTATAATATACAATCCATGATTGATTTTTATCACTTAATTTCAGAACTTGTAATTTAATTCCAACTGTCCTCTAATTTCTTATAATAATCATCTGAGCCATATTCAGTTATCTATTTTCTACCGTATTCATATCTAGTGTAGATCTTCATTTATTACACATATAAGACCAACATTTCCATTCATGCATTTACCAATACCACATGTTCTATAAAACATAAAGAGGTAGTAAGTATTACCTCGATTTTCGTGCAATACTGATCGACCATAAATTCCTTCGAACGCCTTTGATCTTCAATTCAACTTCCAATAATTCCTCAGATACATATCAACATAAATTATATCAGAAACGGAGCTTAATTACGATAAACGATCGAATCGGGTGATAAATCAGTGAAGATGGCTTACCGAGTTCGAATTTGGCGAAACGGACTTTGGATTCGGATTCAGGACGTTGAAAGCATAAAATATGACTTTTCCGAAATTTGGAATTTTCGGTCAAAATCAAAGTCAACGGGTTTGACTGACAATTTCGAGGCATTCGGGTTCTAATTTCGAAAAACGGACAGCAGAATCGGATTTGGAACGTCGAAAAATGTCAGGATAGGTATACTCGGTCGAAGTCAAAGGTCGTTTAATGCCCGATCAAAGCCATTCAAAGTTTTGGTCAACAGTGGTCAACTCCGGTCAACGGTCAACGGTCGGGTCAACGGGTCGGGTCGGGTCAACGGGTCGGGTCGGGTCAACGGGTCGGGTCGGGTCGGGTCAACGGGTCGGGTCGGGTTGTGACCGTCAAACGGTCAAAACAGTTCCAAAACCGGTCAAACCGGTCACTTTTCCCTTCCCCACGCGCATGGCGGCGCGTGGGGGCGTGAACAGTGATAAAATCCGAAAATTTCTAAAAATTATTTTAAGCGATTTCGAGATACTTATAAAGCTCGGTTCACAATTTTGAACGGCGGAGAGCTCGATTTCAACAAATCGGGAAGTTTGACCGGTTCACCTCCCAACGCGCCGACGCCGCCGGAGAAAAAGAAGAACACCGGTGGACTCGGAACGGCACAAGGAACACGATGGTGTGGGAGGTGTCGTAAACGGATGACCCATCGTCGTGAATCGATGAAAAACCAACTAAAAACCGAGTTATTACCGACGATACTTCCGACTGAAATTCACGACGAACGGCGATGATTCACGACGAAAGGTTTGAGGGGTTTTGTCCTCGGTTGACAACGAACACGATGGTTGTTTCGGCTTGTCGTTTGGAGGTGGACGACGAGTAGATCGGAGTTGGAAGTAGGAGAACGGGAGAGGAAAACTGGAAATTTTCCAGAAACATACGGGAGTCTGGGGGTTTATAACATCTCATAATTAAAAATGGCTAAACCAAGAGTTTAGCCACTGAACTTCATGCACTTCTTAAAACGGTCTATCAACTTTGAAATCTTACAATTTAATCCCTTATTTCTTTCAAAATACCAAATTAAATCCACCAATTTATATTTTCTTAAATTTAGCCCCTAAATTGGGGTGTTACAATTCTCCCCTCCTTAAAAAAAATTTCGTCCTCGAAATTCATTCATGTCACATAATTGCATAAATGAAACTTCCATCAGTTCTTTCAAATCTATCAATAGCTTTTATAAAAGTACGATTCATCCACTTATCCTTAACCAACTGAGCATACATTCTTATCATAAATTTTCCTTATTTCAATAAAAGAATTTAAAATTTTCTCGAGTAATCAATCTCTTCAGAATTCTCCCTCAGTCCAAGTAAATAATCAGAACAACTTTATTCTTGTGAAATCAATTCAGCATTGGATACGTGAATAGGCTCGTAGAGCAGCAACATATCTCAATTTCATTTCCGGAGTCGAGTCAGAAATTCTCAGATGAATAACTCTCACATGGCTCATGAGATACTTTACAGCGTTTAGACAGATGTTACTGGTATTCCTTTTTGTACAAGTATAGTCTTAGCAGATAGAAACTTTGGTTTACTCAATACAGATAGGGACTCAGCCCTGGAGTTCCGGCTCAGAGAGGTACGATTGCAGTCTAGGGGCATGTACTGATCAGACATATTTTGACATTTGACCGGCCGGTCTATCTTGAAAATTTTGACTCAAAACCATAGCTCTGATACCACTAAATGTAACCCCCACAGACCGATAAGGGTAGCCCGATCCGATCCGGGAAGTCACATTAGGGCCACCGGAGCGACCCATTGTAAAAATAGCGAAAAATTTAAATCTTTTTATCAGAACATGTAAACTTATAAAATCATTTGTCACTATTTAAAAATAAAACATATTTCCAGACTCGTATATAAATCAAAATACAATTACATGCCCCCTAATCACATGTACCATACTCTGCAACAACGCCGGAAGAACTCCCTTACTGAAGTCGATAGATGCACTGGTACAATTCTTTTAACCTGAAAAGGTGAGTAATAGAGTGAGCTTTGGAAAGCTCAGTAATACAGAACTACCAGATGATGCTGATGAACGTGCAGATACAGATAAATATTTATTTCCTTATTGCTTCTGAGCATTTACATATTTTTATGCTGAGCAGAGATTCTACTGATATTTCGGGTGGTAACGGACAATGAGCTTTCAGTTCAGAGAAATATTCGGATGACTGAGTTGAGGAGATCAGAATAGGTTTTCTAGTGTGTTCTCGAAAAATTCAGTAAAAAGATACAGATCTTTTAAAACATATATATATATACCCCCATCCGTTCACATCATAAATGTGTAGGTTCCCCAGAACCATACACCCAACCGCACATGCCATTTAGACCCTGAGCACAAAGCCGAGGAGTCTGCAGATAATCTTCCTCCAACAATAAACCCCCAGATAAAACATTTATCCGTCGGTAAACGGAGATATCAGAAATCAAAACATAATTCAGATCAGATATCAGAACAGAATCCAGGTTAGGAATCAGAACAGATTTCAGATCAGATGTCAAAACAGAATTCAAATCAGAAATCAGATAAAATATTCATATAAGTAGGGAACACACCAGAGTTTACAAATATTATTCAAAGGTACTGGATAATCTTAGCAAGTAGAGAAATATGGATCTTCAGTATACCGATAGAATGTCGGAATTTAGAATCACTATTGTAAAAAGTTCAATAACTGACGGAATCATCAGTTATTCAGAATGTGAATTATCAGGATCATATCTTATTCGGACAATTTTCAGAAGTTGTACGTAATCAGAAGGGTATTCAGAATCCTTTACATCCATGTCAATTGATCGGATAATCGAACAACTTGAGAACGAAGATTCATAACCTTAACAATCTATGTCGACTGGTCAATTCATTTTCCTTCCAGGGTATTTACCCTTTAATACCACAAATTCTTGTTCATATTTCATTTTCGAAATTAACGTTGAATAAATCTTCTAATGTCTTTATTTCATGTTCACGTTTTCACCATATCATGAAATACTGACGTACTTGATTTTGTAATTCATAATCCATAAGAACATTACATCATATATGTTCATTAACATTTCCAGATTCATCCAACTCACTTATTCAATCCTCAGTCCTTGTGGTTACTTAATTTATTTAGCATTCAAGTCCATTCCAGATACTTCGGGATTTTCCAGAGTAATTCAAGCGTTCCTGATTTTTCAGACACATGTTGCACTTCCGTTACATTCAATTTGGTCTTTGTGGCTGATTTGTCGTGCAAACATCCAATTCTTAGTACTGAATGCGATCCAGAGTTGAACTAAGTTGAATACTTCTAAAATTTATCATCGAGTCAAACTTAAGAAGACGAACACGCATTCCAGTAATATCTATGTCATTCAGGTATTGACATAGCTTTAGGGTTGATCTACTCACTTAAATTGTGTTCAATTACTTTTAAAGGTAGGCCAATACCTATGCTTATTTGGATTCTTTAATTAATCCAAGACATTTACTTACTTTAGGCCATAAGGGTATTTTGGTAATTTTGATGTTCAGTTTTATTCCATTCATTTCAGAGCTCGATGATATCCAATCATTCCTTAGCTTGGTGACATTCTTGAGTCATTTCCATTACAGGGGTATTTTGGTCATTTTACAGATCCACGGTATTTCAATCTTTTTCCTCCATTCGGTCTTATTATTAATTCCAATTATATCTTTTACTTTAGTCCTTTCGAACAATTCTGACAGCAAAATACCCCCATTAAATTATTCTTCAAGTATTTACTCATTATTCGGATATTTTCGAGTCAAGTGTCTTCTCAAATTTTACAAACGGAATATCATGAATTTTCATGCTAAGTCATGATCTTAACAATCAAATCTGTACTTAATCGACTTAAGTACGAATCCTCTAAGTATTTTTCTCATTCAGGGTTAACTCAGACTATTCGATCTCTTAAGGGTATTTCTGTAATTTCTTAACCAGATAATTTCGATATTAGCTTTTAACGAAAATAATATAATTTAGAGATCTTATGATTAATTGCTTTCTCGAACCTTCTCTGATCTTGAAGTGATTCCTTAACAGACTTATAGTATCTTGCATAAACCCTCTTGGTGTTAAAAACCGGTTATCCATAATTTCCAAGTAAAACTAACATTTCCTTATGCACATGAATAGTTTTAGCAGATCAATAATTCTTTTCAGATTATTAATCTACTTCCAGAGACAATTCTTGTCATTTTCCACCATAAGGGTAATTTCGTAATTTTACCTAATCGAAATATTCTCATAATTTATCATCTAAGTACCTTTAATGAGATAAATTATAATATACAATCCATGATTGATTCTTTTATCACTTAATTTCAGAACTTGTAATTTAATTCCAACTGTCCTCTAATTTCTTATAATAATCATCTGAGCCATATTCAGTTATCTATTTTCTACCGTATTCATATCTAGTGTAGATCTTCATTTATTACACATATAAGACCAAACATTTCCATTCATGCATTTACCAATACCAACATGTTCTATAAAACATAAAGAGGTAGTAAAGTATTACCTCGATTTTCGTGCAATACTGATCGACCATAAAAATTCCATTCGAACGCCTTTGATCTTCAATTCAACTTCCAATAATTCCTCAGATACATATCAACATAAATTATATCAGAAACGGAGCTTAATTACGATAAACGGATCGAATCGGGTGATAAATCAGTGAAAGATGGCTTACCGAGTTCGAATTTGGCGAAACGGACTTCGGATTCGGATTCAGGACGTTGAAAGCATAAAATATGACTTTTCGGAAATTTGGAATTTTCGGTCAAAATCAAAGTCAACGGGTTTGACTGACAATTTCGAGGCATTCGGGTTCTAATTTCGAAAAACGGACAGCGGAATCGGATTTGGAACGTCGAAAAATGTCAGGATAGGTATACTCGGTCGAAGTCAAAGGTCGTTTAATGCCCGATCAAAGCCATTCAAAGTTTTGGTCAACAGTGGTCAACTCCGGTCAACGGTCAACGGGTCAACGGTCAACGGGTCGGGTCAACGGGTCGGGTCGGGTCAACGGGTCGGGTCGGGTCGGGTCAACGGGTCGGGTCGGGTCAACGGGTCGGGTCGGGTTGTGACCGGTCAAACCGGTCAAAACAGTTCCAAAACCGGTCAAACCGGTCACTTTTCCCTTCCCCACGCGCAATGGCGGCGCGTGGGGGCGCGTGAACAGTGATAAAATCTCGGAAAATTTTCTAAAAATTATTTTAAGCGATTTCGAGATACTTACAAAGCTCGGTTCACAATTTTGAACGGCGGAGAGCTCGATTTCAACAAATCGGGAAGTTTGACCGGTTCACCTCCCAACGCGCCGACGCCGCCGGAGAAAAAGAAGAACACCGGTGGACTCGGAACGGCACAAGGAACACGATGGTTTGGGAGGTGTCGTAAACGGATGACCCGATCGTCGTGAATCGATGAAAAACCAACTAAAACCGAGTTATTACCGACGATACTTCCGACTGAAATTCACGACGAACGGCGATGATTCACGACGAAAGGTTTGAGGGGTTTTGTTCCTCGGTTGACAACGAACACGATGGTTGTTTCGGCTTGTCGTTTGGAGGTCGGACGACGAGTAGATCGGAGTTGGAAGTAGGGAGAACGGGAGAGGAAAACTGGAAAATTTTCCAGAAACATACGGGAGTCTGGGGTTTATAACATCTCATAATTAAAAATGGCTAAACCAAGAGTTTAGCCACCGAACTTCATGCACTTCTTAAAACGGTCTATCAACTTTGAAATCTTACAATTTAATCCCTTATTTCTTTCAAAATACCAAATTAAATCCACCAATTTATATTTTCTTAAATTTAGCCCCTAAATTGGGGTGTTACAATACTACACCATCCAAATGCTATAAACATCTAGTTTTTTTAAAATTCAAATGTAGCCGTTAGAACTCGTCACACCGGTGTGACGAGTTTCATGGAGACTATAGCAATTGCCGTAGATACCAAAATAAAAACCATGATGCCCTATTGGGCTAAATAAACGGCTCGCTTGGATTATTGCCTCAATTCTGCCTAACCTCTTAAATTATTGAGATAATTGTTTTAAAGATATGCAACTCTTTTGTGTTTTTCCCAAATAGCAAGTTGAAAGGAACAAGGTAGTTTTTGTAAAGATGTTGAAAAAAATGTTTTGGGATATATCAAATTATAAATATCGTGTATTTATTTTCTTCATGATCTCTATATGTGGTTGATGTAATAGTTGAGGGTGTGCACTAAATTTTAAACTTTTTTAGGGTAGTTGTCAATTTTACTGATAATATCCACCTTTCAATTTTATTTGTGTCTATCCCATATAAATAATTTTTGTTATTGGTATATATATGCTCATCTTAAAAAAAATTATAGATTCGTCAATGATCTCTATATATTTATAATGGATTATTATTTCTTTCTACCATGAAAATTAACTAAATCAAATTATATTAAATCTTATTTATTATACGTGCCTTATTTATGTTGGACTTGCTTTTAGTTCTCTTAGTGATTATGAATTCTTAATAACAATAATATATATATAATTAAAACATGATTATACTTGATGAGATTTAAACAGTAAGAGTTTCATCTTAAAATATAATAAATTTTAGAAAAAAATAGATTTAACATATGAGATTTGAGCTTATATTCTCAAAACAAAGATATAGTTAATTAAATTCTATTAAAACTGCAACAAATGTGAGAAACCATTATAGTATACATATAATTTTTAGGGTGATATAAGGTAATAATTAATTTAAATGTAATTAATTTCGATTTTAAATTAACTCAATACAAATTTTGATAAAAATATATAATTATATAGATTGGTTTAGTGATTAAATAACATAATGACTTTTTTTATAACCATCGGTTTTCAATTTATTAATTAACTAATTTGGATTGAGTACTATAAAGGTAATAACGGTTCTTTCAATCCAATTTGCTCTATTCGCAAACACGACGATTTAAATTCCTAACTTTACTTAAAAAATAAATTAACTGAGATAATGACATAATGACTATTACAGTAGAGATGAAAAAAGTGGAAAAGGAACAATTGATAATTAAAAATGATAAATTTAACATGTAGTGGCGGATTCATCCTTATTTTAGGGTAATGGGTCGTGACCCCCCCAAAAAGTTTAAAAATTATAGTTTAGCCTCTTAAAGTATTTTTAAAAATTTAATTTGTCCCCATAATTATTTTTAGAAATTCAAATTAAATTTTAATTTTTTAATATTCTTAATTAAATTCTCTCATAATTTTTAAAAATTCTCATTAAGTCTCGCAAAATTGAACCCTCCAAAAATTTTGAAAATTTTAGTTTAAACCTCTAATTTTTTTTAAAGTTTTAAGCTGACCCTCCCCAAATTCTTTTGTCAAGTTCCGCCTTGAAATTCTAATATTTTTGGGTTATTTATCTATTTTATTGAACATGTCCATATTGAAATTTTATTTGTGTCAATCACATACAGAAATTTAATGTATTAATGTATGTGTGTCCATCCTAAAAAATATTTATGTATTCACCACTAGTAACATTGGTGATACTTTTATAAAATAAATTGGTGGCCAAAGTAAAAATGTTAATGATTTAATAACTAATATGGTAATATACCCACTTTTTAAGTTCAATATGTATTTTATCATTGATTTATATATATATATATATATATATATATATATATTATTTTTAAGCGACAACTTTCGAATTTGTATATAAATTAAACAACTGTAGTATTTCTTTTTAGGGTAAACTACAAGATTGATCACTTTTGATTAAGTTTTATAATTTTTTTCTAAAATAAAAAAAATATTTTTCATCACTTTAATTTATATTTAATTAAGATATGGTTATTGAGGGTTAATCGTCGTTAGATTTTTAACGGATTGTTGAGGTAAGACATTGAATATATAAAATTACATAAATAGTCCCTAATATTTTAATAAATTTTTACTTTCACCACCAAAGTTTCAGAAATAATAAATTGGTTAAAATCATTTTGCAGTATAATAGATGGGGAAATGCCATACCATTTAGAAGTGAAAAATATACCTGAAGTAGTTTGAAACATCTTCATCTTTAAACTACTATAAGCTAGAAAAGTCGGGTAAATCTGTTTTGAAGCTGAGTTAGCCTTCTCTGCAAATCTCATTACGAAAAACCCATTCCTCTCAGCTCGACCTTGAGCAAACTTGCAGATTTCCTCACCAATCATCAATGCAACAGCTCTACAACATAACAGTGTGCCAAATGGAAAAGAACTTATATTCAGCATAATAGGCCCCGCTCCAATGCCATGCCATGGTTCTTTTGTCTAACTACTCCACCACCAAAACAATACCACCAATTATCTTATTGATTTAAAGCTAAACTCAGGTTTAACGAACTTTATGAATCTCCGCATAAAAAATAAAAACACACGCCAAATAGATATTTATGTTATTCAACCAACAAGTGTACAAAATAAATCAAATTTGACCGAAAGAAACCAATCCATGACATCGAGACTATGACAGAAATGTCAAATAGATGATAAATAATTTTTTTTTGGGTAAATTAAAGTACACAAACAAAATCAAAATATAAGTTTCATAACCACTGGAAAAAAAATGATGAGTCTTGTACATAAAATAGCCAAAACACTTTGGCCGCAGGAAACAAAAGTGGGAACTATTTAACTTACCTCTTGGGCATCAGTTCACTGTTGCAAACATATTTTTTTTGGTGTTTTGCTGATGTTAAAGAGCAGCAGTCAGGCTTTGCTGATGTTAAAGAGCAGCAGCTCTCACTCTCATCACTTCCTCATGTTGACGATAGAGAAGGTCCATTTTACAATATAGCATCATATTCATACAATAATTGCGAGCGATAGAATGTAGCATAATACCTATGCTGCAAAATAGTTTTGAATAATTTATTATTTTGAAATTTTAGTGAGAAAAAATAAAATCTTATTCAAATACTACTGTATTTTTGTTTAGTTTTACATTTATTATGTCACATCAATGATCCGTTAAAAATTAACGACATCTAATCTTTAGTGACTAAATATTAATTAAATAAAAAAATTAACTATTTTTTTAATTTAGTGAATAAAAATATACAAAATTTAAACGAAAGTGATCACACTTATAGTTTATTCTTCATTTTATTTTGAAGGGGTCCTCCCAATGTAGTTATATTGATTTATTATTATTATTTTTATAATCAAGTGATCTTAATATTAAAAGATAATATTTAAACACATATTATTTTATATTTACGTCAGATTGATTAAGAAGAAAAGAAAATATTAGTATTTTTAGAGATCTTGAGTTCAAATAGTGACAAAAACAAAAATGTGTATAGGTGAATAATATATTAAAAAATTAGGAATAAATATTATATTATAATTATTTTAGAATATTAAAAAAATTAAAACCAAAGCAAATACCTTCTAAAAAATAATTTTAAATTGATATACTTTAAATTCAAATTTATTGATCTCATATTAGTATATTTAAAATTTAAAATCATTAAAGAGCCAATCACTTAAAAAATATATAATGGTAGTATAAGATAATCATTACATATTTAATTCCTGAAAATCTCTAAAAATATTTATTAAATAAAATCATAAATAAATCAAAATTTATCATCCATATCCACTACCATGAATTTAAATTATCTAAAATCCTTACCATCACTTCGTGGCCCCCACACTACTTTTTATTTTTTACCCAGTAATGATCGTGTACAAGCAATCTCATCAATTATCAAGATGAAATCAGAGCCGTCTATCCTTGATAATAAAGCGTTGTAGCTTAGTCTAATTCCACACAGTTAAAAGAAAGATAAAATAAACTCAGTGACTAAAAATGCCTTATAATATATAATTTTAATTAATTTTTTTGGATTTTCTAAAATGACCAACTAAATCGTAATGCGATCGATAATTCATAATGCGATTTTCGGTATCGCAAATCAGTTTCCAGATTCGCAACGCGAACACCGACTATCGCAATACGATTTTCTAAATTCGTTGCGATAGTCCAAGTTCGCGTTGCGATTTATTCCAAATTCGTTACGATAGTCCAAGTTCGTTGCGATAGTCGAAGTTCGCGTTGCGATTTATTCCAAGTTCGTTGCGATAGTCGAAGTTCGCGTTGCGATTTATTCCAAATTCATTACGATAGTCCAAAATCGCAACGACTGGTGGTATTGCATTTGTTTCTTAAGAATTTTCTCTAAAAAGATATTATTCGTGCGGACGTGTCGAAGACACGTATTACCACGACCCGAGACGAGACGAGACAAAAGGCGGCGGCGGCGCACGAGAGTCCCCCTTGTTCTCTATCACTCAACAAGGAAGTGGGAAAGCCAAGTCTTAAATACCATTCCCAATAGTGTTTTCAATACTATGTGAGATTGAGCATTACCAACACTTGTTTTCAATACTAAGTGGGATTGAGCCTTAAACAGTGATATTATTTGTGAATTATAGTTAATGACTTTAGTATTTGTATGAAAAGTATTTGTGGTTCATTTAGTTTTCATGCCATTCTAATTTATTTCCAATTGATTGTAATTGCACGATAACAATTTTTTTTATTCTCGCGAGTGATGCAATTTTTTTTGAATGTTTTGTTTAAAATTGTAATAATCGCGATTGATTGTAGATTGACTTTTAATTATGACATATTTAATCGTATAATACTAATGCAATTGGTTGCTGATTCAGTTGTTTTAAGGTGCATGATTGTTAATTGTTTCCTGAATAATCACATAGTATTGGAAACAAGTGTTGGTAATGCTCAATCCCACATAGTATTGGAAACACTATTGGGAATGGTATTTAAGGTTTGGCTTTCCCACTTCCTTGTTGAGTGATAGAGAACAAGGAGGACTCTCGCGAGCCGCCGCCGCCGCCGTCCGTCTCGTCTTGTAGTCGTGGTCGTGGTAATACGTGTCTTCGACACGTTCGCGCGAATACTATCTTTTTAGAGAAAATTATTAAGAAACAAATACAATACCACCAATAGTTCGCAACGAATTTGGAATAAATCGCAACGCGAACTTGGACTATCGCAACGAATTTGTAATAAATCGCAACAAATTTGGAATAAATCGCAACGCGAACTTCGACTATCGCAATGCGATAGTCGAAGTTCGCGTTGCGAATCTGAAAACTGATTTGCGATACCGGAGATCGCGTTGCGAATTATCGATCACATTGCGATTTAGTTGGTCATTTTGGCAAATAAAAAAAAAGTTGGTTAAAATCGTATATTATAAGACATTTTTTATCACTGAGGTTATTTCTCTAAAAGAAATTATTTGAGAAAATATGTACATTATTCTCATTGAGTATGAAAAAGACAATGTATCAATTAAAATATTTATTTCTAAAAAATATATTTTATATTAATTACTTTATTAATTTAAAATGTTAATGAAAGAAATTTATTAATTTAAGAAAATTAACTCATTATAAAAGTGGTTCTAAAAATAGAATCAATAAAAGATCATTACATTAAGAGAAATAGAAATATCATATAAAATATTTCATATCATTTGATTCCTATTATAAACACATCTATATGCAATTACAAATTTATCTTGTTCTTCTAGATAGATTTTACTGAAGAGATTAGTATGCGGAGAAATAATATAGTAAATAAGATACCTAACAAAGGTAGACTTAACATGATAGTGCTCCTTTTTTAAATTATGTATTTATATTAATTGTGATATAAAATGCAGCGAGGGAACGGTGAAGATGAAATTACCAAAAAAATAAAACGGTAGAGATAGGGTGAAGTAGGGTAATCGTGTAAGGCCGCGAAGCAGAGGAGACAATTACACTACGAAAACGTAGTACATAATTAAGGGGAAAGCGAGGCGTTGGTAATTTGTGTATTTTAGTCGCTTTCGGTGTTTGGTGTGTAGAGTGAGAGCGAGCGAGCTAGAAAAGGAGAATCGTTGAATTTTACAGTCTCTTAAAGTTCTTTAGGGTTTATATATTTTTCCACTCTCCAGATTTCAGGTCTGTTCTCCAAACATTTTGGTTTCAATTTTTTGTTTTTTTTTCCTGGTTTTTTTTGAAAATATGTTGGGATTTGTTCTTGCAATGCTGCTGCAGTGAATATGTTTTTCAAGGGTTTGCTTCTATTTTAATTATGAACTGGGTTTCCTTTTCTTGTTTTGTTCATAGATTTCCTTTTTTTCTCCTAAAGTTTTCATTTTTTTGTATGATGTCGTCTGTTTTTCATCAGCAAATTATTTTTGGAAGCCGTAGGTTGTTGTTAACGTAAACTTTGTGACTTAAGTATGCTCTCAGTTACCTTTATTTTATTTTATCTTTTTTGCTTGTTTTCAAAGGTTATCCTCGTCATTCTTTCGAGTTTATTTTATTTTGTTTCATTTGTTTTTTTAACTACGTTTACAAGTTTTTTTTTAACTTAATTCGTTTTTTTCATTTGTTATGGAAAAATATGGCAAATTCCATCAGAGAGGTGGGCAAGAAAACCCTTGGGTTGTCGACGGGGAAGGTCAAGGAACATAAAGAATCGTGGTGGTGGAACGACGAAGTCCAAACTAAGGTGAAGACAAAACAAACTTGCTTCAAGGAGTTTCTTCAATGCAATGACGACGAAGAAAGGTCGGGAGCTAAACAAAGATACCAGGAGGCAAAGCGGGAAGCCAAGAAAACGGTAGCTAAAGCAAAGGATAAGGCATATGAGGAAATGTACAAGAGATTAGACACTAAGGAAGGACAAAATGGCATATTCAGACTTGCAAAATCTAGGGAGACTAGGAAAAAAGATCTAGGTAACATTAGGTTTATTAAGGACAACAATGGTGTTCTTTTAACGAAAGAACAGGATATTAAGAGGGTTTGGGGTAGTTACTTCTTTGGCTTATTTAATGACGGTGCCTCTCCATGTAGAGATAATATCGTTGTTGGGTCAGCCGACCATCATACTACGGCCAATGACTGCCCTACAAGTAGGATTGGGTTTGAGGAAGTCAAAATGGCTCTTAGAAAGATGGGAAGGGAGAAAGCTGTCGGTCCTGATCAAATTCCTATCACTGTGTGGTTAGCCTTAGGAGATGAGGGAGTTAAGTGGTTGACCAACATCTTTAATATTATTTTAGAGACTGCCAAGATGCCAGAGGAGTGGAGAGAGTCTACGGTGATACCAATTTATAAAAATAAAGGAGATCCCCAACGTTGTGGTAACTACAGAGGTATTAAACTACTCAGCCATACCATGAAGCTATGGGAAAGGGTGATAGAGGCTAGGTTGAGACAAGTCACTAGGGTTTCGGAAAACCAATTTGGCTTTATGCCAAACAGGTCTACCACGGAGGCGATTCATCTACTTCGACGGCTTATGGAGAAATATAGGGAAAAGTCTAGAGATCTCCACATGGCGTTCATTGACCTTGAGAAGGCCTATGATAGCGTTCCTCGCGATACGATATGGAAGACTTTGGAAACGAGACGGATACCAACTGCTTATATCCGGACGATTCGTGATATGTACTGTAGATCTACTACTTACGTCAGGACTACAGTTGGCGACACCGAGGCATTCCCGGTGGAAATCGGACTCCACCAGGGGTCGGCTCTTAGCCCTTACATCTTCGCCTTGATTATGGACGACATCTATTGTGCGACACCAGACGGTGTACCTTGGTGTATGCTTTTCGCTGACGACATTGTCTTAGTGGCTGAAACAAAATCTGAGTTGAATAGCAGACTGGCTACCTGGAAGACTGCTTTGGAAGAAAAAGGTTTAAGGATCAATATTGAAAAGACAGAGTATTTATGTTCAAACTTCAGTGGGAACCAAAATGATGAAAATGTAGAAGTATGCATCGAAGGACACGTTCTTCCCTCAAAGGATTGTTTCAAGTACTTAGGGTCTATGATACATAAAGATGGGGGTGTAGATGATGACGTTACACACCGTATAAAGGCGGGATGGCTTAAGTGGAGGGCTGCTACTGGAGTTTTGTGTGACAGAAGGTGCCTCTAAAACTTAAGGGAAAATTTTATAGAATGGCAATAAGACCAGCGCTGTTGTATGGATCAGAATGTTGGGCACCCAAGAAGGATCACGTTAGGAGGATAGAGGCCGCAGAAATGAGAATGCTTCGATGGACATGTGGTAGGACTCTGTGGGATATGACGACAAACTCTGCTATTAGGATGTCCTTAGGGGTGATGTCTGTTTCCGAAAAAATGAGGGAGGGAAGACTACGGTGGTTTGGACACGTCCTTAGGCGACTACCGTCGGATGCGGTCAGGAGGGTAGAGTCGATTACAGTCGACGGTGCCAGAAGGAAAGGACGACCAAGGCGGAAGTGGGATGACTGCTTGAGATCTGATTTGAGGGATTTAGGCCTTACCGAAGACATGACCTATGATAGGAAATTATGGAGGCTTAAGACTAGGGTAGTCGAGTAGTGTGGGTCACATCTATAGGGTGTATCATCTTTGTCTTCTTTTAAATGCATTTGTAGTTATTTCCTTGACTTTTACTTTTTATACTTTTCTGTTATTGGTATTTATGAAATATTAGAACTGGGCTTGCTATCGTTGTCTCATGTGTATCATTCTCATCATGTTTCCTATGTTAATTTTAGCCGGGTCTTAGGTTTCTGTCTATATGCAGAGACTCTTTCGCAGGGATTATTTTGCAGGGATTACTCCCCATTACAGAAGCACATATGATATTAATGACTGCATATGAATACTGTTTAGCTATGTATTTATGTAATTATTTATACATGCATTGCATTTTATCTATATTTTTAATTTTCTGACTGCCGGAGGTCTTTCACGGAAGCTATTCTCAACCTGGCGTTGGGGGCAGCCTACTACCCTACCTCCCCCCTTACCCCATACATATGGGAATTGGGTTTTGTTGTTGTTGTTGTTGTATTGGTGTTCATGATGTGCTAAAGGTAGTAGCTTTTTGCTATTTTTTTGTTTAATCCATCTAATGCCGATTTATTCTTGGTTAACGTCATGATTTTTATGCCAAATACCTGTTTTTTTACTACATCGTACTAACTTCTGTATTGTACAAAACTTCTTGTACTCGTATTGTACAAAAGGTGCCTACTTTTCTGTATTTCTTCGTTGAAAACTAGCAAACGCTCTTTCATACTGGGTTAAAGTTGACATTTTTATGCTGAATAGCTGTATGTTTACCGCTTATTAAATTTTGGTGTTGTTAAAAAGTTCTTATAACGTGTACTCGTATTATTTTATTTTACTAAACCATTCGTGCTTATTTCTTCTTTGTTATCGGTAGTCCTCGGTTCGTCAGGCCACCAACTTTTTTGTTGCCGACCCTTAATTTTTCAGGTGTTATTTTGACATTTCTAATGCTTCTCTATGTTTGCATGTTTGTTTTTTTTAACATTTTCCTAGATTTAAAAAATATTATTGGCTTTTGATTTAATGGTTTTGTTTATTTTTGTGTGCTTGAATGAGTGCACAGGCTTTATGCCTTACTCTGATTCGCTGATTTCATGCATATTTGTCTTCCTCTTCATACATGTTTGTTAATTTCTCTGAGATATGAGGTACAAATCATATAGTATCATAAAGGAAAGCTATACTTATAGACTCTATCTTTCTTATCTTTCCTTTGTAATGACCAATTTACGACCATGAAACAGCAATTATCTTTTTTTCTATATGATAAGATTTTATGGTATGCGTTTTAGCTATTCTTAAATGCTTGCCAATATATATTTTCCTTCTTTTACAGGATATGGACTCGTCTGAGCAAGAAGGAAATGGGGCGGCTCCTGAATCTCTTCCCCCTCCACCACCTGTGCCTGCTGATGTGGTTCCAATTAAAGTAGAACCTGATGCTGCGAAGAAGAAGGTTGCACTACAACCAATGGCCAGGCGTGGTACTGGATCAAAGGGGCAAAAGATAATTGTTCTCACTAATCATTTTAAAGTGAATGTGGGCAGTACTGATGGTTATTTCTTCCATTACAGTGTATGTGATTGGATTTCTTGTCTACATGATTTTCTTCTTTTATTCTCATTTGTTGTTTGGCAAACATTATTTATTAATGTAAGTTATTCAACAGGTCTCTCTTTACTATGAAGATGGTCGTCCAGTGGACGGTAAGGGTGTTGGGAGGAAAGTGATTGACAAAGTGCAGGAGACCTACAGCAGTGAGTTGGCTGGGAAGAATTTTGCCTATGATGGGGAGAAAAGTTTGTTTACTGTAGGATCCCTTCCGAACAACAAGCATGAGTTTACTGTTGTACTTGAGGATGTTATGTCGAACAGGTTGAAATGTACTTTAGATTGATTCCTAGTATATAGACTGCTCCAAGTTTTTACAGTTCTAACTTGTGGTATCTTTTATGTTCAGAAACAATGGGAATGCTAGCCCTGATGGTAGTGGCAGCCCAAATGAGCGCGAAAGGAAGCGAGTAAGACGGTCTTATAATTCAAAGACGTTTAAAGTGGAGATAAGCTTTGCTGCCAAAATTCCCTTGCAAGCAATTCAAAGTGCTCTGCGAGGACAGGAGTCTGAGAACACACAAGAAGCACTGAGGGTGCTTGATATCATATTAAGGCAGCATGCTTCTAAACAGTGAGATTAAATACTACTCTGTGCATATATGTACTTTTTGCAATTTTAGTTTTGGTGCTGGATGTAGTATTTATTCTGACATGACCTTCACTTTCACAGGGGATGCCTACTTGTTCGCCAGTCTTTCTTCCATGACAACCAGAATAATTTTACAGACATTGGAGGAGGTGTCCTTGGCTGTAGGGGTTTCCATTCGAGCTTCCGAGCCACGCATGGAGGCCTTTCATTGAATATTGGTTAGATTCTAAATCTCAAGGTGCTTATGCTTTTGCGTGCGTTATATTTATTGATTAATTACTTGTTTCACATTTTTTTTTGTTTCAGACGTGTCAACTACGATGATAATTCAACCAGGTCCAGTAGTTGACTTTTTACTTGCTAATCAGAATGCAAAAGACCCCTACTCTGTTGACTGGACTAAGGTAATAAACACCCTTTATTTTTTCAATGTAATTTTGAATTTGTTTGCATCATTTATTTATTATCTAATTGCTATTGTTGGGAAACCTTGAATAGGCCAAAAGAGTGCTTAAGAATCTGAGGATTAAAGTTAGTCCATCCAACCTGGAGTACAAGATCACTGGGTTGAGTGAGCAAGTGTGCAGAGATCAAATGTATAGTTTCCCAATTTTATACCAGTGCATTTTCGTTGATTTGTGTTAAGTTGTTTATTTTATTTTGTGTTGTGGTGCTTGGAACTTGTGAGTAATTATTTTATTTGATGTGTACTGTTGCCTTTATTTAGGTTCTCTATGAAGCAAAAAGGTATGAAGAATGAAAATGGTGAAGCAGAGACAGTAGAGATTACTATATATGATTATTTTGTCAACCATCGAAACATACAGTTGCGTTATTCTGGTGATCTCCCATGCATAAATGTTGGCAAGCCAAAGCGTCCCACTTATATTCCCATTGAGGTGATAATGTGGACTGTTTTGTTCTGTCAAATGATAATTAATGAATGTTCAGCAACTAATTCTGGTCTTTGTTTTGTTGTGTATATGTTGTGATATTGTAGCTTTGCTCTTTGGTGTCCTTGCAACGCTATACGAAAGCTCTGAACACTATGCAAAGAGCTTCCTTGGTTGAAAAATCTAGGCAGAAGCCACAAGAAAGGATGAATGTGTTGTCGAATGTAGGTCACATTTTGAAGCTTCTGAATCACAGTTTCATTTGTGCTATTACTCCTTCACCATGAGTTTTGCAAATTCTTGTGCAGCTTTTACGAACCAGTAACTATGGCGCTGAACCAATGTTGCGATCATGTGGTGTTTCTATAAGTTCTAATTTCACCCAAGTTGAAGGTCGTCTTCTACAACCCCCAAAGGTAGACTTATAGTACACGTCTTTGTGAATTGTTCCCTTATATTACAAGCATTTGTGGTTTTTGTTTGAGGCATTTATTTATATTAATGTTTGTAGTAATTGGGTTATCTTTCAATTTCAGTTAAGAGTGGGCAATGGTGAAGATTTCATTCCAAGGAATGGGCGTTGGAATTTTAACAATAAGGTCATTGCTCTTAGTAATTCTGCAGCTTTCTATTTTATATATGTTTGATCTTTTATTTCTAAAATTACTTATGCTTTCATAGAAATTGGTGGAGCCAACTAGGATTGAAAGATGGGCTGTTGCTAACTTTTCTGCTCGTTGTGATCCAAATAACATTGTGCAAAGTCTGATTCGGTGTGGAGAAATGAAAGGAATTGTATGTCAGCATCCACTTTTTGTCTTGATTGTTTTGGTTTGCTTGTTATTGTGATCCGAATAACATTGTGCAAAATCTGATTCAGGGTATTCATCTTGTTGGCTTAACATCCTTTGATACCCTCTTTTCAGAAAATAGATCCTCCATTTGATGTATTTATTGAGATGGGCCAAAATAGACGCCTCCCACCGGTTGCTAGAGTTGAGAAAATGTTTGACCTTATACAATCTAAACTGCCTGGAGCTCCACAGTTTCTTCTGTGTCTGCTTCCTGATAGGAAGAACTCTGATCTCTATGGTGAGCTGAATCTTTTCCGTTCATATATCGACATGTTTTGCTTGATGTAATTTCCTTGCATTTAACATTTAATTTTTTAAGGTCCATGGAAGCAGAAAAATCTTTCTGAGTTTGGTATAGTGACTCAGTGTATGGCACCAACTAAAGTGAACGATCAGTACCTTACAAATTTGCTTCTGAAGATAAATGCTAAGGTTCTGTGTTATCAAAAATTTTTCCCCATTGCTTTAAGTAGTTCTAACTTCTGTAACTATGTCAGTATGTTTATCCTTCTCTTTGCAAGTAAACCTGCTAATATCTCAATCTTTTTTGCTTGCAGCTTGGAGGATTAAATTCAATATTGACCATTGAGAGATCAATTCCTATGGTTTCAAAGGTTCCAACTATCATCCTTGGTATGGATGTGTCGCATGGCTCACCTGGGCAGTCGGATGTCCCTTCGATTGCTGCGGTAGATATGACATAATCCCTTACTATTGTATTTCATTAGTTTCCATCTGTTGTAACCATCAGGTTTTAGAATTTTTTGGTTTGAATTACATTTAATTGTAGGTGGTTAGCTCCAGACAGTGGCCATTGATTTCCCGCTATAGGGCAGCTGTGCGTACACAATCTCCGAAGCTTGAAATGTTAGATTCTCTTTTCAAACCATCTGGCAAGGATGATGATGGTATCATGAGGTGTGTTTACATCACAAAGTTTTAGGGCTAATTTGGAAATTTGACCAAAAATAATATTTTGTGGTAGAAAATTTTCTTGTAGATTGTAACTTACGTTGTTTGTTGTGTACTAACATGTATTCCATTGATAGGGAAGCTCTGTTGGATTTCTACTCAAGTTCAGGGAAGAGGAAGCCTGATCAGATAATCATATTCAGGTTATTTTTTGTTTAAGATCATTATACTGTTTCTCACGTTAAAATGAACCATATATAATTTGAAGAAATCATCAGGAGTAGAATTTTTGCTGTTTATCACCTATTCCACATTTTATGTTGTTTTTTACTCGCCAATGTGTCTCTTGTATGTTATTTCTTGTGAGTTAGTTTATGGATATTTTTTTCATAACTCTCTGTTGTGTTTTTATTGAGATGCTTGTGCTATATTGCTCTCTTGCTTTGATTCAGGGATGGGGTCAGCGAGTCTCAGTTCAATCAGGTTTTGAACAAAGAACTGGATCAAGTTATAGAGGTATGCTGTAGTTCCGTATGCTTTATTGAGATGCTTGTGCTATATTGCATTTTTGCTTTGATTCTTGCCCTTGTTGTATTAGGATAATAATTTGTGTAGAACATTTCTACTTTATAGGCTTGCAAGTTCCTCGATGAGACCTGGGACCCAAAGTTTGTGGTGATTGTTGCACAGAAAAACCATCATACCAAGTTTTTCCAGCAGGGATCTCCGGACAATGTGCAACCTGGTTAGTCTCACTCGTTTTTTATGTGTCAATTTTTACCACTGTTATAATCATTAGAAACCGATGCCATTTTAATCGATGCAGGAACTGTGATTGACCGAAGTGTATGCCACCCGAAGAACAATGATTTTTATCTCTGTGCTCATGCTGGGATGATCGTAAGTTTTATAGGAATTTGTTTTAGTTGATTCATGGTTGTGGATGATTTTGTAGTTGTCCCAGTAGTGCAAAATCTCTCTGATAAATTCATGACAAGGGCTAATGTTTATATAATATATGGTCCTTGTTCAGGGAACCACAAGGCCAACGCATTATCATGTTCTCTTGGATCAGGTTGGCTTTTCAGCTGATGATCTGCAGGAACTTGTCCATTCTTTGTCGTATGTGTAAGTGTATATTCACGCTATTTCACATTACAAATGATTAAGTTGTGTTCAGTGTTGCACTTGTATTTTGGGACCATTGCAGGTAGGGTTGCACATAATTCGGATTTCAATCCGATCCGGATCGGTTTTTATCCGATCCGGTTTTTTCCCGTAGAAAAAAAACCGGTTTATAAAATAACCGGTTCGGTTTCTAACCGGTTTGGAGGGCCGGATATCCTAACCGGTGTAACCGGTTTCGGTTTTAAAAAAACCGGTTTTTTTAAAAAACCGGTTATAAAAAAACCGATTTTAATATTCCAGATTGCTCATAGGGAACCGATTCCCCCCAAGGGGGTACCGATTCCTCACTGAATGGTTTGGCTCCGAGATTTCCAGAATGCTCGGAGGGAACCGATTCCCCCATAGGGGTACCGATTCCCCCTTATTCAACGGTCGAAATATTTGAATTTTACACTTAGGGAATCGATTCCCTATGAGAGGGTACTGATTCCCCCACGCTCTAAGCATTTTTATTAAATGTTTTCACACTTAAACGGCTATATTATCTTCATTAATTATCACTAACGTTCAGAAGTGATTCAAGGTGTATTTAAGCAAGCTTAGAAGTCATTGATCAAAGACAAGAAACATCAAGCAACTAGAATCAAGAGAGAATCAAAGAGAAAGCATCAAACCTCAAGTTCGATAAATTCAAATACTTAATTGAAATACTTAATTAATTCAACATAATTGAAATACTTAAATACTTCCAAGTTTGATAAATTCAAATACTTAAAAACTTCCAAGTTCGATAAATTCAAATACTTAAAAACTTCAAGTTCGATAATTGAAACAAAGTTTACGATAATTGAAATAAAGTTATAAAATAAACTACATTGCCATCTCTTCTTCATCATCTTCGCCTTCTTCGTTTGGAGGGGATATTCTAAGTTCGACTTCTTCAATGTGTAAGTTTGCTTCCAAATCGGCATCAATTGCATCTTCTAGGGTGGTGATATGTTGCTTACGAGCCGCTCCATCCAAATAATCCTTTAAACAAATGCATACTTCCACCGACTCGGGACTTAGTCTTGATCTCCGTTGCGATATAACCCTGCCACTAACAGAAAAAGCGGATTCCGAAGCTACCGTAGAAGCTTGGACGGTTAGTAAATCACGGGCCATGGCGGCTAGAATCGGAAATTGTGCTTCCTTTTCTTTCCACCAAGCCAAAATATCCAAACTTTCAAACTCTTCAAATGTCATTTTTGATAGAAAATCGCATGACATATAATTTCCCAACTCGTTACTTGGGGTGGTAGTACGTGATCGTTTGGATTGGGAATTTACAAGAGTGTTAAAAAGATTCAAATTTATGTTACTTGGATGTCTACTAGATGATTCCGCATTCATTCTCATTTGATCGTGTATTACACTACTTGATCCGTATTTATTTAAATAAATTGCAAACATGTCTCGAAAACATTTGTTAAAATAATTTATTTGGTTTTGGACAAAGTTGGGTTCATCATCGGTTAGATTAAAAGCAAACGCAATTTGTTCAATTAGTGTTTCAACCCCACCAACATTTAACGTTGGGTTTAAAGCGGCGGTACAAGTAAAAATGGGGGGAATCTCCTTAAAATATTTTAAAAGTTTTTCCTTCATTGCAAAGCCAATTTCTTGAAAAACTTCGGTTTCAAATTCAAAGTCATTTAGTCGGGTAGCCAACAAAAATATTTGATTAAGAACCAACGGGCTAGTAGGGTAATAAACACCGGATAAAAAAGTTGTTGCATTTTTAAAAACCTCAAGCAAATCGGTTATTTTGGCTATAGTTTCCCAACTCGAATCCGGATAAATGTCTGGGACATGACCCCTCTCGAAAAGCCGATCGTGAAATGTTTGCAATGTTTCCCTTTGCCTTAAGGCAGTATGCATCATCATCCAAGTTGAGTTCCAACGAGTTGGACAATCCAAATTAGGACCCAAAGCTTTTTTATTAACAGACTTACAAAATCGTTTATAATCATTTAGTCTTTTGTTGTTGTTACAAAGAATCGATTTTATCATTGTTTTAAATTCTAATCTAATTGGCTCAATAACCTCCAAACCGGCTTGCACGGATAAATTAATTATGTGTGCAACGCAACGGGTATGAAAAAACGCACCGTCTAAAATCGGTGAAAGTAATATTTTCAATCTTGGAATCGCGTTTGTATTATTCGATGCATTATCAAAAGATATAGAAAAAACTTTATTTTCTAATTTATAAAGACAAATTACCCGTTTTAAAAGTGTAAATAAATTAGCACCGGTATGCGGCTCACCGAATAATTCAAACGCGATTGTTCTTTTCATCATTTGCCAATTATCTTGATCTAACCAATGTGACGTAAAGGCTAAAAAAGAATTTCCGGTATTATGAGGGGAACTCTAAACGTCACATGTAAGCGACACACCATAACGGTGTTCTTGGAATCCTAAAATCATTTTTTCCCTCGCCGTACGCCACATTTTTATAGCATCTCTTCTAAGGGTAATACGACTTACTTGAGTATAACGTGGTTGCATTAGTTGTTGAATTGTTGTCGTGAAATCTTCATCATCAAAGTGGTCGAACGGCAATGCTTTTGTAATCACGAACTTTGTAAACGCTTCTCGTAATTTTTCGTTGTCGTAAACAAAAACACCACCTTGCGGTGTAAGATTCGATTGACTAGGATCCGATCTTGAGCGAAGTGCCTTGCATGATTTTGTCAAATGGTTCTTCAACGTTGTGTTTCCTTCCGATGCAAGAAACTTTAGACAAAGTTTACAACGCGCCCTCCTCGAGCCATTTGACATCTCACATAAATCGTAGTGATCCCAAATATCTTTGTTTCGAGTGTGTTCGATCACTCTCACGACTTCAAGGTTTCCCCCGACGGAAGATTCAGCAGTGTTACTCATGATGAATAAAAAATTACAAAACTAAGATTTGAGAGATGTTTAAGTGTTGTGTAATAAGATTTGAGAAAGTTGTAATCAACCAAATACATCCCCAACCTATTTATACATGTTTAGGGTGGTAAAATGGTAATTTTTTAAAGAAAAAAACGGTCAAAAACGGTCACAAACGGCTATATTAACGGCTAGTTTTTTAAACCCAGACCGGTTTTTTTTTCCGGATAAAAACCGGTTTTTTAACCGGTTTTTTTCAAACCGGTTTTTTATCCGGTAAAAAAATCGGTCTAGGTTTTTTTCTCCAAACCGGTTAAAATAACCGGTTTAAAAAAATCCGATCCGGTTAAAAAAAAATCGGTTTTTCCCAAAACCGGTTTCGGATATTTTTTTCGGATATTCGGATTTTTTGTGCACCCCTAATTGCAGGTATCAAAGGAGCACACCGCCATCTCTGTCGGTGAGTATATTCTCGAGTTTCTACCCCTATTTTTCTTTCATTTGGTGGTTCTTTTAATTTCGTTTCTTATATGTGGTTGTTTCTAATCTTACATTGTACTTCCTATCGGTGCAGTTGCTCCTATTTGCTACGCCCACTTGGCGGCTTCACAGTTGGGACAATTTATGAAGTTTGAGGATGCTTCTGAGACATCGTCGAGTCATGGTGGTGTTACTGCTCCTGGAGCCATTGCCGTCCCTCAGCTTCCTAGATTGAAGGAAAACGTTAGCAGCTCTATGTTCTTCTGTTGAGAAAGAACCACCTTTGAATCATTATTTTGCGTAGGCTTTTGGATTTAGCCAACTTAAGACATATTGAAGTTGTTTTCGAAGTAGACCTGTTTCGGACATTTTTTGGGGTTTTGTTAATGATATTTATAAACATGAATGGTTGTTGACTAATCATAGCCCTCTTCTCTAGTAGCTTGTTTTTTGACTTGCTCATCATTTGGAATGGCTATCCTTGACTCTTTCGTTTAGCTTGCTTGTGGTTTTTCATTCGTCATATTTTTATTATTGGGATGCTGATTTAACAGAGTATGTCTTGTACCTTTCACTTGAAAAAGAGTACTGGCCTTCTCGAATCAAGTTTATATATGATTAAACTACACAACCTAAAAGAGTCACATTGTTCATGTAAATTCTCCATAAATGTAATGGCTCTAACATAATATAGATTTATATGAAGTAAAAATTCATATTAATTCATTTTGAATTAGATATCTTTTGGTTTAATAACTTTAATCTTAAATTTTAAATAACTTCGATATTACTTTTTTTTTGGAGAACGGGGTTACAACTCAGCCATCCTAGACATTTTTGTCCAATCTAAGCCTGTCCACTACCGTTGTGGCCTGTGGGTGGGTTCAGATCTTGGTTCCTTATCTGTGTTGACCATGCATGTTTAGTAATAGTATCGGCAGCCTTATTAGCCTCTCTCGGAATGTGTGCGAGTACAACCGTCCAGTTCTTAAAAAGTACCTCAAAGTGTTGCAAGATGGTTAGCTTCCTTCTCTCCAAAGGTTTCTCTAATCAGGTTAACGGCTTCCTTGTTATCAGACTCTACCACCACCTTTCTTTCCCCTTTCCCCCAGACCATCTGTAGCCCTTCACGAATTCCCCACAGTTCAACTTCTAGAGTGGAGCATATCCCCACCTTCCTTGTGAAACCCCACATCTAATCTCCGTTATGGTTTCGTGCTAACCCTCCGCATGCTGCCTCCCCGGTATCAATCTATCTTGAGCCATTCGTATTGTTTTTGCACCATTGAGGTTCAGGTCTCTTCCATCTTAGAGGATTCTTCTGAGGTTTTGTTGCTTGGTTATTCCGACTAGATCTCGTGGTCTCTACGTCCACTGACATCCGAAAGGCTTTGTCAATAATGGGTTTTCTCTCTACCATCTCAGGGTTGAAGATAAAATTGTTCCTCTTGTTCCAGATAGCCCACACTGCTGAAATGAAAAAAGTTGACCGGTTTCTTACTTGATGGGGAGTCTATACACCTCAAATTATCCATAATCCAGTTTTTCATGCTGCTGTTTAAGAAGTCTTGTAGCCTTGTAGGGTTGATCAGTTCCATCCAGACCGTGTACGCCCCCACACATGGGGCAGCTCTCTTCCATAGTCATGTTTCGTCGGGCACGTTCTGAGTTGGTAAGTAAACTCTCTCTTCTGATGAGCCATAGAAGAGTTCTGATCCTTGGAATATTGTTATGTTTTGCTATGATCTCCCAGATTTTATCCTCCTGTATGTTGTCCGTGTTGGCAATGATTTTGTAGGCAGATCTTAGGGTGAAAGTGCGCTGCTCGGAGGCTGACCAGCCCGGAGAGTCAGCCAGGTTATCAGCCAGAGGAGGTGGAGTTGCTTCAAGTCTTCGAAGAATACTATCAGGAAGTAATGGTGTTAATTTGTCCCAATTCCAAGTTCCTCGTGATGTGACCAAGTTTCTGACTTTACGGTTGTTGTTCTGCATTGACTTTACAGTTGTTGTTCTGACTATCAGGAAGAGTTGTTGTCCTACGCCACTCAGCCAGTCGTCCCTCCAGAACTCAGCGTCTCTACCGTCACCAATATTCCAGCTTAGGTTGCTTCTAAAGTTGCTCCATAAAGAGCTGATGCTTCTCCAAAGCTGCGAACCTGACCGGTGCGGAAGAGTTTCAGGGATTCTCTCCTTTACTTTGTACTTGCTTCGTAAAACCTGCATCCATAAAAGGTCGAGATTATTAATAAATTTATAGGCAAGTTTAAAAAGAAAAGCTTCATTCTGCATTCTCAGATGCTTCAACCCTTGCCCACCCCCTTTAACCGGTTGCAAAGGATATCCCAATTTACTAAGTGGACTCCTCTTCTTTCACTAGTCTGTCCCCAGAAAAAATTCCGAATCGTCCTTTCCAACTCATTGCAAGTTCCTTTAGGCAGAAGAGTTGACTGCATGGTGTAATAAGGGATAGTCGGCAGAGCTGATTTGGCAAGGGTGATTCTCCCTGCCAATGATAAGGATTTCGCCTTTCAACCCGAGAGCCGATTTTTAACTTTTTGGACAATATGGTTGTAGGTGCTCTTCGAGACACGCACCAAGATAGGTGCCAAGATCTTTGACCTTATGAATACTTAACTCCTTAGCTAACGCGTCCTTAGTATGGGATGGGACGTTACTTGAAAAGAAGATACTCGTCCTGTGAAGGCTAACCTTCTGACCTGAACAATTACAGAATTTGCCAAGAAAGAACATCTTTTATAACATTGACTTGAGACCAATCCGCTTCCACAAAAAGGACCAGGTCGTCAGTAAAAATAAGATGAGATATAGCTGGATCGGATCTCGAAGGCTTGATAGGTTTCCAATTTCCGTTAATCACTTCAGTCGAAATCGCTTGAGCCAGCCTCTCGAGACAAAGAACGAAGAGGTAAGGTGAAATAGGGTCACCGGAGACCCCTAGTGGGTTTGAAGGGTTTGGTGAGCTCCTCATTCCAGATGATTTGAGTGCTCGTAGTGCTAATACAATTCATAATAACTTTCCTGAGGATTGTGAGTAAGCCAATGTTGATGATCGTGTCCACAAAGGACCACTCAAGCTTATCATAGGCATTCTCGAGGTATATTTTGTTGAAAATTAAAAAAAAAGAACAAGTTGGGCTGCTAAAACAAAATGGGGAATGTGGTTTTTAGTTCCTTTGCACTTTAGGGTTAATTACAAGTTTAGTCCTAAGTTTTAACTATAAATACCCTAGCTCATTTAGCTTCAAAATCATCCCAAAACATTTCTTTCTTCCTATACTAGAGAGTTTTCTTGTGAGTAGTGAGTGTTTTGTAAACACCTGTAAATTTTCTCTCTTAGTAAAAGATCTGCAGCAACCGGAGACGTAAGCACAATTGGTTGAACTCCGTTATCAATTTTCGGGTATTATTTTTCCGCTTTTATTTCGTATTCTCACTAATCTTGTTATAGAGAAATTATTTGTACTCGGTTTATTTCCTAACAACTGGTAATCAGAGCTTTTGGTTGTGAATTTTGTCAATTTTTCTGCGAGGTTACTATTCATTACTATTCATGTGAATAGTGAATTTCGTGAATAGTGAAATTCGGTCGGCGATACGAGTTTGTCGACGGTGGTGTTCTAATACACGGTGGTTCGCAAGAATTGTCAGAAACGATCCAAAAGAAGCCAGATTCGAGTGGAAGCGATGGCTGCAGACGAAGGGAATGTGAAAATTGAAAAGTTCGATGGTGCGAACTTTGGCTTTTGGAAGATGCAGATTGAAGATTTTCTGTACCAGAAAAATCTTTATCAACCTCTCTCAGGAAAGCAACCAGAGGACATGAAGAATGAAGACTGGGCTCTTCTCGACCTACAAGCCCTCGGAGTCATCCGACTGACGTTGTCCCGAAATGTTGCTTTCAACATAGCAAATGAAAAGACCACGGCGGGTCTTATGGCGGCTCTCTCCAGTATGTATGAGAAGCCATCAGCCTCAAACAAAGTTCATTTGATGAGGCGATTATTCAATTTGCGGATGACGGAAGGGGCATCGGTGGCACAACACCTAAATGAACTCAACACAATCACAACCCAGTTGAGTTTAGTGGAAATTGAATTCGATGATGAAGTTCGAGCTTTAATTCTCTTATCATATCTACCAGACAGTTGAAATGCTACTGTTACAGCAGTCAGCAGTTCTTCGGGAAATAACAAATTAAAATTCGACGATGTTCGAGACCTGGTATTGAGTGAAAAAATTCGACGGAGAGAATCGGGTGAAGCATCAACCTCCTCAGCCTTGCACACGGAGTCTAGAGGGAGAACTTCAGAAAGAAATTCAAATCGTGGCAGATCGAAATCCATAAAAGGAAAATCAAGAATAGGAAATAAAGATTTTACCTGTTATAATTGCGGTAAGAAGGGTCACTTCAAAAGAGATTGCCGAGCACTGAAAAAAAATACCGGCGCACAAGAATCTGCCAACATGACAGAGGAGACAGGTGATGCCATGATTCTAAGTGTCAACAGTCTGATTGAATCATGGATCTTGGATTCAGGAGCGATTCAGGAGCATCTTTCCACTCCACCCGTGCCAAGAAATCATGGAGAACTATGTCAGTGGTGATTTTGGGAAGGTTCATCTAGCTGATGATGAAACCTTGAAGATCGTCGGAAAAGGAGACATCCGACTAAAGTTGCCAAACCAGACCACCTGGAAGCTGACAGGAGTGAGACATATTCCTGGCCTCAAAAGAAATCTGATTTCTGTTGGACAGCTTGATGGAGAAGGATACAGTACAACCTTTTCAGGCTGTGAATGGAAGATTACCAAAGGAGCACTCGTCATTGCTCATGGTAAGAAGACTGATACTCTTTATGTAACCTCAAATTTAGAGAATATCATTGCAGTATCAGATGCTGATGGAAAATCAAACTTATGGCACCAAAGACTTGGCCATATGAGCGAGAAAGGGATGAAGACATTTTTGTCAAAAGGGAAGCTGCCGGATCTAAAGAATGTAGATGTCGGACTATGCGAGGATTGCATCTTTGGCAAACAAAAGAAAGTCAGTTTTGCAAAGATTGGCAAGACACCCAAGGCAAAAATGTTAGAATTGGTTCATACTGATGTATGGAGACCATCTCCAGTTCCATCTCTTGTAGGCTCATTATATTATGTCAACTTCATCGATGATTCAACAAGGAAGGTGTGGGTTTATTTTCTGAAGAATAAATCAGAAGTGTTTGATACCTTTAGAAATTGGAAGGCCATGGTGGAAAATGAGACTGGTTTGAAAGTCAAGCGTTTGAGGTCTGACAATGGAGGAGAGTACAGAGACAATAGATTCAGAGATTTCTGCGCAAACAATGAGATCAAGATGGAGACAACAGTTCCCAAGACACCGTAGCAAAATGGCGTAGCAGAGCGCATGAACAGAACTCTGAATGAACGTGCCAGAAGTATGAGGATACATGTCGGATTGCCCAAATTTCTATGGGCTGAAGCTATCAACACTGCAGCTTACCTGATCAACTGTGGGCCCTCAGTTCCTTTGGATGGTGGAATACCAGAGGAAGCTTGGAGCAAGAAAGATATAAACCTTTCACACTTAAGAGTGTTTGGTTGTATTTCTTATGTACACATAAACTCTGCTGAAAGAAGCAAACTTGATGCTAATTCCAACAAATGTGTCTTTGTTGGTTATGGCGGTGATGAGTTCAGTTACCGGTTTTGGGACTACGAAAATCGGAAGATCATCAGAAGCAGAGACGTCATTTTCAATGAGAATGTGATGTACAAAGACATGTCAACCGTAGAATCAAGTAGCTCCAACATCGAAGCTGAAACAAAGGAATTTGCCGAGTTCGAGGAGATTTCTGGAAATGATGTTCAGATCAATCCTGAAGCAGTTCAAGAAGAACCATGCACACCGGAACTAAGACGCTCCTCCAGAATTCCTAAACCAACCCAACGGTATTCTCCTTCTTTGCACTACTTGTTGTTGACTGACAATGGTGAACCAGAGTGCTATGATGAAGCAATGCAAGTGGAGGATTCGGTCAAGTGGGAGTCTTCCATGAAAGATGAGATGGATTCGCTTATGTCAAATCAGACGTGGGAATTAGCTGAATTACCACCAGGCAAGAAAGCACTCCACAACAAGTGGATTTACAGAATCAAAGAAGAGCACGATGGGAGCAAATGATACAAAGCAAGATTGGTTGTCAAAGGCTTTCAGCAAAAAGAAGGTATTGACTACAATGAAATTTTCTCTCCAGTCGTAAAATTGTCTACAATCAAACTGGTGTTGAAAATTGTAGCTGTAGAGAATTTACATCTTGAGCAGTTAGATGTAAAGACAGCTTTCCTTTATGGTGATTTGGAGGAAGAAATCTATATGAGGCAGCCAGAAGGCTTCATAGAGGCATACAAGAAAAACCTGGTATGCAGGTTGAAGAAGAGCTTGTATGGTTTAAAACAAGCTCCTAGACAGTGGTACAAGAAGTTCGATAGCTTCATGAGTAGCAGTGGTTTTATCAGATGCCAAGCAGATCATTGTTACTACATCAAGAGGTTCGACAACAGCTTCATTATTTTATTATTGTACGTTGATGACATGCTCGTTGCAGGCTCAGACATGCAAGAGATTATACATTTGAAGCAAAAATTGTCGAAGCAGTTTGCTATGAAGGATCTGGGCGCTGCAAAGCAGATTCTTGGGATGAGGATCAAGAGAGACACAAAGTCGGGGACTTTGATGTTATCACAGGCTGAGTACATCAACAAAATACTCTCCAGGTTCAACATGCAAGATGCTAAACCAGTAAGTACACCTTTAGGTGTTCATTTCAGACTCTCCAAAGAACAGTCACCAAAGACGGAGGAAGAACGTGCACACATGGTGAAGGTCCCGTATGCCTTAGCAATTGGAAGTCTGATGTATGCCATGGTTTGTACCAGACCAGATATTGCTCAAGTAGTGGGAGCTGTTAGCAGGTACATGAATAATCCAGGCAAAGTACACTGGGAAGCAGTCAAATGGATCCTCAGATATCTGCGAGGTACCACAAACAAAGCACTTTGTTTCAAAGGTGGAGATACGATACTGACATGCTATGTAGATGTTGACTTAGCCGAAAATGTTGACATCAGAAGGAGCACTACATGGTATGTCTATACTCTAGGAGGAACTGCAGTGAGTTGGGTTTCTCAACTACAGAAGATAGTTGCTCTCTCCACAACCGAAGCAGAATATGTCGCTGTTACGAAAGCCAGCAAGGAGATGGTCTGGCTCCAAAGTTTCTTGGAAGAGTTAGGCAAGAAACAAGAAAACAATGTCTTGTATTGCGACAGTCAAAGTGCTATCCATCTAGCAAAGAATCCGTCTTTTCATTCTAGGACGAAGCACATACAATTGAGATATCATTTTATCCGGTCTCTTCTGGAAGATGGGATTTTGAAACTTGAAAAGATCAGTGGAGCTCAAAATCCGGCAGATATGTTAACAAAGACGGTGACCACGGACAAACTGAATTTGTGTCCAGCTTCAGTTGGCATGCTAGAATAACAATACCAGAAATGCTGCTGCATCGATCGAGGTATGAAGACGGATTAAAATCAGTCTTCAAGTGGAAGATTGTTGAAAATTAAAAAAAAAGAACAAGTTGGACTGCTAAGTAGCAGCCGGCTGCTAAAACAAAATGGGGAATGTGGTTTTTAGTCCCTTTGCACTTTAGGGTTAATTACAAGTTTAGTCCTAAGTTTCAACTATAAATACCCTAGCTCATTTAGCTTCAAAATCATCCCAAAACATTTCTTTCTTCCTATACTAGAGAGTTTTATTGTGAGTAGTGAGTGTTTTGTAAACACCTGTAAATTTTCTCTCTTAGTAAAAGATCTGCAGCAGCCGGAGACGTAAGCACAATTGGTTGAACTCCGTTATCAATTTTCGGGTATTATTTTTCCGCTTTTATTTCGTATTCTCACTAATCTGGTTATAGGGAAATTACTTGTACTCGGTTTATTTCCTAACATATTTTGATGGCCATCCACCCTTTCCTCCCTTTTTTTCACCCGCATGGAGTGGACAAGTTCTTGGGCTAACACAATATTATCAATAATCGAACGTCCGGGAATAAAACTTGTTTGGCATTTAGAAACAAGCTCAGGCAGGATCGGCTTGATTCTGTTGACAATCACTTTAGTGATGATCTTGTAGAGCACCAAGCAGAGGCTGATAGGCCTAAACTGCGTAATGGTTTCAGGGTTATCCACTTTGGGAAGCAGAACGAGTAAAGTACTGTTTAAGGACTCCTCCATGGTACCACCTTCAAGAACATGCTTCACAAGGCGACAAACATTACCCCCTACAGTCTCCCAGTTTCTATGATACAAGCTCGCATGAATGCCATCTAACCCCGAGGCTTTCAAGGCCCCCATACTGAAGAGCGCGCCTTTGATCTCCTCATTACTGAAGGGCCTGCTAAGAGTATTAAGCTGAACACTAGTAAGACTAGGGAAAAGACCACGAGACTCGTACGGTTGAGGATTATTGAGCTCACTAGTAAACAGCTTCTCGTAGAAATTTCTAGTATGGTTTTCAGAGTCTCCTGATCCGAACACCATTGCCCAGAGGGCAGTCTAAGTTTAGTAATCAATTTCCTCCTGTGTTTGGCTACAGAACACATGTGGAAATATCTCGTATTCCTATCTCCATGCTCGATCCACTCGCACCTGGCTCTTTGCGCCCAGAGGAGTTCTTCCTGCCGTAAGATGGTGTCTAACTCCGTTCTCAGCTCTCTCAAGATCAGAAAGGGTAGTAGAACTGTACCGGCGTTGCGCCTTGTCAATACCTCTGAGACGGGCTTGGATGCGCTTTTTCCTCTGGTTAATGGAACCAAAAGTCTCTCGGTTCAATTTCTTAAGATAATGACTCCATACTATCGTTCACATCCCAATTCGTCTTCAGAAAGTTCTAAAAATCCAGGTGATCCATTCGAGAAGCCAGGAAACGGAAGGGTTTTTCTTTATTGTGATTGCTGTTCCTCTTTCTTTGGAGAAGGATTGGGCTATGATCAGACCCTAAACGGTCAATGTGAGTAACTCTGGTATCCGGGTAAGTTTCCATCCATTTATCATTCATGAGACACCGGTCGAGGCGTTGCCAAAGGTTTCCCCTACGCCACGTAAACTCTTGCCCTTGGTAGTAGATATCTAGAAGACCATTATCAAAAACAAAATCCTGTATCAACCTGCTGCACCCTCTGTTAAGCCTACTCCCACCAAATCTATCTTCAGGTCTCAGAATGCAGTTAAAGTCACCTCCACGGCTCATTTCTTTGAGTTTTCAGCTTGGAAAGGAGGTTCCACAAGTTTCTCCGGATAGAGATGTGCGGGCTTGCCTAGGCAGCCGTAAAGAAATTCCAATGAAGGCTATTGTGGTCTTTAAAACTACCATGGACATACTGGCTGGAGACCTGTAATAATTTTACATCAACTGACTTATCCCAAAGGATCCAGATGCCACTCTTGAAACCATTGACTTCAACTCTGAATGAATTATCAAAGCCAAGCAGGTTGACCACTTTGTCAGCTTTCCCCCCGCTAGTATGAGTCTCGAACAAGGCAACAACTCTAGGCTTGTGCATATTAACAAACTCTTGAAAATATCTTTTAAAGGAGGGTTTGACAACCCCCTGGGTTTTCCTGAACATGAAGTCCATAATCAAATAGGATTAGTTCCGTCGTGGACCCCAGTCCAGACAACACGCAGTCAGGCGTCTCTGTTGGCACCAGTTCCATGGTACACTGATCACGTAAGGTGATTTGTTCGGTTCTGTCCGGGGGAGCCAAATTATTAGTCGTGGTTGAGATGTTATGGATCCACTTGGATAGAAGCGGGACGTTCGGAGTCTTTAGTTCACTGGGTTTTACAACTTTTAAGCTCTTATTAGAGATCCTAGGGTTAGAGTTACCACGCTTGTTGATTCTCCATCTCTGAGCTTGACTAAGAGTTTGGCTATTTTCTCTTATCGAGATCGCTGTGTGGGAACCCTTTCCAATGTTCGGGATATGTTCATTCACCTGCGCCATATTACTGGCTTCAACCTGCATTTCTCCAGTCTGGTACGTACTAGTAGGGTTCTCAAGAATTTGAGCTACTATGGGAACATCGACAAGGCCACTTTCCTCTTTGTCCAGCTCAATAAAATCCTTTGAACTTTGACCCTGAGAAGCCTCATTGTCTCCACTATTCAGCAGCGGAGCAAAACGAGATTCCTGGATAGGGATACTTCCTTCCTCACTGGGTTTCGGAGTCTCTTTCTGAACTATCCCTTTCCTCTGTCTAGGTTGCACCACCATCCAAGGCCCGAAAGGGATGTCACTGTTAGGTTGTCTCAGTTGTTTTTTCCTGAGTCTTGTTACCAATATCATTCTCAGTGGTCTCGTGCTGGTTGACAGTCCAAACCTCCTTAGCATGACCGTATATTCCACATCCGAAGCAAATCTGTTGGAGGCCTTCGTACTCTATCCTTTGGATGAAAACATCAATACCCAAGCAAGGGATAAGTGGCTTGTTCAGGTCGATCACAACCGCTATTCTGGTAAACCTGCCTCTTTCCCCAGCGTAAGTATTGTAATCGACTTTGACGTCCAATGGTGTTGGCGATGGTTCTAATCAACATCTTGGAGTTATATGTATATGGAAGCCCTGGAAGGCGTAACCAAGCGATGACCTGCGAAGGATAATTCTCGGAAGTAGAGAACTTTCTTGACCAGGGTTGAACTGTCAAGTAACTCCCGTATATTGTCCAAGAGCCATCGGTTAGAACTCTGGAGTAATCCTCAAGATTTTCGAACTTAACCAAGAAGTAATCGTTGTCAAGATCGATGAGGTTGAAACTTCCCACCGGTTTTCACAGCGTAGTGATTCTGTTGGGAAGCGCTTTGTAGCCTATCTTCTTCCCAAACAATCTTCTGATAACCACTTGATTCATATTCCTAGCAATCAGATCATGAATCCTGTTGGAGAAGGAAATTCTTGGGTAATCTCCATAGCTGTCAATCTTGACATCCCCTTCTTGAAAAACAATATCCTCCTCGTGGTTATTAATATGAGAACTCTTGCCACTTCCAGTTCCATTGGCAGCCATGGCCGCATAGGTCAGTTTGCCAGGGTTCTTGTGATTTCCTGATTTCTTTCATACTTCTCCTGTTCGTCTTCACCGTCCTGCATGCATATGTCAGTTACGTTTCCTTCGATAACTGGTTCTTTCTCTTTGTTCTTGACTTTCTTTGTTGCCCCTCCTTCAGAGAAGGGGATCCCGGTCTCTCCAGGGAAGGATAAATCTGCACGTCCGGCGTACCGGTTCTCTGAACTCTCGGGGATAGAGTTTCCTCAGCTATAGCCTATAACTTTGATATTACTATTTAGTTGAAATACGACTCAAAAGCTCATTTTGTGAATAAATGAAGTAAAATTCATTATTGTAGAAGGAATAATATGGTAAAGGGGTTTGGGCGAATTCATAATTGAGAGAATCCAAGAGAAAAAAGAAGACAAAAAATCAAATTGGATTCAAACGTGGGACAAAATCATAAACTTTAATGAAGAATTTCTTCGTCTTCTCAACACGTGGAAACGATGGCTTCTTTCCAACCTAATAAATTGTCTTTTATTTATTTTCTTTCTTTTATACTTTTATATTATTTACATAAAGTATTTTTATTTTGCATTATCAAATTTTTTAATCGAGCTGGATAAACCTCGTTCTTTCGGTTTATATTCTATCGTAAATTAAAAATTAAAAATTTTATTCCAAGAATTATTAAATTAGTGGAATGATATGAAATTTTTATACGAATCAATTGATTTTATATCCAATTATTAAAATATAATATTTTTAATTTGTTTCATTAAAAATAATATAAAAATGTAATAATTTTTCAATTGGACTGATGTTTAATTGACACTTGATACAGTCTAATTAATTATTTTATAATATAGAAAGAGTACTTAATCAATTATGATGCGATCTATTGAATAGTTTCAATGGTAAAAAAATATTTTTTTTTCATGGAAGATTAAAAATTCTAGATATGATTTATGAAAGAGAAAATAATCTCAGTGACTAAAAATGCCTTATAATATACAATTTTAACCAACTTTTTTTTGGATTTGCCAAAATGACCAACTAAATCGCAATGCGATCGATAATTCGCAACGCGATCTCCGGTATCGCAAATCAGTTTCCAGATTCGCAACGCGATTCTGACTATCGCATTGCGATTTTCCAAATTCGCGTTGCGATTTTCCGACTATCGCAATGCGAATATGTAAATCGCAATGCGATTATGACTATCGCAACGCGATTCTGACTATTGCAACGAGATTCTGACTATCGCAACGCGATTCTGACTGTCGCAACACTGAATTTCAAATTCGCAACAGGTTTTAGTTTCGCAACACAAATGTTTTGGGTATGTATATAACTACGCAGCAGAAGCAACTCATAACCTAAATCCCTAAATCACAACTCATTCCATCTCCATCTATCACTCTCTCCGGCGACATCCGTTCCTATATCCAACGACATCCTTCCCCATCCGGCAACATGTTTTAGTTTCGCAGCTCGTTTGTTTAGTAAATTAATTTACAATAATGAAATCATCTAATGTTGATCATGTTTGGATAGATTTGTATTTTGGAGGGTCATGGGAGAATGTTCATGGTGTTTTACAATATATGCCTTTACCCATGAATCTTCAACTAAAACTGTCATTAAAAAAGTTAACTTATGAAACTCTAATGTTACGTGTTGTAAATAAATTGAATTTAGAGCCCTTAAGTAGATTTAGGTTATCTTATCAGAGAAAAGGTAAAGTTTATTTGTTAACCGACAATGAAGATGTTGAACGATTCATTGCTTACATTAGTGTTTCGCAAGATGATGTTACATTTTATGTTGTTGAACCTAGAAGTAGTGAAGTTGGGTCAGTAGCGGGTAGTAATCAACTAAGTTTTTCAACCCCAGTTTATGGTGCTCAAAATTTAATGGTTCCACCATAATTTCATCACCAAACAAATTTTGTTTCACCACATTTCCAATACCAAACACAATCTCAAAACCCACAACCTTTCCCTAATCCAAATCCCTATCAACTTTCAGCATCAAATTTCGGTTTTCGTATTAACCAGTTAGACGATGATGAGCCAACAGAAAAAATTGTGAGTACTAGTCGGTATTCAAAATTTGATCTTGGTCAATACCCGGACTTTGATCTTGGTTAATACTCGGATTTTGATGATGTTTCAGAAGAAGAAACAGACCCTGCGTGTAATGATTTTGATATTGGTCAATACCCGAATTTTGATGATGAAACAACCGTTGCCGAGGAAGATGTTGTTGATGATAATGAGGAGGAAGTTACGACTGTGAATGAACATGTTGAACATCCATTCTGTAATTCATATAATCCTGAAGAAGAAAAAGAAGAAGAAAAAGTTCCCGAAGAAAAGAAAATGCCACGGGAGTATAACTGGAATATGCCAGAATTACTTTAGATACCGGAAGAAGAGTTGGTAAAAATAATAGTTGATTTTAAAAACACAAAAATTATTCGTATCAAGAAAGATGATTGTTTTGATACAAAGGAAGACTTGGAGATAGCTTTGTATACGAAATGTGTGGAAGATGGCTATCAACTAAAAGTTAACAAATCAAGCAAAGATCGTTTCGAAACAAGGTGTATGATTGACAAAAACTGTACGTGGCGTATGATTGCAAAGAGGATAAAAGATTGCGAAATGTTTCAAATTAGGACTTTTATTGATAAACATACATGTTCAAGAACCCAAGTTTTTCCTCACCATAGACAGGCAAACAAAAAGGTGTTGGGTGGTTTTCTGGCTGAGTTAATGTTTTTGAATGGCAGGGTATATCGGGGACATGAAATTATGACTGACATGAATGCTCGGTTCAAGATTAGTATCTCATATTCTCAAGCTTGGAGAGCCAAATGTTAAGCCTTGGAATTGTTGAGGGGGTCGCCAGAAGCATCGTTTGCCCAACTGCCGGCTTATTGTCACAATTTAAAGCTGAAAAATCCTGAGTCGGTAACTCATATCAAAACAGATAGAGATGGACGCTTTGAGTTACTGTTTATCGCCATTGGTGCTGCGGTTAGTAAATCAATATAATTTTGTTGACTCATTTTTGTTAGTTACATGCATTTCACATTTAAATGATTATATTTCTTGTGTATATGATTTTGTAGATTCGTTCGTTTATTACTTGCATGCGCCCAGTTATTATAGTTGACGGAGCACATTTAAAAGGTCGATACCTTGGAGTAAACTTATTAGCAGTAGCCATGGATGCTAACAATGGGATACTGCCAATAGCTTACGGGGTTGGCAAATCTGAAACCTCTGATTCATGGACATGGTTTATGGGGCATCTTAGGGATTGCATAGGTCCTATTAGCAATCTGACAATCATATCCGATAGGGCAAACTCAATTGACAACGCTGTTAGAAGGTGTTTCCCAGATGCTTTTCATGGACTTTGTGGTGTTCATTTGTATAGAAATCTAAAATCAAGGTCTGCTGGTATAAAAAAGCATAAATGGACATATTGTAAGGCTGTAAAAGCTTATCGGGAAGTGGATTTCAATAAGCATATAAACTGTTTAAGACGTGTTTTGCCTCAGTGTGCTCAAACACTAGAAGATGTCGGGTTTGAAAGATGGTCAAGAGTACATCAACTTGGAGCAAGATATGGTTTCATGACGTCTAATAGTGCAGAATCAATCAACGCTCTAAGTCGTCATTCCCGGAAATTACCCATTACTATGTTAATGGAGTTTTTTCGAGCCTCTATTCAACAGTGGTACTACAAGAAAAGAAACCATGCATGTATTATTTCTTTAAATTCGTAACTTATCATATATTTTACTAAGTATTATTTATTTAAATTTACAGGAACATTGGAACATCGTATTACACCATGGACTGGAAAAAAGATAACGAAACGTGTTGTGAAGTCAACGTCATGGAGAGTTGAACAATGTTCAAACACTTTGTTTGAAGTACTGGATAATAACTTAAATGGGCTTGTCGATCTAAATACAAAGACGTGTAGTTGTATGAAATAGAAAACATCTGGTTATCCGTGTGGGCATGTTATAAAAGTTGCTCTTCATCTAAACCAAGATGATTCAAGCGCATACGCTATGGATTGCTACACTACAGAATATATCGAAAGACTTATGTCGAGATTATCTACCCTATTCCACATCCTTATGAGTGGGACATACCAAATGATTTACAAACAGTTTAGCCACCAGCCATGGATAGAAGGCTACCTGGCCGACCAAAAAGTCACGATCGTATACCGTCTAAGGGTGAAGAGAAGAAGAGATCGACATGTAGTTGGTGCAAGGAAAGTGGTCATACAAGGTTGACATATGTATCACCAGTGACATCACAATCATCTTTTCCTCTACCAAAATATGGATCCTCTACCAAAATATGGATCCTCATCAAAATCCAAAGCTCATATGGTGTCAAGAAAAAGGCAATCAAAATCGCAATCAAAATCAAAATCCCAATCACAATCGGCTTCACCTTTTGGGTCTATTAACTTAGGTGATTTTTAAATGCAAACGTTGTATTATATGTAAACTTTTAACATTTTCAGTTAGGCATGTATTAGTAACTTGAGTTTGAACATTGCTATGATCTGTTCAGTTGTTATCACTTATTACACATTCATTTGAATATCGCAACGCGAATTTGACTATTATGTGTATTTTATGTGTAAACTTTTAACATTTTCAGTTAGGCATGTATTAGTAACTTGAGTTTGAACATTGCTATGATATGTTCAGTTGTTATCACTTATTACACATTCATTTGAATATCGCAACGCAAATTTGACTATTGCAACGCGAATTTGATTATCGCAACTCAAAAATCGCAACGCGAATTTGACTATCGCAACACGAATATGACTATCGCAACACAAAAATTGCAACGCGAATTTGATTATTGCAATGGGTATTTGACTATCGTAACGAGAAAAACGCAACGCGAATTTGACTATCGCAACGCGAACTTGATTATCGCAACGGGTATTTGACTATCGCAACGAGAAAATCGCAAAGCGTATTAGACTATCACAACGCGAATTGACTTTCGCGTTGCGATTTTCGCATTGCGATTTTGAGTTTAGCGTTGCGAAAGTGTACCTCCAACGGGTCTTTTGCCTTCAATATGATGCAGATTGAAATTAACAAATCAACTTTCACATTTCAATCAATTAAATAAGCACAAATAAGAATTATTTACACATCAATATTAAACAAATCAACTTTTACAAATCAATTTTTATAAATCAATTAAACAAGCAAAAAATGATAATAATTCTTATTTTCCTCATCAATTAAACAAATCAGACTTTTAAGAATCAATTAAACAATCAAAAAAAGTGTACTCCAGACAGTTGTTTATGCACCTATACATCAATTTCACGCAGCTCACTTCAGGATTAACCTGCAGAAACCAAACATTTGCTCAAATAACACTTTCTACACATCTAAAACCAACAAACAACAAATTATTATTGAATTCTAGGTACTTAAAAACACTTGCATTTGACTTACAAATTGTTTATGGACACTTCCATAATGCGGATGCAGGTAGGCAGCGTCTCGCATATATCGCTCTAGCTATAAAATACTGAAACCACAAGCCTACTGCACCTCTATCTCTATCGGTGGGAGGTAGAAACTGTGTACTTCCTGTCGTCAAACGCTCCAAGCACATGCATACGAGAGGACCACAATCCCCTCTGGCTTCCGGCGTTTGTTGTGGCGCGGTCTCATCTCTGATAACTGTAACATTGAACTTCTTTGGCTTCTTGTTTCCAGAATAAGTCCAATAATTAATCGCATCCAAGAATTTAGCCAAATGAGAGCTCCATCCCTTAATAATATCTCTCAAATCAGACAATGATATGTAGTTTATCATGCTGTCATATACTATTGTCTTTAGGGATGAGAGCTGAAGCTCGACGAGAAGCCAATGAGTATGTTCCAAAACAGGGATAAACACCTGCATCGAAATATAATAATTCAAATTGCGCACTTATTTATGAACACCTTTAAAATATTTAAACAAATAAATACTAACATTATCGACCTCCCACCATGCAAGATAAAGTTTAGCTTGTCTATTAGCCAACACATATGATTCCTGTCGTTGATTCTTTAAGTGAACTACGTGAAAAGACGTCAGCATAATTGTATATCGCGTATTTTTTTATTTTTCTTCAATTTCCTTACTATTAGAAGACGTGACACCCATGCATCAATATAATGTTTTACAAAAAAAGACATATATTAGTGAATTACATAAATTTAAAAAAATTAATCAAAATGAAATATAAGAAGAAATATAAGACTTACCCCCATCGAAATAGCCACTGTCTTCAACCCCTAATAACACACCCTACCAAGACAGTTCAATCAACAAATGCATATCATCGTTGAGTTTGTATATGTCAGCGTAAAACCCTTGGCTCCGCTCATGTTGATAAAAATCAACTGCGGTCTTAGCCCAAAGGGTATTATCCAAAATTGTTTCTGGTAGTTGTTTTCCTCTCCACTTCATCTGCCGGAATGGGTTTCTCAATAATTCGATATATTACGTCGTGTGAATCGGGCTCTAGAATGTTGGGAGGGACCTCTTCAACGATGACAGTGGCCTCTTGAACGGTGAGAGGGGATTCTTGAGGGATGATAGAGGCCTCTTGAACGAAAGGGAGGCTTCTTGAATGATGACAGGTAAATCGGGCTTTTTCTTACGGATTCTTCACACTATTGGGGTGAACAGAGACGTAATGACACGTGCACGCCGTCTGATGCGTAAACTCCGTCTTGCAAGAAAAACCCGACGTAGAGCATACACCTTAGCGGGCCGATAAAAATAAATTAATACATAAATCAGTAAATAAATAGACATGATATTAAATAGTGAAAACAAAGAAAAATATATTTCAAACTTGCACGATATTCACCCAAGTCATTATTCTATCATTGTTCACAAAATGCATCAGATAACATTCCAGAAGTAATCACTTATATAAACATTTAAAAGGACAACATATAGGTTTAGTGCAGGTTCAATGACAACATAAAGAGTAGTAGTTTATTCTTGAAACTTAAATTTTCAACACTGTGAAGTTAGTATTTGTCTTTGTCTTTTAGTTGAAGTAATACAATTCATTCAAGTTTCAATTTGCAGAAGAAGAATAGAATCTGAAACTTAAAATCGCAAAGCGAAAATGACTATCGTAACACAAATTTGACTATCGCAACGAGAGAATCGCAATGCGATTTTCATTCGCATTGCGATTCTTTTGTTGCGATAGTCAAATTCGCGTTGCGATAGTCATTTTCGCGTTGCGAACGCGAATGTGTTATCGCAACGAGATAATCGCAATGCGATTTTCATTTCGCATTGCGATTTTTTCGTTGCGATAGTCAAATTCGCGTTGCGATAGTCATTTTCGCGTTACGAAAGTAAACTATTCTTCTTCTGCAAATTGAAACTTGAATGGATTGCATTACTTCAACCAAAAGACAACCAAAAACAAATACTAACTTCACAGGGTTAAAGAATAAACAGTTTAGCAGTATTGGCACCAACAGAATGAATTTACTAAGCAATCTAAGTGAAATGGTTAATCTAAGTGAAATGGTTAATCTAAGTGAAATTACGAGTAAATTTATCATCAAGTTAAATATGAAAAATATTAAACTTACCTCGTTGCGTAGAGTATGAACCTCATTCTGCAACGATGCTACCATCTCACGTAGAGCGGCTACCTCACCACGTAAAGTAGACACCTCAACACGCCATGCACTATTGTCATCGCGTAAAGTACCGACCTCCTCACGCAAGGCATTGACCTCATCACGTAACTCCCCTAACTCATCTCGTGGAGGTGGAGGTGGAGAATAGAGAGATAAACGTCGTGGCATCTTTGTCGGTCGCCTATCATGAGGTGATGGTGGAGAAGAGGCTCGATGATGTGACAGAATAGGTGATGGCTCTCGTTGTGGAGGTGTATAGTCGGGTCGATCAGGTGATGGCTCTGGGTGAGGTGATGGCTCTCGAAGTGGAGGCTGCTCATCATCCGTGCCATAAAAAAAAAGCTTACTAGCTTGCCACCAATCAGTGGCAAGCTCAGCTTCCGTGGGTGTCAGTCTCTATAATGGAGTGTTGGCCTCCTAACAATATAAAAGCTCAAACAAAGTTAAACGTGTACTAGTAATAACTTGTTTATAAACATATGGTAGTATTTGTGTTAACTTACATTATTTATTGTAGTATACGGTAGTAAATCTTCCCATTGCTGTAAGGACCGTTTCATCTTCCAGGAAATAGCCCTAGGAATATCATTAGAAGTTTTTAATGCATGTGTCTGCATGACGGGAAAGACCTCAAATATCCAAATCTACAAACAATATAATAACAAACATTAGTAATTGTTAAATAATTAATTATAATTTTGGAAACATTATATAAAAATTCTTACCTTAAAGGCCCAAATAAAGCCTGACAAAGTGTATTTGGAACCATCGCCACGCAAACTTTTTCGATCATCAAAGGCAGACGACAACTTATTCCATGTAGCTTTCCATAGATACGAACCCCACGGAAACAGGTTTCATGCATTTAGGTCCTCTACCAATTTAATTAGATTATTAGGAATAGGTTGTCTGGCCTCTCTACCTAAAAAGTCGGCATGTAAAAGTATTAGAAGGCATACTCGGACAACATCGACATCATCCATCCGAGTAAAATCATCTTTCTTATTCAATAATCTCGTCAAGTCTTCCACGTGTAAATTCAGATTCTCCATTGACAGCTCAGGAAAAACCTGAGATAACCATGATAGGCGGGTAATATGTCTAGTGTACCGACCTACATCATCGTGTCCGAAGAGCAGACCGGTGATTAAGCAAAACTCCTCCCGCCCAAAACACGTATACGCCAGTGGAAAATCAAACCATATCTCTTTATCACGGCGTTGTATAGTCTCTGGTAGATCGCTAGTCATGGTTTGAAGAAACAGATGGGTCAACATAGCATCTACACCCGGATGTTGTACTTTCAGCCATGGCCCGAAGCAAGTATCCTCAAATATTTTTCTTTGTGCAGGTGAAAGCTTCGACGCAATTGTTTTGGCCAGGCTTACTTTATTTCTTAAGGTCAATTGAGCTGAATAAAAGTTCTACAAAAACAATAAACATACCAAGTTAGATATACCAAAAACTACACTGTGAAGATATACTAAGAACAATAAACATAAAGAGTAGTAGTTTATTCTTCAAACTTAAATTTGCAACACTGTGAATTTAGTATTTGTCTTTGTTTTTTTGTTGAAGTAATGCAATTCATTCAAGTTTCAATTTGCAGAAGAAGAATAGTTTCTGAAACTTAAAATCGCAACACGAAAATGAAAATCGCAATACGAAAATGACTATCGAATGGATTGCATTACTTCAACCAAAAGACAAAACAAAGACAAATACTAAATTCACAGGGTTTAAAGACTAAACAGTTTAGCAGTATTGACAGCAATCGAATGAATTTAATAAGCAATCTAAATGAAATGGTTAATCTAGTATTGAAATTACCAGTAAAAATATCATTAATTTCAATATGAAAAACCTAATAATAATGCAAAAAATTCAAAATAAAAATAATTAAAAAAACTAACCATCGGTGGTTGATTTGGTTGATTTTCCATTTCTGACCGTGAATGATTGTAAGGGTGGCTCTGAGAGATGGAGATAGATGGATTTCGCCGGAGATGGGGACTGATTTTGTCGGAGATGGGGACGGATGTCGCCTTAGAGAGTGAGAGATGGAGATGAGTCTGAGTTGTTATTTAGGGTTTTAGATTATGAGTTGTGATTACGGGATATGCTGTGGACGGTTCAGTGTTCCGATATATTAATATTCGTATTTGGAATTTGAAAAAAATACGCGTTGCGATAATAATGGCGCTTTGAAAATCGCATTGCGATAGTCAGAATCGCGTTGCGATAGTCAGAATCTCGTTGTGATAGTCAGAATCGCGTTGCGATAGTCAGAATCTCGTTGCGATAGTCAGAATCGCACTGCGATAGTCATAATCGCATTGCGATTTACATATTCGCATTGCGATAGTCGGAAAATCGCAACGCGAATTTGCAAAATCGCAATGCGATAGTCAGAATCGCGTTGCGAATCTGGAAACGGATTTGCGATACCAGAGATCGCGTTGCGAATTATCGATCGCATTACGATTTAGTTGGTCATTTTGGCAAATCCAAAAAAAGTTGTATAAAATCGTATATTATAAGGCATTTTTGGTCACTGAAGGTATTTTCTCTTTATAAAATGGACACGAACTCTTAAAAAAACACTAATTACCTTTAAATATCAAAATATTTTAATATCTCAATTGAATTTTTTTGAATTGACTCATAAAATCAATTTAATTAATTATTTTATATATAATATAGATATAAATATAAACAAAATTTTATCGTCTAATATAGACTTATTCAATATGAATTAAACAATAATATTTATTTATTTTTAGTAAAAGAAAAATAGAAAATACACATTTCGAAGGACTTTTAGTAATTTAATTATGTTGTGGAAATGCTTTTTTAGGCATTACTATATTTTTACAATTTCTCGGGAGGATGTAATTTATAGAGTTGAAATATTAAATTTAAAACCAGACATAGGTATAGAATTGGATGGGTGTAAAGCTCGTGAGATAATTCAATGGGCCTATTTTAAGTGGTCTTGAAGTAAACTAATCCATATAAGGTTAAGATTGGTCCACGACAATCCCATTTTTCAAATCGAAACCAGTTTACGCGGCCTGAAAAGTTCATTCCCAATATTTAACGTATATTTTCGGATTTTTTGATAAATTATTTTATTGATAAAAAATACCATAAGCACTATTAGCATGAAAGATCTCCCATATTAAATGTAGCAAAAATTACTATTTTGAGTTTTCTTCTTCTTCTTCTTCATGAAAACGCGCACACACTATTAGCATGAAAAAACACTATTAAAATGAAAGGAGGTTCCTTGAATTTTATAGTCTCTTTTAATTCTTTAGTGTTTCTCGGTTTTCTCTACTCTGCAGATTTGATGTATAACTTTCGAAATGTTTCGGTTTCAATTTATGCTGAAATTTTTTGAAATTTGTTGAATGAGTTGGGAAATAGCACGGGATTGTTGTGGGCTATCTCAGATGGCACTCCCTGCGTATTTCCCAACTTACCCGACAAAAGATCACATCTTACATTATTTAGAATTCTACAAGAATTATTAAATTTAATTTTACTTTAAATATTACATTAAATACGATTTGGATACTCGTATATTTTATAATTAATTTAGGTTTGGATTGATTTTATTTATTTATTTATTTTTCTATCATCGATAGTATTATAATATAAATAGATGTTGTCATTAATTAACCGAACAAGGCATTTAATCCAATGGCAAAGGCGTTCATTATTCTCCCTCGTTTAATCCAATCTTATACAAATGCAATCCAACTCCAAATTATTTTCTATCAAATTAGATGATGACATGTGTCGTCGTTTAATTAGATATAAAATCTATTTAATTATATAAATAAAATTTTTTAAAAGAACCCTCCAAATAAGTGGTGACGCATGCCGCTCAAATTAAAATTAAGACTAATTTGATAGAATATATTAAGTATTAAAGACCAAATATGTAATCACACTAATTTTTTAAACTACCACGTCAACACTTGTCGTTAAATATTAACACAAGTGACTTGATTAGCAACATTTAAATAGTTAAGTAATCTGATTGACAAAATTAAGAGATTGATGGTCAAAATGAAAGAGACAATAGTTTAATGATCGTATGTATAATTAAAACTTTTATGTGTTATTTAAGCATGGCTAGTATACATAAATTAAAGATTAAACGAGTTTAATATAGAAAGAATAATTCCATATGTGAAAATGAAGATGAAAATTCATGACAGTCGAGGGATGCACTAGGGGTATCAAATTCCAAACTAGGTGAAAACGCTGCCAGGAGTATGGAAAGATTGATACACCTGGTGCAATTTTCTAGGTTCCTGGATTTTTTTTCTTTCTTCTTGTATGAAATTATATTTCTATATCTAACTCGTTTAATTTTAATTGTTGCGTAACAGTTATGTTTAAATAATACAGAAGAAAAGAGCATCAAGTTTACAAATGATTGAGCTTCACAACATGGAAGGATCACATTGTTCGTGTAAATGAATCACAAATGTAATGCCCGTGAGATAACAACTATTGAAAAATGTTTTAAAATAATAATCTAGAAATGTTGGTATATGTGTTCATACAGGGAATAAAAATTTCTTGACCTCAACAATATACAAAATGTGCCTCCCAAATAAATAATAATAAGCACCTAGTGCTGAATGAGTCTTCAAAATTTTGAGGCTCAAGCTCTTCATCCAGCATACATGTGTGCAAAATCAGTTCACACTTTTTACTGTTACATCTAATAAGTCCACGCTTTCACTTTTGAGAATTTAGTGTAAAATCAATTTACACTTTCTACAGAAAACATGCAACGGCACAAGTTCTATTCAACTACGAGAAACAAGCATTTTCTGGTGGAAATCCCGACTTGAACAGGAAATTAATTTCTAATTCCCACACTAAATTCTCATATGTAGATATCACAAGTAATTGACCGTATAAGGTTCACATCTGAGAATTTATAGCCAAATGTATGAACCTTACAAAAGTAATTGACCGTACAAGGTTCGCATCTGAGAATTTATAGCTAAATGTGTGAAGGTTACAAAATCAATTCCACCTTAAACTGCTCGTTTCTCGTCATTGAATAAAACTTGTGCGGTTGCATGTTTCTGTGACTTTTATGTGTTACTCCTACGGGATTTCCGTTAAGTGAATGCTCCAAGTTCCCACCATGCTATGAAAATTTAACATTTTCCACACCATTTCCACAAGAATTAGTAACATTCTGTACAAGTTGGTCATGAATAGGCAGCACATTTGATGACAATGTTGTCTTTGAATTAGCGGAAGCCCACTTGGACCACTCATCATGTCTCCGTATCTTATCACCCTACAACAATAATTATCAAGTAAACACAAGGCTATCAAAGCAAAAAATAATGCCAGAAAAACAATATCACTTCCCAACGTACCCATAACAATTATTCCATAAAATAGCTCGATCCTGTAATCAAAATTAGATCTCTAGTCTGATCCCAGCTTGCATACATTCCATCCAAAATCAAATTTTAAATAACGACACCCAAGAAAGAGAGAAAAGACTAGCCTGTACTTCTATAGTAGATGAACCCAACAGCGCATCAAGGATGAATTGTATATCGGTACTCATCCTCTTAATCTGCGACTCAAATTATTAAACCACATAAATACTTTAAACTAATAATTCTCAAGATATAGATAAAAAAAATCTAATTCAATCAGTTAATGATGCAACAACAATGAATAAAGAAAAACTTTGTGCTATACTACCATTGGCGTTAAATAGCCATGTCTTCCACATACCCTTTTAAAATCTGCAATTTTGGATATTGGAACCCATCCTAAATCATCCATCAACGAAATCAAATAACGATCATTTTGAAGGTTTTCATCACTGCAAAATAAAGGTTTGAGGTCAACAAATAATACAAACATAAAGCAAATAAATTTATGACATTCAATTAGTATAAACAATCAAAAATTCATATTTCAACTCCCCAAAGGATTTGCCAGTTACAATACGTATGAAACTCATGCCAAAAAGCCAAATATGTGATTTTCTATCAAAACTCATGATAGCATACAATCAATACATTTTGCATATTGACAAAATTCTAAAATGAATAGTATACCAGCAATTTCTGATAAGATATCTAAATCTTAAATCGCCCCATAAATAACACGTGTAGACGCAAACAAACTCAAACATGAAAAGATTTACATAAGGGATGGATCAATCATTTTCACCAACCAAGAGATAAATAAAAATACCGAAAAATGCAATCAATAACGATAAATGGACTGAGAATGTATACTATAGAATTTAGTAGTAATTCTGAACAGTGGCATCCAGCAGTAAAGCTGTAAAAAGTAAAACACATAGGAAACCATATAGAAAAAATTATTAAATAATAAGAATGGAAGGAATCTCTTACCTAAAATAATACTCTATTTGTTTCACTATATTGGCCCTCAAAATTACAGTCTCTGGAGGGAACATGACAGTCCCTGGATTCAAAGGGTATGTAACAAAGCGTGGAGGATGAGATCCCCTTACAGAGCCTGGCGGAGCAACAGGCACATAGTATACAACCCCTATAAGGAATACATAAGTCATTGCAAACAAAGTACATTTATCAAAGGCGTAGTACGAACCAAGAGCTCAAACAAAAAGGCAGTATAAGCTGGGTGACTGAAACGCAGGCAAACCTTGCCAGTAGACACAAATACCAAGGAAACTTAACAAAATAAGACGTAATAAAACATACTGAAGTATTTTGAATGAAGGCACAATTTTTGCAGGGATCGATATAATACCTGGGAAATTTGGACCAACTATGAAACCTGGAGCAGGGCCAAAGACTGGTGGTCTAACAAAAGGTCTAGGTCCAGTACCCTGCTGCATGGTATTAGGTTCTCTAGGATTAAATGCTCGTTGATGATTCCATCCAGGATTAAAATGCTCACCAGTTTCTAGCATGTTGGACTTTCTATTAGAGAAGTTCGTAGGATATGCATTGAAATCACCTCGTGGAGGCCGCATATTTCTGCTGGCATTAATACCTTGTTCAGGGGGGCCAAAGGCATTCTTTGTTGTCTCAGAATCAGATTTTACCAACTGACGTTCTACACGAGGAAAAGGTCCCGGGGCAGGGTGGTAAGCATACCCAGGGACAGTAACATGTGGTGGAGGGGCCATGGCATGAAAAACAGGTGGCGTTGGTGGTTGATAATAAGGTGATGGTACAGGAAATCGAGGTCCAGCATTAGGATTGCGCTTAGAGCCCAAATTCTGATTCCGTGCTGATGGATATCTATGAGAAGTATTGGTGTTTCTAGACCCATTTGGTTTTTTCTGTCCAGCAACTCCCTGCAAGACCCAAAAATTTACGTAAATACTTCAATTGAAATATACTGAGTACTAAGATAACAGTTTTATTTATTTTTGATCTTCCTTCTTACATGATTGAATAAAACCATAAAACACAGAAAAGTAAACTACCAACAATCAAATAGATCCCCACTCAACAGGAACTAGATTCAGAGATGGCTAAATTATGTCGGAATTTTCTCAAAGAAATTACATTCCACAAAGGTACATAAAAATTTTCCATCTGAGATAGTCCAGTTCCTCCTGTTATTTCAAAATAGGGCCTACAATAATCGTTCTAACATTCTAGGAAGATAAAACAGACTCAATACAGCTCATTATCTCCGGAAGATTTTTACTTGTACAGAATGATCAATGAATAGAAACCAGAAAAGCAATACATCATTGTCTCTCAACATACACAAGTCGTCCCTTTGAAATTAATTTTTCTCAGATTACACCTAAATATTTTAAACTTTAACCAAACTTCACACTCAAATGTGATTGACCACCTACTAAAGAAAAATAACCAAACCAGAATAAAAATGGGCAATGGCTAACCTGCTCAATTGATGGAACTCGAGCAAATTCATCAGCAACGACGGAAGGTTTGTGGGGCATTTGTTGGGTCCCACCAAGATCAGGCCAAGATTCGGTCCCCATAACATGAGCATCGGCCACTTGAGCGTCAATCACCGGAGTCTTCCACGGTGACTTGACCTCCTTACGATCACCCGCTGCTTCATTCTCAACTATTTCCATGATCTCTAACCAGCCGCCAAACGAACACAATGACTCCGAAGAAGAATTCTATTAGTGATAATAAAATAGGACTAAATTATATATTTAGTGGGTTTTATGGCTGAATTGGATCTCTAATTGTCAAAAACCCTAAACAGTGTACATGTTTAAGATACTCAGACTCTTTATAATTCTTTATCTACATATTTAAATTATATTTTAATAGAATTTTATTTCAGTTAAGATTAATATTATTTTTATTAGATTCCAATTAAGACTAAGATGTATCTATAAAAAGGATTTCTTCTAAGGGATTTTTTTTATCAATTTAGGTTTTATATTTTTATTTATATTAGTTTATAGATTTAGTATTTTAAAAAATTGGTGATGTGACATATAAAATATACTAAAATTTATTTGTAAAATAGATACACGCAGTAAGTTTTTAAAGTACAGAAAAAATTAAATTATTCTAATTTACTAAGCTTTGTAAAGTCAGATAAAAATTTTATTTTAACGTAATTTATATTAATATATGAACACCATGATGATTTTTATTTTAAAAAAACTAACCAAAATTTATTTAAAAAATGAATTATTATTATAAAAATATACACATCTATGGAATGAATTAAAAAATAGTATAAAATATTGAATAACTAAAATCATGTTAAAAATAAAATATATAACTAAAATACATAGGTGAATCGAAATTTAAACAAAATAAATTATACAAAATTTATTAAAAGTAACAAAAAATGATATTAACCAAAAATCTATTATTTTAATCATTATAAATAACAATACAAAATATAACAAATAACATAGATATAATATATATATATATATATGAAAGTTCTTAGTTCATATTTACTTGACACAAATGTTATCATGTATGAATCTTATTCAAATATATTTCATTATTAGTATTATTATGTTTTATGATAATTAAATTTTACAATAATTATTTAAATATATATTATTATTTTTTAATAGTATGAGGTAATTATAAGATATTATTTATTTATAATCTTTCTTAAACATTGATAACACATATTTTATAAATATAACTGTTTGAACCTATGACCTTTAAAAAAACAATACTCTAAAATCATTTGATATGTTATAAATATAAATGTTTATATTCATGTATATTTTTTTAAACAATATACATATTTACGTATATTGTATGCATATATACTTTTAAAAAGTTACTATAACTTATCTCACAAAAATTTTAACAATATTTCTTTGTTGTTTTTGGTATTTAACTATTATTTTAATTAAAATTTAATCAATTAATTATTATTTTTTAAAAGATAAATAACATTATGATTATTTCATTTTGATTGAAAGATAATTCATTTTTCTATTTTATTTTAATTATTTATCGTTAAAAAAAGTTAACAGTGATGTTATATATCATCATAAATAATATCACATCATCATTAAAAAATAAAAAAAATATCACATCAATAATTCTAATATTTTTTAACGACATAAAATCAACATAAATGTTAATAATAATTAAAAAAAACTAATAATTACATAACCAAAACTATATCAAAATGATAGTATTTTTTTAAATAAGAGTGTAGATCATTTTAACCATAAAGTATCTAAAAAATACCATTTAGAATAATATCAACTATATCCATAACAATCGTAAGTAAAATATAACAATAACCGACTAATGACAACTTAATGAGCAAAAACGTGAAAAATTAAGTCAATGATATACTAAGACGGATCACTGTAACGTTCTCGAACACCAAAGAAAGAAATATTAAACCAAAGTGATAGTCAAATAACTAAATGCTTAATTTATCTTAAAAAATATTTTATTTATTTAAATTGTAAAATTAAAAGACTCAAAACTTAAAAACCAAATAACTTAGTTTATTCAATTCAATAAACTCAATTTAATTTTCTTTTGTTTCTCCAAATCAAGTTTAACTCTCAAAGAGAGTAACCTATCCATCGTCCACCGTACAACGCTGCTTTTTCACTAATGTAATTTTTTTTTTCTTTATCTCCATCTCCGCATTCCCCTAAGGGGAAATTGTTTCCAATGAAAAACACATATCTTGGTTATCCAAATGTTTTGTTGTATAGCTATAGCGTTTCCCCATCGTTGTAGATAAATATACATAGCATTGCATGCAGGGATATATCTACCCAGGATTCCTGTTTTTCATGCATCAGGAGCAATAATCTGAAGCTGCAATTTCAGTTGGGTAATCTAGAGATGAGGGCATTCGTGGACAACATATTATGCCTCCAGATGGAATACATTCTTCGGCTTCACTGGTTCGGCTGTCCCTTCAACTCAACTAACAGCAGATTCTTGCCCCATTAATCCAAGTCCCTCAAACAAGATGAGGGCGTTTGTGGACAACATGCATATTCACACACATACATGAACCGGTTATCATATGCAAAACATATCTAGAACCTTCCAAGTCAAGTTGATTCCATCTTCCCAGCACAAACAACTCAGTTAGGAAAACAACAAATGGTGTCATGAAGACAAAGAAATCATTTCAGCAGTCATCGACAGAAGAAGAACACCGACAACTCCATTTGTTCCCCTTCCTACGGCAAAAGGTTATCCACCAATGAGAGACACACGACAGGGGAAAAGGGGGCTGGGGCTGGAAGGTTAGTTGAAGCTGGCGGCACTTCTGTTAAGAATACATTAGGCATGTAAGCAGCAGGCGGAACTACATAACCATCATATTCGTACCTGCAGTTTGAAATCTCATTTCATCCAATATTTGTAGTTAATGACCCCATCATCTGTTATGCTAAAGAGCATATCACAAAAGTAACAGCACAGTAATCTATTCTATATGGAGTTAAAACGGGGAACCATACACGAGGAAAAAATTCCATGCAATTAATAAGGTAACGCAGGTTTATAAAACCCTTAGTCAGCAAGAAAATATAAACAATACCCAGAAAAAAAGGCTGCCTCGCTTTAAACTAAATTAATAAGAAATAGTCACCATAAAACATCAGTTGATTTAAGAAAAAAGGACGCAAATGTTAAGTGTTTGAGCAACACAGTTGAAAACCTTAAAAGGCACTCTGTCCACTGCTAGGAAACTCTACCTGTTCCCAAACAATTTTCAAGAAACAAATCTTCAAGCCAAAATAGTACATCTTTTTTAAAATAAGCGACGGGGAAACTACTAAAATAGAAACGAAAATACATGTTTGAGATCTCTGATCTTTATAGTAGGCATTTTTTGTTACAAATTTAAAGACCACGTTTGCATGAGTTCCTGAACTTCAGAATCACCAGTCGAAAACAAAATGATTGATGCATCTATGAGAGAATCTGCACAATGAATAAAATCATAAAAAAAACAACTTTCAAAAAATAAAGATTTAAGGAAAATATCCATGAGAAGATTGAAATGAATTTCCATACCTTTGGCAAAACCAAATGCGATTTTTGTTAACAAAATTTAACCAACTAAAATTTAAATTTGGCAATGAGAAAAAAAAAGAGATGAAAGAAAGTGTTTCATAAGTTGTGAGGTAACTAACATTACAAATAAAATTTAACAGAATATAAATAGTTATAAATTTTTGGTAATAAGCCATATGTACCATCAGAAAATATATAAGTTAAGATTCAATCATATACAACGTCCATATTAAGAGGATTAATCAATCACCACAAACCAGCAAGCTTGTAAAACTAGTATTCAACAATTAACTTCAAAGTAAAACATACTAAGTGTTGTTGTCCTTCAATCGTGGTGAAATTAATTACGAGCCAACAGCTAAATACTGTTGACACTTAAAACAAACCTTCATGTGCTTCAAAAACTTAAAGCAAACATGTACTACTCATTTCTACTAAATTCTTTTTCCGCTTCCCAATAAACAAACCTGACCCTACACAAAGTCATCCCCATTCTGTGAGATCATATTTAGTTATGCACCAAAACATGTAACTCAATTAGATTTTTTTTCTCATCTGTGAGGTCTATTATGCATAAAGTCAAGGCAAATGCAAAAAATAAAAAGTAAATAAACTACAAAAAACTATATCTGGTTACCTTAGGGCTTACATACTATCCCATGTAAGGAGCACCACCACCAGGCTGATTCCTACCAGCACCGCCCTGCCCCATCTGTGGGTTCTGATACCCACCCTGTACTCCCATCTGGTTCCCGTAGCCTCCTGTAACCTGACCACCATAACCTGCAGCAGGTGCTCCCTGATTAACAGGGGCACCACCAAGCCCTCCAAGCAAATTACCAAGCCCCAAACCAGAACCCTGGGAAGCAAGCAACGCAGTCAAAGCCTGTCCAAGCACTGGGTTTAAAGCTGGAGCAGTAAGAGCCACCCCAGGGTTCAACCCAGCAGCAGCAACTCCAGGGTTGAATCCCACTCCCACTGCAGCAGGCCCAGATGGAGCCATCAAATGACCGGTCTCAGATCCACTAGAAGAGTACTTCCCCTTTTTAGCATGATGGTAACGAGACTGATTCTGATGTTGCCCTTGCTTGTGCTGCTGGTACGGCTGATGTTGCCCATAAGAAGCACCTCCTGCATAACCACCTTTAGTCGGTTTTGGTCCATCAATGGCCTTCTGGCAATGCAAAACATGACCTTCAAAATTCTTGTGTGGCTCCTCTAAGGCCTTCCTTGCACTCTCAACCGACCTGTATACAAAAAGCGCAAACCCTTTCGGTTTCCCTGTATGCTTATCAAGGCCCAACGGACCTTCCTCAATTTCACCAAACTGTTTAAAAAAACACAAGCAACTTCTCGGGGTTTATTTCAGCAGAAACGTTACTAACAAAATCTTCCTCTGAGTATACTCAGATAAAGGCGGCGCAGTTGGAGGCGGTGCTGGAACCGGCCCTTGCGAAGCCAACTGACAAGAAGTAGTTCTATTCCCAATCTTCTTCTGGGGCTGTTTCAAAGCCCGGCGAGCTCCACTACGATGTTTAAATAGAATAAAAGCATAACCCTTGGATTTCCCGGAAACCCTATCCGTAACCGCTTTGCATTCTTCGATTTCCCATATTTAGAAAATTCGGCGGTGAGGGTTTCAGCGGTGCTATCCCAACTGAGACCGTGAACGAAGATCTTCCGTTGAGAGGGGTCCACATCGGCAAGCTCACGAACCGACGAGATGAACTCTGGGTGCTTCTCGACTGCTTTCTTAATAAGGGTAATCAATTGATCTTTCCCAAACGGTTGTAGAAGTGTCTCGAAAGGCTCGTCGTCCAATTCATCTTCTTGACTCGTTCCTTTCGGAGCTCCATTTCCATCTAGGGTTTGGTTTTCCGCTTCTTCTTCATCGTCGTCCTCTTCGTCCTCTTCTTCCTCCTCGTCCTCGTCCTCATCCAGCTCCACTTCCTCTTCCTCTTCAACTCCTCTTCTACTTCTTCTTCAACTTCCTCCTCAACTTCCTGAAGTTGTTCCTCTTCTACTTTAGGTTTCGGATTTCGGGTATGTATTCTGATGTTGTTGTTGCTCTTCTTCTTCGATTGGTTGAGGATCCGCTGCCGTTTTAGTGGGTTCGACCGCAGAAGATCGTTGCTTTCGCTTCTTAGCCATGGAGAAAACGTAGATTCGAAAGATTGATTTGTCGGGGCGGGGGAGGGGGAGAATATGGTTTCTGGTAAAACATAGATATAACTTATCTGATCTGTCTCCTTATTGAGATTGGTTTAAGGGTCGGATCTAAGCCCATGATTTCTACCCGGACCCAATGATAGATGGACCGGGCTTGTTTTCGTATTACCCTTTAATATGATCTGTTTTCATATATGCAATCATGATTTTTTTATCATTTTTTTTCAAATGTTTTATTATTATTGATTTAGTCTGTGATTCATCGGGTAAAAAATTGAAAAAGCGAGTTGGTTTTTCATTCCCTTTTAAATAAAATTGATTTCATATCTAATACTAGTTTATATATTTATAAAATATTTATATTAATTTAGTATTAATTATTCTGATCACATCACATAGTCTTTAAATATGGGATAAATTACATGTTAGTATTCTAATTATCATTTTTATTTCGTTTTGATCATCCAACTATTTTTTATTTTAAAATTATACATAACATTACATTTTAATTTTATTTTGGTTATCCATCGTTATACAATTAGTGATGATATTGATGGTTGAGGTTTTGAGTTTGATTACCATAAATGTCAAGAGTGTTAAATGATTAAAAGTTATCTTTAAATATATAATTTCTTATACTTACTCCATATTATTTTTTTTTTAAAAACTTTTCCTTGTACCAAAGGATTAAATTCCTTCTAAAAGTCTTTTTATAATTTTTTTCATCTCCATAATTTTTTATCATTTAATTTAAGGTTTAAGGTTAAAAAATGTCCAAATTATACCAAAATTAATTTTAGGTGCTTATAATTTTTAAATTAAAGTATGTGTTTAACGTTTTTTCCGTTATATTTTAGGTGCCTACGTTGTAACGACTGTTAAATTATGTTGTTAACTGACACGTGTCGTCTCATATTTTTTTTGAAATTTTATTTTAAAAAATAAAATTATTATTATTATTTAAAAATCAAAATGTTTCAAAAATATCAAAAGACTTCTAAAATTCCTAAACCTAAATTATACAACTCTTTCGTTGGTCGTTGTTGCTGTCGCCGACCATATATCCACCAATCGTTGGACACCATTACTGACCAATCCCTTGTCGTCACCCCTAAACTGGTTGCTAATCAAAAGTCACCACAAATCGACCATAAATCGATCTCATTTCTCTTCTACTTATTTTGATATTGGAAGGAAGATGGATCCATCATTGGTGGGTAGGGTTTATCAAAATTTGAAATAGGGATTTTAGGGTTTATGATTTTGGGGTGTTTTGCATAAAATAAGAAAAGATGTGAGTTTTTTTTATAAAAAATTAATTTTTAAAAAAACTAAAAAAAATATGAGGGGCGACATGTATTAGTTAATGGTAAAATTTAGCGATTATTATGACATAGAAATTTAAAAATGCAACGGACAAAGCGTTAGACACCTATTTTAAGCAATTATTCTTTAAAAATGTATTGTTAATAAAGAGTATAGTTTAAACAATTAATTTTTCATCATGTATTAATTTAACGATAATTTGTCTATATCAACTAGGATAAACCATCATTAATCATCATTTGTCATTCAGATGATCAATATTAACTTATTTTAAATTGTTATGTATTACAAAAATTTATGAACATGAGTATTACTATAAATTTAAAATTATTAATATTATAAACTCATTGACCAAATTTATAATTGATTATTATAATATCAATGTTGAAATTAATAATGTTCACGTAACCATCCAAGCTAACATAATGAACCTCCGGTTTAGGAATGTTTATGAATGTTGTTCATTTTCATTATATTGCATTAAAAGGGAGAACAAACTTCTAAACATTCATCAATATCGCTAAAAAAAGAAAGAGAAATGACCCATTTTCATTATATTCATCTTTCTTCCTCTTCTTTCGTCGAGCAACGCAACTTGAGCGACAATCATCTGGATGTGAGTCTAGTAGACTATAGCTCATGGTGCAGAAACCAATCATCCCATCAATCCATGTATTCACATTTATCTTCTAAGAGGTTTAATCGATTGATTTCAAATTAATCTGAAAATGATTTGAATTGATTTGATTCGAACTCGATTTGATCTAAATCAAATCATTAAATTAACATGATATAACATTTATCAAATTCGATATGACATAACATGATGTGATTGAAACCTAATTCACATCCTTATATATTAACAAGCACACAGCTAAAACAAATTAGTCATGACCATTAGATTATAATAAAATTACTTTCTATATTAGTTATGATCATTAGATTAAAAAATTATTTATAACAATTAAATTAATTTTACTAAATTATTTATTTATTATTAATTTTATTATATTAGAAATTAGATTATATAAAATAATTTTAAATATCAATAAGTTTAAATCATTATTATGATATAATAATTGATTAATCATTTAATTTTAAAATTTTAATATATGTATACTGACCTAACTTGATATTTACTTGACTTGTAGGTTATAAACTTTAATTGGCAACTAATATTATAATATGATAATTAAAAAAAAAATTCTTCATCATTTAAAGCACATGATTAATTATGATCATTAGATTAATAAATTTATTTTTTATAATGTAATATATAAATACATTCAAAATTCTAATTAAATTAATAATTGATAAATATATTAAAAATAATTATTCACCATTTAAGGCAAATAACTAATTATGACCATTAGAATAATAAATTTATGTTCTTTTTATCTGTTAGTCTCCTTTACCAGTCAGATAGTTATTTTTATTTCTTAAAAATTATTGGGGGCCAGGGCATATGTTATATACATGTATTCATCATTTTATGCCTTGGCCTGTTATTTGGATTGCAAAAGTTAGGAGAAGGAGAAGTATGCTGATGGTTTACCTTTTCAGTAGAGTTTTTTCCATCTGAGTAGTGGCCTTTCAAGTTTCAACTGATAGGTTGGTTATTTTTGGTGCATTTTCAGGATCCTGTAGCTCCCTTACCAAGAACTGATGGTCATTCCTTTTTCAACCAAGCTTGGCGGCATGATTCTCCTGTGGTTTTCGATAGTCCGTCCGAGAAAGGAATCCCTGTCATTATTACATGGAATTATGGTGGTAATAATGTGGCCGTGGAAGGTTCTTGGGACAATTGGAGATTAAGGTAGCTCTGTAGTTACAGATGCACATTTCATGCATAAGAAATCTGCTGTTCCTCTCTTATCCAAAACCTAACATAATAGAGTCTACTGTTATTCTTTTGCAGGAAGACACTGCAGAGATCAGGTAAGGACCACTCAATTCTTTTGGTCCTTCCATCCGGCGTATACCATTACAAGTTCATTGTCGATGGTGAATGGAGATATACACCCGATCTGCCTTTTGTATCTGATGAAATGGGCCACGTCTGTAATCTTCTTGATGTTCATGTATGTATCTTCTTATATGTCCTCTTGCTCACTTTTGAATCATGTACGTTTATTTTTACTTGGGTTGCATAGCATGAATGATTGGCATTCAAAACTGTGCAGTTACAAATTTAACATGTGTTGTTGCTTAAAAGCTAAAAAGAGAGGTTTAAGGTATATATTGTTTTGAGCACACAGGACGAATAACAAAGACGTGTGCTACATAGGTTCTCTCTTGTCTAAAACATATCAATAATGATTTTATTACTTCACTCTCTTTTCTTATCCATAACGGAGATCTCGGTAATTCTTGTCTAGTTTTTTTGCTTTTGTATTTTTAATGACTTCCGCTATTCCATGCAGGACTCTGTACCTGAAAATCTAGATAGTGTAGCTGAGTTCGAGGCTCCGGCATCTCCAAATTCCAGTTATGGTCAGGCATTTCCAACCGAAGAAGATTTTGTGAAGGAGCCTGCTGTAGTCACATCCCAGCTACATTTAACCGTCCTCGAGACAGACAACCATGATGGAGCATCATCCTCGAAGCCTCAACATGTTGTACTTAACTACCTTTTCATAGAGAAAGTATGGGCATCTCAGTCTGCTGTTGCCCTCGGATTGACCCATAGGTTCGAGTCCAAGTACGTGACTGTTGTATTCCATAAGCCACTCAAAAGGTAATACCTGCTTCCCCATGCTTGACTCTGTAAAGAAACCAAAGTAACTTTCACATTTGTTGAAGGTACCTTGTTTTATAGACCGTGCTTCAACACTTTTAACGTGAGCAACATGAACTCTTTGTAAATTTGTGCTCTTAACGGTCGTTTACTGTTGAAAATTCAATGTACCTTTCGGTGCAAGTTGAAAGTTGGAGAAAAAAATAAATTAATTAAATCCACCGAAATATGCAAAGTCAAAAAAAGGGTTATAATTGTTGAAAATGAGAAAGGGAAAATTACAAAGTTTAGTCACTAAAGTTTAGGATATTTACAAATTAGGCCTTCAGCTTCACCTATAAATACCCTAGCTCATTTAGCTTCAAAATCATCCTAAAAGCATTCTAGCTTTCTTCCAATACTAGAGAGAATTTAGAGAGTTTCTTGAGAGTTATTTTCTCCTTTTTATCAAGAGAGAATTATCATTGTTTTCTCCTTGGTAGATCGAGAGAAGTTGTAATTCATATTTTCTCATAGTGAAATTCTTCTACCGTTGTTCGTGGTTTTTACCCTATATTATTTAGGGGTTTTCCACGTAAATTTTGTGTCTCTTTTATCTTCATTTTTATTTTTTCAAATTATCAGTTGCGATTTTCTTTATCCGATAGCCGTCTTCCGCAACAATTGGTATCCGGGCCAGATTAGAGTGTGTAATATCTGCTTATTATCTTTGTGGTTGTCACCAAAAGGTGGATCCTTCAACATAAGAAAGTAAGAAGTTATTATCCATTCTTTGAAGGTTCCAGAGAACTATTCACGATAGTGAAATAGTGGGAGCTATACGTAAAAGAAGTTATGGCAACGAAATTTGATATTGAAAAATTCAATGGGAGAAATTTCTCATTGTGGAAATTGAAGATGAAGGTCATCCTGAGGAAAGACGGTTGTTTAGCAGCTATCAGTGAAAGGCCGATGGATTTCACAGATGATAACAAATGGATTGAAATGGACGAGAATGCTATGGCAAACTTTCATCTAACATTAGCAGATGAAGTATTGTCAAGCATCGAGGAGAAGAAGACAACTAAGGAGATATGGGATAATCTCACCAAATTGTATGAGGCCACATCGCTGCACAATAAAATTTTCCTTAAGAGGAAATTGTACACTCTCAGTATGTCAGAATCTACTTCAGTGACGGAGCACTTAAACACACTGAACACGTTATTTTCTCAGCTTACATCCTTAAGATGTATAATATGAGAATAAGAACGTGTTGAACTTCTACTTCAAAGTCTACCTGATTCGTATGATCAACTCATCATAAACTTGACAAACAGTAATGTCACCAGTCTAGTCTTCGATGACGTTGCAACTGCTGTTCTCCAAGAAGAAAATCGGCGTAAGAACAAGGAAGACAGACAAGTAAATCTGCAACAAGCAGAAGCGTTGACAATGATGAAAGGGAGATCAACAGAACGTGGCCAAAGCAGCAGTCACAAATATGGTAGATCGAAGTCGAGGAGCAAGAAGAATTTAAAGTGCTATAACTGTAGAAAGAAGGGTCACTTGAAGAAGGATTGTTGGAGTCTAAATAAAAACTCCAACCCACAAGGCAATATCGCAAATACTTCAGATGATGAAGATGCTCTATGTTGTGAAACGTCAACCACCGTGGAAGGCAGAAAAAGATTTGCAGATATATGACTCATTGATTCAGGAGCAACATATCACATGACCTCAAAAAGAGAATGGTTTCATCATTATGAACCTGTCTCAGGAGGATCTGTGTATAGTTATAATGATCATTCCTTAGAGATCGTTGGCATGGGAACCATCAAATTGAAGATGTATGATGAAACCATTAAAGTTATTCGAGATGTGCAACACGTGAAAGGCCTGAAGAAAAATTTATTATCCTACAGATTGTTGGATAATAATGCAAGCAATATTCAAACACGGAAAGGAATCATGAAGGTGTTCCGTGGAGCGCTTGTGGTGCTGAAAAGCGAAAAGATAGCAGCAAATTTGTACATGCTGAAGGGAGAGACTTTGCTAGAAGCAGAAGCCTCTGTTGCCTCATGTAGTTCAGATTCTGCAATGCTATGACATCAGAAACTTGGCCACATGTCAGAACAAGGAATGAAAGTCCTTGTGGAGCAAAAGCTACTTTCAGGCTTAACAAAGGTATCACTTCCTTTGTGTGAGCATTGCATAACAAGTAAGCAACACCGGTTGAAATTCAACACATCAAATTCTAGAGGCAAAAGTGTTCTAGAATTGGTTCACTTTGACGTATGGAAAGCACCAGTTACATCTCTAGGCGGAGCACAATACTTTGTCTCATTTATTGATGATTACTCCAAGAGATGTTGGGTGTACCCTATTAAAAAGAAGTCAGATGTGTTTTCAACTTTCAAAAACTTCAAAGCGCGGGTTGAACTTGATTCTGAAAATAAGATCAAGTGTTTCAGAACAGATAATGGAGGAGAATACACAAGCGAAAAATTTGATGACTTTTGCAGGAAAGAATGCATCAAAAGATAGTTCACAGTTGCGAACACTCCTCAACAAAATGGAGTGGCAGAGCGGATGAACAGAACTTTGTTAGAAAGAACAAGAGCAATGTTGAGGGATGCAGGCCTAGAAAAATCTTTCTGGGCAGAAGAAGTCAATACCGCCTGTTATTTGGTGAATCGAGCTCCATCAACTGCAATAGAGCTGAAGACACCAATGGAGATGTGGACTGGTAAACCAGCTGATTATTCAAACCTCTATGTATTTGGAAGTATTGTGTATGTGATGTACAACTCCCAAGAAATCTCAAAGTTGGATCCAAAATCCAGGAAATGCAAATTCTTGGGGTATGCTGATGGAGTAAAGGGGTATCGTTTGTGGGATCCCACTGCCCGCAAAGTGATCATCAACAGAGATGTTATCTTTGTAGAAGATAAACTACAAAGAAAAGAAGAAGATGATGTGCTGAAAAGTCAGAGACTACTCAGATACATGTGGAAAAAGAGTTTGAAAAAGAAGATTCTTCTGAAGCAGAACCAACACATGATGAACAAGAACCAGAGAGTTATGAAGCTCCAACAACTCGTCAATCAGATCGTGTGAGAAGACGTCCCAATTGGCACTCAGATTATGTTATAGAAGGTAATATTGCATACTGCTTTTTAATAGAGGACGGTGAGCCATAAACATACCAGGAGACAATAAACAGCTCAGATGCTTCACTGTGGATGATGGCGATGCAAGAAGAAATTGAAGTCCTTCATAAAAATAATACATGGGACCTTGTGCCACTACCACAAGGAAGGAAGCCAATTGGTAACAAATGAGTCTTCAAAATCAAGCGAAATGGTGACGATCAAGTTGAGAGGTATCGTGCAAGACTGGTGGTCAAAGGATATGCTCAGAAAGAAGGTATTGATTTCAATGAAATTTTTTCTCCTGTGGTTCGACTAACAACAGTTCGAGTAGTTTTGACAATGTGTGCTACATTGAACTTACATCTAGAGCAGCTAGATGTTAAAACAGCTTTTCTTCATAGAAATCTTGAAGAAGAAATTTATATGCTCCAACCTGAAGTTTTTGAAGAAAAAGAAAAGAAGAACTTGGTTTGCAGGTTGAACAAATCTCTGTACGATCTAAAGCAGGCGCTGAGGTGTTGGTATAAGAGATTTGATTCCTTCATTATGTGCCTTGGATACAACATACTTTATGCAGACCCTTGTGCTTATTTCAAGAGGTCTGGTGATAACAATTTTGTTATATTGTTGTTGTATGTGGATGACATGTTGGTTGCAAGACCCAACAAAGATCATATTGACGAATTGAAGGCACAACTGGCTAGGGAATTTGAAATGAAGGACTTGGGATCAGCAAACAAGATTCTAGGGATGCAAATTCACCGAGACAGAAGTAATAGGAAGATTTGGCTTTCACAAAAGAATTACTTGAAGAAGATCTTGTCACGATTCAACATGCAAGATTGTAAGCCAATTTCTACCCCTCTTCATATTAACTTCAAATTATCCTCCAGTATGAGTCCTAGCAGTGAAAAAGAGAGGATGGAGATGTCTCGAGTACCGTATGCATCAGCAGTGGGAAGTTTAATGTTCGCTATGATATGCACAAGACCAGACATTGCACAAGCAGTGGGAGTGGCTAGTCGGTACATGGCGAATCTAGGAAAAGAGTATTGAAATACAGTAAAGAGGATCCTGAGATACATCAAAGGGACCTCGAATGTTGCATTATATTATAGAGGATCAAACTTACTAATCAATGGGTATGTAGATTCTGACTATGCAGGCGATTTGGATAAAAGCAAATCTACTATAGGATATATGTTCAAAGTTGCTGGTGGAGCTGTAAGCTGGGTTTCAAAATTGCAGTCAGTTGTGGCTACATCCACAACAGAGGCATAATATGTAGCAGCTACACAAGCCAGTAAACAAGCAATTTGGTTGAAGATGCTATTGGAGGAGCTTGGGCACAGTCAAGAGTATGTCTCTATGTTTTGTGACAGTCAAAGCGCCTTGCATCTAGCAATGAATCTAACATTTCATTCAATAACAAAACACATACGAGTACAATACCACTTCATTCGTGAAAAGGTGGAAGAAGTGACGGTATATATGCAGAAAATCCATACCAAAGAGAACATAGCAGATTTCTTGATAAAGGCGATAAATGCTGATAAGTTTACTTGGTGTCGATCCTCTTGTGGCCTGTCAGAAACGTAAGCAACATGAAGGTACAAGATAGAAAGAATGGTGTGAAAATATGATTGTTCTAATCAAATCTTCAAGTGGGAGATTGTTGAAAATTCAATGCACCTTTCGGTGCAAGTTGAAAGTTGGAGAAAAAAATAAATAAATTAAATTCACCGAAATATGCTAAGTAAAAAAAGGGGTTGTAATTGTTGAAAATGAGAAAGGGAAAATTAAAAAGTTTAGTCACTAAAGTTTAGGGTATTTACAAATTAGTCCTTAAGCTTCACCTATAAACACCCTAGCTCATTTAGCTTCAAAATCATCCCAAAAGCATTCTAGCTTTCTTCCAATACTAGAGAGAATTTAGATAGTTTCTTGAGAGTTATTTTCTCCTTTTTATCAAGAGAGAATTATCATTGTTTTCTCCTTAGTAGATCGAGAGAAGTTGTAATTCCTATTTTCTTATAGTGAAATTCTTCTACCGTTGTCCGTAGTTTTTACCCTATATTATTTAGGGGTTTTCCACGTAAATTTTGTGTCTCTTTTATCTTCATTTTTATGTTCTCAAATTATCAATTACGATTTTACTCTATCCGATAGCCGTCTTCTGCAACATTTACCTCAAACGTTTGCATATTGAAAAAATTAGCCGTCTTACTTGCGTGTGAAAGTTGAGCAACTGCGATGCTATTTTGGATTATAATAAAGCTTTGGGCTCTTTTGGATTTTCTATGGTAATTCTCGGCTGACCCTTCTGCAAAACTTAGAAAGTTCAAGCCCATGATTCAACTTTTCAATGATGCTATAACTCTTCGGTTTTGGTAAATAAATCACTGTTACTTGAGCTTGAAACTTTTGAGAAATTGAGTTAGTTTCCAAAATAAATATTGAATATGGATATGGGTATATTTAAAATATATATGCATATGACAATATCTTCAGTTTTTAAGTGTTTTTTTAATATATTTAAAAGTATTTATCTATTTTTATTTATCATAATATTCGTTGGATATAAGATACCCAATGCAAATGTATGAGAATAGTTCATTAATATTATGTCACATCGCAATAAAGGAGATACAGGAAAGGTCTCAAGAATCAAGATAGAAAGGAAAACGTAATATTTTAGGTTTAAGACGGCTGAATTTATAAAATTTTAGATAAAGTAAAAAAATTATCAATAAAGAAATATAAAGAAGAGAATTTAAAATTTTTAATGCTACGATTATTCTCACCCAGCTCCTTCTGTATATCCTTGCTGAATCGATGTGTGATGCAACATCGGCCCAGACGCCGCAGACCTTTATGTTTCCAGTTCACACCCAAGTCCCATCCAATCCTACTCAGCGAAAGTGAAGCATGTTCTTACCTTTATGTAAAAGTTTCATAATTCATCACTCTGTTAATTGCTTTTGTTTCATTGTTTTTACATGGAAAAGAAGTTTTACTTGCCACAGTTTAATATACAGTTATATACAGTTAATAAAAGTTATTATCAATTTTATTATTATTTTTTTAAAAAAAAATTGATAAGAAATTACGGAAAAACATTATTATTTCTATTGATTTTGTTATTATTGGACGTTTTACAAGGTTTGGTAATATATTCAATAGAAAAAAATAATATTTTAGGTAACGTTTTACCGTATATATTACCAAGCTCGGTAAAACGCACAATAATAACAAAATCGGTAAAAATAATAATATTTTAGGTATTTTTAACCGGTTTTGTTAAAAATATAATAACAAAACCGGTAACGTCTTTCCTTAACCGTATATTAAAGCTGTCGTACGGTATAACTTCCCGAGCATTGGCTTAGTCCTTTAGAGTCATTTTAATGCAATACGTAACGTAGCAATTTGTCATGCATGGATACACAACCTCGAAGACTTTATTCATTGAATCATGGGAACTCCAGTAATTTTGATTTTTGAATTTTAACATTTACGATTTTAATCCATGCAATAATTTAATTTATATATAATATGAATGATGTCACTTTCATGTTTTCATCATCATTACTCAATCATGCATAATAATATGAAGGAATAAATAATTGGGAAACCGTGGCTAGTGGTGGTGGCGTTTCCTCCTCCTTTCAAACAGTAAAGAGCTTGGCTAGCAGCCATTAAAAGCAAAATAACTAGTAGATGAGTCTTTAGATTCCTCAAATAAAATCAGAGATTTAAATTATGATATATGAGAATAATATAATAAATTAAGTTAGGAGGCCTATCTTCACCTTTATAATATACAATATAGATTTATTCATCAATTACCGATGATTATATATATAAGCATTTAAAAAGTAATGTCAACTTCGCTGATTTACCCCCACCCATTTATATTTTGGGTCCCTCCGTTCCTACCCTTTGGATTCTCTTAATCTTCATTGCAACTTCAATCATTTAGCCTTAAATATCATCTTCCCTCTTTGTTTACTGAATACATTCACTCTCAAACAACATATACTCTCACTATGCAACTTTATAAATATCATAAATACAATATTAATAAAAATATATCAAAATTTAACAACCCCTAAGTAATGGTGTAATTCACTTTTAATCCCTTCAAAATTTTCATTATTACGGCATTATACTAATCAACTGAAATTTTCGTTTTAAAAGTATAACTGATTATTCATACCGTATACATCTACAGACATGAACTCAAATCTTTAGTAAACCTGCAAAATTGGCAAACCTGAAATTCTTTGTAATGTTAAAATCTGCGTGGATTAGATTAGGCTAAGGCTAAAGTTTAAGGGATGAGTAGGAGACGAAAGTGACAGACCACTTTGAAACTAAAGTCGACGTCTTCTTTTGAATAAAATAAAAGCCACGAAGACTGAGTCACTGATTTAATTTCACTCTTTTTTGATGCTTCTCTCGCCTTCTTCAAACTAACAACTTCCTTTTTTGCATCTCTTTTTAAAAGGGAAAAAAAGCAACAAAAAAGGAAAAAGATCCAAAGAAATTCTGGTTTCTGTCGAGGAAAAGAAAAGCTAAAGCTAAAACTTAAGAACCCAGGATTTTCAACCCACTTTTGAGATATAAATCTCTAAGTAATCTTAATCCATTCGATATTTTGAGATGTTCATGACTTTATATTACAGTATTTGTTTGTTTGTTTGTTTCTTCCCTTTATTCTTCAAGGTTCCAAGTTTCCAGCTTGGCTATAAGAATAGACCCTATAGGTATAATTCCTTCAACTTTTAATTTAGACTTAGTTGCCAAAAGAATCGAGACTTAGTAGAATAAAATTAAGAGAAATACCCCAAACAAGTCAGATATCCAATCCCTTTATATTATTATCAAGTATCTTAAGAATTAAAATTAGAAGGCTTTTATAAAACTGATTATCAAACAACAAAAATTACAGTCACATTTAATAAATATGACATCAAAGAAGATATTCCAATTTATTTTTTTATATTGTTATATATAACATGAAATGTAAATTTTCACTTTGAAATTTTTTGGTATATAAAGTTTAGCTTAAGAAGACAATATTTTTTATTGAGGGGTGCATGAATCCAAGAAGATAGCAAATTGCATTAATTATAACCATCCTAGTTTCCAAGGAATGGACATGATTCATAGACAACCAGTTTCTATTTATAGATAGATGTATGGTATATGAGAATTTCCTTCTATATTGCAAAATTGAAAATTCTCACAACAAAAAAAGAAGCGACGTGATGCTTAAGGAGAGCTTCGAGATATAAAAACACCTTTAAAACCCAAACACAATAAGCAACTTTTACTTGAACACACTGATCTTCAGCTGCTTTGAACAGAAGAAAAGATTGGAGCAACGGCTGCAATCTTGTAGATATATAAACAAACTCTCTTTGACTGAGCCAAGAATTGAAAAAAGAAATTGGGTTTTGTCCATAAGCACACTGGGTGTGTATGAAATTAGACAATAATAGATGAAGTGAAAAGTGTGTTAATTTGTTGATGCTGTTGTGGTGTGGGGGAGAGAGAGAGTATGTCAGTAAGAAATCCAATGTTTAGCTAGCTCACCATCTTTTCTTTTTCTTTTTTGCCTTAAATGAGAAACATTGTTATCAACTCTTAAATTATTGAACTTCTTGATTTCCCACACTTTTAAGATAAACCCACAAGCCTACAACAACTCCGTTTCTTATCTTCATCCCTTTCCTTTGTTTATGATGAAAAAAATGGTGAATCGAGAGAAACATGTGACCGAGGAGCATGATCTTGGAGGTGGTCCAAACCAAGGAACTTTTCCAGTTCAACAGGTATTTTTTTTTCACTACCCTCTTTGTTTTAAGTTTTCACTTCTATTTCTTTGTTGGTTTTATTGGATCGAGTAGGACTGCTATTGTGGAGAATTTCCATGGCTTTTAATGCTATCAAATGATTGTTTTTTAACAAAAAGGCCATCTTTTTTGGCGCTCTGCATGGCTTCTGACAACTTTTAATTTAGCGTTTTTCTTTTTGGGTGAAGTTTTGGCTCTTTCTCTAGGCCTGCTGAACGCTAGCTGGTTAATCTTATACAGTCGAATTTTAAAACAAAGTAAGCTCAGAACCTGCTGAATGTCTTTACCATGAGAATTCATAGCTGAAAATGTTGTACTGTCATGAATAAACGTGTCTAATTCACCTAAGATGCAGATCTTGCATGTCTACTTGATGTAAAAATACTATTTCTTCAGTTACGTGTTTGTACCGCTGAATTTGAAATTGCACGACTAATCCGAGAAAAGCAGTTAAATATGAGCTGAATCACCCTGCCCTGTCTTCTCTTGGGACATTAGCCAAGGGCAGTTCATCTCTTGGGACACTTGGAAGAAACGTGGTCTGCTCGTCTTAGTAACAAACTGCCAAGGGCAATTCATCTTACGTATATTTTTCTTGCATACTGATAAATTTTGTTATGGTTTGCTTTTCAGGTTGAAGATTCAACAGGAATAACTGAAGATACAACTCATTCTCATCATCGGAGGCGAAACAATCTCTCCCTAGAGATACCCTCAAAAACATTCCAAGACTCCTCTCAAGAGTCTGTCATAATAACGATGCCGCCAGAACCAAGTCCGACTCCCAGGAAAGTGAACTTCCTTTTGACACCGAGTCCATCGTATGCAAGAACTAGTGGATCCCCAGGTCCCTCCTCATCTAGAGCCAAATCTTCCTTGAAAAGTCTCTTACCAAAACTAAGCTTCAAGCAGAGAAATGCTAATTTAGATATTGAAAAGGCTGCAGCCATAGCTCTAGCATCTTCTTCTACTTTACCAAGAGAGAAGCCCTCCACCTCAAGGACATTGCCACTATCAAAGATATTTACTCCTAGGTTAAAAAGGACGTCGTCGTTGCCTGTAACTCATATTGCTAATTCAAACCCGGAACCTACGAGCAGTGGAAGCTTCTGTGGCTCTGCAAATTCTAATGTAAGTTTTATGATATTTCATTGCCTAGTTGGGCTCTCGGTTCTCACTTTAATTCATAACGCATGGTATACGTGATGGCCTTAATGTTAAATGAAGAGCATTCGAAACTGTGTTAATGTGAAGTAGAGCTTACGGAAGTTAGTCAATTCCGTACAAGAATTTGGAGTGCATACTGCTTGATGTTATTAGTTCCTTTGCAGAAAAAAGGAAACGTGCTGCAGATATCTCGCTCATTTTCTGTTCCTGTAGACGATAAAGAAGGAAACTTAAGGAGAATGGATTCATTTTTCCGAGTGATTCCCTCGACTCCACGAGTAAAGGAAGGAGAAATAAGTTCAAATACTTCTATGGGACCTGATGCTGGTATTCATTCCATTGTCTTTATCTATATTTCATTCTATATTTTTATGTGTATGTTCCACTTTGAAAGTTGTTTCAAGGCATACAAGCGCGTTAGCATCGGTAACTTTGTTGCCAAGAAATGTGAACCCTGTTTCCCTCGAAAGACGCCCTTCTGGTTTCGAAGATGTCATTGGTATCAGAAATGGAGTCTTAGACCATTAGATCAACTCTTTATGATTAGAATAATAACTTGTGTCTATCCACGCATTTATCAGGAAAATAAAGCATGTAAAAGATACTTTTAACTATCATGACAATCCAAGGTCTTATTGAGAGCTTATTATTCAGATGACATTGACCCTGATGGTGAGGACATACCTGAAGAAGATGCTGTTTGTAGGATTTGTCTGGTTGAACTAAGCGAAGGAGGTGAAACACTGAAGATGGAATGCAGCTGCAAAGGTGAGCTGGCTTTGGCGCACAAAGACTGCGCCGTGAAATGGTTCAGCATCAAAGGCAACAAGACCTGTGATGTGTGCAAGCAAGAGGTTCAGAATCTACCTGTCACACTTTTACGAATCGGAACAAGTAGAGGCCTTCAGGCTGATGCTCCCGGCAATAGGTAACAAACTGTTTGTTAATGGATGGAATTATATACCTATGATTGCTGAAACTTATAGGATACCAATAAAAATATGATTGCTGAACTTATTAGTTTGATGTTTGCAGGATTTGGCAGGAGGTCCCTGTTCTTGTTATCGTCAACATGCTAGCATACTTTTGTTTTCTTGAGCAGCTTCTGGTAGGATAAGCAGTTTCTTTTTCGGATTTGCCCTGTTTTACACTTAATACCTTCTCGTATATATATTTGTTTACCTGCAGGTTGGAAAAATGGGTACTGGAGCTATTGCTATGTCTCTTCCATTTCATGTGTGCTAGGCCTCCTTTCATCCATGACATCATCAACAATGGGTAGGTTCAGAAACATCCTTCGGTTATATAATTTGGATTTCGATACTTCATTGTCTTGTTCCATCCGAAATAGGAACATGTTCAGCAGCAATTAGTTTAAATTTTGTACTTCATGTGTCCGACTCTAGTTTCATTCATACGCATGCTTGCATATGTAGCAGGCATTGCAGTGGATAAGGATAAACCATAATTTATTAGCCTGGGAAATGCTGTCACTACTGTGAGATTTTATAGGAAATTAAAAGTTTAGATGGGAAAGTCCTGCTAAATTATTCTCAATATTCTGATTTAAACCTCTTCATCTTTCGTATTCAGTGCAGCGGAGATTTGTCTGGGTTTATGCATCGGTTCAATTTTCGTTGGTGGTTGTCTCTGCTCATATATTTTATTCTTTGGTAAGTAGCACCAAGTTCCTTGGATGTTTGAAAGTACAGAGTTGACTCATATCCATCCGCTTTTGATGTTTAATTGTTGCCTGCAGGTGAAAGTACAGGCAATTCTATCTATTCTCCTGGCAACATTTTCCGGATTCGGTGTTGCGATGAGTGGGACTTCTTTCGTTGTCGAGATCCTCCGGTGGAGAATAAGATGGCAGGCTTGGTCACAGCAGCAACATAGTCTGCAAACAATGACTCAACCACAGGTCCAATTTCCTAGAGCTGTTCATTCAACTCAGACTCAAAGAGGTCCTATCATAAATCACCAAAATGGTTAAACTTCCACGGGGAACTGAATCGGCTGCTTACTCGAAAACCCGACAATGGAGGCTCTCGCACTATATATGTTATTTATATGATTGCTGCTTCTGTATTGTAAATCAAATAGGCTCTCTTACATGAAAGAGATAGGCTCAGAGAACGGAAACAAACTTACACCGTGAATTTATGTCGGTCCTCGGGGCTGATCTCCCGAGAGACTTCCATGAATTAGGTTATAGTGTGCTTGCAGAACGGTATACAATGAATACATGCGTGCAATTTTACATTGTTTTGTTACGCAGTTTCTTCTTTTACAAAGGCTGAGAAATGCACTGTTAAGAGCTAATCTTAAACCAACAAAATATTGAAGAATCAAGAAACCCAAGTTAAAATATCTGAAAATTTTGCAATGTTGAAATAATCTGCTTCTTACTTACATAGTAAGATATGTATTCAATGTATAAATATATATACACAACGTATAAATGTAACACCTTTAACCCGTATATGTTTTATAATACGAGTTAAAGATATCACATCAATTCAAATAACATTTCTTGAACTTAAATGTTTAAAAAATTTGTTTCATTTAATAATTTCTTTTTTAACTTTAAAGAGATTTTCATATCTATATACATTTGTCTAATACCGCTTGATTTTAAACCATTTAAAATATAACATTTATATTATTCACTCATAAATTTTTAATACTAAAATTAGACAAAACTAAAGAAAATAATCTCTAATTACTATTAGAACTTTTAAAATAAATCTAATAAACTAACACAACATTTATAATGTACATGCTACTAATAAGTCAAAGTTATGATGTCTTATTGATACTGTCGGTATCTTTGATTTTCTATAAGATACTGGCAAACTCCTCACTTCACGTCCACTACTTTATTCGAACCTACACATGAAAATCATCACGAGCTAAGTAAAACTTAGTGAAACAGAAATATAACTAAAAAAAAATCTATAAAATATAAACAATAAACTGAAATTTTAAATAAAAAACTATTAAAACTCCAAATCGGTCTAGATAAGGCTTATGCACGTAGGGAAACCCTGCACGTCGTACTTTTCTGCCAGGTCATCCTCCTCCGTGGCATCCACCTTGGCAACACAACTCCTCCTTTCAACTCCGTCGCCGCCGCGGCATATTCCGGAGCAAACGCTTGGGAATGCCCGCACCAAGGCGCGTAAAAATCAACTATCACGTACTTATTATTCCCGATGAAATTACTAAAGTTTCCTTCCGTCAAAACGACTACGTCCTTTTCGTCGAATATAGGGGCTTTGTGCGTATCCGGATCGAGATCGTGCGATTCTTGTTCGCTCTCGGATTCATCGCTTTCTCCACTTCCGTCCACATTGCTGGGGAATTGGTCATCGTCTGAATCACTCGAATCAAGAAGCGAAGCAGAGTCGACGCTTTTGCCTTCAATTTCTTCAAGGAAACGTAGATCCTCGTCGTCTTCTTCGTCGTTCGTAGTGATGGAAGGAATGACAGTTGACAATAGGATGAAGTAAATGGTGGAGAGAACTAAAAAGCACCTAAACGACATCATATTCCTGAAAGGAGGGAGTTCAGGTGAGATCATAGGAAGTGCAGAGATCAAAGTAGAATTTATAGCACGGAATGAAAGTGCACCGAAACAACGTCGATATCCCGATTTTCAGTTTGCCTTAACTGTTCGAGGTGACGTAAGACCGTATAAATAAATTCTTAAAAAATATGAAAAATAAATTAATAGACATAATTAAAAACTTTAAAAATGGAGTATGATTTTTCACGTAAAATAAGTTATATTTTTTATTTATATTTTTAATTCCTTAATTTATCTCACATGAAAAAAAGCATGTCATTTTTAGACATTTTTAAAAAAAATATATATTACATGTTATGTTATTCTATTGTGAATTGATACGTTAAAATGTCAAATAGTTGAGATGTTAAATTAATAAAAAATAGAATAATATTATATTATATAATGTAAAATTCTTTTAGTTTTATACAAATTCAAGACTGTTGGATGTGTAAAAATATATGAGTGAGATTAACAGTAGGAAATTAGAAGATTTTTATTGAGAAAAAATAAATTAATCTCAACCATATATTTTCATTCATCTAACGGTTCTAAATCTGTGCAAAACTAAAAGAGTTTTACATTGTATAAGTAGATTCTAACTCATAAAAGATTATATTATTATATAAAATATAATTAAGTGATTAAAACATGAATAAAATGACCTTAATGATTAATGGATTTGTCGTAATCCCTTGAGGTCTCGAGTTTAAATATCGTATATGTCAAGTGCATGAGCACCTTTTAACATATATTATCTTGTATTTATTTTCGTATTTATTAAAATAAATAATTAAATCATTATTTAATCATACATAATAATAAATAAGGGTGGGGAAGATAAGTCGAAATATAAAATAATCATGAAAGCAAACTAGTGAAAATTTCAAAAATTTTAATACGTGATTGACTAACCAATCACCATTATTTTTACTCAATTTCCTTTTCCATTTCATTTTGGATGGAAAGTTGAGTCGCAACTCTAGGAGGCCATCATCATTCATAATTTATGGACGATTTAATATATAAATTAGTATTTGAATTTATATATTTAAAATTTTAAATCAAATTATACCCGTGAATTAGGGTTTTCTCTGCCTTGTGGTTAGTTTTTATCCGCCGTCGTGTCCGTTCTACTATATATATATATATATATATATATATATATATATATATATATGTCTTTATTGGTTTGTGGGTTGGATGTAGAGGTGTATAAAAAATTTAATATTTGATTTTATGTAAAAAATATTTGAAATTGTATTTAGAAAAAATCGATTTTTTTAAACCGGATCGGATATTTAAAAACCGGATAATATAACCGGTTTGAGAAAAAAATTGGACGATCGATTTTTTTACCGGATTAAAAATCGTTTGAAAAAAACGGATACAAAATTGGTTTTTATTTGAAAAAATCCGATTTAGGGTTTTAAAAACTAATTGGGGGGGGGGTTTGTGACCATTTTTCGATTATTTTTTTCTAAAAAAATCATCATTTTACCACCCTAAACATGTATAAATAGGTTGGGGATATATTTGATAGATTACAACTTTCTCAAATCTTATTACACAAAACCTAAACATCTCTCAAATTTTATTTTTGTAATTTTTTGTTCATCATGGTTATAAATACCGACCCTAACACGGCTGAATCTTCCGGCGGGAGAAACCTTGAAGTCGTGAGAGTGATCGAACACACTCGAAACAAGAGTAGTGCTGCTCACCACCACCGGTTTTTTTATATCCGTTTTTTTCAAACCGAAACCGATTACACTATCCGACTCTCCAAACCGATTAGGATCCTAACTGATTTTTTTTAATCCGATTTTTTGACTAGGTGAAAAAATCAGATCAGTTTTTTATCCGACTTTGTACATATCTAGTTGGATGTTCCTACTTTTTCACTTCATTTTTTGGGCATTATGGGTGATATTGAGAGGGATACGGATTGTTTCAATTTGGGGGAAGGGGAGGAAGCGCTATTGTCATTGACACAGTCGGGAGGGGTTCCTTTAGTCTCTTTTGATAATTGTTTTGTGGGAAAATTTCTATCGAGAGGGAATATTAATTTTCAGGCCATGAGAACGATGTTGGCAAATGTCTGACGTCCGATTGGGGGAGTGTCGATAACAGATTTAGGGGAAGATAAGTTCTTATTTAGGTTGTATCATGTTGTGGACGCTAACCGCATTGAAAATGAAGGTCCTTGGTATTTTAATTCATCCATGTTGATAATACATAGGATGCGGGAACGCAAGGACCCAATGGGAATGAACTTACAGTTTGTTGATTTATGGGTACGGGTCACGATTTACCGATGGGATTTATCTCGGAACAAGTTGCGAAGTTGCTCGGGAATTTTGTGAGATCCTTCATTGAATACGATACAACGGCTATCTCGTTGGGTTATAGGGGTACTATCAGGATACGTGTTCGTTTGGATATGAGAAAACCCTAAAGCGAAAGAAAAAGCTAGCCTTACCAGATGGCAAGGTGGGTTATGTATATTTTCAGTATGAGAAACTGAATACCTTTTGTTTTTTGTGTGGGAAATTGGGGCACGGGAGGGATTTTGTCCCTTACGCATTTTACGGGAGAATCAAGACCTGAAGTTACAGTGAGACTTGTCTCTGCGAGTGCCTCCGAGAAGAAGTCACTACACCCCGAATCCTTGGCTGCGTGAGGAAGGGCTAGATGTAAATAATCTGAGTGAAGAAGGGAGGCGGGGTATGGGTATGGAGTTGGTTTTTTGTGATCCAGGTGCTACTGGTTCAAAGCTTTAACCGGATGTTCACATGTTGGCCGTGGAAGAGGATACACCTATTTCTAAACATGAAGGGGCCAAGCGACAGCGAAGAGGTTCTCAATAAGGAGAATAATTTATCTTCCGTGCAATCATTAATATCGGCATGCCTGCAGAATCAGGCCAGCCGGTCCCAAAAAAAATCTTGAGCTGAAACGTTCGGGGTTTGGGGCAGCCCTTAACAGTTCATCGTCTTCGGCACCTGCTGAGAGATATTAACCCCTTTGTAGTTTTCTTGATGGAGACGAAACTACAGAAATCACGGATGGAGAAAATACACAAGTTATGGGTTTCCATACGGTATTGAAGTAGATGCAATTTGTACCAGATGAGGTTTGTGCATGGTTTGGTGTTCTGATTGTAAGGTCGCGTTATGTTCCTATTCCAATACTTATATTGATTTCATTATTGAGGACGATGATGATCATAGTGTGTGGCATTGTACTGGCTTTTATAGTGTACCCGATGAGCCCCAAAGACATGAGTCGTGGGATTTACTCAGAGGCCTTCATGATTCTTCTGAATTACCTTGGATTGTGATCGGGGATTTTAACGAGATTTTGTTCGCTTTTGAAAAAAAGGTCAGATTAGAAGTGAACGCCAAATGTTAGATTTCAGGAAGGCTTTGGAAGATTGTGATTTAACGGATATGGGATTCACTGGTCCTTGGTTTACATGGGAAAGGGGCCGTAAAGTGGAGACGAATATCCGCGAAGTCTTTGACCATGGTGTAATTAACTCTTCTTGGAGTTTATTGTTCCCCCATTTTCGATTAACTCACCTTCAGCATTCTTTTTTAGATCAATGTCCTTTATTTCTTGAGACAAGCTCGTCTGATAGACTTAACAGACGCTGACACTTCAAATTTGAAGCCTCATGACTGCTGAAGGAGTCATGTGAACAGCAGGCCACACGCTTGTGGAAGGAAGCTGATGGGTTGGTCCCAAGGAAGCTCAATCATGTTTGTTAGGGGCTTGATGTTTGGTTTAAGGACATTTACAGACAGAAACGATTGACTATGGATTTGTTGATCTAATTGAACAAATACCAGCGGATGATGTGTTTGGTGAGTTGGTGGACACTAAGCTTCATATAAACCTTGAGATGGATAAAGTAGAATTATATTGGGAGTAAAGGGCAAGGGCAAACTGGCTTAAAATGGGGATAATAACACTGCTTTCTTTCACCGTTTTGCTTCTAAATGGAAACAACGTAATCTGATCCAATTTTTAGAATCGGATGAGAGCGAGCATTTGATAATGACACTGGCATGGAGGGTGTGGCTAGACAATATTTTCAGGATCTTTTCACTTCCACTGAGCCCATGATTGATAATAGAATCCTTAATGGAATTAGACCCTGTATCACGACTGACATGAATTCAGTCTTACTTCGGGATTTTACGGCAGATGATGTTCTTACAGCAATAAAATCCATGTGCCCGCTCAAGGCTTCGGGCGAAGATGGATTGGGTGCCCTCTTCTATCAGAGGTTCTGGCACTTGATTGGACCCGAGATTGTTGAGTATTGTATTAGCCTTCTACAAGGGTGTTATGACATGAAAGAAATAAATTATACCCATATTGTTTTAATTCCAAAGATTGATTCCCCAACAAAACTCACACATTTTTTACCGATCAGTTTGTGTAATGTGATGTTCAAAATTGTTTCCAAAATGTTAGTCCATCGCTTACAACACATGCTCTATTTATGCAATGTTTTCAAAATCGGACCGGACATTGAACTGGTGAAGGTACTGGTTCACTGGTTCAACCGCGATTGAACCGGATTTTATATAAAATAAATAATTTTACATAATATTCAAAGCAATATTAATATATATGTAACACTTTTTTTAAGTTTACAATATTAAAAGGTATAAAAATATCACAAGTCATAACATGTATAAATGAAAAATCATAAAATCAAGTGAAACAAAATGATTCAAATCAACTACAACATAATATTTAAGGTAAAACATATTCAATAATAAATATAATTATATAACTATAATCAAAAAATAAAATTAGGGTTTAAAAAAATCATAACAAATGATGTCATTTGGTTTAATTGTTTTAAAAAAAACAATCCCACATGACTAAAAAACATAGAAGATTATCCCAAAAGTTTAAAGAGTAAAAATATGAGAACAAAACAATCCTACATGGCTAAGAAACATAGAAGAGCATCACAACTTACTTCTATAAATAATAGAGGTAATTTGACATTCAAAATCATGGAGCCTTTTGGTGAGCATTGAGTGAACTATTCTTTCACTTCAATCACGCTCGAATTTTAGGCTTCAATCGAACTTCTAAATTTTTTTTTGAGTTCGAGCCTTTTTGATTTCAAGTTTTAATATTATATTTCGAGTTGATAATTTTTAGCTCGTGAGTTTTTGAGTCGAGTTGAGCTTACTTTTAAAGTTTTCGAGTTCGAGTCGAGCTCAGCAATACTCGAATTTGACTCGGCTCGTTGAACAAACGACGTTGTTTGGTTTAATTTTTTTTAAAGAAAAAAAGTGAACCGGCGGTTCAAACCGGTTTTGCCGGTTTTCAGCCGGTTCATCCCCGGTTTTCAGCTAGTTCTTCCGGTTCTTTATCGGTTCTGTGTTAATCCGGTTTTGAGAGTTAACCGGATCGGACAGGCCACCGGTTCACGGTTCAACCGGTCGAACCGGTCGGTCCGGTCCGATTTTAATAACATTGTATTTATGTATTGATGAGGCACGAAGCGCATTCGTTCCATGCAGGTTGATAACAGATAATATCATAACTGCTTACGAGATTTTGCAGTCGTTTGTTCAACGGATAGAAGAACTTCGAGGTTTCTTTGCTCTGAAATTAGACATGAGAAAATCTTATGATCGCGTTGAATGATCTTTTATCTGGAAGATTATGAACCGCATGGGTTTTCTTTAGAACTGATTGATATCTTGAACAAATGTGTTTGTTCAATAACCTATTTGGTTGTTTTGAATAGAGTTGTTGGGTCTGTTTTTTAGCCTAAACGTGGTCTCCGACAAGGTGACCCCATGAGCCCATACCTTTTTCTTATATCTAGCGAGGGATTATATGCCTTATTGAGACAGGCCGAACTATCTAGTTCTTTGAAAGGGGTAAAAGTCAACAGGTATGCACCTTCGATCACACACCTTTTTGCGGATGATAGTCTCATCTTTGGAGAGACAACATCAACTTCGACATGACGAATAAAAGACTTTCGAATCTATGGAGAATGCTCGGATCAGTTAATTAACTTTGATAAATCATGCATTTTCTTTAGTTCAAACGTGATTGAGGCAAAAAGACTCATCGAATCCCGATAAATATCTGGGTCTTCCTACTATAGTGGGTCGTAACAAAAAAAAGGGGCCTTCCAGCAACTTAAGGCAAAATTCCAGGCTAGAATCCATAATTGGTGCGTAAGAACTTTATCCCAATGGGGAAAAGAAATTTTTATCAAGTCAGTGTTGCAGGCTCTCCCCCTTTATGCCATGAATTGTTTTTTGTTACCCAAGAGTCTATGTACATAATTAGAAGGGATAATGGCCAGATTTTGGTGGCAAAAATCAGAGACGAAGCGTGGGATGCATTGGTGTACTTGGAAAACGCTTACCACATTAAAAGAGACGGGGGGAATGGGTTTTCGTGATTTGGCCAAGTTTAATATAGCACTTCTGGCAAAGCAAGGGTGGAGGCTAATTGTTAATCCTACATCTTTGGTTGAGAGGATTCTCAGGGCCAAGTATTTTCCCCAAAGTGATTTTCTTAACTCGATATTGGGAAGTCGACCCTCTTACATTTGGTGGAGTATTTGGTGTACAAAGGGCTTACACGAGAAATATCTTGGATGGAAAGTAGGGCTGGGGACTTCTATTTCCATTTGGAACGATTATTAGCTACCAGGTTATCCTTCACGTAGAATCGAATCCCCCATAACTGCTTCTGTTAATTGGGTTGTGGATTTAATCGATGTTAATACTTTTAGCTGAAAGGAAGATATTATTTTTTTCCACGTTCTTGACTAGAGATGTAACACCCCAACCCGTATCCTACCCAAATACGAGTCCGAGATGTCAAATTGACTTTTAAAAACCGATATTCTTACAAAATATCAAAACATTTGAACTCATTTTAAGAAAATATCACAATATTCTATTAAATTATGTTTCATATAAAATTTGAGTCAAAACGTATTATGAACAGTAAAATACATAATGAATAGTACTGTGAACAATAATGAACAGTATCGTGAACAATACCCTGCTACAGTACCCGAATGTTAAAATTTTTCAGATTGTCATAGGGGAACCGATTCCCCTACTACAAGGAACCGATACCCTGCTACAGTACTTTCGTAAAACATGTATAAAACTCATAAAATTTAAAAAGTTCATCATTATACATTTACCATTTACATATATACGTTTAAAACATTTCAAAACTTGATCAGAGCATATCCAATACACATCTTTTTAATTTATTACATGCCAACTAAATTATTTCTAACAAAATACATGTAATTCGATCTATATTTCTGATATGATCTTCGGTAAGGAGAACTGACTTTTCTTGTTCCTCTTTACTTCTCTTTTCGCTTTCCAAACATACTTGTGAAACAATCACACGCTAAGTCGATGACTTAGTGAGGCATATAAAACATATACTATAACCATATACCATTTCATATAAACAAAAGCATATATCTGCAAATACTATCATATCATATAAAAGCATATCTCCCATGGTATAACCAATGCACACCTATACATTTATCATGAACATATTTATCGGTAATCATATTATTATCACTAATTCCTTTTTATCATATAAGCATATGTTGAACATTTTCATATACATCATGGAACACATATATCATTTCATAACAAAACACACATAATATCGTACAATTCATATAACACATTTCGTATCATAAAAACAAACATATACATCATTTTTATATTGTATTTGATATTATCTTTTTATTAGCCCATGGTACACTGGTGAGAACTGAAGGTATGTGAATACATTGAGATTGTGCACTAATGCTGTCACCACAACTCGTATAAATTCCCACTAGGGGCACTTAATATTTGTCCCGAAGGACCGCATAGAAATGTCCCGAAGGATCACAAGGGACCACTCCTTAAGAACTATATACATAATACAATAGACCAAATAAGTGTACCGAAGTACTACATACATATTCCACGGAATTACATATATGTCCCAAAGGACTACGTAGAATTATCTCGTAGGACCGTGTAGACCCTCGACTCTAGGCATGTCAACTATACCTATAGCCCTCGTATTATATAACATGGGCATTATTATTTATCATTTCACATATTCATATCACTTGTGCTTTCTCTTCTATCACATACCACATGTATGTGTAACAGTATATCTTATATCATATCACATGTGTCACAAGTGCATGTATTCACGTAGATAGTTTCATATGACTGATATCATTTCTCATGTTTTTATATAAGCACATTTGTCACATCTTGTTCATATATATATTACATAGCACATAGAATAACATATAAACTTATGCATAAATCATTTTCATTTGATTCACATGTCACCTATCTCATTGTTTATATTTCTTAAGCACTTAATCACTTGTCTCATAATTTTATATATTCACATAAATCACATGTAGAAATGCACTTACTCTATAGACATATGCATGTATTCATTTTATTGCTCTTATAATCACATATAAAAATATCTTTCACGACAAATGTCCATTTTGCCATTTAATTCCTTTAATAATTACTAATAATTTTCAGAAAATATCCACAAATAAATTATTAAACTATTCAATTATTCTGTTTTAATCACCAAATTCTTAAATTTTACAATTTAGTCATTAACTCGTAGTTTGAGATGTTATAGGGATGCCAGTGATATACTATCTATCCCCCTATCCAGCTTTGCCCAGGAGGATTGTCGTGTGTGGGGTGGCGAAAAACGGGAATATACAGTGTTCGCAGTGGGTATCGCATGCTACTGCAAGAGGGTACTACCCTGTTTACAAGTTCTGCCGTCCTTAACAAACTTTGGATGAGTGCATGTCAACGAAAAATTAAAATTCAGGTTTGGAATTTTGTATGGAATTTTGTTCCCACACAGCAGAATTTATTCATAAAAAGAATTACGAATAACCCCTGCTGCCCTCGATGTTCCCACATCTTAGAATCCACGGTGCATATTGTGAGAGATTGTTGCTTGTCTAGAGAAGTCTGGGCACGCCTTGGTATTGAATGGCCAAATCATATGGAGGATGTTGATTTCCTAGAATGGTTCGAGTGGCTCATGACTCATGCTCCTTCGGCCAAAACAACTTAGATTTGTGTGTCAATTTGGGCGTTATGGTACTGTCGCAATATTCAGATTCATGAAGGTAAACGGCTTAAGATTGAGGAAATTATTACCTTAATCAATTCCCAATGCTTGGATTTTGCCACGGCAAACGCCCGTCTCCAATGCCCTTCGTATTCTGTTGTGATACACTGGTCACCATCGCCGGGAAATACTGTAAAAGTCAACTTTGATGCCCGATACTCCCAAGCACATCAATCAACTTGGTCAGGTGTGATCATTAGGAATAATGAAGGAAAAATCATGGAAGCATACAGAAGTTTATCACCTAGAATTACCTCGCCTTTCGCAGCTGAAGCACATGCAGCAGCGCATGCGGTGGTTTTTGCTCTTGATCTGGGATTTAGAGAAGTAATAATTGAAGGAGACTCACGATCTGTCGTTTCCAGGCTATCTTCCACCGATCCGAATTTTTCTGAAATAGATGCCTTTATCTGGGAAGCACGGCGATGATCGGAAGCTTTCAGTACATGTGCCTTCAGATTTACACCTCGAAACAGCAACCGAGCGGTTCACCTGCTAGCTGCTGGAGATGGAATGGAATTGAACGACAGTTTCTGGATAGAGGAAGCCCCCCGTCAAATCACAGAACAAGCTGATGAAGATAGAAGATGGATCGACCCCCTAGGGGTGATTTCCAAAGGTTTTTTGAAGTTTGAACAGAGTTGATTTTGCTCCGTTTCTGCTATTATCTGGTATGGACGTGTTAAAGTTTTATTTTTGTTTTTCTAAAAAAAAATCACATGTGACCGGTATATTTATCGATCTAACATCGGTTATACTATATTTTTCGATTTAACACTTTTTATAATAAGGCGCGTCCCTTGCAGCGCAGTGTGCCTCCTGCGACGCACCTTATGCTGACATGGATACACGTGTGTATGGCGCGAGACAGATTGGTAATTAATGGTATAGCGCGGCGCAGGGCTGCGCCTTACCTGTGATTCTGACAAGCGTCAAAAAGGCGCGGCCCCTGCGGCGCACTATACCCTTAATTATCAAATTACTCCGCCCGTTCAGACCAACCATCCCCTATAAATACCCCATTCTCAATCATTTTCATCACACCAAATCCTCTCAACTTCTCTCAAATACTCTTATATTCTCTTATTAAGGTATATTTTTATTATTTTTAGTATTTTTAGTAATTTATTTAATTATTTTAATTGTTTAATATTTTATTTAATTAATTTTTTTACAGATATAAAATGGAAGGTGATCTACTTTGGTTGGATGGAAATCATATATCTCGACACTTTGCTGATACGGTAACATTTTAACGTTCTAATTTAATTAATTAATTAATTTAATGCATGATTATTAGTTTAAAAATTAATTTGTGTAATTATTTACATTTTAGGAGAGAGACCGTATATTAGATCCTTTTATTAGGAACCTTAAGTTAGTTATACATACTCGTGTAATGTTGTATTTAGTAGAGGCTAGATTCGGTCACCTAGGTAGATATCAGGGTCACTGTAAGATAGAACCCAGACCTTATTTCTGCCTTAGTAGAGCGGTGGAGGCCGGAGACCCACACATTCCATCTTCCGTGCAGAGAGTGCACGATCACGTTTGAGAATGTTTCTATGCACCTGGGGCTTCCGGTGGATGGAGGTGTGATATTAGGGATAACTTCTGGTTCTTGGACTACTTTGTGTCGGGTTAGTCTAGGACGTGTCCCGAAAAATTTTAACGGTGGACGAATACCGTTAAATTGGTTAGATGCCAATTTTCGGGAGTTGAACGAGGACGCGTCTGACAATGAAGTCAAATTGTATGCACGGGCATGCATACTGCAGCTGATAGCAGGGTTGCTGATACCGGACAAATCGCGTAACCAAGTTCATTGTATGTGGTTGCAACATCTTGGCGACTTTTATCTGGTCGGATCACTCAGTTGGGGCTCGACAGTTTTGGCTTGCCTGTACATGGATATGCGTCGAGCCATTGACTACAGGCGTAATGCTATCGGCAGATGTCTCCTGCTGCTGCAGTCTTGGGCATGGTATCGATTGCCCTTTTTATATCCCGTTGTCAAGAACTCATTCGTATTTTCACTACTACTGAGGTAGTTATAAAACTGATTTTGTATTTTAATAATTTTATACAGTGAATAAGAAATTATTTTTCTTGAATAGGTGGTCTACTGATAGGAAAATCATCAGGAGCTACATGATGATTTAGAAAAAATAGGGTGTTAATCGATCAGAAAGCTGGCACACATGTATGAATTTTAATGTTTAAAAATTGATTTTAGATTATATTTATATAATTAGATTATTATTTTGATAAAAATTATATATATTTGTTTTAGTTTGAATGAGTGTCATATTATACTGATTATGTGAGGGCGGTGATCCCACCTGAGTTAAGGGGCCCATCAGATGTTTGGATGGCGACGGTCCCCTTGATCTGTTATGCGACCGTCGAGTTACACTCCACTGATCGCGTGCTCCGGCAATTTGGTTGTTTTCAACCAATTTCGGAAGCACCTCGCAATATGGACGAGTTGCATAGCACAGATACACGCGGCAAGACAGATACAGATTGGCTGGTGAGGCATCATGTGTGGGTCGTGTTGTGGGAGGATCGACATCGGCGTCTTCCCCGTAAAGAACCCATTTTACTTGACCTCTTGATAGTTGCTGACGGTTATTACGAGTGGTTCAACAGTAACGGGAAACCGTTTCTACTTCCCGAGGATGCACGAGGACAGACCTTTCTGCGACATCGACAGAGACGTTCACCGACACAGCACCATCGTCCCCCGACTCGTGGACGAAGAGTAGGTGCTTCCGGTTCATCCTCAACTACACCAGTAGGACCTTCACAGCAGTCATCGTATCTAATGACTTACATACCGCATCCATATATGATGCCACAACCGCCTTTCCATTACCAGATGTCGCCGCCGCCTTCACCTGCTTTTATGACCCCGACGCCACCACCGTCACAGATAACCTCTCCTGGAGGCTATTATGGGTCTATGCTTGTAGATCCGACTTGGGGTTCATATGCTGGATATTTGGCGGGTTCAGCCTCATCACCCATGGCCACAACATAGACACCTCCTGTATAGTTTTCACACTCAGCGATGTCTGAGTTTTATGAGTTTTCCCAGTTTTCGCAGGTCCGTGGGATAGTCAGTCATACACCTCCAGGGTCCTTATTATATGGAGATGCTTCATCGTCATCAGCTCCTCATCAACCTAATGTACCTACTCAAGACGACGACGACGACGATGACGATGATAATGGTGATGATGATGACAACGAGGAGTCACAACCAGTGATATGAAGAAATCCTCCTCGAGGCCGACAGCCACCGCCCTACGGAACACATTCGCGTCGCAGTCATCGATAGATTTTTTTTATTATATTTGTATTTAGTTTATTGGACTTTTTAATTATAATTTTTTATTATTTCTCATTTAATACTTACTTTATTTTGTTAAATTTGTTTAACTTTTTTTAATGTATTTCAGTTAATTTTGTTTATTACCGTTTAATATCAGTTATTGTAATTTGGTTATCATTTACCATTTAATACTTATTGTAAGTTTGTTGTATTTAAAATTATTTTGAAATACCAAATTGTTCGATAACTTTCTTAAGTTTGTCACTTATTATCTCTTTTATTATAATCACATATAACGGAAACGTCCAATCTCGTATTATTGTATCATTTTTTTAATCTTCATCAGCGATTATCGAATGACATTAACTTGAAGTAAATGCAAATTAAAGTACAAGAATTATTATTTGATAAACAAATACATCATTTCCTCATCAATTGTTATTTGATGGCAACAGAAGTGGACATGTTTTTCTAGTGTGTCCTGGGTTTCTACAATGCCCACATCTTCTGTCTTGTCTAAATCGTTCTCGAATATCCATATCGTAATGAATTCGATTGGATTTTGGACGACCACGCTCCCTCAATAAACTCAGATTTGGTACAATCGAAAGCCAATCTTGAACCTCATCAGGGTCTTTGTCATTACCTATGGGGGAAACTCAAATTCGTATACCTTAAAAACTTCAGATAGTAGGTATGCGGGATCCACAAAATGGTTATAGTCTTGACGTGTATGCGAGCAAGCTGCTATCACATGAGAGCATGGATACTTAAGAGCTTGAAAAAACCCGCAGTCGCATGTTCTGTCCCTTAGATTTACTCTTAACGACACAGCTTCAATCCCTTGAAGAGGTTGCGGTAACTCTGTGACACGAAACATTTCATGCCTTCTAGAGAAGCTTGTTACAGACATTCCATTTGATGCAGAATTTTTTTTCTGTAGATCTGCAACTGATCTAGGGTGATAGACATGACCGGCTTGTATCCAGGTTTGAGCTTGTCCCCCGAACTTCGCAAAAAGCGCCCCCAAACAAAAATATGTAGTCTTTACCAAAGCCTCTACTGGTAAGTGACGTGCACCCTTTAAAGTTGAATTGATTGCCTCTGCCAAGTTGGTCGTCATGTGTCCATATCGATATCCACCATCATATGCGTTCGTCCATATTTCTTTATCGATGAGGCTGATGTAATTGTATCCTTCCTCGTTCTTCGCCCGCAAATCTTGAAGCATTGATTCAAAAATTCGAGGAAGTAGTTCATAACCTGATCAAAAAATGTATAATTTACTAACTTGCTTTCTTTGCAAAATTAAAAAGATTGAAAGAGAACAAACTACATCAGTTTCACTTACCCATGCGCACAATTAATTGACGCTCATCATTCTTCTTGTATCTTCCATGGTAGTTCGCAGCAATGTATCGGAGACAATACCTATGTTGGACCAAGGGTGGTTGCCACATTGGACCCAAAGACTCCATTGCTCCTTTGATCCCATCTCTGCGATCTGAAATGACACAGATGTTTTCCCTCGTGATAACACGTGCACGTAAATTTTGGAGGAAAAAAGCCCAAGAATCTGTATATTCTCCTTCGACAAGAGCAAAAGCAACTGGAAGAATGTTGCGATTGTCATCTTGGACAACTGCCAATAATAAAACTTGCTTGTATTTTCCATACAAGAAAGTCTCGTTGATCTGGACCACAGGCTTGCAGTATTTGACATCATTAACGCACTGTGGGTAAGTCCAAAAAACCCGGTAGAATTGGAATTGATCGCGGAGAACTAGATCATTATGATATGCATAAGAGGTTTTGAAGTCCACAATTGTCCCAGGGTTCAACCTCCGCACCAACCTAAATCAGCCTAGAAGTTCGTTGTAAGATGCATCCCATTCGCCATGAAGTTTGACAATGGCATTTTGTTTTGCCAACCAAGCTTTTCTATAGGAGACAGTGTACTCATACTATGATTGTATAGCTGAAATCAACACAGCAACAGCTATATGAGAGCTTGCTTTTACCATGGGCATGATGGCTTGGCATATCACTTCAGAGTCCAAGTTGGGATGATCTTGGTTGGCCCCTCCAGCACAACATGTGTGAGGATCGTTGTATACTGTTAGTTCCCATATGTTTTTTTTCCTCTTCCTTTTCGATACGGGAACCATCCAATTGCATCCGTTTTCGCATCGGGCACAGTAGAATACATATTTTTCGGTTGTGGATCGGTTGACTATGGACTGAACAGAATTACGGATATTGTAATTTTTTATAGCCATCACCGCTTCTTCTTTGCTTGAAAACTCCATGCCTAAAGATAACTCACCATTATTTATTGATGAGTAATATTCATAATCACCGAGATGAGGCATATCCGTAAATTCAAGCCCTTACATTGCACCATAATCAGCTTCATACATGTGTGCAGGAAGGTCAGTTTGTTCCACATTTCTTGGAACTTCATCATCATCGGAGTTGAATTGCGGTGATTCTTGGTGAATGAATAGTCCAGTCTCAGCATCATCCGCACCAGGCTCACGAAGCGGTTCTTTTGGTGGAGATGATGGTTCCTCCATGCGCTCCACATTTAGGTCGAATAACCTACTACTTGCACGCCTTCCCTTTGAACTAAAAGGCATATCGACATTGAGATCGAAAAAGCTCGCAGTCGAATGTCTCCCACTAGAGCTTGAAGCCATCGTGTCAAATGGAAACTGCACAGATGGTTGCGTCGATGGCCTCTCCATATTAAGGTCAAACAGATTTGCAGATGAATGTTTTCCCCTTGAACTGGATGAGATGTTGCCATACGGATTGTTCGTTGACCCACCTCGGTACATATCATAAGGAGTTACGGATCTGATCCATGGTAGTTCGCAGCAATGTGTCGGAGACAATACCTATGTTGGACCAAGGGTGGTTGCCACATTGGACCCAAAGACTCCATTGCTCCTTTGATCCCATCTCCGCGATCTGAAATGACACAGATGTTTTCCCTCATGATAACACGTGCACGTAAATTTCAGAGGAAAAAAGCCCAAGAATCTGTATCTTCTCCTTCGACAATAGCAAAAGCAACTGGAAGAATGTTGCGATTGTCATCTTGGATAACTGCCAATAATAAAACTTGCTTGTATTTTCCATACAAGAAAGTCTCGTCGATCTGGACCACAGGCTTGCAGTATTTGACATCATTAACGCACTGTGGGTAAGTCCAAAAAACCCGGTAGAATTGGCATTGATCGCGGAGAACTAGATCATTATGGTATGCATAAGAGGTTTCGAAGTCCACAATTGTCCCAGGATTCAACCTCCGCACCAACCTAAACCAGCCTAGAAGTTCGTTGTAAGATGCATCCCATTCGCCATGAAGTTTGACAATGGCATTTTGTTTTGCCAACCAAGCTTTTTTATAGGAGACAGTGTACTCATACTATGATTGTATAGCTGAAATCAGCACAACAACAACTATATGAGAGCTTGCTTTTACCATGGGCATGATGACTTGGCATATCACTTCAGAGTCCAAGTTGGGATGATCTTGGTTGGCCCCTCCAGCACAACATGTGTGAGGATCGTTGTATACTGTTAGTTCCCATATGTTGTTTTTCCTCTTCCTTTTCGATACGCGAACCATCCAATTGCATCCGTTTTCGCATCGGGCACAGTAGAATACATATTTTTCGGTCGTGGATCGGTTGACTATGGACTGAACAGAATTACGGATATTATAATTTTTTATAGCCATCACCGCTTCTTCTTTGCTTGAAAACTCCATGCCTAAAGATAACTCACCATTATTTATTGATGAGTAATATTCATAGTAACCGAGATGAGGCATATCCGTAAATTCTGGCCCTTACATTGCACCATAATCAACTTCATACATGTGTTCAGTAGGGTCAGTTTGTTCCACATTTCTTGGAACTTCATCATCATCGGAGTTGAATTGCGGTGATTCTTGGTGAATGAATAGTCCAGTCTCAGCATCATCCGCACCAGGCTCACGAAGCGGTTCTTTTGGTGGAGATGATGGTTCCTCCATGCGCTCCATATTTAGGTCGAATAACCTACTACTTGCACTCCTTCCCTTTGAACTAAAAGGCATATCGACATTGAGATCAAAAAAGCTCGCAGTCGAATACCTCCCCCTAGAGCTTGAAGCCATTGTGTCAAATGGAAATTGCACAGATGGTTGTGTCGATGGCATCTCCATATTAAGGTCAAACGGATTTGCAAATGAATGTCCTCCCCTTGAACTGGATGCGATGTTGCCATACGGATTGTTCGTTGACCCTCCTCGGTACATATCATAAGGAGTTGTGGATGAATGTCTCCCCATTATGGCATTAAAATCATTACACATTACTGTCGTCGGGCTGTCAACTTGTTCAGTCAGCCCATAATGGGAGCTTAATGATTAACTCCGAACGACACGCACTTGAATAAAATTTGCATACATCTCAATATCGGCGTCTGAATAATTACTTTGAGCTTCAACCATCATTTCAACATCATCATTGTTCAAAAGTTCTAACGTTGTATAAGTTAATAGCAACAATGATGTTGGAAATTTGTACTGCAACGACGACATTCTTCTACTACTTCCAACATGAATCTTCCTCGAAATCTTCGTTATCAGCTCCTCAAGAGTTATGTTTCTCTTAAATGATATTTTAACACGCTCATTTGATACGAAAACAACGTCAGTTTCATCTTCTTGAATTTTACCATCATAATAAACAATAGCTGAAAGTTGCGTAATTCTTTGATTTTAAAAGTGCGACAATATTATATCTGTAAAAAAAACTGAAACAATGTTGATTAAATAAATAATATATGAATGAAAATATAACAGAATAAATTTTTTACACATAAACGTAAATAATTTAAATAATATAATTGTATATTATTACATGTACCACAAAACTATATCGACGTATATTATCGCTTTCTAATTTTACAAACACATAAATTAATTAACAACAATTAGTATAATATTTTTTCAAATAGTCATAATAAACAATAAATATAATAAAAATTTATCACAAAATTATCTTATAATGAAAAATCGCACGAACTTCTGAATAAAATATGAGAAAATTGTCAGAATTATTGACTCGTTGACGAAATTGTTGTATTAATTTATAAGTTGAGATGAGAGATGTGAGGAACTTAACTCGGGGGAGAAGGATATTTATAGCCGATAAAAGTTTTAACAATTATACAAGATGCGGTACATGTCCCACACTATATATAATTATAAAGGTCAGGCGTGGCTCCTGAACCGCGCTATATATAATTATAAAGGTCAGGCGCAGCCCTTGACCCGTGCTATATCCTACGTGGCGTAAGGCGCGGCCCAAGGGCCTCGCTATACACACGTGTATCCATATCAGCATAAGGCACGTCGCAGGGGGGCATCTTATCCCACGTGACGCCAAATCAGTGTATAGCGCCATGCAAGGGGCGCCTTATTACAAAAGGTATTAGATCAAAAAATATAATCTGAACGGTATTAGATCGATAAATATATCGATCACCGATGATTTTTTTAAGAAAAACACCCCCCGAGAATGTGAATGACTGGCCACAATTTTTACTTTCATGTATTTATTATCTTTTAGTTTTATGGTCCAAAGCTGTACAACATTATTTTGATTCCCAAGAACTATTTATTTTTTTGTTTGGTTTTGGCAATAAAGAGGATGACACTTTTGTTTTGGTTAAAAAAATTTTAAATCAATTTAGTATCTAAATTTAAAAAATGATATTGAATGTTATTTTAATATTTAAGCAATTAATTAAATTATGACATATAACTCTTAGTAATGTCAATACTATAATGAAAAAATATCATATTAATAATTTAATTGATTATTGAAATTTCAAGTAATCACATATAGGGATAACAACGACTCAACGAGGTGGGGTAGGATGAGTTTTTAATCTCTCCAACTCGAGACTAAATTTAGTATCATTCTCTTCATTTTTCTCTTTTTAATTTTAGTCAGATCTTACGTTTATGTCTATATACAGAGATTATTATGCAGGGATTTATTAGCATGGATTACTTCCCATTACAGAAGCGCATATGAAGATTGTATATGAAGACTGTTCAAATATGTATTTATTTATTTATTTATTTATACATGCATTGTATTTTATCTTTATTTTTAATTTTCTGACTGCCAGAGGTCTTCCACGGAAGCTGCTCTCAACCATGCGTTAGGGGCAGCCTACTACCCTACCTCCCCCTTACCCCATTACATATGAGAATAAGATTTTGTTGTTGTTGTTGTTGTTAATGAAAACATAAATTAACCCCGATATAATAGAAACATGTCTTAATCATAATCTCCGTTACAAAAACTAAAAATATTCAATTTATTTTAAAAAAACATAACGTAAAAAAATATTCAATTTATTTTAAAAAAACATAACGTAAAAAAATATTTTAATAAATATATCAAACAAGAAGAAAATGATTTTACCTAAATTTAATCTTGACCCGATCTAAAAGAAACAACTTAATTTACGTCGATCTCCAAATAAAAACAATTAATCCAGGTCAAATAAAATTATCATTCTTAATCACATATATCAATTTTTTTTCTAAGTTCATATATTAATTTGAATTATAAAAAAAGACAATAAACCTTACCGATTTGAGAAAAATTGTTAGACTTAAATCTGATTTATATAATAAGCTTTATGGATTTGGACTGTATTGTTCGGATACTTATATTATAGAATATAATGCATTTTCGTCTAATTTTTTTTATACAAATAAAAGTCGTTAATTTTATTTGAAAAGAGGAAATATCCAAAATCATAATTAAATTTACAATCAGAAATATAAATTAAACACATAATTAAGACATAGTTATATAATCATTGACGTAAAAAACCAACGACTTGAGATCAAACAATTACTATACAATAAAAAAGTTAAAAAAACCTCCATAAAAAGTAGAATAAAAGATATATACAAATAGATGTGATTACATCAACAAACGAACCACAACATGATATCAAACTATTGAAAGATCGTCGAAATCTGCAAATCAAAGTCAAGCTTCGTGAAAAAGCTATAACTGAATGTAAATCGATTATCCAAATCTAATATGAGAATCCTAAGTAAGAAATATAATTATGATAACAAATAAGCGTTATTTTGATCATTCGACGCGTTGTTAAATTACAATTCTAAAAAAATTAAATAAAAAAATAGTCAAAATGATCAAAAAAAATCAAAAATATACCAAAAGATTAAAAAAATGTGTCATGAAAGTAAAGTTGTTAAAAATTTTAAAAAATAAAGGGATAATACATAAACGATAAAAAATAATAGAAAAACTAAATTAAAAATTTATTTAATTTAATGTTAGTTTATTTTGACTCATTTGTACCTTTTCTAAATTTAGTGACTAATTTATAATATTATTAATAGTTGAATGACATATCTTGTAGTTTACACTAAAAGTAAAAGGAAAAGCTACAACCCATTGCCAAACCCCGTTTCACTTTCACTTCATTTTCTTCCCGGTTTCTCTGCATTTTCCCTTTCTTCTCCCTTCACTTTGGGTAAGATTTGCCTATCTTTTGTTATTTGATTTTCATTGAACTGTTTTCTTTTGTTTTCAATGATTTTTCAGATTTCTAAATCAGTGATCTAATTTAATTTCCTCAATTTCAGTTTTGTTTTGCTTGCAAAAAAACCTTTTTAATTTTCGTTGAATACTGTCCAATTTGTATATATATCTCGGTGTTGTTTTTGTATCGTATACATTTTCTCATTTTCTTTTTTTAAAAGAATTTTTTGTTTTACTTTTCATTTTATATATATTTCTTATTTTTGTTTGTCTTTGGCGTTTTCGTTGATCTCGACTATAGGTGATTTTACTCTTTTAAGTTTTATCCTGTTGCTCTTGATTGACACCACAAATTCAAACCCCAGTATGATTGATTTTAAGGTTTTGTTTTCCCTGGGTGATGAATGTTGTTTCCTTCTTAACGTAGATTTATGAAGGATTAACATGGAATATTATACGTGGATGTGTAGTATTACTAGGGAAGTTTTGGTAGATTTTATTTATCTTTTTTTGGTTCATTATACTTAAATTCTAGTAAACAGAGGAACTGGAATTAACTGAAAGCTGAGAAGCAGTAGATTGAACAAAGTTAAAAAAGAGAGGAAAACATGCATTCTTTCGGGTACAGATTAAATGGTCTGCTAACATTTTCCGTGACAATTCTGGCTATAATGTGTGCCATCGCATCTCTCTCGGACAACCTCAACTCTCGTTCTCCCTCTGCAGAAATCCAGGTCTATCTTTCTCACATTTGCATATTTGGCTAGGTGTTTATATCAATTATTTGTTCTTTTTCTCGTAGACCCTTTTGGATTCTTTTGTGTTTTTATCTCTGATTTCTATTTCGTTGGGTGTGACCGTAGGTTATGAACATAAATTGGTTTCAGAAGCAGCCACAGGCGAATGATGAGGTATTATTGTTTCCATTACCTTATGTTTCATTTGTAATGCCGATTCTTGACGCAAACTAAATTGTGTTTGATATTGTCACTGCTTGCCAAGGGATATCATTTTCCTCTCCCACGCCCCCTTCATTTAATCTATTCATTTGTTTAGTGTTCTCTTATTTTTCTGCTGTAGTTCTAAGTAAATGCTTTTGACTTTTGTAGGTGAGCCTGACGATGAATATATCGGCTGATTTGCAATCATTGTTTACATGGAACACAAAACAGGTTTTCTTCTTCTGCGAAATTTATGTTTTACATTTTTAGAACTTCATCTCATTTGCTTCGTCCATTGTATATATATCAGTGCATGAGATAATCCTTCTCACAATGGACTTCGGGGAGAATTTCATTCTGATGTATTCAAATGCTTTCAATTTTATGTGGTGGTGATATTTGTAGGCCTCCCTTTTTCTGTCAGTTTTTCTTTTCTCACAATCATTCATCGTCTTGAAGCTGATTTCAAATATCATCTCCTTGTTGATCAACAGCTTTTCATATTTGTAGCAGCTGAGTACGACACCCCAAAGAATTCCTTGAATCAGGTAAGGCATTTATGTCATTGTCTTACTCAAAAATCTTTTAGCTCCTTGAATATTTTTTCACATGGTATTTTATAGGTGTCTCTTTGGGATGCTATAATACCTGCCAAAGTGCATGCAAAGTTTTGGATCCACACCTCAAACAAGTATCGTTTTGTTGATCAGGTGTGTGCATAATGGCGAAGTAGCTTGCTTGTTATTCATATAGATCTAAACAAGTTTATTAGGGCTTTCCTGCAATTGAGAATTTTATTTATTTTTCTTTAATCTTTCCTTATCTAGGGAAAATATCTCCGTGGCAAAAAATTCAACTTGACATTGCATTGGCATGTCATGCCGAAGACTGGAAAGATGTTTGCAGACAAAATTGTCCTGACTGGCTATAGTTTTCCGGAGGAATATAGATGAGGTTTACTTGACGTATGTTTTGAGGTTACTCTAAGTTAAGCTGTCTCAGTGTGTGGGATATTATAGCTCAGCTGAATCATAGAACTTGAGATTTAATCTTCTCTAGATTGGCACATTAAAGGTCGTTTGAATTAGAAAGTTTGGAACATTGACACTTCAATACTTTATATTTGAGAAAAATGAGGAAATGGGTATTTCTCAACTTTTTTTTAACACATTTAGGCTTTCGGTTTGCTATATTTTTTTTTTGGACTTGTCTAGGATGATTACAAGGTAGTATTTGTTCAAAACTTTCTTAATTAATTGACAACACACATCAACCCTGCAAACGCAGTTACTCGAACCAATAATTTTTAGTGAGTATAACATTCTTTTTAACTATTGAATGGGTTATGATTTGGCAAACTTTTGAATTCAAAGCCCTGAATCAAATTAATCTTTAATTTCAAGTGAGAAAGAAGGTTTCAAACAGTTCCTAATAGAAAATAATAAAAAAATCAAATGTACGACTTTGTTTTGCTTAATTTCTTTCATAAGATCAATTTGTCTATAATGAGATTGGTGCTACTAATCAATAAACTCAATGAAAGAATGATTACTACAAATGGCTGGGAAGAGCTTATTTAAAGAGATCGCTCCCCAGTGTTACAGCCCCAATCTCCTCGCCTGGTTCAAATTGCAAACCACCAATTTGTCTCTTTAATTTGTTCAAGCTCTTCAACGATGTTTCTCATGGATGGTGTCTGGGTCTAATATGCACACATTTCAATGTCAAATCGCTACTTGTTTTGCACCAAGCATTGGTTTGGCCTGTAAGGTTCTATTGATGAAATCGACGATCCTGTCTGAATCCTTAGCCTTCGAAACAAATGATGTTTTTGTAAGAATACAAGATCGGTTTTCCAACAAGTGATTAGGATAAACAAAGAGTTCAAACATGGATACCACCTTTAAAAAACAAATCATGCAGAGCCTATTTCGATGATCATATACTGCTGTGATCATGTACATCACATCATCATGTCTTTACCCCGAGAAAAAAGCCTAATGGATCTCGGTCAATTTAAATTTGGGCTTTACATTTCATGGTGTTGGACATTTTAAGAAGGAAAAAAAAGTTGAATTAAGAAAGTACAGCTAAATTTCTCAGAATTTGAATTCCGAAGCCAAATTTCTCACAATGATCAGTGTTCTCGCTCAGGTTCCCAATCCAAGAAAATGACAAAAGGCTTAATATCTTCCGTAATTATTTTTATATTTTCTAATTTGTGATATTTGATGAAAATGCAGGAGCGTTTGCTTGGTGCGCGCTCGGAACCGCGTTGACAGGATCGTGGTATTTGAGCAACGGAAACGCATCTATGAATCGGTTCCAGATCATCAATCTCAACTCGCTGCCCAATCGCAGGTCCTATTTTATTTTATTTCTAGCGTTGAATTTTCTATTTAATTTTCCATCTGAAACCCTTGAAAAAGTAGCAGATGAAGTTCTTATAATTACTAAAAGAGAAAAATCAAATTTTGAGTTTATTTTCGTAAAATAGTTTTAAGAATAGATTTCTTGATTACTTTGTGATGCCATTATTTCTAATTTATTCTGGTTCTGATGAAAGGAAAAAAATGCTTTGTATTTGAAAAATATTTGGAACTTCTGAGGAATTCATAACAATTGAAATTATTTTCCAACTGCAAGTTGCTGTTATGCCTGTCTCCATCATGTCTGGCTCGATAATAGCTTAAGCTAATGGCAGATGGTTTTTGTAGAACTAGTAATTATGTCTTACTAAATGTGGGTGCAAAGTATACTGAAATCCTAGTGCAGTAGTTCAAGTGATTAAAGATTGGAATTTGACTGGATTCAGGGAAGGAGGGAAAATGCAAATAAAAAATCAAATGTGTAATGAGAAAACTAGATTCAAGGAAAATGGCTTCCCCCTCCACCTCCCCCCCCCCCTTCATTTCCGGAATTTCTTATAAACTTCTTTTAGCTTTCTTCTATATATTGTTCTTCCTAAGAATTGAGGTTGATGACAAGAATCTTGTGTTCTGGTATAAATTTTTTAGGGTTTTAGATGTAGAGAGATTGAGGTATATTATCACATCCTTTAACACTTGAAGTTTAACATATTATCACATTCTTCAACTTTTGAAGTTGGGCATATTATCACATTCTTCACCTTCTGAAGTTTGACATATTATCACACTCTTCACCTTTTGAAGTTTGGCAATATTATCACATTCTTTAACATATGAACATCAGAGTCTTCTTAGTATCTGTCCATGGTTTAAAAATTAATGATTGAATTTGTTGATCTGATTCCCTAGCTTTGCATAAGAAATGAACAAACTTAAACCGTCTGGGTATAGTTATCAACAGTTCTAATTGCATAAATTTCTAGTGTTACAGCGTTGTATCTTTACAATAGAAAGCACAGTAGTCTCATCTAAGATGTTATGAACAATCTAGTTAATGGTTTCATATGAAGGAGAATGCAATTGCTGGAGACATTTTGGTTACTTCCACAGTCCTTAGGCTTCCTCTTCTTTTTGTTGCTGTTTTTTAGTGACTGATACAATTAAATATCATCGACAATATGTCACCCTTTTGAACACCAATTTTCTTATAAAAAAATTGTGCTATCTACATGACCTCTAATGAAGAAAGTAAAAAACCTTAGGTTCTAGGCATGAGACTTACCCATGTGGTTTTGGAATATATCTCAAGTGGAATTATAGGAAATGGGAATACAATAATTTGAAAGAAATGGGATTTTTTTCTTTTTCTTTTTTTTTGGTACAAATTGAATTACACACGTACCCAAGCGCTTATTATCTAAAATTTCTATACAAAGTAGATTTGACATTTACAAGTAAGACTTTGTTTCATCATTTGCATTGCTTGGTATTAAATTTCTGGTTTACTTTATTTTTCTTACAGATGAAGGAGAAGATATTTGGAAAGAAATCTCGCTCGGAGTTTGCTCTTCTATGGAACAAAGCTGTATACCAGATATTTGTGCCAGTAATTGAGTCCATTAGTTCACGTCGATGGTAGAAATTTGGAGTAATTTAGAGCCAACTGTTAATGTGTCTATTACTGCATATCATTGCATATAGTAGCTCAGCTGTATCTAGGGAAGGCAAACGGGTATAATTTCGTAGATTCCGCACCGTACCCGCTCCAATTGGGAAGGGGATGAGTATAACTTTAGTGGATAGTGGGCGGGTGTGGATTTAGAAAGTGGTACCCGTCGCGGGTAGTGGGCGGGTGATGGGTTTGAGACCTTACCTGCCCCACATCCACTTGCCCACTGAATACCCATTAAATTTTAGACCATTATAAATTTAGGTATAATTTTATGGTTTGTCATTTATGTGTGCCAAAGAACAAAAAATATTATGTGTTTGTCATTTATGTTTCTAGGTTTTAGGCTTTAATTATGTCTTTTATTATGGTGTTTTATGTGCTTTAAGATCTATGTTAACACTTAACTCAGATAATCCTTGGTTTCTTTTATTATGTTTCTTAATAGATGTGTTTGTTTTATGTTTGTTGTTTATGTATAACTTAAGGTTGTCGTCAGGCGGGTATAGTCGGATACGTTTCTAGTTGGGTAGTGGGTGTGGGGATGTATTTGAGAATGTACCCGTGTGGGCGGATATGGATTTGAAAATTTTTACACATCATGGGTGGTGGGCGAGTGGTAGATTTGAAAATATTAGGTGGTTATGGGGATAGGGGAGGGGGTATCCGCACTCGACCCGCCCGTTTGCCATTCCTAGTTGTATCTCTCTAAATCGTTTGAACTTAAAAAAGGAGGCATGCAAACTGGGGCCATGCTATGCTGTATTACGCAGCATATAATAATGGTAAATTCAATTTTCATGATGTATGACCTTTAAAGGATTCTTGATAAATTTAATTTCTTTTCCCTTTCATTAAGACTTGAATGTCTTAGAAGTTGAATGTTTTGTCTAAGCAGCATTGGATCATGAATATTGTCTTTGTAGCAGGTTTTACTGTCCTAGCTAATTAGCTCTTCCCCTTAGGTAGGATTATGGAAACTTGAACTCGAACTTGAGAAAGCGGATTTAAGGTTTTAAATCAGAATTATCGGTACTGGTTATAGCAGTCGGTATCTACTGTTTTCTTTTTAAGATGGAGTGTAGTCATTTCTCTTTTTTTCTACAGTTGCCTCTGAGTTTGAATTTTGGACGTCTTTACAATGGCTTTTATAAGGACTTTTAAAAGCTGTTGATGTCGTTGCTTGGCATTCAATATTGGGAAAATAAATGATGGTTCCAAATGAATGATCATGCTATTGAAGTGTATCAACACAAACCGGCTCGGTAACAATGAGTTTGATGTCATTTCTCTTGTTAATAAAATTGTTAGGTCAAGTTATATTGTTATATATTTGAAAAGAGAACAAATTGTAGGTTAAATTATGGTTTATACTAATTATATATTTGGATAAAAATGGGGATGAAATTGGAATATTTAAAAGTTTGGGGATTAATTTAGAAAGAGGGTAATGGTTTAGGGATGAAATTAGAATGTTTAAAAGTTTAAGGACTAATTTAGAATGAGAGTCATAGTTTTGGGATAAAATTAGAAGCTTTAAAAGTTTAAGAACCAATTTAAATAAGAGTTATAATCTTGGGACATATGATGTAATTATCTCTTAAAAATATATATTTTTCTTCTTTAACAGAATTTGTTTTACTTTAAGTTAAACATTTAAAATTATTGAAAATATTTTTTTTTGAAAAATAAGCACACCTGTAAAATTTTCATCTTATTAATTTAATATTGTGAATATGATTGATAAATTCTTAAAAGAATCTCAAACCCCAATTCACTTAAGACCGTTCATATATTCTTTATTTTTTTCTTGTATTTTTTTTATCTTTAGTCCCTATATTATATAATATTTTATTCCTTCAGTTTCAAGGTTTCGTCATGGTTAATCTGGATCGATCCGCGTTGTACACCTAATTTTGATAGATAAGTCTTTCAACAGGAATTTTCTACATATATAAGGCCTCGAACTCGAACTTTACTTAAACGATATCAAAATAATTAACACTTAAATCACCCCATTAACCGTATTATATAATACTTTAACAAATAAAGAATCGAATACATCGTCTTAATCTCTCGTAACGACCACCACAAATCCAACTCACCTAATCTCAGCGACATCATTGTTTAAACCAGCTATTAATTATTTTGGTGCAAAATATTAATATTTGAGCTCTTTGATCATAACTCAATGTGTAGTTTAATAATAATCTCTTTGCATGACGTTTTATTAGCAGAATTATGCATTTAAAAATAGAAAAGAAAAAGAGCATTGGAAAAGGGAAAAAGATAACAATCACAAATAAAATACATTCAAAGGAACTAAAAAGACACCCTTGTTCATAAATATATTTATTTACAGTTCAATGGCTCACTCAAGGTTGTCCATTTATTTCTCTTCAACGGTGCAAGAAAATGAAAAGTTGAATTGAATCAAGCATTGCTCCTGAAAGATCCAAGGGCTTTGATGGCTGCGGCTCTGAGGATGTATTGGTGGTAGAATGCAGCAATTGCAGCTCCGATGAATGGTCCAACCCAGAAGATCCACTAAACACCACGTGAGAATAGGATGATCAACAACAATTATATCATGAAATGCAAACTATATATATATATATATAGGAGAAGTAGTATATGTACCTGGTCATCCCAGGCCTTGTCTTTGTTGTAAATGACAGCAGCTCCAAAGCTCCTAGCAGGGTTGATCCCAGTGCCAGTGATTGGAATTGTGGCAAGGTGAACCATGAACACGGCAAATCCAATGGGGAGTGGTGCCAATACCTTTTTATTTTTTACATGCAAACAAAAATATTTCATTAAAACTAACAAAGAGCTGAAAAAATTAAATGGTAATAGAGTTGAGATATATACAGGGACATGGGAATCTCTAGCATTCCTCTTGGGATCAGTGGCGGCGAAGACAGTGTAGACAAGAACAAATGTGCCGATGATCTCGACACCCAATGCAGTGCCATTGTTGAACCCATCGGCGACCTCGTTCGCACCACCTCCGTAGTTGTTGTAGTAAGTCTTCTGGAAAGCCTTGACCAACCCACACCCACAGATGGCACCCAAGCTCTGAGCCACCATGTACATCAACGCTCGGATCAGTGACACCTTGCGTGCCAAAAACAGCCCAAACGTCACAGCAGGGTTGATATGTCCTCCTGTACATCACAGTTCACACAATTTTATTTTTCATGCTGCTGTAACTTTTTTTTGATTACCGAGAAAAAAAAGGAGTTACTAATTACTTACCTGAGATACCGGCAGTGCAGTAAACAAGAATAAAGATCATGCCACCGAAAGCCCAGGCAATACCGAGTAAACCAACGCCACCGCAGTCAGGGTCAACGGTGTTCTTAACAGGGTCGGTTTGGACCTTGTAGCCAATCACGGTCAATACCGTAACATATAAGAAGAGAAGTGTAGCGATGAACTCGGCAATCACTGCTCTATAGAACGACCATTTGGTTAACTCTTCAGCATCAATCAAAGGTGCCGGAGGTGGATCATGATAGTCCTTTGCCCCTCCACGTTGCTCTGGCAGCTGTCTCAATATCCTTAGCCATTTTCTTGCTTTGCAAAAGAAAAAAAAACAATGGACTTTGAGTTTAATTATTAAGCTGCGGATGATGAAAGCTGAGTGGGAGAGGGAGGGTTTATAAGGCAGCCAGAGCGAATGAGAGAGGATGATAATAATGATTAAGGACTTGATTAATGTAATCAAATTATTATAATAAATTTAGCCGTCCAATCTACCTCTGATTTCGAGTTTCTTAGTTTGCATGGACCCACCATTTGCTGTACATGACTCTCTTTTTTTTTTTTCCTTCTCTTCATATTTTCACCACTGCATCTGCCATACCATTCGTTTTTACGAATCAGATAAAATAATAAGATAACCAGCTTATGAGTATTTGATATATTCCATATTTTTTTATGATAATATTATTATATTTAAATTTAAATAAATAAAAATTAAAAAAATTATGAGATTATATTATTATTTATTATATACATTTGATTTAATCTATTAAAAATATATAAAATAAATGAATTAATACACTCTCAATCAAATTATATTTAAATAAAAAATAAATAAAACACATTTGACATCATGTAAAATTTATGTTGTCATCAGCTATGGATTCACACACAAATTTCTAATTTTGTTCACCTTTAAAAAAATTACTTCAATTTAACATACAACAAAATTTATGTTGTTAATATATGTGTACTTGCCCTAAAAAATATTTCTAAATTTGTCATTGATTTAGGTTAAACACTCAAGTTAATATTTATGTCAGTAAAGAACTCAATTGATATAGTATTAATATTTTACAATTTTAATTAAAATATTTTAAAATTGAAATATTGATTTAAAATTGAAACCTATAATACAGTTAACATAAGTAAATTTAGATTTAAACTTCAACGAATATATACTTTATACTCAGATTATAACTTCCATTGCTGTGATAGTTGAATATGTTTTTGGATGAAATGCTTAGAATTAGAAAAATATTTTGGCAGAAAAATCAACAAGAAAGAAGTAAAAAGATCGTGATGTGAATTTAATAAAGAAGAACGATCATCTTATGTTATCGTTGGAAAAGAAAACAATTAACAGTTAGTATAAGAATATGAATATCCCTAATTATTAAAATTGAACTATATATTAGAATAGCAAAACTGTTTTAATATTGGCGGGTTGGTGACGGCTTTGCCAGATAGACATGCAAAATAGGAAATTGAATTTTTGTTAAATAAATGATGGATTTATTTTGTTAAACAAATTGAAAATTGCATGGACCATGAATACATAGAATAGTAATCATATGCATATAATATTATTTTTAGGGGGGGAAACTTTTACGACAGTCGAAAGGTTCATTTAATGGTACAAAATAAGCAAACAAACCAAAAGTTTGTATGTTCGATAAATTTACTGAATGCCAAAAATATTTATATGAAATTTTTTTAAATATACAATTTATCCATGCCGAACAACCTTTCAAATTACAGTTATGACCAAGATTGTTTGTATACTAATAATGTTTTTTTGGTGGAATGCTGATATGAATATTAATGTATATGGACCGACCAAGACACGTTAACCTCATAATTTCATCATCTTTATCATATTATATGATTTATAGCTCAATTATTCCCTTTTTAAAAATTAATAATAAGCTTCCAACTATGTATTTATTCTGTTCCTTCCCGTTGCCTTTGGTCATTCTCCTGGCTTTCTTTCTTATTGGTTAGAAATACGACACGTGTCAACACTTCAATCATCAATTATGAAATTATTCTCTCTTTTCTTTCTTATTGGATCGGAAGTTTAACACAATTGTTGCTTTTTCCTTCAGAGAGAAACCACTCAATGTATTAATTTTTAATAATTTCATTTAAATAATAATTATTATTTAAGATATATATCTTAATCTTAAACATATTTTTTAAAGTTTTTTAATTAACTTGATATACGATTATTTTATGATATTAACTCTTTATAAAGATGTAAACATGACTATTCGTTTTTTCCCCTATATAGTAACACTAACATATTCAAGATCGAGAGATTAATATTAATGAAAATTACTCCCATAACATTAAACATTTGGATCCGTCGATCGAAAAATATCATAACCGCAAAATTTTATCATTCTAGATTATTTTAACATTTGATAATATATTACACAAACCAACAGTTAAAAGACTGATAAAAAATTATAATACATGATTATCAACATCTGAGTGCTTCATTTTACGTCACTGAAAAGTTAATTTCCAGGACCACGACGGTAACTTCAACCTAAGCATAACCAAAAAGCTAATCACGCTTCGTCAATGAGCAGTCATCGTCATCCTTGTATTCGTCCTCAGCTCGCTCTTCTTTGATCGTCTCTAGTTTCGGAATATTGAAAGGGTTTCGCCAATAAATCGATGAGGAATGGAGGGGCAGCCTCAATTTGAAGTTTCATCATGTACCTCAGCTCTCCATCCATCCTTATCAATCAAAATATTCAAAACAACAAACAAAAATGGGAGTTAATTCTCTCTTTTCCCATCCTCCAGTGGCAATCAACCGAGGAAGAGACAGGGAATCAGTTAGAAAACAGGACTAATAACGGCTAATGCAGGTATTGGTTTTTATTTTGCACAAAAGTTTGTTGAAAATATTTGTGTTTATATACAGAAATCATGCCGAAAATCATAATGAAACAATCTAGTGGTCGTCAACGAGCTAACCCATGCGGACGATGTTAAAGTGAGGTGACAACATAAGTTTGGAGGGAAAAAGGAAAGAGATCCCCCCCCCCCAAAAAAATATATATCTTAAATTTGATGGGCTAACTCCATGGTTAGAAGGTTAAATTGTTCAACGAGATCCTCAAAATCTAAAAACCAACGGAGAATTTCCAACGTTGGCGTTAGGGGAATATAAATGGCACCTCCAGCAGAATCTGTGCCAGAGAAATATCAAGCATGAAAATGACGGTACAATATGGTGAAAAGGTGTACCAAAACCAGCCAAAAGGGAAATCATAGTCCCGCACCAAGTGGCAGAATCAAGAACGTAAATAGGTAAAGCCAACATCCCTTTCCCTTTCCTCTAAAACTGAAATTTGTCTTGCCATTTAAAGCATTGACAACAATGATCTACACATTTAGATGTTACCCACAAAATAGGGAAAGCTGCAATAGGACAGAGACGTATTCGGCTAAAAATCCAACAAAGTGTAAATGCCTTCCCAAGTTAAAGAATGAATTATCATAAATCGCAGTTCTTCACAATGCCAACCGCGTAATATATCTAGCAGATAACTTGGGGTCCAAGATAAAGATAACAAGTTTTCTGAATGGCTCAGATCAAAAACAAAAACAAAAACACACAAAGACAGGGAGACTGCAAATTCAACCGAAAAATCCAACCTATTAATCCCAAGGTACAATTTTTCCAAGTTAAAGATAACAAGCAACCATGCATATCCCATGTTATGGCCATACAGTTATACTTGTGATAGTTGAATTATGTACGAATTGAGAAACAGAGAGAGTTTATATCATCCTACATATAACAAGCACTGTAGGCTTGTACAATTATATCATCAAAATTTAATCCAAGTGCAAAAGCCTTACCTAGGTAAAGAACAAATGATTGTAGAGAAATATCACAGATGTCCCAAACACCAACTGCTTAGATATCCAAAAGAGATCAGTTCAAAGCTAAAGATAACAAGCTTTCCGAATGGCACAGAACATAAGCACAAACACAAAAGAATAGACAGGCAAAGAGGTAGTTGTTCAAAGGGGAAATTCATCCAACGATCCTACTCTATTTTAAGGCTTTCACCTGTTTTCAGGCCAATGAGCAACTACTTCCAAATACCACCTCTCCATTAAAGCGGCAGCATACATATCAATTGGGGATGTACAATTATAAGTCTGAATTAAGTACAAATTGAGTAACATATCAAGCACTATATGATTAGAAATACAATCCCAAGACATAATGAAATAAACTTAATATCTGAAGTTACATGAAAGTATATAGCAAAAAACACCCTATGCACAATGTTGCAATTGTCATTCAAAAGCAACCACAGAAAATAAAGCTGAGATGGAAATAACTAGAAACAAACAGACCTCAATCTCAATTGAATTAAAACATGAGAGCAACATTAAACCCTAAACTTTTTTATAAGAATTAGAGACCTCGTTAAAACCCCCTTCATAATCATCAACATACTAAACCGTATGTCAACAAAAACTGAAAGGAGGAAAAGAGTACCTCATGATTTATTAAATATTAAAACCATTAAACCCTAAACCCTAAACATGAGAGGAACAAAAACATGTACCATATTTCAGCACATTATATGCATCCATTACACATTCAGAAAGCAACATGAAGCGATGAAAAAAATTAACCCGAGACCCCAGACCACAAACCCTAAACTCTAAAACCTAAACTCAGCAAAGTTTAGACCAAACAAATAAAACAAGAGCTAGACATATCAACAAGTGATGATTGTTGAACATACTAGCAGAAAATAATGGCTCTCAAACTTTATTTAAAGAAACCAAAATGTGAATCTAGATTGGAATAAGTATGTGATTCTTAGGCATCATCATCACAAGATACTTCTTGTGTCATGTTCTACACTCAAAACTGGCTAACAAATTCTGACAAGATAAACATGAATCAAGAAACCAACCTCTAAACAGACAACAGACAATGCAACACAGAATTCTTAGCAACAACATCCAAAAACAGCCATTCAAATACCTCTCAATATAAAGAAAGGAGCTAAAAGTAATGCACATTCATAACCAGAAGACCAATGTGATTGACTTCCTTCAGCATTCAACAACTCAAATTCAAAAAATATGGGACATTTTCCATTGATTTACCAAACAAAAATATTACAAAATTCATTTCTTACTTACCAAGTTGAGGCACTATCAAAACACGGATTTTCCATTCACTTCGTACTTACCAAGCACAAGACTAGCATTTAAAGTAGACAATATAAGCTAAAGGAACATAAATAAAAATAAATAAATAAAGAATTCATAATACTTGAAATTCTAAATAAAACTTCAAAACAACCTCTGAACTAAATATTCGCAAGTTGTTCAAAATCTTAAAATATAACATTTTTAAAACGACAAACACGATGATAATCGTAAGAACGAAAAGGACAAACTTTTTCACTCCAACGGAACATCAACATCTCCATCATCAATCTCCTGCTGTAAATCCTTAGGGTCTTTCCCATCAACCGTACACCCAACAGAAACACACGTTCCAAGTATCTCCTTCACTGTCCCTCTCAAATCCTTAGCCATCGACCTCGGTCTCATTACCTTAGCAATTTCGATGACATCATCGAGACTGATGTTCCCGTTATGCTTGATATTCTTGGTCTTCTTCCTATCCCTCTCCGGCTCCTTCAATGCCTTGATTACAAGAGCCGCCGCCGACGGGACCACCGTGACTTTAGCCTGACGGTTCTGGACGGTGAGTTTGACAGTTACGCGGAGACCCTTCCAGTCCTTGGCGGTTTCTTTGGCGATGTCTTCACCAATCTTTTTGGGAGAGAGACCCAGTGGACCAATTTTTGGAGCAAGAGAACTCGCTGCTCCGACTTCGCCACCAGTGACGCGGACGAAGACATCCACGACTTGGGTTGGGTCGAACTTAGGCGGCATTTTTGGGTTTGTTCTTTGACGGAGGATAAGATGTAGGCTAGGGTTTCGAGAGACGGAGGAGTAAAAATTGAGATAATATAGCTAGGTTTGTCCAGTTTAATGACTAATTTAACCTTTATACAAGTCATGAAACATGAGAAACCTGGATGGATGCTTTCGTAATTTCGTTGGATATACTAACTCTATTGTTGCTGAGTTTGACAACAAATAGCCAATCAAATGGGGTCTTTGTCCGTTTGGTTCATAGAGAAAATTATTACTAAAGAAAATATTTTTTTCTGTATTTACTATTTAGTTTAAGACCATTTTCTTTAGGGATCATGAAATATTATTTATAGTAGTATTTTTGGGTTTTTTTTTAAGGAATGGCATTCCCTTCTATTGTAAGGGTATTATACAATTTTTTTATTTTTAGGATTAATATACCTTTAAAATAGTCAAATTATTTTAAAATAATCATTTTTTGTATAATTACATCAATATAAATCTATTTTATTTTTCAATTATGATTCTAATTTCTTAATACTTATTATAAAATAATATGATGTACACAAATTAAAAAATAAAAAATATATATCAAGCTTCTATTTTATTTTGATTATTTATTATCTCTGTGTTTGATTCAAGTTTTATTTTTGATTTGTTTTTATTATGCGTTTGAATTTTTTATGTGATATTTTATTATACAAATCAAACATGTAGTATTAATAAATTAAGAGAGATGTATAAATAAACACGTACTTACATTGACATAAGTTGTTTTTATATTTTCAAAGAAACACAAAATTAGAAAATAATAATAAAATATATGTTAAATTATTTGTATAAGAATTTTATAAAAAAAAATATAAATTTAAATCAAATAACAAATTTTATATTTTCTATGAACTTTCATGTAGATATTTTCACTTTAATCTTAAGAATTAATTTTTTTTAAAGAAAATATATCTTAGGGACAATTTGACAAAATATTGAATATATTATTAATATCTTATATTCCTCCAATTAAACGTTGTAATCTTAATTCTTGTCACACAACCCAAATAAGGTAATACAATATTCATATTAACATGTCAAATGATGCAACATTCTAATAATATTATTCTCAAATGTAATATTATATTTCATAAACCAAACGTTCCCTTATACTTAATGCATCTTTTGTCTCCTAAAATTTGTTTCTTTTTCCTTTTGTATTTTTCAATAATATTTTTCAAAAATATATAAATTTTTTCTATTTTAATCATTTATTTTTTTAATAGTTTAGATTTTTTAATGGTTTAGATTCTTAATCATTGATAACATACACATATTTTGTAAAAACAACTATTTGAATTCAAATCTTTTAGGAAGAATAACATTTCTTTTTATCACTAAGACTTATAATATTTTGTACTTTAGTGACTTAAGCATTTTGTTGAAAACTTTTTGATATTTCGGTATAACAAATTAAGTTAAATGAATTTTAAGATTTTCCAAAATGATTTTCTAAGTATATTCGATATAATTATTCGAATATCAAAACATTACTCCAAATATTTCAAAAAATCATTTTTAATCCTTACTTAAGTGTAAAATTAAGTTTTAATCTTAAAACAATTTCAAAATAATCTTTCAAAGTATTTCGAACCATTTCAAAGTCAAAAATTCCAGATTGCTCAAAGGGAACCGATTCCCCCCAAGGGGGTACCGATTCCCCCCCTGAATGGTTTGGCTCCGAGATTTCCAGAATGCTCGGAGGGAACCGATTCCCCCCCTGTTCAACGGTCGAAATATTTGAATTTTACACTTAGGGAACCGATTCCCCATAGGGGGTACCGATTCCCCCCACGCTCCAAACTGTTTTATTAATTGTTTTCACACTAAAACGGCTATATGATCTTCACTAATCATCCCCAACGTTCAGAAGTGATTCAAGGTGTATTTAAACAAGTTCTGAAGTCCTTGATCAACAAGAAATCATAGAGAAACAAGAGAGAAAGCATCAAACACCAAGTTTGTGCAAATCAAGCCAATTTTCCTTTCAATATTCATTTTGCTTTCAAGAACACCATTTGTGCTCATTTGTAATTATCTTTGAGTGTTCTTTTCTTGTTCTAGAATTGTGCAAACATCTTACCTTGTGAGGTTTTCCATGTAAGTTTGCAAATTTGTAATCTTCTCTTTGGGAAAAGAGTGTTCTCAAGAATTGGGGTATATTCTTCAGGGTGTTGTAAGGTTATCTCTTTGGCCTCAAAAGAAAGAACAAATTAGTGAATTTGTTGGAAAATCCTTAGTGTGGATAGCTAAGGTAGTGGACGTAGACTTTGATTGAGAAAGTCGAACCACTCTAAATCACTGTGCAAATCTTTTCAATTTTCTACAAAAGCTTCCACCGAATTTTTAATTGCCAATTCACCCCCTCTTGGCTAATTCCGTTGATCGATTAACTTAACAATTGTCATCAGAGCCTAACTCATTTGAAGGTTTAATTACCTCTTGATTCGATTCGGGAAGAGTTATATCGATTATTAAAGTCATCAATGGCCTCCGCTTCAAACTTCGACTCCAGTCTCGATTCGATGTCCGTCAGCAAGCCTCCTTTCTTCAATGGAGCTAACTATGCCTATTGGAAGAATAGAATGATGTACTTCATTCAAGCAAGTGACATGGGAGCATGGAATGCTGTAGAAGAAGGATACATCAAACCTCTCACTCATCCAAGGTTGTGGAGTGAAGGAGAGACAAGAATATTCCAGCTCAACTCCAAAGCCATCCATATCATTTTTTGTGCTCTTGGACCAGATGAATATGGAAGAGTTTCATCGTGTACAACCGCCAAAGAAATATGGGACAAACTTCAAGTCACTCATGAAGGTACCGATGAGGTAAAGAAATCTAAAATTAGTATTCTAACGCATAGCTATGAAAATTTCAGGATGAAACCAAATGAAGATATCAAAGCTATGACGGATAGATTTTCAAAGATTGTCAATGGTCTCAAATCATATGGAGAGATCATTTCAAATGAAAAGCTTGTGAGGAAGTTAGTCTACTCCCTCCCAAAATCGTGGCAATCAAAGAAGACGACAATCATCGAGTCTAAGGACTTAACGTCCTTAACTCTTGAAGAGCTAATTGGGTCACTCCTCACTCATGAAATGATGCTCGAAGATGAGGTGGACCTCGACAAAATTGACGAGACACCAAAGGAGAAGGAGAAGAAGAAAAACATTGGAGTTGCTCTCAAATCCACAAAAGATGAGAGTGATTCGAATAACGATGACGATGACGAGGAAATGGCATTGTTTGCCAAACGGTTCAAAAAAATGATGAGACCTTATCGAGGAAGAAAATTCAAACGAAATGAATGCCTAAAAAATGAACCAAAAGAGAAGGACCCAATCATTTGCTACGAATGCAAAAAGCCAGGGCATGTTAAATATGATTGCCCACAATTGAAGAAAAAAGGTCAATCAAAGAATAAGCACAAGGCTCATGTGACTACATGGAGCGATGAAGAAAGTTCTGATGAAGAGGAACAAGAAGTAGCTAACTTGTGCTTGATGGCATTTGGGGAAGATTCTAAGGTAACCTCTAACTCATCCGATTTTGATGATTTATCCTATGATGAGTTGTTGGAGGAATATAATAGGTTGGCTTCGGATTATGAGAAATTATTTTTAAAATATAAAAACGATGTTTCAAAATTGAAAAATGAAAACAAACTCATATCAAAAACCAACAACGATCTTGAAAGTAAAATCAAAGATTTGCAAATCAAACTAGAAGAGTTTGAAAAGAAAAATTTAGATTTGCAAAATTTACTTTCAAAGATCAATGATGATCATCAAAAGAAAATTGATGATCTTAAAACTTCTTTTGATAAAGTTGGAACAAAACATTTTGAAAAAGGTGAAAATTCAAAATCCAACTTTGTTAGAACAAGTTTTAGAAACTACAATCATAAAGGTCCCCAAAGAACCTCTAATGGAAAAATCGTTAGAAGTATGCGGGTTCCTAAAGAACTCATTACTACTAAAGATAAAAATATCCTACATAAATGGATACCTAAGGAGACTAGGATTTTGGAAACTAATGAATATGAACCCAAAAGAATTTGGGTACCAAAAATAAAAAATTAATCTATGTTTGTAGGGAAAGGAGCATTGCTACAAGGCACGGGAAACAAATTCAAATTCATGGTACCTTGATAGTGGATGCTCAAGACATATGACTGGAGACAAAAGCCGGTTCATTGAGCTTAACGCCAAAAATGGAGGAGAAGTGACTTTTGGAGACAATTCAAAAGGTCACATTGAAGGTATTGGTACAATAGGTAATATCTCTTCCATACAAATTAAGAATGTTTTATATATGAATGGATTAAAGCATAATCTATTGAGTATTAGTCAATTATGCGATAAAGGATTCAATGTCTTATTTGAAATTAATGGTTGTAAAGTCATTGACATTGCATCTAATCGGATTATGCTTGTTGGTCATAGAATAGGGAACATTTACATGGTGCATTTAGATTCTTTTGATATGACTAATTTATGCCTAGTTGCTAAAGATGAACATGATAGTTGGTTATGGCATAGGAGACTAGGACATGCTAGTATGAGTGTTTTGCAACGGCTAATTCAAGGTGATTTAGTTCGAGGGTTGCCTAAGCTTAAATTTGATAATGATAAAATCTGTGATGCTTGTGCTAAAGGAAAACAAAAGCGTGTTTCTTTTAAATCCATTAATGACGTATCAACTAGTAGAGTATTACAATTGATCCATGTAGATCTTTTTGGGCCAACTAGGACTACTAGCTTGGGTGGAAAACAATATGCATTTGTCTTGGTAGATGACTATTCTAGATATACTTGGGTTCTATTTTTAAGTACTAAAGATGAAGCATTAGAACAGTTCATCACATTTTCAAAAATAATCCAAAATGAAAAGGGTTACTCTATAACTAGTGTTAGGAGTGATCATGGCACTTAATTTAAAAATCTTGGATTTATTGAATTTTGTAATTCTAATGGTATTAGTCATAATTTTTCAGCACCTAGAACCCCTCAACAAAATGGAGTAGTTGAGAGGAAAAATCGAACTTTAGAAGAAATGGCTAGAACCATGCTTTGTGAAAATAATTTGCCAAAATATTTTTGGGCGGAAGCCACAAATACTGCTTGTTATGTTGTTAATCGAGTAATGATTAGGCCAATTTTAAAGAAAACTCCATATGAAATTTTCAAAAATAAAAAGCCTAACATTAGCTATTTCCATCCTTTTGGATGTAAATGTTTTGGTTTAAACAACGGTAAAGAAAACCTTGGCAAATTTGATGCTAAAAGTGATGAAGGAATTTTTTTGGGTTACTCCTTAAATTCTAAAGCTTATCGAGTTTTTAATAAAAGAACTTTAGTTGTAGAAGAGTCTATACATGTTGTTTTCAATGATAATCCCCTTCCAAGGAAGGATTCTTGTGTGAATGATGATGTAGGTGTTATAAATACAAATGATGTTAGACATGAAGTTGGAGAACCATCATCAAAGGAAGAAACGAAAAATAAGGAAACTCATGATCCTCTTGAGAATCCAACCATTGAAGAAATGGAAGTATCTTATCCAAGAGAGTACAACTATGTCAAGGATGGTGAAATTATAGGTGATCCATCAAAAGGGGTAACAACTCGATCTTCTCTTAGAAATATTTGTAATTATGTTGCATTTATCTCATGCATAGAGCCTAAGAATATTAAAGAAGCATTAAATGATGAACATTGGATTATGGCTATGCAAGAAGAGTTAAATCAATTTGAGAGAAGTAAAGTATGGACATTAGTTGAAAGGCCTAGTAATAAATCTACTGTAGGTACTAGATGGGTATTTAGGAATAAGCTTGATGAGAGTGGTAATATAGTGAGAAACAAGGCTAGACTTGTTGCTCAAGGGTATACTCAAGAACAGGGCATAGACTATGATGAAACATATGCTCCGGTAGCTAGGATGGAAGCAATTAGAATGTTATTAGCATTTGCATGTTTTCATGAATTTAAATTATATCAAATGGATGTTAAAAGTGCATTTTTAAATGGTTTTATAAAAGAAGAAGTGTATGTGGAACAACCTCCAGGTTTTGAAGATTCAAAATTTCCAGATCATGTTCTTAAATTGACAAAAGCTCTTTATGGTTTAAAACAAGCTCCTAGAGCTTGGTATGAAAGATTGTCAAATTTTTTAATTGAAAAAGGTTTTTCAAAAGGAAAGGTTGACACTACATTGTTTTTAAAGCATAAAGGTAAAGATTTATTAGTAGTTCAAATTTATGTTGATGATATAATATTTGGTTCTACTAATGATGTTCTTTGCCAAGAATTTTCTAAGCTAATGCAAAGTGAGTTTGAGATGAGCATGATGGGGGAGCTCTCATTTTTCTTGGGACTCCAAATCAAGCAAAGAAAAGATGGCATCTTCATTAATCAAGCTAAGTACGTCAAAGATATACTCAAGAAGTTTGGACTGGAAAATGGGAAACTTCATGACACTCCAATGAGCTCTTCAACAAAGCTTGACTTAGATGAATGAGGTAAATGTGCAGATGTTAAATTATATAGGTCAATGATTGGCTCTTTGCTTTATCTAACTGCAAATAGACCGGACATTATGTTTAGTGTTTGCTTATGTGCTAGATTTCAATCATGTCCTAAGGAATCACATTTACTAGCTGTTAAGAGAATCTTTAGATACCTTAAGGACACTCCTAGTTTAGGACTTTGGTATCCTAGAGACTCTAGCTTTAGCTTGCATGCCTTTTCTGATGCGGATTATGGAGGATGCAAATTAGATAGGAAAAGCACCTCCAGTACTTGTCAATTCCTTGGAAATATGCTGATTTCTTGGTTTTCAAAGAAGCAAAATTGTGTTGCATTATCTACCACTGAAGCGGAATACATTTCAGCCGGTAGTTGTTGTGCACAAGTTTTATGGATGAAACAACAACTTTTTGATTATGGAATTGAAGTAGGTACCATTCCTATCAAGTGTGACAATACTAGTGCTATTTGTCTCACTAAAAATCCCATCCAATACTCTAGAACTAAGCACATTGAAATAAGACATCACTTCATTAGAGACCATGTCACTAAGGAAGATGTAGTTCTAGAATATGTTGATACTTTGCATAAATTAGCGGATATCTTTACAAAACCCTTAGACAAGGAAAGATTTTGGACACTTAGGAGAGAATTAGGTTTGACCAACCTATCTTCACTTAGTGTTTAGAAATATTTTTTTTAACACTTTTAATAAATACTGAAAAATGCTCATAATAGTAATTTTTTTTTTTTGCATTCATTGCTATTAGTTAGGGAGAGTTTATGATTCTTGATGAAAAATTAATTTTATGTTCAAATATCAATTAAAGATTAATTTAATTGTTTGAACATAATTATTTTTCAATATATGAGTTGCCAATACTACTAGAGAAAATTAATTTAGCATTTTGGGTGTTTAAAATCAGATTTTAGCATTTTGGTGCAGAGGGAATCGATCCCCCCATGAGGGAACCGATTCCCCCTTTGAAGGGGAACCGATTCCCCCCACAGGGGAATCGATACCCCCTGGGGTTCTGTTAAAATCGGGCAAAACCCTTCAAAACACGCAAAAAAACCTCCATTTTCTTCCTTGCCAACCAAACTCTCTCCCTTTCTCCTTTCTTGCCTCAAACCAACGATATTAATCGGAATTCGCTTCAAATATCATCTTCTAAACCTGTTGGAGTCATTAAAATCGTGCAAACAACATCTAAATCCCCTCAATCTTCATCTTTCAAGGTAAATTTTTATAAACTCTCCATTTCATTGTTTTTAACATAGGATTAGTTTTAAATTAGTTTTAGGTTGAAATAGTGATCGGGCATTGATTGTTTAGTGATTAGAAACTAGATGTTACAACTAATTTCATCAAAAACACAAGAATTTTCCAAATTTTTTAAATTTTCGAAATTAAAAAAAAAATATTTGTTGTTTTTCAAATCATTGTGTTTTGATTAAATTATGTTGTTGTTATGAAAACTATACAAATATTGTTTCTCAAAACCATATTTTTCAAAAGTTTTTTTTCAAAAACTTTGCCCATTAGGATTGATTTAGAGAACCTTGAAATATTGAGGACTCAATTGAGTTTTGGGATTAATTAAATTGCATACATTTGATTTTAAAATTGCAGGTTATCCAATTTATTCTGATTTCCTTCACCATGTCTAATCCTAAACGTGATAGGTCTTCATCTAGTCGTTCACACCGACAACCAAATCCACCTCCAAATCCTCCACCTATTCCAATTTCTAATCCTAATCCTATTGATCCTAATTTGACTATCCAAAATTCGTGTTTCAATCATCCTGGTCCTAGAAATCATCGTTTTTGGTATTATCAATATTTCGACTCTTACAAAATCCGGGAAGAACGTATTCCTTCTCGTCAAGCTATGTTAGCTATCAATTTTAAATATCTTCCTCTTTTACAAGAGTGGAAATTTGATAAACTCTTTGACCTTGAACCCATCGTTTACCATCAACTTGTTCGTATTTTATATTCTAATGTCGTTTGTGTTAAAGACCAAACTGAAACCGAAACCATAGGAATTCATTCCTACCTTCTAGGACAATTCTTATATATTGACTCGGCTTACATAGCCAATACATTCGGATTAGATAATGAAGGGATTTCAAATGAAAAACAGGTTTTAGGATCTCGTTATAAAAGAAGGGATAGTGCAAGTGTCCTAGACCTTCATGAACGTTTTCTTCATATAATGATTTTTTGGTGGTTTCGACCATCTGGAGGTCGTTATTCTACTCTTAGAGCCTTAGACCTTTGGTGGTTACATTGTTTCGAAAACAATATTAAAATCAACCTACCTCAGATTATTTTTGATGAAATTATTGAAACCGTAAATCTTGTTCCTAATAAAAAACTTTGTTCATCTCTTGTTTACGGTTGTATTTTGAGTAATCTGTTTTCCAAAGCTGGGCTTAGAGTCGGTCTAGATGCCGTTTTTCCTCTTAAGAAACAAATTAACCTTCTTTCCTTAACGAGAGCGGGATGGATTAAGGATAAGGAAACCGGGGAATAGGTTCGAACTTCTGCAACTACTCCGGGAGCTAGTTCTTCACAAGCTTCACCCGAAGCTGACGAAGATCTCGAGCTTGAGCAACTAATGCGAGACATCGATGAAGCTGAAGATGAACCTGAGCAGGCCGAGGAGCAGCCCGAAGAGCAAGCACAACAATCGACTCAAATGCCTCCATATTTTCAATCTTTTATGGAGACATTTGATTACCGATATGAGACCATGGATTCGCGCTTTAATTCTATAGAGTCCCATTTATCCACAATGGGAGCTCAACAATTAGAAATTCTTCGGGAAATGCGTGCAAATAATAAAGCAACCAACGCACGTATTAATGACCTCACTAACGAAATGGCCGCTATACGAGTTCGTTTTCCTCCTCCTGATCCGGATATATGATTAAATGTTTTACTTTGTTTTCCAAACCTATTGTTTTAACATTTTGAATATTTTGGAATGTTTGAATTTATGGATGGTGTGAACTTATATGTTTGGTGTGATTTATTCATTATTGCATCATTTACATCATTATTAGCAAATATGACCAATTTTACCATATCACATTGTTTATGAATATTGATTATGGAACTAATGGCTAACGGTTCTCTTGATTGTGATCTTAGCAGCTTATGCATACATATACCTAATCAATTGGCTTAATATTTTTCACGTTTATTTGAATCTTTTTGATTTAACAAAAAGGGGGAGAAGTGTGTTTTTAAAATGATAAATGGGAGAAGTGTTAAAGTAAGGGGGAGTAATTTCAAAACTTGATTTCAAAATCTTAAATTTACTAAAATGTTTTGTTATATCAAAAAGGGGGAGATTGTTGAAAACTTTTTGATATTTCGATATAACAAATTAAGTTAAATGAATTTTAAGATTTTCCAAAATGATTTTCTAAGTATATTCGATATAATTATTCGAATATCAAAACATTACTCCAAATATTTCAAAAAATCATTTTTAATCCTTACTTAAGTGTAAAATTAAGTTTTAATCTTAAAACAATTTCAAAATAATCTTTCAAAGTATTTCGAACCATTTAAAAGTCAAAAATTCCAGATTGCTCAGAGGGAATCGATTCCCCCCAAGGGGGTACCGATTCCCCCCTGAATGGTTTGGCTCCGAGATTTCCAGAATGCTCGGAGGGAACCGATTCCCCCATAGGGGGTATCTATTCTCCCCTGTTCAACGGTCGAAATATTTGAATTTTACACTTAGGGAACCGATTCCCCATAGGGGGTACCGATTCCCCCCACGCTCCAAACTGTTTTATTAATTGTTTTCACACTAAAACGGCTATATGATCTTCACTAATCATCCCCAACGTTCAGAAGTGATTCAAGGTGTATTTAAACAAGTTCTGAAGCCCTTGATCAACAAGAAATCATAGAGAAACAAGAGAGAAAGCATCAAACACCAAGTTTGTTCAAATCAAGCCAATTTTCCTTTCAATATTCATTTTGCTTTAAAGAACACCATTTGTGCTCATTTGTAATTATCTTTGAGTGTTCTTTTCTTGTTCTAGAATTGTGCAAACATCTTACCTTGTGAGGTTTTCCTTGTAAGTTTGCAAATTTGTAATCTTCTCTTTGGGAAAAGAGTGTTCTCAAGAATTGGGATATATTCTTGAGGGTGTTGTAAGGTTATCTCTTTGGCCTCAAAAGAAAGAACAAATTAGTGAATTTGTTGGAAAATCCTTAGTGTGGATAGCTAAGGTAGTGGACGTAGACTTTGATTGAGAAAGTCGAACCACTCTAAATCGCTGTGCAAATCTTTTCAATTTTCTGCAAAAGCTTCCACCGAATTTTTAATTGCCAATTCACCCCCCCCTCTTGGCTAATTCCGTCGATCGATTAACTTAACACATTTCTTAGAGGATTTGAGTTTAAGTAGCCAGAATATGTGTGTGTTTTTAATAGATTAAGAAAAAAATTGAACTACTATTTTATGATCACATTATATTATTAAAAAAAATAATGAAAATCTAGATTATAAAATGTTAATGAACATCGTTAATGATGGGCACCATTAAATTAATTTATAAAACAATAAATTACAAAAGTATTAAACGTATAATTATAAATTAGTTAAAAATATAAATATAGTTTAATTAAAATACAATATTTATAAAACATTAGTTTTTAGGATAAACTATATCATTGACCACCTAACTATTTACTCCGTTTACTTTAACCAACGATTTTTTAATTGTCAATCGGGTCGCCTAACTATTTAAATCTTGTCAATCAAGCCACATGTCGTTAAATATTAACGGAGGATATGACATGGCATTTAATAAAATTTGTATAATTACACATTTAGTCCTCATTACTTACAAATTATATTAATTTGATCCTAACTTTGATTTAATTCAATAAATATAATCATCAATTCTATGGTGACATGTGTCATTATGTGATTGGATGTTTTTTTAATATTTTTAATTTTAATAAAATTTCCATCCAATCAAATGGTGTCATGTGTCACCAATTGAATGAATGAAAAATAAATTAAATCAATAACTGTTGCTGGTGAGGTTTAAACCTGAGACGCAAGGCAAAAAATTGAGCACCCTAACCACCAAGTTGGACCACTAAATTTGTCTAGTACATAGAACATAATCCATATAATTTACAATATAGTTAATGGTAATGAATTACCTTATAAGGACTCAAACATGAAATATTTGAATAGTATGAAAATATAAAATATATATAAACAAATATTGTAATTGAATAATAAATGATTATGTTTTATTTATATTTAAATCACATTTAATGTAAAAAATAAAATAAAAGTGAATTTAATAGGTTATAATTGAAATGTATCAATTTATATATTTCAAATTAATAAACTGTCTTCATTATTCTAATTTTATTGAACAGAAATGTATTATATCTTATATTAAAATAGACTAGTTCAATAAAATTAACTCTATATTAAAATAGATATTAATCTTATTTAACAACTCTATATTAAAATAAGCTAGTTCAATAAAATCAAGTTACCCATAAAAATTGTCTTCAAATATATAATGAATAAATAATAAAATATAAAATTCTTACTTTAACTAGGATATAAACAAGTTAATGCATAAGTTAAAATGCTTACTACGATAAGCCCGAAAATTCTAAGTCAACATAAATCTTTGTTATATTTCAATTCTAATATATTAAAATTATTTTTGTTTTATTTTTCATTAAAATGATTTAAAATATAAATAAAATACATTCACACATTAATCAACTGATGAGGTTTGAACATGGGACTTAAGGCAAAAATTTAAGCACCTTAAACACTAAGTTTGACCACTAAATTTGTGTAGTTTATAAAACGTAATATATATAATTTATAATATAGTTAATGGTAATTATTGACCTTATAAAGACTCAAAAATGAAATAATTGAATAGTATGAAAATATAAAATATATATAAACAAATATTATAATTGATTAATAAATTATTATGTTTTATTTATATTTTAAATCACAATTAATGTAAAAATTAAAATAAAAATGAATTTAATAGGTTATAATTGAAATGTATCAATTTATATATTTTAAATTAATAAATTGTCTTTATTATTCTAATTTTATTGAATAAAAATGTATCATATCTTATAGTTTAAAATATTATAACATCGACCAGATTATAATCTTATTTAACAACTCAATATTAAAATAGGTTAATTCAATAAAATCAAGTTACCCCTAAAATTGTCTTCAAATATATAATGAATAAATAATAAAAATATAAAATTTTGACTCTAACCATGATATAAACAAGTAAATGCATAAGTTAAAATGCTTACTACGATAAGCTCTTGATAAGTGCTTAATTTAGTTAATATTTTACTTTTAAATTACTCTTTAATCATTGATTTTTGTGGCTTATTTGTTCATTTTAATTCATTTTCTGTACATGACGTAAGATTATGGAAATTGCACAAAAAGGACATAATTCTGCAGATTTTTTATTTTCGGAATCAAAGCTGGCTGGAACTCGGATTTGGATTAAACTCAAATTTAGGATAATATTTTAAACATTATATTTTATCTTTGTATTTTAGTTTAAATATGTTTTTAGTATTTTAATTAATTTTTAGGATATTATTTTTATATTTTTATCTTTATCTTTGTATTTGAGTTTAAATAGGTTTTAGTATTTTAATTAGGATTTAGAATATTATATTATTATTTTTAGGTATTTTAGTTTAAATAGTTTTAAGTGTTTTAATTAGGATTTAAGATATTTTAGCTTGTTTTTAGGATTTTGAAGGCTATAAATACCCTCTAATGGGTGAGCCTAGAAACATATCTCTCTCATTTGAGAATAAAATCTTCTTTTTCTCTCTAGCTTTCTCTCTATTTTTTGTATACTTTTCTATTATGCTAAGTATGACTTTGGTTATGCTTAGCTAATTTTCTTTCAAGCCGAAGACTAAAGCGAAGGCTCAATTCCAAACGTGAGAATTGTAAGGTACTTAAATCGCTTCAGATTTTATCTCTGTTTTCTGAAGCTTACTTTTCAAATCAAAACTATTTCGACATTGGTTCGGATATTGTAATGGTTAATGTTTAAAGAATGATTTGCTCATTGAAGCATATTCAACTTCCCGAGAACACACTTAGAAAAATTGTTTGCTAAGAGGGAGCTGAGATCGAAATCAGTTGTTGTTAAAACGACACAATCCGAGTTGGCAGTGAGGAATTGTTCTTGTAAGCTTACATGAATCTTGAAGTAAAAATTTGTTTCGATGATCCGAGGAATTTGAGGCAAAGCTGAAGTCTGAGGCTGCTTTCACAATAAGTTTCTCTTGATCTTAATATCTTTAATTTGTTTATTTAATTATTTTTTTCTTTTATTTAATTCTTATTTTTTATTTTAACTACAACTTTTAAAAAAAACCCCTTTTATATTTATTACTATTAATATTTATTATATTATTATTTTTCTTTTTTTTATTTTAATATATCTTTTCAACTTCATCTGGAATTCTATCTTTTTCTAAAATCAAGAAAGAGTTTTATTAAATCAGAAACACCACAGTCCCTGTGGATCGACCCTGCTTCTCTATACTACATTTTCATTTTTATTTATCAAAAAGCCAGAAATTATTTTGATAACAAAACGACGATTATCAAATTGGCGTTATTGCCGAGGACTAACGGCAAGTACTGATTTATTTTTCTAGTTTTTTATTTATAACCAGAAGTAACCCAGGTGAATTAGTAGATCTAGATCCAGAGATTGAAGCACGAGCACGAAGAATCCACGCACAAACGCTTCGAGAAAAGAGAAAAAAGACAAGAAGAACAAGAGCAAAGTTCAGAAGTAGAATCAATTCCAGAGACAGACTCTGAAGCAGACGCATACAACATCCCGATGGCAGAAGAAGAACAAACGATCTGAGAGCTAGCCACATCTCCTGTCACTCAGACGCCATTATGGATTAATTTTCCTAGTGGCGGGACTCCGTTTCAATTAAAGACAGGACTCATTCATCTTCTTCCCACTTTCCACGGCTTTCCCACTAAAGATCCGTACAAACACTTATTGGAATTCCACATGGTTTGCACTAGCATAATACCACTGGGAGTTACCAAGGATCAAATTAAATTGAGAGCTTTCCCTTTCTCTTTATCTGACTTGGCTAAAGATTGGTTATTTTATTTACCTCCAAATTCAGTTAATTCATGGGCTAACATGAATCGAATTTTTCTTGACAGATTCTTTCCAGCGGCTAAAGCAAGCGAGTTGCGAAGGAGCATTCTTTCCATTCAGCAAAAGAGCGAAGAAAGTCTTTATGACTATTGGGAGTGATTTAAAAAGCTTTGCGCACGTTGTCCGCAACACGGATTAAGTGAGCAAACGTTACTTTAATACTTTTATGAAGGTCTTTTACCAATGGAGATAAAAATGGTGGATACCGCTAGTGGAGGAACATTAGTTAACATGACCCCAACAACAGCAAGGGAATTGATTTCAACCATGGCAGCCAACTCTCAATAGTTTTCGAGTGAACCCAGCCGACGGGTTCATGAGATAAGTACATTTTCCCTTGAAAATAAGTTAGATAAATTAACTGAAGTAGTTAATTCACTTGTTGCAGGAAAATCTGGAGCAACAAGAGCATGTGAGATATGCACAAAGCTAGACCATCCGACGGATTGCTGCCCGCTGATACAAGAAAGAGGCAATGCAGAAATCAATGCAGTAGGGAACTTTCCAGGTCCTCCATAAAGACAATACAACCCATACAACAATACTTACAATCCAGGATGGCGAGACCACCCAAACTTCAGCTATGCGGCAAATCAGAGACTAACTTATCAACAAAGGCCTCCTCCTCAACAACAAACGCAAAACTCATCATTGGAGGAACTCATAGGAAAGTTAGAAATTTCACAAGAAAAATTCATTGCATCCCAATAAAAATTCCAAAACTGAACCGAAACACATCTTCAAAAGTTAGATAATCAAGTAAGCTGATTAGCTCAAACTATTGGAAAATTGGAATCACAAGGAAAACTACCTTCTCAAACGGAGTAAAATCCGAGAAAGAATGTTAGTACAATCACACTCAGAAGTGGAAAAGTTATCTCACCCAAAGTTCCAGCAGAAAAAGACGCACATCAGGAAGAACAAGAGGAAATGACACCTCCAGAAATACAAGGTACGTCTGACTCACATCCTTCTCTTTCTTCTCATGAAATCACGCCACCACCCTTCCCATCAAGGTTGATGAAGCGTGATAAAAGAGCTGAAGAAAGGGAGATCTTAGAGGTTTTCCAAAAAGTTCAAGTCAACATACCTCTTCTTGAAGTAATTCAACAAGTACCAAGGTATGCTCGATTTTTAAAAGAACTTTGCATTACAAAGAGGAAATTAATGGGACACGAAAATGTAAATTTTGGAGAACATGTTTATGCAATTTTTCAACGAAAACTCTCACCAAAGATGAAGGATCAAGGTATGTTCGCTATACCTTGTAAAATAAGTAATTTCAAAATTAAACGTGCAATGTGTGACTTAAAAGCTTCAATTAGTGTTCTACCATTTTCTATATATAAAATGATTACTAACGAGCATTTGAAGGAAACATGAATAACCATACAATTGGCTGATCGATCTGTGATCTATCCAGTGGGAGTAATGGAAAATGTCTTGGTAAAGGTCGATATATTATTCTTTCCTGCAGATTTCTATGTCATTGACATGGAACATGATAGGTCGGATTTTTATTCCGAGGTCCTCTTAGGTCGACCCTTCCTAAGCACAGCACATACAAAGATCGATGTTAGAAGTGGTATACTAACAATGGAATTTGATGGTGAGATCGTTGAATTTGATGTTTATAAAGCAATGAAATGCCCTGATCATGTTGAAAGAATTAATTTTGTTGATATTATAGATCCTTTAATTGATGAATATATTGAATCTAATTTTTCTTATGATCTTTTTAAGGATCCTGAACTTTGCCACGAAGATGAAGAAAGGGAGTTTGAAAATATTAATTCGATCAATTCTGATTTATCTTTATATTCCTCTAAAACTAAAATTTTACCTTCTGTTTTGCAGGCACCTGAGGTAGAATTGAAGCAATTACCGGAGCATTTGAAATATGTCTTTTTGGGCGAAAATGAAACTTTACCAGTGATAATCTCAAGTAAATTATCCAAAGGAGAAGAGGAAGCTTTGGTAGCGATACTGCGCTCTCACAAAAAAGCCATAAGATGGACCATTGCCGGCATTAAAGGATTAAGTCCCTTGACTTGCATGCATAAGATCAAAGTCAAAGAAGGAGCAAAGTCATCACGTGAAGGACAACGTCGATTAAATCCACTGATGATGGAAATAGTAAAAAAAGAAATTCAGAAAATCCTTGACATTGATGTAATCTATCTAATTTCGGATAGTAATTGGGTAAGTCCAATTCATGTAGTTCCCAAGAAAACGGGAGTCACGGTGGTCGAAAATCAAGAAGGGGAGTTAGTGCCAACAAGAATTCAAAATGGATGGCGAGTTTGTATTGATTACAGGAAGTTGAACTCTCTTACTCGAAAAAAAATCATTTTTCTCTTCCTTTTATAGATCAAATGATTGAAAGATTAGTTGGGAAAACTCATTATTGTTGTCTTGATGGTTTTTCAAGTTTTTTCCAAATCCCAGTGGCGCCGGAGGATCAAGAAAAAATGACTTTTACTTGTCCCTTCGGTACATTTGCATATAGACGAATGTCCTTTGGTCTTTGTAACGCACCAGCCACCTTCCAAAGATGCATGCTAAGTATATTTTCCGACTATGTGGAGAAGGGTATCGAAGTCTTTATGGATGACTTCACGGTTTATGATAACTCTTTTAATGAATGTCTTGATAATTTAACTAATGTGCTTAAAAGATGCTTATAATATAACCTTGTTTTGAATTATGAAAAATATCATTTTATGGTTGATAAAGGGTTAATTTTAGGTCATATTGTTTCCTCAAAAGGGATTGCGGTTGATAAAGCTAAAACATATGTTATACGCTCACTTCCTTACCCCACAACTGTGAGGGAAATTCGTTCTTTTCTTGGTCATGCAGGATTTTACCGCAGGTTTATTAAGGACTTTTCGAAGATAGCACAACCTTTATGCAATCTACTTCAAAAGGATCAATACTTTGACTTTAATTCAAAATGCAAAGAGTATTTTGATTCATTAAAGGAAAAGCTTATTTCAGCTCCAATTGTTCAGCCTCTAGATTGGAATCATCCCTTTGAACTTATGTGTGACGCATCGAACACTAGCTTTGGAGTCGTTCTTGGCCAAAAAATAGGGAAAGAGCTACATGTCATAGCCTACGCGTCCCGAACTTTGGACTCGGCTCAGAAAAATTATTCGACAATGGAAAGAGAACTTTTTGCTATAATTTTTGCTTTAGAAAAATTTAGATCATAATTGCTTGGTACTAAAATTACTATTTTTTCTGATCATGCAGCTATAAGGTATTTGATGAGCAAAAAGAAAGCAAAACCAAGGCTTATCCGGTGGATCCTGCTTTTACATGAATTTAACTTGGAAATTAAAGACAAAAAGGGATGTGAAAATCTGGTAGCAGATCACTTGAGTCGAATTCCCCTTTCCACATCCGAACTACCACTTAGAGAAGAATTTCCTGAAGAAAAACTGATGGTGACGCAAAGCATAACTCCATGGTTTTCAGACATGGTTAATTATTTGGCCACAGGTAAGTTACCATTAGATTTGACGAGAGCTTAAATCAATCAAATTAAGCGAGAATCCCGATACTATATTTGGGACGATCCTTATCTATGGAAGCACTGCTTGGATCATGTAATTCGACGATGTATTACCGAAAATGAGGTAAACTCAATTTTACAATTTTGTCATTCTTACTCTTGTGGTGGTCATTTTGGGCCAAAACGTATAGCTCATAAAATTATTGAATGTGGTTTCTATTGGCCTAACATATTTCGGGATTCTTATCTATTTTGTAAAACTTGTGAAAGATGTCAACGTACAGGTAATTTAAGCCGTAGGAATGAAATGCCGCTTAATTCTATACAAGTTTGTGAAATTTTTTATGTTTGGGGAATCGACTATATGGGTCATTTTATTTCGTCATTTGGAAATACTTATATTATTTTAGTTGTGGATTATGTTTCTAAATGGGTGGAAGCTAAAGTCACTCGGAATAATGATGCTAAAACTACGGTTACTTTTTTGAAAAAATATTTTTTCCAGGTTTGGCACGCCACGGGCTATAATAATCGACAGATGAAAACATTTCATCAACCGAGTAATCGAGTCACTAATGAAGAAATTTGGAGTAACTCAAAGAATTGCTACCGCTTACCATCCACAAACAAATGGACATACAGAAGTATCAAATCGAGAAATTAAAACAATTATTGAGAAAATTGTTAAACTGGACCGAAAGGATTGAAGTTTAAAATTAACCGATGCACTTTGGGCATATCGAACTGCTTATAAAGGTCCCATTGGGATGTCACCATACCGGCTTGTTTTCGGTAAACCATGCCATTTACCGGTCGAGTTAGAACATCGGGCTTATTGGGCCGTTAAACAATATAACATGGACATGGATGCAATTGTTGAAGCTCGGAAATTACACATTCAAGAACTTGAGGAAATCCGAAGAAATGCCTATGATAATGCTCGGATATTTAAAGAAAAAACAAAAGAATTTCATGATAGTATAATTTCTTTTAAAAAAAATTTGTCAGTCAAAAGGTTTTATTATTAAACTTCAAATTTAAACTTTTTGCAGGAAAACTCGAATCAAAATGGCTCGGACCGTTTACAGTTACTCAAGTATTTCCTCACGGTGCTGTTGAAATTAAAGATAACTCAAGAGTACAATTTAAAGTTAATGGTCAAAGATTGAAGCCATATTATGAAAATGCTCCGGTTGGTCTAATCGAAAAAATCAATTTAGAGGAACCCACGCTTTGAAAAATCAGGTCGTCGAGCTAACGACGTTAAACAAAAGCGCTTGATGGGAGGCAACCCATTTCATTATATTTTTGTTTTAATTTTTTTATTTTCGTTTTTTTATTTTTTTAGCGAACTTTATTTCATTATATTTATTTTATTTTGATTAATTTTATTTTTTCTGAACATATCTGAATTCCGATCAAATATTTAACGAAAAAACAGTGCAGAAAAACTGACTTGGTTCGAACTGTGCAGAAAAATTCGAACAGAACAGTACAGAAAAATACACAGCAGATTCAGACAATGCAGTGCATGAAAAAAATAGATTTGGTTCGAACTGTGCAGAAAAGTTAAAACATAACAGTGCATCATCGGACAGTCTACTTTACAACAGCTCGTCTCGACGTGGCCGTGATCGCCACTAGATTGTGAAGTATTCTTTTTTTTCCTCTCTTTGTTTTTAAATTTAATATACGTTTTGGGACAAAACGGAATAAGTGAGGGGGTAAAGATAAGCATGTGTCAATTTTTTCTTGACTTGTTTAATCGTTTGAAATTGAGTTATTCTGATGTTGATATATTGTAATCGTTAGTTGCTAGTCTTGAATTTCGCTTTATACTCTTGCTTCCTTTTGGATTATGATCATATTTTTTTATCAAATTTAATTTGCATGATTGGTGATTGATATAGCTAGTGAATTTTTTGTTGAGTATTGATATTTCATGCTTTTGTCAATAGAGATGAACTTGACTCAATGCATATAAACTTTTCTTGTGAGATTTGAGCCTAACGAGCATACGCTTTCTTTCTTGTTCATTGTTTGACTTGTGTGTGTCGAACTAATTAGGATATTCTAGAATTTGTAATCACAATGCATATCGAGACTACATGTTGAACGTAATGTTTTAATGTGATAGGGGCACCTAGGATAAACCCACTTTTCCCAAAAAAACTACCCATTTATATATCCACTAGTAGGGGTGTGCAAAATTACCCGACCCGGTTGACCCGACCTGTAACACCCCCAACCCGTACCCGACCCGGATACGAGTCTGAGGTGTCACATTGACTTTTCAAACTTTGACTCTTGACAAAATTCAAAGAAAATTTAAATCTTTCATTAAAGTAAAAGCGGTTCAGTTACATAAATTGACCACAATACCCAAAATCAATCAGAGCATAACTAATTCAACCAATTAGTACATGCCAACTATACTCAAAATAACCAAAAACATTTAAATCCTCTATTTTCTGATCTGAAATTTTGTAAGGGAGGTGCTGACCTGTCTTACTCTTCTTCTCTTCTCGCTTCTGTAACCTACGTGTGAAACAACCACATGCTAAGTCGATAACTTAGTGAGGCATAAAAAAACACATATAATGAAATTCATACCCACTAATCATGCATGATTGTTTTATGCTATCAAATCATATAGCTCATTTACATATACATCAACATATAAATGCACTTGTACCATGTCATGAGAAACACACATATCATTATATCAAAACATACATATTTATGTACAATCATTTCTATTATTATCAATTTGTACATTAGTCCTTATAATTTTATACTCTTATTCATAATGTCCTTAATTATCACATCATAGCACATATATCAGTTCACAACGAACTAAACATATAACCATACCAAGTTTATTTATCTTATTATTTTTATTAGCCCATGAACACATGTGAGAACTATAGATATGTGAGTCTATAGAGGTTGTGCACTAATGCTGTCACCACAGCTCGTATAAATGCACCGAAGTGCCACGTAGAATTACACCGTAGAGTGCCATATAATAATGTCCATAAGGACCACATATCATTCCTTAAGAATCATATACATTTACTAGGGATCAAGTATGTGTCTCACAAGACTTCACACATGTTCCAAAGAATATATATATGTCCCGAAGGACCGCGTAGACCCTCGACTCTTGGCATGCCAACTATACCCCTAGCTCTCATGACACATAACATAGGCATTATCATTTATGTCATTTCACATGTTCACATATTCATATTACTTGGGCACGTAGTCTCATAGTTTTTGAACATAGCTCATTATCACATTTTCATATAATCACATAGTCACATAGTTCACTTACACGTAGATCATTTCCATATAATTCACATGTTACATATCTCAAGTTCTTGTATTCATATAACATATAATCACATAGATTACTTTCACGTATACATGTTCTCATATAGTTTCTATCATTTCTCACACAATCACATTTATTCATGTATAGTATTTCATCTAAACCGTATAATAATGGCATATACTCATATCGCCGAATAACTTCACCTGAATATATCTTTTGTTCATTTCAATGCTTAAATCATATAACACATAAGTTTTCCTTATGTCATTTATGCTACTTATTCATATAATCTTATGTTATCTCTTAGGTAAATGCTACCTAACTTATCTCATTTTCCATTTATACCAGTTTAATCTATTTATTTAGTTAAATTTTACTTAAATCCTATATCATAATTCTCTTTAAATATACTTCTTCTCTATAACACTTATCTTATAGTTTGGCATCATCATTTATACTCATTTCCCTTCACTAATATATTATTCTTATATTACTCTATAGTCTAATCTTATTTAACTCATCACCCTTCTCCTGTAGTCATATAAATCTATTATATTGATTCTTATAATTGATCATATTTACTATGTAACATGTATGGTCACCTATCATATAACCTATTTCACATTCTCATGTAATCATATAGATCATTCATATTAATTCCTATAACTTATCACACTGCATGCATTCACAAAAATCATTTAATACATACTATAATATATATATCACATATACCCAAATCAAACATATGCATATGATCATACATTCAGGCCTTCTAATATGGGAAATAGACTTGTCGCAAGTCTTATTTCCGTTAAACATCATAAACTAACTTGTATGCACTCACCTGGCCTCACTAGTCAATTCCAATCTCTTATCTTTCCCCTTGATCGATCTTACTTGTCAATGATTCCGGAACTTGATTAGGCTCTGAATCTACATAATTATACAATTTAAGATAATTATTAGATACCTATACCTTGTAATTTGATACTAATAACTTAAACGAACTTATTAAACCAATATTCAAAATTTTCCTTTAGGGGGAATCGGTTCCCTACTATGGGGGTATCGATTCCCTCATGACATTCTGGAAATTTTTGTTCGTTTGAAGGGGTATGGGTTCCCCTTGAATGGGTATCGATTCCCCTTGCCAAGAAATCATATTTTTAGCTCGAAAATCACTTCATTTTCAGCTCAACACTTCATACTTCATTCCCTTTAATATTCCTAATTTTCATACACATACTTAAACTCATTTCTACTCCATAATCACTTCTTTAAACTCAAAATTCTATCATTTACATGGCATTCAAGAATCACACTAAATTTTCAACATGTTCTAAAACCCATTCTATCACTTCATATCTCTTAATTTAACCATTGACAAGTCAAATTAAACTTCAAAATCTATTAACTCCTTATATTTCAAAAAATCACTTAAAAACTCATTTTTCTTAATTTCTCATAACTTGATAATCTTTGAGTTTTAAGCCACCTAAAGCTTTCCATAATATTTCTTAACATCCCAAGAATCAAAACAAGCTTTAAAACGAAAGAATTAACCAACTGAATACTCACTTACCTTATACAAGGCTTCACGGTGGAGAGGAGGAAGAAGAAGACTGAAGAATACTCTGGAGAAATTATCTCTTTTCCCACGTTTTTATATCCCTTAAAATAGAATAAAAAAAATCTTCTCTTAGAAAAGACCATAATACCCTTGTTATTTCCAAACTTTACCATTAAATCCAACATCAACTTTCTTCAAATAAATCTATGAACTTTTAACTTATTTCAAAATCGAGCACATAGTTTTTAAAATTTGCAATTTAGTCACTGACCCTGATTTAGGATGTTACACGACCCGCCGATCCGAATCTAAAAAAACCGGGTAATTCTCTAAAAAAAATTACCCGGGCGGTTCGGGTACCCGGCCCGACATTTCCCGGGTCGGGCCCGAGTCACAAAACCTAGTTTTTCCGGGTACCCGGTTACCCGAATACCCGGTTAGTTTTTTTTATATATATAATTATATAAAATATAATGAATTATTTATATTATGGATTATTATATTTTGTATTTCGAACTTTTAAATTTTATGTTCAGATATTAGAGTATGTAATTCGAAGTTTCGAACATTTAAATTTGTGTATATATTTTTTTAAATTAATAATTTGAAAATAAAAAATTAAAAACCAGGTATCGGGTACCCGATTACCGGGTACCCGCAAAATCCGGGTACCCGATTACCGGGTACCCGTAACATCCGGGTCGGGACATGGGCCGAGAAATCGTCGACCCGGAAGTTCTGGGTACCCGTATTTTCACACCCCTATCCACTAGTGAACCACATTTGAGCATATTTCCCTTTCTTTGTTTTTACACCTCATACTTAAACTCGAAGCCTTTTTTTCCCTCTCTTTTCACACCCTTACCGAGACTTAAGATCTTGTATCATTGTTGTTCCAGAAAAAAAAACAATGTTTAAAAAAAAAGACCATTTGTTCGGGAAAAAAAATAGGTTGTTCATTGTATCGAATAAAAAAAGACCATTTGTTCGAAAAAAAGGGAGGAAAAAAATCGATCACTTCAATTGTCTTTTATCTATTCTTTTTTCTTGTTTTGTTCTTCATTGCGCTTCATGTTAATTCGTGGATTGTTCTTAATTATTTTGATCTCTTGTTTCGACATTTTAAATCTTTCTTTTCGGCATTTCCCTACCCTAACCTAAGCCCCGTTACACCATATTTAAAGACCCCTTGATTATTGCATTATGTTCATTTTTCAGGGTGGAAACTTGATTGGATTCCAGGCCTATAGTAATATTTTGGTTAGTTTCGGTTTGAGCGGTTCCATTTACCCCAAACACTTTGAGCGGATATGTGTGAATCTTTGTGAGGTATTGAGTCATATTTCATTGAAGTTGGCAATAAATTGAGATATCTTGCCTACTTTAAATTTTCTTGGTTATATCTTTGCTTGATTGTAACTTGAATTCGACAAATGTCATGGACTTAATTCGATTGGAAGTTTGAGGAATAAATTGAAATTGAAGATGACAACTTATGATTTTGATATGTTAATTGAAGAATACTTGAGGACAAGCATTGAATAAGTGAGGGGGAATTTGATAAGTACTTAATTTAGTTAATATTTCACTTTTAAATTACTCTTTAATCACTGATTTTTGTGGCTTATTTGTTCATTTTAATTCATTTTCTGTATAGGACGTAAGATTATGGAAATTGCACAAAAAAGACACAATTCTGCAGATTTTTTATTTTCGGAATCAAAGCTGGCTGGAATTCGGATTTGGATTAAACTCATATTTAGGATAATATTTTAAACATTATATTTTATCTTTGTATTTTAGTTTAAATAGGTTTTTAGTATTTTAATTAAGTTTTAGGATATTATTTTTATATTTTATCTTTATCTTTGTATTTTAATTTAAATAGGTTTTGGTATTTTAATTAGGATTTAGAGTATTATATTTTTTTTTAGGTATTTTAGTTTAAATAGTTTTAAGTGTTTTAATTAGGATTTGAGATGTTTTAGCTTGTTTTTAGGATTTTGAAGGCTATAAATACCCTCTAAGGGTGAGCCTAGAAACATATCTCTCTCATTTGAGAATAAAATATTCTTTTTCTCTCTAGCTTTCTCTCTATTTTTCGCATACTTTTCTATTGTGCTAAGTATGACTTTGGTTATGCTTAGCTAATTTTCTTTCAAGCCGAAGAGTAAAGCGAAGGCTCAATTCCAAACGTGAGAATTGTAAGGTACTTAAATCTCTTCGGATTTTTTCTCTGTTTTTTGAAGCTTACTTTTCAAATCAAAACTATTTCGATATTGGTCCGGATATTGTTATGGTTAATGTTTGAAGAATGATTTGCTTATTGAAGCATATTCAACTTCCCGATAACACACTTAGCAAAATTGTTTGCTAAGAGGAAACTGAGATCGGAATCAGTTGTTGTTGAAACGACACAATCCGAGTTGGCAGCGAGAAATGTTCTTGTAAGCTTACATGAATCTTGAAGTAAAAAATTATTTCGATGATCCGAGGAATTTGAGGCGAAGCTGAAGTCTGAGGCTGCTTTCACAATAAGTTTCTCTTTATCTTAATCTCTTTAATTTGTTTATTTAATTATTTTTTTATTTTATTTAATTCTTATTTTTTATTTTAACCATAACTTTTAAAAAAATCCCCCTTTTATATTTATTACTATTAATATTTATTATTATATTATTTTTCTTTATTTATTTATTTTATTTTAATATATCTTTTCAACTTCATATGAAATTCTATCTTTTTCTAAAATCAAGAAAGAGTTTTATTAAATCAGAAACACCACAGTCCTTGTGGATCGACCCTGCTTCTCTATACTACATTTTCATTTTTATTTATTAAGAAGCCATAAATTATTTTGATAGCAAAACGACGATTATCAACCCTCAACTATCAGGAAAATTCTAAGTCAACGTAAATCTTCGTTATATTTCAATTATAGTATATTAAAAATATTTTTATTTTTATTTTTCATTAAAATGATTTAAAATATATATAAAATACATTCACATATTAATCAGTTATAATATTTGTGTACATATGTCATATTATCGTATTATTCATTTATTCCATATTGGAGTCCTTATTATGTCATTTTTCCTTTTTTTATTGCCATTAACTATATATATTATATTGTGATAAGTTTGTCATTTGAATGATGTAGCCTAGTGGTTGGGGTGTATGCTTTCTCTCCTCAAATCTTGGGTTTAAACCCCATTAGTAGCGGTTATTAATTCAATTTATTTTTTATTCATTCAATTGGTGACACTATTTGATTGGATGGAAAATCTATTAAATTAAACAAACATATTTAGAAAAAATCCAATCACATAGTGACATATGTCACAATCTGATTGAGGATTAAATTTATTGAATTAATTAAAAGTTAGGACCAAATTAATAGAATGTGTAAGTAATGAAGACTAAATGTGTAATTATATAAATTTTATTAATTGTCACGTCATCTCACTCGTTAATATTTAACGGTAGGTGGCTTGATTGACAATATTTAAATAGTTAGGTGATCTGATTGACAAAATTGAAAAATCGGTGGTTAAAATGAAAGGGGTAAATAGTTAGGTGTTCAACAATATAATTTACCCTAAAAACTAATTTTTTATAAATATTATATTTTAAATAAATTACATTTAGATTTTTAACTAATTTATAATTATACGTTTAATACTTCATAATTTAACATTTTATAAATTAATTTAATTGTGCTCATAGTTAACGGTGCTCATCCACACTCGACGAGCATTGTAGAATTTTTCTATTAAAAAAATATAAAAATTGTCTATTTTACTCATTTACTTTTTTAATAGTTTATATTCTTTTAATATTTTAAATTCTTAATCATTAACAATATATACATTTTGTAAAAAATAACTATTCGAATTCGAATATTTTAGGAAGAATAACATTTCTTTTTTACAACTAAGACTTATAATATTATGTAATTGAGGGACTTAAGCATTTCTTAGAGGATCTGAGTTTAAGTAGCTACTTCTATGGAATATGTGTGCGTTTTAAATATATTAAGAAATTTTTTGAATAAATACTATTTTGTTATTGTGTTATATTAAGAAATTACCGTCCAGCTCAGTTGGTAGAGCGCAAGGTTATTAACCTTGATGTCGTGAGATCAAGTCCCACCGAGGGCATTTCATAATTCGGATGTCTCCCACGGAAGCTGCTCTTAACCTGGCGTTGGAGGCAGCCTACTATCTTACCTCTCCTTACCCCATTACATATGAGAATAAGGGTCAGCTAATTTTTTTGTGATTGCGTTTATATTATTAAAAAAATAATGAAAATCTAAATCAAATAGGAAGTATTTAAAATTTTATTTTTAGTTTTAAATTAATTATTATTTATATTTAATATATTAGTACCATATAATAAAATGGGAATATGTGTCGTACAATAATATTGTTTTTTCTAATGAGGTGTGATTTTTCACTCACCACAAAGATCGAAGCCTTTGGGGTTCAAGTTCTCTTATCCAAATATAAAATGGACTTAGTCTCTTAGAATATGAAGGATAGGAACGTGTTAAGACTGTATAAAAAGTATTGACAATGTGTGGGGAGAGGTGAAAAGTGGAATTGTTGGACAAATTGGGAAGTGTAACACGGTGGAGATTATGGTTACCAGATGATATAACATCTTTTAAGAAAATGATTGAACGTCACAATATTTTTATATACATAAAAATTAAAAGATATATCATACGATCGTCTTTCTAAAATGTATTATAACGTCTGATTATTTTTTCCGATCAATGTAGAAATATTTCTAACTGAGAAAATAATAAACCATTATAATACGCTTAAAATAATTCAATGCTATTAATTAACTCGCACGATGAGTGCAAAAAAAAAAAATTCTATTTTCAGCTAATGCTTCCGGATGCTATACCAGTACGCACATTCCTCTCACCACTCGCACCCACTTTTACGCACTCTTTATGGGGTTTAAGCCATCATTTTCGAATGCTTACAATTTCAAATCCACACATTTTGTAAATTATACATAGTTGTATCCTTATACACTAAAAATACACTCATCAAGATGAGGAATTGTAAAAAGAAGAAAGGAGATGAAGAAATAGTACATAGGTCCGGGTTGAATATGAGACCTGACTTTTTTGAAAAAAATAATATCTGATAATTTTTTATTGAATCGATATATTAATAAATTAAATATTTTTAAACATCTAAAAATCTTAATACATCGTGTTATTTATTGAATTATTTTTTAATAAAATGTAATTGAATTAAAAATTTAGATTTAATAATTTCATCCCTAACTTATAAAAAATATTAAATAACAGTTGTTACATCATCATTGTGACTAAACTTTTGAAAGTAACAATTTGATTATAGTATTGTTAATTTTATATAATATAGATTTTATTTAACTTAATTATTAATATTTAATTTATTTATATATTAATTCAGATTTACAAAATTTCAATGTAAAATAATTTTAATGCAACTTATTCTATTTATAAAATATAATACGATACTAAGATTTTATCTACTAATTATTATGTAAAATTAAGTTTCCTTATTTAACATGCGATCTTCGTATTTTAAAAGCTATTATAAAAATCTAATTTTCTTTCATTAGTTTGTCGTTCATTCCCATTCTTTTTTGTCTTTGTTAATCAAAGATAACATCAATTTTAATATTAATTATCAATTGTATGTGTTTTTATTGTTCTTTACTTTTCTTATATCATATTTTTATTTATTTTTTTATTTTCAACAAGTATGTTGTATGTCTTTTTTCCTCTACTTTTACAACATATTTTTTATGTCTTTTGACATGATTTTCGGTTATTTGTCCTTTTTTTAGTTATCTCTTTTCTAAGAATTAATTGACATTACTATGATTGATCAAGACGATGTTTATATGATATTTTGTTGTTCTTTCCTCTCTTTGACTCTTAGATTGAATTTAGATACATAATATGCGTTCGTTGATAGCTTTTCACATCGCTCGAGTCTGATTTATTGTTTTTTGGTGATCTTTTAATAGTTTAATCCCCTTTTGTGATTTGTTTGCTGATGAGATAAGATTTATTTGTATCTATCTTTGTCTGAGTTTCTTAGTTAGGTTTTTAATTTTTCATTGTATGATTCTTATATGATCTAAAATTGTTAATTTTATTATACAAAATTATTTTAATTATATGTTTAATTTATAATTATTATTATAAATTTTTATTGTTATTCGAAATACTTTTATTTTGAATAAATCTAGTAGTTTATATTAAAAAATTACTTTGTGAAATTATTTGAGTACTACTTCAAATACTCAGATTATCGGATCAGCACAAATTATTTGAATACTGTTCTGATTTCTCCGCCTCGTTGTTACAAACATTTACATTGATACACCAACCAGTCAAGACCCCCCGCCAAAAGAAAAAGCGATTAAACAAAGGAAAAGAACCCAAGAGAAGCTAACCAAATCAAAACTGCAGCAAAACGACTGGTAGGCAGCAGCAAAACAATTCTTTTTTTCGTAAAAGTCTTTCCCAAAATTCGAAAACCCTAGACTCCTTTGTTTCATTTATTTTGGTACGGTAGACCATCATGTCGTCCGGTTCGAGTTCATCTTCCTCTGTCTCTGATGGTTTCGCTGACCCTAATTCTGATCCCAAACTCGTCGATGAACAGTTCGATTTGTTGACATTGAATGAACCGGCCCAATTAGAACGTAATCATCGTGAAAACGGCAATAAAATCGCCGATGGATCGTTGAATCCGGAGAGAAATAGCATCGTCGCTGAAGATGACGGTCGATTACGAGTGGAGGATCAGGAGATTTTTGGAGAAGAAGAGCTACCGAGTCCCAGCAGTAGTGGATATGCTGCTGGGAGAGGGAGTAGCAGCGCCACAAGCCCTTCGAGGATGGGTGAAGTGAGTGAAATCGATGATCATGAGATTCAGGAACTGAAGAACGATGGTTCCCTTGGAGGAAACTCCGGTTCTCACGCCTCATCCTGGGTTCCCGGTAAACGGCGCGTGGATGAGGTTAGCCAGTTCATTTATTTATTCATTGTTAATATAGAAAAAATATTTTGGTTTCGCTTGTTATTATCCCAAATAATTCATCCTGTTGTATATGTAAATAAACAGAATTTTAGAATTGGGAATGTGTGTGAAGTTTGCGATTATTCAGTAATAATCTCACTATTTGAATGTTAACACCACTTGCCTTCTATGGGCATCACTTATTTGAAAAGGGAAAAAGTTATTTTAAAGAATCCTTGGGAAATGGTGTCATGTTTGATTTATAAGTTAAGTACAGGATGATGCTTCAATTTCTTGGAGAAAGAGGAAGAAGCACTTCTTTATTTTGAGTAATTCAGGCAAACCAATATATTCCAGGTTAGTCACTAGTTCCTAAAAATGCCAGCGTTAGAAGGTGCATAATCTGTGGAGTTTAATATGAAGTTATGAACTAATTCCAAAAAAGCCGTAGTTTAATATCTTTTGTATATTTGACTTCCAGATATGGAGATGAGCACAAGCTAGCTGGTTTTTCAGCAACACTACAAGCCATTATTTCCTTCGTGGAGAATGGGTACTTGGAGTTGATTGCAACTAGTTTAGTTTTTAGTAGTGATTCTGGCTTTATCAAGTGCAGTTATTTGGGATACTTTCTCCTTTTTTTTAGTCTTTGAAGGAATTTTAATATTTCATTCATTGCTTTTTAGGGGAGATCGTGTCAAATTAGTCAAGGCTGGGAAACACCAGGTATTGATATATTTGCTATTTCTCCATATGAAGTTTATCTATTTTTCTTAGATTTTTTTTTCATTTGAACTAGTGCTTAGCTTTTAAGTAGTTCTTTGATTTTTCTTCCACATACTAAATACTCTAGAAAGAAACATTGATAAGCTGCAATAAAAAATATGTTTGAAACTTAAGCTAATTATTTTAGTTTAATTAGATGTGGTGGAATCTCAGTCTTCAAAATTACTATTGTTATATTCTGACAGGCATGTTACTGGCAAGTAATTATTTTTTGAAATAAAAGTGAATGATGTGATAATAGAATGTTTGATACTAGTTTAAAATAGGCATGCTCACATGGAAATTTTGCGGTTGACCTCATCAATCAAGCTCAACTTCTCAATTCTCATAAACCACCACTGTTTCTTTTTTACTTTAACTCTTATAGAACCATCTTACGTTTTTTGATCAATTGAATATGATATGCAATGACATATTGGTTTGTTTAGGTGGTCTTTCTTGCGAAGGGACCGATCTATTTAGTTTGCATCAGCTGCACAGAAGAGCCCTTTGAATCATTAAAAGGACAGTTGGAGCTTATTTACGGTCAGGTATCTCATCTCCCTTGCAAATCCCTACTTCTGGACAGATGAATTTGATTGCCAGTGCCTTTTCAAGGACAGTTAGAGCTTATTTGGTCACTTTTTACATTTTTTGCTTATGAAGTCACCCAAAAGTACTACTCTTACTGACACTTTTGCTTGGTTATGAAATGGTTGCAGCTGATACTAATTTTAACAAAGTCAATAAATAGGTGCTTTGAGAAGAACCCTAAGTTTGATATGACACCTTTGCTTGGAGGAACCGATGTTGTCTTTTCTTCCCTCATTCACTTGTTCAGTTGGTGCGTTTTATTGGGTTTTTCTTGCATGCTCAATAATGTTGATTCTGTCCTCATGTCATCTTGCCCTTGTATTTCCCTTCCCTTGTCCACTCTATCAGTCGTGGGAGTTTTCTTGCATATCTAATGATCTGAATTACTTGAGTTTTTACATATTTCAAGTCAATTGTGAGTTTTTTGGTTTTGGTTGTTCATCAGTTTGTCACATTTATCCATGGTTGAAAATATTGGTTCTACATTCAGAACAAGGATAATATGTGTTTGTGTGTGTGTGTTTTACATTTTTGTAACTTTTATTGGTGAGACGTGAACTACAATAGAATATTCCTCCTCTTTCATATTCTATCTGAAGGGTACCTCCTAAACATTTTTTCCTTCTTTCAGGAACCCAGCTACATTTCTTCATGCATACACTTGTCTTCCACTTGCTTATGCAACAAGGCAAGCTGCAGGTGCTATATTGCAAGATGTTGCTGATTCTGGGGTTCTATTTGCAATACTAATGTGTAAACACAAGGTAAAACTCCCTTATCCTCTTTTTACTCCGTTTTCTCTGAAAGTACAAAAAAATTGTTTTTCTTATTGTTACTCTTTGGTTTTACTCCATTAGATAATATTTTTACTTTTCAAAGTATTTTAATAACCTGAAGGTCAATGTCAGGTTATCAGTCTTGTTGGTGCACAAAAGGCCTCCCTTCATCCTGACGATATGTTGCTACTTTCAAACTTTGTGTTATCATCGGAGTCATTTAGGTAAGTAGAATCAATGTTAGTAGGTTTTTAATCCCCATATAATTGGTCAACTCTAGAGCATTGGAATCCATATGCTTTGAAGCACATGGGACATCATTGCTCTGTTACAATACCTTCCCTTAGATAGTCTTCCTTACTAGGGTATTGGAAGCAGTAATGGCATTGACTCGGATGGTCAGTTGGTTTATGCAGATTTCTAGTTAAATAATGTTTGGGAAATGAACTACCTCATTCCCATTGTATCTTATCTTGGTCTCTCTAACATAGAAATTGAAGTTCCAGTTCAGAAACTTGTTACATCCTATAAGCAATTAACATGTTTACCAGTTCTTTTGTTGTTTCATGGCCATGTTGAAGGTTCTTAATGGTCCAATATTACAATTGACTGGCAGAGATGAATATCTTGATAATTCTGAACTTAATTGAGTGCTAATTCTTTGTGCAGTTCTCTCCGAGTCTCTTCATTTCTTTTATTCTCCTCTTCTCTAATGATGTGGCAGAGTTAGCATTGTATTTATGCTGATGATTTCGTGGGCTTTTTGTTCTTATGAGATCTACATGGTTTATGCAGGACATCAGAATCGTTCTCGCCAATTTGTTTACCAAGATATAATCCTATGGCATTTTTGTATGCTTATGTGCATTTTCTTGATGTGAGTGAAACTTCCTTCAGAATCTATTGACTTTATGCATCTTTTACAACTTACAATGATGTCATATTTTCTTCTCTATGTTGGTCACGCCTACAGCACTGGATAACATATCTTATTTCTTGTGACAGGTCAATACATACTTGATTTTGCTTACTACCAGTTCAGATGCCTTCTATCACCTTAAAGAATGCAGGTAAGCTGTATTTTCCTAATTTTATCATGATATGGTGAACTTCTGGTGTAAAATTTTCCTAATTTCTACATCAGTTGACTGTATATATTCAGGCTGACCCATATCCATCATATAAGTTGGAAATATAGTCATATTAAGTAATACCTATGTCTTGCTGAGGAAGTACATGTTATCTCTGTATGTAGAATATTAGTTTTCATTTTCTTATGTTCTAGATTATTGAGAAGTTTGACTGAAATTTTATAGGATCCGCATAGAAATGATTCTTTTGAAGTCCAACGTTCTTAGTGAAGTTCAAAGGTCAATGGTAGATGGTGGAATGCGTGTAGAGGATTTGCCGGCAGATCCATTGCCTCGTTCCGGACCATCTCCTCATCTAGGAAAGCATAGCCTTACATCAGATTCTCCTGAGAGGCCTAGGGAACCATGTATAGGCATAGGTGGTCCAGCTGGACTTTGGCATTTCATTTATCGTAGTATATACCTGGATCAATATGTGTCCTCTGAGTTCTCACCACCATTTAACAGTCTCCAGCAACAGAAAAGGTAAAAGTCTGAATCTTGTACCAATTTAGTTGAAACTCCTTTCATACTGAGTGCATATCGTAACTTGCTTCATTGTGGTTAGTATGATAACTGGTTCTATCATGCAGATTATATAGAGCTTACCAAAGACTGTATGCTTCCATGCATGATAAAGGAATTGGCCCACATAAAACTCAGTTTAGAAGAGACGCAAACTATGGTAATTCTCTCTTCCTCCAATAACATTAACTATAACTAATTAACTATTGGGAGGTGGTCACTTGTGTTCTATTAAGTTTTCATTTTCATCACTGAAGTTTGAAAAGTTACGTTATGGTCACTAATATCTATTTATCACAAAATGTTCACTCATTTAATATCTAATTTGACCCCTGAAGTAATAGTGGAGTTGTGGAGCTTCGATTTTTCCAAGATTTAGGATCTATTGATGGTTTCATTGTCAATCTTGGAACATTTCAGATAAGGAGTAGAAGGATATTTGGTTCTTGAGAATATGTAAAGAAATGGGTAATAACTATTGGAATATTAATGTTGTTTCGTTTTTTAATTTCGTTTTGAATTTGTTTCAAAATTGATAATTTTTCTGTATCTTGGGTTGTTTGTTAAGCACAGTGAAATGAAATTGATTTAGGTTATTGAAATTTACCAAAACTTTTAGTTATTGAGTGCTTCGAAGATTTTAAAATGTGTTATTGATTTTTTTTGATAGTTTTTCTTTTTAAAGGGTATTTATATTTATGTTTCTTTAATTTTATATATTTTTTAATAATTTTAACATTTTAATACAATTTTTAAAAATATTTTTTTTTTAAATAAATTTAAAATTTTACAAAAAAATATTTTTTTCCATTTGTTAGAATACTGTTTCAAAAAATTGTAAAAGCACTAAATTGATATTTTATCCATAGTTCAATGACTAAAATTAGATATTAACCATTTTGTTAAGCATGCCACATCATCTATTTAACTAAACTAACTAAAACACAAGTGACCTCTAGTGTAGTTAACATTCTTAACTTGTGTTTTAGTAAGTTCCGTTATTGATGATGTGGCATTCTTAACATAAAGTCAATTGTGTTTTAGTAAAACAAAAAATGTAAAATTAAAGAACATTGTTACATTTTTTTTTCATTTCGTTGTTTGAATGCCTTTTTGCATCCGTTATTAAAGAACATTGCTTATGAGTTATGAAAAAAAGTTTTTTGTTTTACAGTCTTAATAGAGTTAATATGATTACATTTTTCTGTCAGTTTTACTCTGCTGGGTCACACAGGATTTTGAATTCTATGCAGCATTTGATCCACTTGCAGACAAGGTTTGTTTGAGCATATACATCTTAGTCATTTATTTGCGTTCAAAGTTCAAATCTTGTCATAATGCACTGAATACTTTTCTGTAAAGGGACTTTGAAGTTTCATTTATGTCATGTGCAGGCTCTAGCCATAAAGACTTGTAACCGGGTTTGTGAATGGGTAAAAGACGTGGAAAATGAGATTTTTTTGCAGGGAGCAAGCCCTTTCTCATGGTGATAAGTCAGCCAGTGTAATACGAAATGTATTCTAGTTTTGGTGGTTTGCACATTCATAGCACCTTTCTGCCCTCCTATGTTCATGATACCCATTGTTAGCTAGCAAATGTATGATTCACCTTTGATGGTTCTTTTTTTTTTCTTTGTTCATCAATACCAGAAAAAACTCGTAAAGAGCTAGGAAGATGCTAAATTATTGATTACTCTGTTTTGTTCGAACTGAGGCGTATTTTGTATTAGTATGGTATGGATGATAAATAAAGGTGACAAAAATAGTTTTCTTTACACACTCATTGTTGTACGATTACTTTGTTATTGTTAAGAAGCTAAGGGTGAAAAAATACCTCAGAAATATTGTATTTCACATAAAAATAATTACAAGAGTTACTTACAAATATATAGCTACAGAGAACTAGAAATAACTACTAACTGATCGTCTAACAAACTGACTGTAATTATATTAACAATACAACCATAACACTCAACACTCCTCAAGTTGGTAGTTGAAAAATGTTTTTAACACCCAACTTGCTCAACAAATAAAGATGCTGTTGTACTCCTAATGCATTGGTCAGAATATCTGCAAGCTGGTCCTTGGTAGAGATATGTTCAGTTCTGACAGATCCATTTTGTATTTGCTCCCGGACAAAATGACAATCTATCTCTATATGTTTGGTCCTCTCATGATAGATTGGATTTTCAACAATTTGAAGTGCAGCCTTGTTACAATAAAACAATTTAACTGGTTTAACTTCCTGCATCCCAAGTTCTTGCAGCAAGCCAATTAACCATACAATCTCAACAGTCACTACTGTCATGCTCCTGTATTCAGCCTCAGCTAAAGATTTTGCTATGGTGTTCTGTTTCTTTGATTTCCAGGATATCAAGGAGTCTCCAAGTTTCACACAATATCCTGTTATTGATCTTCTTGACATTGGACAAGTAGCCCAATCAGAATCACAAAAGACTTAAAGTTCCCATTTATTTGAAGCTTTAAACAACAAACCCTGCCCTGGATCTTTCTTAACATATCGAACTATCCTCAAAGCTGTTTCAAGATGGGACTTTTTTGGCTGATGCATAAATTGGCTGAGGTTTTGCACAGCATATGTGATGTCTGGTCTTGTATGTGTCAAGTAGATAAGCCTTCCAATCAATCTTTGATAGGCTACTTTATCTTTCAACTCACAATCATCAAGCACATCCTTTTGTTCTTTGTCAAACTCAACTGAAGTTAATTTAAGATTTTGTTCAAGTGGAGTAGAAACTGGTTTTGCTCCTCCCAAACCAGAATCAGCAATTAATTCCCAGGCATACTTCATCTGATTCAACAATACCCCTTCCTTTGATCTTTGGACCTCAAATCCAAGAATTTTTTTTTTAAAGCTCCCAAATCTTTCACTTTGAAACTTGAATTCATAATAGTTTTTAATTCTGTAATCAAACTGCCACTATTACTTGTGATCAACAGGTCATCAACATAGATCAGCATTACTACAATCTGCTCCCCTTTTCTCTTTGTAAACATTGAATAATCTGATTTGCTTTGCAGATATCCAGCAGCTAGAAGAGCTTCATGTTCCATTGTCTAGAAGCCTGCTTAAGACCATATATGGATTTGTGCAGTCTGCATACATAATTCTCTCCCAGACTGCAAAATCCAGGAGGCAACTGCATGTACACTTCTTCATTCAAATCACCTTGAAGAAATGCATTGTAGACATCCATTTGGTAGTGTGGCCAATTAAGAGTGACTGCCACTGCTAAAAGGGTTCTGACAGTTACTAACTTTGACATAGGAGAGAAGGTTTCAGTGAAGTCAACTCCTTTTTTGGTTATAACCCTTGGCTATCAGGCGTGCTTTGTAACGTTCAACAGCACCAGAAGCCTGGTACTTGATTTGAATGACCCATTCTCAACCAATGGGAACATTATTGGATGGAAGAGGAACAACAGACCATGTGTGGTTGATTTCCAAAGCTTGAAGCTCCTCTTTCATTGCTTGCATCCAAAGGGGGTTCTTTTTAGCCTCAGAGAAACTTTTAGGTTCAACAAGGGTAGAAATAGAAGAAAGAAAAGACTAGAGTAACATTAGGTAAATGTGAATAGAAAATATTCTGAGAAATTGGGTACTGACTTGGAGGAAGAGAGGATTGGCAAACTGATACAGACTCATGTAACCAATGTGGAGGTCTAGTAACCCTTGTGGACATTCTAGGTTGTAAAACAGTGGGTAAAACTGGTTCAGAAGATACAGGTTCAGGCTCATTTGTAGGTGCAGGAGATGAATGAGAAGATTGATTTTGAACTGGTGACATTTTCAGGTGAAACAAAAAAGTAATTAAAATTGGGAAAGACGACAAATCAATATGCGTGATAGAAACTCTTTTACCATTCGGAAGTGAACCAAAACTACTATCGGATTCATAGGAAACAGGATTAATCAAGATATGGAAATAAAAACACGTGATCAGTAGCTCCAGTATCCAAAATCCAAGCAGACTTAGTGCAAACAGAAGCACAAGATGAAGCTGTACCTGCCATGTTTGTCGTTGAATTAGTAGAGGAAGTGGCCTTGTGAAGGAGTTTAAGAATCTGTTGATACTGAGGCTGTGTAAAAACAGGAGCAACAAAAGCATGAGAAGAAGAATCAACAGGAGTAACGTTCTGATCAGAATCAGAGACTAAAGCTGCTTGGGTCTCCTTGGTGAACTTAAAGTCAGCCGGGAAGCCTATGAGACGTTAGCATTGCTCCTTTTTGTGACCTTTGATCTTGTAGTGGTTACAAACACCGGTGAAACGACGACGAGAATTCGAAGCAAACATAGCCACTGGCTCAGTAATAGGAGAAACGCTACTAAGATGAATTCTCTGAGCTTCTTCTTGAAGAATCATGGAGTAAGCCGTGTTGATCGATGGAAGAGGTTGCATGATCAATATATGGCTCCTGATAGCAGAGAATGTCTCATTTAACCCCATCAGGAACTGGAACAGACGTTGTTGGTGATGATGATTGAGATTAGCCTGAGAAATAGGACAGCCACAGATAGCAAACGGGACTAGGGCTTCGAATTCATCCCACATAAGCTTCAATTTGGTAAAGTAGGTAGAAACAGATCAATCCCCCTTAACAGTAGTGGCAATCTCTCGGTGCAAGAAAAAAACACTAGAAACATCCACTTTATCATAACGCTCACAGAGATCCGTCTAAACGGCGGCAGCACTTGAAGCGAAAACAATCCTCGCTGAAAGATCCTTCGAGACTGAATTGATAATCCACGAGAGAACAATCGCGTTACAGCGTTCTCAGTAAGAATGAAGAGATTCATCGAAATCATCACGTCTGCAACCACCGTCGATGAAACCGGCTTTATTCTTTACGAGAAGAGCCAAACGCATCGATCTGCTCCAAAGACTGTAGGTCTCGATCCCAGTTAATTGATGAGAAACAAGAATCGAGCCCGGAGTGTCATAGGGATGAAGATAAAGTTGATTGAAATCGATGACAGGATTGTCAATCGGAGGCATGATGAACGGAGAACGATGAAGAAATATTGATTCTGAGAATACTGAGGAAAAAACGACGAAGCAAAACACGGCCCAAGAAGAAAGAAAGCAATCAAAGGCCCAATGGATCAAAAAGACAGCGACTGGTACCATGTTAAGAAGTTAAGAGTGAAAAAATACCTCGGAAATATTGTATTTCACATGAAAATAATTGCAAGAGTTACTTACAAATATATAGCTACAGAGAACTAGAAATAACTACTCCTAACTGATTGTCTAACAAACTAACTGACTGTAACTATATTTACAATACAACCATAACACTCAACAGTTATGGTATATCTTTGTCATGTTTGAGCCGTTCTGACTATTGTTGAGGTCCTTTATCGTTTGAACATGCAAAGAAATCGTACACAATATTATCCCAATGGTACCTATAAATAATTTCCTTGATCCCCGGAAAAGGAATTGACCAAAGTGACCTCTTGGGAAGACGATGAAGATATACATATTATTTTTTGCTGAAAATTTCCAAACAACACGCTATTCTTAGTGAAAGGTCAATCATTGTACTTTTGCTTCAGCTGGTTAATAAATTAAGAACAAAGAAATCACCACTACGGAAAAGGGGTGTCATGTCATTTATATATTATATTTTTCAAGTTTTCCTTTTTATGGAAAATTCTACATTGTTGTATTATTAATATATAATTAAAAAAATATTATCGATTTTGTTGTTATTTAAATAATAAAATTAGTAAAAATTTATCTAAAATATTATTATTTTTAATTAAAACATCAATATTTTTTAATATTTCTGGTAAAATGTCTAACAATAACAAAACTGATAAAAAATAACAAAAAAATTAAAAAAAAATAACAAAATCAATAAAAAAATAATATTTTTTAATTTTTTAATAATTTTATTATTTAAATAATAATAAAATCAATAACATTTTTTTAATAGTATATAAAACTCGTGATCATTTTCCTCTTTTTTATATAACCTACAAAAGGCGATATATAGATGTAAGGATAGGGGTATTGGGTATGTTTATTGCGTGAGCAACATTATCCTTAACAACCCAAGCAGACAGGATGGGTCCACATGATTGGACTGAATGGGGCCCAAAAGGTGTTAAGGAAGCAGTGGCATTATTTATTTGCTAAAGCGATGATCATGCCGAAAAGGACATAGGAACCCTCCACCCATAGTCATAGGCCATGACAAGAAAAATAATTGAAAAAAGAGGAGGGGGACAAAGTGATTGAATGTTAATCCCATCACCTAAAGTTGACAAAAGAAAACTATTATACAAAATAACCCATTTTGACTTTTGCTACATATACCATTGATTGCACTTCGCATCTATAAGAGATGAAGGTAGGGGTGATTTTACCCCACTGACACCGTTTGTTTTTATTTTTACTTTTCTAACACCGTTCGACCAATATTTCCAAAACTAGCACCCTTTCTGCTGAGTTGGCAAAGGCGCGTCCCCGGGGGCGCGCTTTACCCGGTTTTTCGCTGAGTTGGATGCCACGTGTGAAAGGCGCGTCCCCGGGGACGCGCCTTTGCCAACTCAGCAGACACGTATTTTGTTTTATAATAAATAGTTTATTTTTATTATTATTATAAATTAATAATATATTATGTAAAATGTTTCGATTATATTATGTAAAATGTTTCGATTATAATGTAAAAATTATAACTAATAATATTAAATATTATATTAAATAAATATATTAAATATATTTATGTATTTAAAAGTTAAAAAAAATTATTTAGGTGTACATACATTGACAAATTATATAAATGCAATAACATTAAATTATTAGAAATAAAAACATTCATTTAAAAACTTTAATTACATAAGAGTTAACGGTTATATGATGATAACAGAGCTGGACATTTTTTTCTATTGTGCCCGATGTTTCTACAATGCCCACATCGTTTTTGTTCTGTTAACTTCTCCCGAATATCCATATCACAATGTATTCTAGTAGATTTTGGACGACCTGAGTCCCTCAATAGCAATGGATCTGGGACAATTGTAAGCCAAGTTTGAATCTCATTTGGGTCTCTTTCGTTTCCTATGGGCGGAAACTCAAATTCATATACCTTGAAAACTTGTGAAAGTTGATATACGGGATCAACATAATTTTTGTAGTCCAAATGCGAATGTGAGCAAGCAGCAATGACATGAGAGCATGGATATTTGAGTGCTTGAAAGAAACCACAATCGCACCACCTCTCTTGCAGATTAACTCTGAAAGAGTTAGCTTCAATCCCTTGCAGCGGACGTGGCATTTCGGTTACACGAAACAATTCACGGGTGCGAGAAAAATTTGTAACTAACATCCCATTTGATGTAGCCATTTTTTTCTGTAAATCGGCTACTAGTCTTGGGTGGTAAATATGTCCGTTTTGCATCCAAGTAAGAGCTTGTCCACCGAGTTTTGCAAAGAGTTGACCCAAACGAAAATAAGTCGTTTTGACCAACGCCGTGACTGGTAATGACGCGCCCCCTTTAAGGTTGAATTTATTGCTTCAGCCAAGTTTGTTGTCATATGACCATAGCGATACCCCCCATATGCATTTGTCCACATTTCTTTGCTGATGTCCATAATGTACTCGCACCCCTTCTTATTTTTGCCAAACAGCTCTTGTAGCATCGACTCAAACCTTTGAGGTAAGAGTTCGTAACCTAAGTCATTAGGAATATGTAATAGTTAATATGAAGTATAAATAAGTAATAAGAAATTGATAGAAAAATTGGGAAAAAGTAACATACCCATCCGCACGACTAACTGACGTTCATCGTTCTTCTTGTATTTTCCGTAATAGTTTGCAGCAATATGACGGACACAATAACGATGTTGAACATGTGGAGGTCTATACATTGTACCCAAAGAGTCCATTGCTGCTTTTATCCCGGCTCCTCGGTCTGAAATAATGCATACTCGTTCCCTGGTGACAACATGTAAACGTAAATTTTTAAGGAAAAAAGCCCAAGACTCAGTGTCTTCTCCTTGAACGAGGGCAAACGCAACAGGAAGAATATTGCGGTTTCCATCTTGGACCACAGCCAATAATAAAACTTGCTTGTATTTCCCATACAAGAAAGTACCATCAATTTGGATAATTGGTTTACAGTACTTGACTGCATTAATACACTGAGGGTAAGTCCAAAAGACTCGGTAAAATTGGCAGCGATCGCGAACCATTCGATCATTCACGTAATGATGTTGAGTTTCGAACTCAACAATTGTCCCGGGATTAAGTCTTTGCACAACATGAAACCAACTGGGCAGCTCGTTGTAAGAGGAATCCCATTCGCCATGAAGTTTGCAAATGGCATTCTGTTTTGCCAACCACGCTTTTTTATATGAGACAGTGTACCCATATTGGGACTGTATAGCAGAAATCAACACTGCAACAGCTATATGAGAGCTTTGCTTCACAATGGGCATGATTGCTTGACAAATAATGTTGGAGTCCAAGTTGGGATGATCCTGGTTTATACCTGTTGCACAACATGTATGAGGACCGTTGTATCTGGTTAGTTCCCATAAGTTGTTCTTCCTCTTCCTCTTTGATACACGGACCATCCATTGACATTCGTTGTGACGTTGGACGCAGTAGCAGACATATTTCTCCGTGTTAGATCGATCAACTCGGGACTGAACTGAGTTACGAATATTGTAACTCTTTATTGCCATCATTGCTTCCTCCTTCGATGCGAACTCCATTCCAATATGTAAATTACCGTCATTGACTGATGATTGAAGTCCATAGTTTCCAACATCAGGAAGATCTGGAAATTCAGGCTCATACATTGCATCATAATCAGCCTCATACATATGTGCAGGAAGTTCGGCTGGTGTTGTATTTATCGGAACGTCATCCTCGTCATCATCAGAATGTACGTTAAACTGTGGTGAGTCAGGTTCAACGAATAATCCCGTTTCAGCACCATCTGCACCTGGCTCCCGAAGAGGTTCTTCTGGTGGAGATGAGGGTTCCTCCGATAATCCAATGTTGAGGTCAAATAAGTTCCCGCTTGCGTGTCCTCCCCTTGAACTTGAGGCCATTGTATCATGTGGGATGTGAATAGACTGTCGTCTCGTTGGCATTTCCATATGTAAGTCGAAAACATTGGCAGATGAATGTCTGCCCCTTGAAGTAGAAGAGATGTTGCCATATGGATTATTGGTGAAGCCACGTGGGTTGAGATCATAAGCAGTTGCAGATGAATGCCTTCCTATTGAACTTGATGGCATGGTATATGGCGTTGGATCCGCCATTAATGATGTGAAATCATTACAGATAAGTTGTGTCGGTCTATCAACTTGATCAGTTTGATATGCAATGCCAAAGTGAGAGGAATATGAGAGACCACGAGTTACACGAACCTCAATAAAAGTGGCATACATTTCAATAAGAGATTGTGAACTCCCCATATGAGCATCAACCATCATAGAAACATCATCATCGTTTGAAAGCTGAAATGATGTATACGTGAGCGGAAAAAGTTCAGTAGGAAATCTGTATTGAAGTGAAGATAGTCTTCTCTGGCCTGCTACACGAATCTTTAACGAAATTTTTGTGATTAACTCCTCAATTGTGATGTTTCTCTTCAAGGTTAAGGGGATATAATGATCTGACTCAAAAACAACCCCCTCTTCAGCTTCCTTAATTTCTCCATCATACAAAACAACAGCAGAAAGACGACTCATTTTCAGAGAATTTGAGAATTTAGAGTTTGGGAATTTGAGAATTTGAAAGATTGTGAACTGAAGTTTGTTTTGAAAGTTTATAATACGTTGCATATAATAGTTTCTATAATCGGTTCACTATTCACGTGAAGGCGCGTTCCCGGGGCGCGCCTTCCATTATTTCGTCAGAGAATATTATCATTGCCCTATTATGTCATTCATGTCCCTCGGGACACTAGATATATCAGTACCTATTATTTCACTATTCACGTGAAGGCGCGTTCCCGGGGGCGCGCCTTCCATTATTTCGTCAGAGAATATTATCATTGCCCTATTATGTCATTCATGTCCCTCGGGGACACTAGATATCAGTACCTACTATTTCACTATTCACGTGAAGGCGCGTTCCCGGGGTCGCGCCTTCCATTATTTCGTCAGAGAATATTATCATTGCCCTATTATGTCATTCATGTCCCTCGGGGTCACTAGATATATCAGTACCTATTATTTCACTATTCACGTGAAGGCGCGTTCCCGGGGACGCGCCTTCCATTATTTCGTCAGAGAATATTATCATTGCCCTATTATGTCACTCATGTCCCTCGGGGAATAACTTAAATTTAACTTCTTTTGAATGTTCAACAAGTTAAGAATAACTTAAATTAAAACGTTATGTGAAGTTTGAATAAATTAGATAAAATGTTATTGATAAATTGAATAAATGTGAAGTGATAAGTTGATTGTGACATTGAAATTGTATGGAATGAGCATTGAAATGTGACATTGAATAAATTGCCAATTCACCCCCCTCTTGGTTGATTACGTCGATCGATGAACTCAACATAAGTTGATTTTAATGTATACGTTTTAATATATATGTTAATGATAAAATCATATGTATGGAGTCCTTTAATTTCAATTTAAGTATTGTGAACTATAATTGGAATATAACTTTTAATTTCGAATACAATTGGAATATTAAGTTGAAATTTAATGTTAAATTTCGAATACTATAATTTATATTTTAAATTTAAATTTGAATAATATTATTTTTATTTTTATTTTAAATTTCGAATAATATAATTTGTATTTTAAAAACATTTATCAAACATTTAATGTTAATGTGAATAAAAAATAACATAAAAAAAATATGTATGTAACAACCATGAAACATTTAAATAACATAACCAAATTACATAAAATTCTGAAATTTAATTATTTAAATAACATTAAATATAACTGGATCACCGATGTCGTCGTCTCGAATGAGTTCCACATGGCGGTGGTTGCATATTTCGTGGAGGATTTCTTCGTGGAACTTGTTCTTCAGTCTCCTCATCTTCACTATCATCATCAGCAGCATTTTCTTCATTTGGTGCAGATGACGCTGAAGGGGCTGAAGGGCCTGTATAAAATAACGACCCTGGAGGAGTGCTAGTAACAATCCCACCGCTCCCCGGGAACTGTGGAAACTGTGGAAACATTGGCATCGATGTATGTGATCCAGATGAAGATTGAGGTGTCTGCGGAGAAGCACCACCAGCCAAATAAGATGCATATGAAGCATATGCTGGATCATTAAACATAGTCGTATATGCACCTCCATATGGTATAAAACCCTGCGGGCTAGGCATGTAACCTGGCGGGCTAGGCATGTAACCTGGCGGGCTAGGAATGTAACCCTGCGGGCTCGGAATGTAACCCTGCGGAGATGGCATATAAACTGGTGGGCTTGGCATATGAAGTGGAGGGCTGGGCATGTACCCCTGCGGCATCGACGAATAAGGATGTTGTGGTGGGACTGATGCAGAACCGGTAGCGCCTTCTCTCCGTCCACGCGTCGGGGGACGATGATATTGAGACGGTTGACGTCTTTCTCGGCGCCTAGGAATGTTAACCCCTCGTGCTTCCGCCGAAAGTAGAAACGGCTTCCCATTTTCATTAAACCAGTCCATATAGTTATCCGTAACCATATGACCAGTTTCAGCGTAATATTGTCGAGGGGCCAACAGTGTATATCGGTTCTCCCAAAGCGCAATCCAATCTCTGTGTCTCACCACCCAGTTAACATCTTTCTTTCCCCGTCTATCTATGTTATGCACGTCGTCTAAATTTCTAGGAGCTCCAGGAATATATTGCGTACAACCATACTGACGGAGCACGCGATCAACTGGATGCCACTCAATAATAGCATAACATATAAGAGGTATAACCGATATCCATACCTCTAATGACCCTCTAAGGTGGGGTGGGATGCAAGCTTTCACTTCATCGCTCGCATAAGGTATCCACTGAAACTGAAATATAAATATACAATTCAAATAAATAAAATATTCTAATTATATCTAACATTTTAAATTAAAATATTAATAATTAAACAAATTTAAAAACATACCTCAGACCCAGCTTTCGTATCAATAAGTAAACGAATTTCCTCTAAAACAGTAGGTATACTTTTATGGTCCTTTCTTTTCATCGACCACCTATGAAATATAATATAAACTAAATATCACCCTATTTAATTGAAAATATTTAAATCAAAATTTAGTTCGAAAATTACCTCAACAATAAGGGGAATACGTATGGTTCATTCACGATCGGGCATAAGAAAGGCATGCGGAACCACGCCCATGATTGTAGAAGCAGAAGACATCCACCGATAGCAGTTTTCTTATAATTCGTCGCCCGACACATTTCTCTAAAGAGAAATGCCAAAACTGCAGCACCCCAACTATATCTTCCAGCTTCATCAAAATCGATCAGATGCCGCAACCACATACAATGCACCTGGTTGCGAGATTTGTCGGGCATCAATATTCCTCCAATTATTCGTAGAATATATGCCCGAGCACATGCCTTTGCTTGATCCTCTGAAGTATTTTCATTTAAAACCTCAAAATTAGCTTTCAACCAAGATAAAGCTATTCTACCTCCATTAAACTCTGGCGGAGCAGCTCCAAGATAATCAATGCACATTGATTGCCAATCACCATCCGCCATACCACACATCATATTTCCGTCGACGGGAAGCCCCAGATGCATAGAGACATCCTCCAACGTAATTGTTGCCTCTCCACATGGAAGGTGAAAAGTGTGTGTCTCGGGCCTCCACCTCTCAATCAGTGCAGAAATTAGGACAGGTTCGAGTTTGCAACCGCCTATAATTGTTGCAATATACCCGAACCCAGCAGAAGCCAAATATGGCAAATACGTTCCGGTGTCGGTATACGTGGATTTTTAATAAAAGTTTCTAAAATACGATCAGCATCCTAAATAATATATATTATAAAAAGTAAAAATTAATATAAATTCATAATAACTTTAAAATAAAAATAAATTTAAATATTAACATTAATTATAAAAAATATTACCATATCGCTAAAATGTCTGGAGATATGATCATTATCCAATCGCAACAGCATTTCGTTTTCCATTATAACTGTAGACAAAACAATATAATTAGCAAAAAAATTAATAATTCTAAATAAATAATAATTATATAATATTATTTTAATAATAAAATAATATTTACATAAATATATAATATAAAAAATAATAACTATTTAAAAAAATACTAACATAAAAATAAATTTCTTACCACTAATAACAAATTTAAAACTCAAATAGTTGGAGAATTTGAGTTATATAAGAGAGGAGAAGATGATTTTGGTGTGAAGAATGAGTGAGGGTTGAGGGGGTTTATATAGGGGAGGAGGAGGGGTAGTTAGGAAAAACGGATGGGGGCATTAATGACATTTAATGGAAGGCGCGTCCCCGGGGATGCGCCTTCCACACGTGTCTGCTGATATGGCAAAGACGCGTCCCCGGGGACGCGCCTTTCACACGTGGCATCCAACTCAGCGAAAACACGGGTAAAGCGCGCCCCCGGGGACGCGCCTTTGCCAACTCAGCAGAAATGGTGCTAGTTTTGGAAATATTGGTCGAACGGTGTTAGAAAAGTAAAAATAAAAATAAACGGTGTCAGTGGGGTAAAAAAGCCGAAGGTAGGTAGGGACTTTGGCCTCTTGTATATATTACTTTTTAGCCTCTTGTATATATTAATAATACAATGGCAAGTGTATTCGTTTTTTTTTACTTCTTAAAAATAATAATCTAAATTTGATTGTTTTAAAACATGGTTTTATCTTAATCTTTACTTAAAGTTTATGAGTTTTCTCTCGATTTAATGAGGATGTGTAAATATACAATATGAAGTTTTAAAATATTTGGTGGGCTTTTTCAAGTATAAATATAAAACTTTGGGGATTCGTAGGACGAGGTTGATCCAACCTTTGACTAGCAATAACATGTAAAGGAAACCTTGTACATTTAACATTCATACCAAAGATCGGATATATGCATGTTAATAGCCGACAGTGGAAAGGCTTTTGACCAAGGAGAAGATACGATGATTGGTATGATTCGTGAAGCATATGTTTCCCCTTTTTTTCCATTAACGTAATGCATATGTCTTAATTATAACGATTACTCAACAATTAGTTGGTTCAGTCGATTTAGTAGAATGAGACAATAGATTTATAAAAGAATGACAGAGGTTCGAATTTTGACGTTTATAAATATAATAAATTGGGCTGAGAGAGTTGTCCTATAATGGACTTTTACAAAATCTTATATGAATTAATCGGTCAATAGATCGAATATAAATGATTAATTAAAAAATGTAATGATTAATGTGAAAAATATGTCTTAATTAAATATGTTTGATACATTAATTAAAATTTAATATTAAAATAATTTAGTGGCAAAATAAATAGAATAAATTTATTTGAGAAAATATTCCATTAATTATTAAACATAGCCTTTAATTTATATTAATAGTTTGAATTATTGCAAACATCAAATAACTAAGACTTAACCTTAAATCTCAATTTTTGAGAACTTCGAGGTATTAACAATTAAGTAATATTGATTATAGTTTCCCATTAAGAAACAATGATTATAATAATTATTATAATAATTACTACATCTATAGTCCAATTTTTTTTATAATAGCTATGATTCAATATTTTTTTAAATTCTTTTATAAAACAGTATTGGTTTTGAGTGATTTGTCGATGCATAATTTTAAGAATCCAGTTGATTTTTATGTCAGTGTTGACAATATTTATTTATTTTATTATTGGCAATGATATTGTTCATATATTTTGTTTTATTTGAATTATTTGATTGAATTTTTAAATATGATCTTACTTTTTAGTATTTAATGGTTAGTTTTGTGCTTCTATTTTTCATATATAAAAAAACATTACATTTACACTATTACCATACAAAACATATAAATGTTAAATATTTATGAATCCAGAAAGTGATCTTAACGATAAAAATGAGTGTTGCTAAGTTTGAACATATATGTATGCGGAGCTATGTGTGCTTTGTTAGTATATAGAAAATATTTTGAACATATATTGACTTGTAATCACTCTAAAATATTCACAAAATATTAAATGTTTATAATCAAATATTTATATTTTAATCATATTTTCAAATATTTAAAAATACAAATATTCAAATTGTCATGTAATTTAAAAGTGATGTGTATCTTAATTTACATAAATAAAATATCTATATAAATTATGAAAAACTTTCAATAATATTAGCATATTAGCCAAATGAAAAAACTTTCAATAATATTTGATGTTTAGGAGTTTTACTTTCTCATTATCACAATTTATCATTCACTTTTTTCATCTTCAATTTTATTTTTTAAAAGTTAAGTTTACATAATTTTAGTGAAAAAAATTCTATGTTTCAACCATAAAATTTTAAAACCCAGATATAAAATATAAAAATTTAAATGATATTAATATAAATAGAGAGATGATATCATAGCATTCATAAAATAAAATATTCAATACTTCATAGTTATAAACAATAAAAAACAATTGAGTTTTTTTCTTGTTGGGTTGATGATAAGTTAGTAATCAAATATCATAAATCGATTTTTTTTTCTCTTAATACCCCTACTCCCTAGGAGTGTTCATTCGGTTAAAACGGTGGCTGACCGAACTGAAATACCCTTAACCGAATTAACCGATTTTTTTTTCTTTAACCGTTAATCGAACCGAACTTTTTTATGAAAATATTAACCGAACCGAATAAGTTTTAGTTAATTCGGTTAATTTTTGAATTAACCAATTTTTTTTATAATTTTTGAATTTAATATTTTTTAATTAAAAAAACAGTTTACAATATCTAATTATTTTGATTCAAACATTATATTAAAATCATGCAAATTCCAAAAACATTAAACAAATGAAAGAAAAGAGAAAAAATCACAAACACATAAACGATATCAAATCACAAGCCCTAAATCAAACAAGTAATTAAAATTTTTAGGGGGAAGTAAACTAATCAAAAAAATATATAGAATTTTGAAGTTAGGAAGCTAACCTGAATCGAGAGAGAACTGAGATTAGAGTGAGATAGAGAGAGAGAGAGAACGAGGGTTTGATGAAAGCTCGGGTCACTGGTAGTGGTGAGATGAGATTGAAATGTTTACATTTAGTTTTTAGATTATTTTAATTAATTAAAATTGATTTGGCCATTTTGGGTTTTAAATGAGTTTTTAATTTTAAATGGATTGGGGCATTGGGATGACTGAGTTATATAATTATATTTAAAGGTTAATTCAGTTAATTAATCGATTTAGAACCGAATTAATCGTTAATCGAATATCTAAAAATTTATTAATCGTTCTTCGACCGAACTAATTCGGTGATCGACCGAATTAATTTAGTTCGGTCAGTTAATTCGGTTAAAAAAAGATTTTTGAACACCCCTCTACTCCCACTCAAATCGTTTACGAGAAAGGTGCATGAACATCAATAATTAAAGTTAAGAAATATGTTAATGATAGGAGTTTAACGGGATAATTAAGCAAGAAAAACACAAAGATTTCAACTAAATTAACAATGTTTGTAATCAGTTTGATAATACTGATAATCAAACACCTAACCCTACAAAGACAAAAAGACAGACGAAGTCATAATGTTAAATTGAATTTGGTTTTGTTACTAAAGACAAAACATTGGTTCAATATTGATCACATTGCTATTTTCAATAATAAAAATTAGGGTAAAGTATAGTAATGGTCACTAAACTTTTCTAAAGCTTTCATTTAGGTCCCCCAACTTTTAAAACTTGCAATACAGTCCCCCAACATTCAGTCCATTTGCAAAATGGTCCCCCAACATTTAGTCTATTTGCAATATGGTCCCCGACGTAACTGTTGGGGGACCATATTGCAAATGGACTAAATGTTGGGGGATTGTATTGCAAGTTTTAAAAGTTGGGGGACCTAAATGAAAGCTTTAGAAAAGTTCAGTGACCATTACTATACTTTACCCCCAAAATATTAAGTACCACTTCTAATCAAAGAAAACCGGGTAAGTTACATATTTCATCACCTATCTATTACTTAATTTTTGTTTTTGTCATGCAACTATTTTTTCAAAATCATACATAATGATATGCTCTGGTTATGTTTTGATCATCTGCCACTAAAAAATTAATAGTGATGTTGATGTGTGATCATAAGGTAATGTCATGTCAGCGTCATCATTAATCATTTAACAACGAATGACCAAAATAAAACTAAAACATAACGTTAAGTATGATTTTGAAAAAAGAATACTCGGGTGACCAAAACATAAACTAAGTAATATATGAGTTACCGAATAGGTAGTTTACCCAATAAAATTAGATACCCACTTAAGGGAAAGATATGGTTTAGTCGCTAATTTGTCAATTAAGCCTGAGTTTAAACATATAACATTTGCATATCCTAAAACATAACCATAATCCTTTGCTGAAAATTGAAATTTAAGTACTATTCTTTTTACATAGTTTAATCCCTTTACTTTTACATAGTTATTAGTAGCTTCAAATTTGTAACATGGTTTGCTGTTACAATTAAAAGGACGACATATATTTATTATTATTAGCCGATCACACAGTTAAGTTTACATAGAAATCTAGTCAATATTGTTCAACCAATAATAACTTTACATATCGAATTCATTATAATTCAATCAGTCAAATACTTAAGGCTAGAAACAAATTATACTTCATCAAGTTAATAGCAGAAACTATCAGCGTTATCAATTCGGACCTACTAATTAGAGTTATAAGGATGGAGGGACCAGATTATGTCAAATTAAAGAAGAAGGATTAAATATCAAATTTCAGCATAATAGAGGGACTTAAACCATAATTGGGACCTGTACAAATTCTCCCTGGATTTGGTTGTTTTCATGATCCTCAATGGGAATTGCATATAAGAAGTTATTGATTACATGCAGAACTATAAAACGAAAGCTGGATCATTCCTTCCCTTTGGAGCAGGAAGCAGAATATGCCATGGTGCAGATCTGGCCAAGCTTGAGATCTCCATTTTCCTTCATTATTTTCTACTAAACTGCAAGTGAGTCACAATTAGTAAATTCAATCCCAAAACTTTGTTTTAAGTACTAATCAATACGAAAAAATATTGGCATCTTTTTTTTTCCCCTTCCGTTTGTTAGGCTTGAACAAATCAATCCTGGAGGCCCCGTTGTGTGTTTACCTCTTCCAAGGCCTATGGACAACTGCCTTGCCAAAGTCATTAAGGTCAAATGATCAAGGCAATCTTCTTAAAGGTCTTTTCCCCCCCTCAGGAAAATCTGCAGATTCTTCTTGTTCTGAGATTTGGATATGAACAAGAATGGTACTATATATTAAAGTGGAATATATATGTTAGGGTAAAGTATAGTAATGATCACTGAATTTTTCTAAAGTTTTCATTTAGGTATCTTAACTTTTAAAACTTGCAATATAGTCCCTCAACATTTAGTCCGTTTGCAATATGGTCCTCCAACAGTTACGTCAGGGACCATATTGCAAACGGACTAAATGTTGGGGGACCATATTACAAACGGACTAAATGTTGGAGGGACTGTATTGCAAGTTTTAAAAGTTGGGGGAGCTAAATGAAAGATTTAGAAAATTTCAGTGACCATTACTATACTTTACCCTAAAATTTAATTTAATTTTAATGTAATTTTTGTATTTTAATCAGGCAATAGGGATAGTAAAGGCGGATGTGGAGAGCGACTGTTGAAATATTAATATTAAAAAGATACCGCTGGTAAATTTGTCGGTTTGTGAGCAAATGAAACTCATTTATTCCATTTGATTTACCCTACTCCTTCAATCTCAGACTCAGATCACTCACTGTCACAACTTTTTCCTTCCCCTTCCATATCTCTCTCTTCAATCCTCTTTTGACATAATTTTTGTATTTTGTTTTTTTATATAGTTTATTACCTTTATTTGTAATGTCTTTTGGAGTGTGTTTGGTTGGGAAATATGAGATTCACATGGAATGAAATTCACATTTTCTCGTTTAGTTGTCCGGGAATGTCATTCCCGGTAATCTTACATTACCAATAGTAGATTTTTTAGGATATATTATCGGGAATGTCATTACCTCTATTTCCTTATGTATTATTAGATTACTGACGTTTTGGACTAAAATGCTCTTATTTTTCTTTCATTCAAAAAATATCCTTATTATGTCATTGAATAATAAAATTTCTACGAAGGTTAAATTATAAATTTATTCTTAAATTATTTTAGATTTACAAAAAAAAAATCTATTATTAAAATTTTATATAAAGTTCAGGAGTTAAAATAAAATTTTATCTTTTCATTAAATAATTTTATATTTTCAATTTTATAAAAAAAATTATATAAATTTTATGAATTTAAATTCTTTTAAAAGAAAATATATAAATATTTTTCAACTTATTAAAAAAATAAATATATAATAAAGATAATTTGATCAAATATACATTCTAATAATCTTTTATTCCTTTAACTAAACAAGGTAATCTTACGTTCCTATTAAACCAACCAAAAATAAAATACAACGTTTCATAATCTTATTCTGGTTAACATTTTAGTCGTTCTTCACGTTTATGTGGTTGGTTCTTGAAAAAAGCAAAGCCCAGCTCGTTGCTGATGCTACTGTTTCCGGGTTCTTCTCTAGAGAGCCTTTCAACAGTGATATCCAGCCTGCTCCTTAGCAGTGTTTTCTTTTGTATTGGTATATCAATATTCATTGGGTTTGTGCTTTCAAAAATCCTTTTGAAAGTTAGATCTTTGGGGCAGATTTTAGGCTTTTTCTTTTTCCCACTCATTTCACTATTTTGTCCACCACCGGCTTAAGAAAACCATCCAACTGGCTTTTCATTTGAGGCTCCCTCAAATCAAAACTCCTTGTTTTAGCTTATTTTTCTCTTTCTCTCTTCAATTTCATATTATAACATAGAAAAAGGACGGACTTTACTAAGAAACAAAGTAATCTCAGTTCCGAAGCCAAATCCTCCAGAACTAGCTCTCATAGCTTTCTATCACTTACTCTCACCGAGTGTCTCTATCTTATAAGTTTTGACATATACATAAACAAAGATTGTTTCTTTAGATCTTGGTTTTAGCTAGAAATGGCTATGGCGGTTGCCCAACATAGGGAGAGCAGCAGTGGAAGTAACATCGACAAACATCTTGATGCTGGCAAGTATGTTAGATACACAGCTGAGCAAGTTGAAGCTTTGGAACGAGTCTATGCCGAGTGCCCCAAGCCCAGTTCCTTGCGCAGGCAACAGTTGATAAGGGAATGCCCCATTCTTTCCAACATTGAACCTAAACAGGTCAAAGTTTGGTTTCAGAACCGCAGGTATGCAAACTTGATATTGCCTTTTGTTTTTCATTCTCGTTGTTATAACCTTTTTTTATATAAAAAAAAGGGGTGCCTTGTTTCCCCCTTTTGGGAGTTAGAAAGTTATAGTTTTGGGGTTGTCTCTGAGGTGTGCAGGTGCCGAGAGAAGCAAAAAAAGGAGTCTTCAAAGCTGCAGACTGTGAATAGAAAATTAACAGCAATGAACAAGCTGTTGATGGAGGAGAATGATAGGTTGCAAAACCAGGTGTCTCAGCTGGTCTGCGAGAATGGGTATATGAAGCAACAACTGCATACTGTAAATGTATCTTCTTTTGGTCTCTGGCTCTTTCTTTGTTTCTCTTCAATTCCTATTACAGACTGTATCCACATGCCTTTAATTTGTATTTTAAGTTTTTTTTAGTGGATATAGAAATTGAGTTTGTCTGATGCCTTCTTTTGGTGTTAGGCATTAATATTATATAGATCTTTGTGGCATACTAATTGTATGCGATTACTGTGTCTTATGCTCCCCATGTGATGTTTGCCTCTATTTGTCCATATGTATACACACATATATGGGTTCTTGATTCTTTATTTGTTCAATACATCCTTGTCACATTCCTTTTATAATTATACCATTTCCTGCTAACTTTGAGTTATAGAACTGTTTTGGCCAGTTTTGTATAAACTAATATTATGCATTTTCTGTGGTCCTTTTGTATGTGTTTTGACATTATTAGATTGTTTACAGGCATCAGCAGCTGATGCAAGCGGTAATTCCTTGGTTGCCACACCTCAGCATTCACTGCGAGATGCCAATAACTCTGCTGGGTATGTTTAGTTTTAATTTCAATGAACTAGCTCTCTATCTCTATTAGCGTGTGTGTGTCTCTCTCTCTATATATTTCTAATAAATGCTGTGAATTTTGTTATGGTCTTGGCAGACTCCTCTCCATTGCCGAGGAGACCTTGGCAGAGTTCCTTTCCAAGGCTACGGGAACTGCTGTCGATTGGGTCCAGATGCCTGGGATGAAGGTTTGTCAGTGCCTTGTACCAATGATATTTTCCATTATTTGGTCATCGAGGTTTTTTATATGAGTACCGTTATTGTCTTTTATTAAAAGAATCAGAAGTGTCTCTGACCCTATTTGTTTAAATCTGTTGCCAGCCTGGTCCAGATTCGGTTGGGATATTTTCCATTTCCCAAAGTTGTAGCGGAGTGGCAGCTCGAGCCTGTGGTCTTGTAAGTTTAGAACCTATAAAGGTATGGATTTCGATGTCATTTTGAAGACTCTAGACATTTTGTTAAAATATGAGACTTATTTGATCTGAACAATACTATTAAACTTTCGTTAATAGATTGCGGAGATTCTTAAAGATCTTCCATCTTGGTCTCGGGACTGCCGGAACCTTGAAGTTTTTACTATATTTCCAGCTGGCAATGGCGGAACAATTGAACTTGTATACACTCAGGTGAAGAAGAATGGTTATATATATATATATAGAAGTGAATGTTTACTCTCTTTTTATGATGAATTACTAAAATGAGGACTGTTTTAGATGTTTGCTCCGACTACGCTGGCTCCTGCAAGGGACTTTTGGACTCTAAGATACACTACAACTTTAGAGAACGGAAGTCTCGTGGTATGCATATCTTGCACATGTTTTTTATTTAATTAATGTAAAGCAGTATAATTAAGAAAGTCAAGGTTGAAGTATAACATTGTGTGGTACTTGCTGAGCATCTCCGTTGCTTATTTGACTACTGTCCCTATGATTGTTTGCTTTGAGGAGTTTTGCCTTTCATTATTTTTTCCCTCTATTTTCCAAGGTTTGTGAGAGGTCTCTTTCTGGTTTGGGTGCTGGCCCAAGTGCAGCTGCTGCAGCTCAATTTGTGAGAGCTGAAGTGCTTCCCAGTGGCTATTTAATTAGGCCTTGTGAGGGTGGAGGGTCAATTATCCATATTGTTTACCACCTTAATCTCGAGGTACAACTTCTGATGAGTATGTACTTTCACGACAACTTTAGATGCCTTTATCGTGGCAGATTTAATCTGTAAACGCCTTATTGCAGGCATGGAGTGTGTCGGAGGTGCTGCACCCACTTTATGAATCATCTAAATTAATTTCTCAGAAAATGACAATTGCGGTGAGTAGATTCTTTAGTAAGGTGATAAATTTTTTGCTAGTGATGTGCACTACAATTTGGTCTAACACTGCTGATCATGAATCCTATTCAGTTTAGTCGTGCTCTTAACACAGAAATTACAAAAAATTCATAGTTTCTTTTGATTTTCTTTTGTGTGGACTCAAAAGGCATTTCTAAAGGTACTGACTATTTGATCTCTGCAAAGGCGCTGTGCTACATCAGGCAGATTGCTCAAGAGACAAGTGGTGAGGTGGTTTACAGTCTTGGCAGGCAACCATCCGTGCTGAGAACTTTTAGCCAGAGATTGAGCAGGTAGCTAAAAGGACTATTTTAAATCTTTGTTTCAATTTGGGTTATGAGTTTGAATGTGCAAATGAATTGCGCGGCAAACGTATTTGTGTTGTGCTCTGTATTTCATTGAGATATATGTGTATCATTTACTTGTAGAGGCTTCAATGATGCAATAAATGGATTCAATGATGATGGATGGTCAATAATAAATTGTGATGGGACTGAGGATGTGATCATTGCAATTAATTCAAGCAAGAGCTTTAGCAGCACTTCGAATCCTGCCAATGCTTTTTCGTTCCTTGGGGGTGTTATTTGTGCAAAGGCATCCATGTTGCTTCAAGTAAGTTCTAGAAATCCCATAAAATTGAGAAATTGTTTTCTTATTCTATAAGAAGTTTCCATATTCGATATTACCTATAGCATTTCTTTTCTTATTGCAAGTGACAATTAAGTTTTAGTTGGAAAGATGAACTTTGTTTTCCCACACTAAAGTTTAAGCCTCCTCGATACCATGTCTTTCACTTTGAAAACAATGGGACTGTCTACCTTATCGTTACTATTATCATTTTGTCAGAATGTTGCTCCTGCTATGCTTGTACGTTTCCTGAGGGAGCATCGCTCAGAGTGGGCTGATTTCAATGTCGATGCTTATTGTGCTGCATTGTTGAAGGCTGGAACAAATGCTTATCCTGGAATGAGACCTACAAGTATTACGGGGTGTCAGACCTTCATGCCACTCGGCCACACCATTGAATATGAAGAGGTATATCTTCTATGTGGTGGTACTCAGCTCGGTTCTATTCTCTTCTTTTCAACTAAAAGCTCATTGTTCCTCATTCTCTCCGAGAAGCTTTGCTAATGCTGCATTTATATATCAGCTACTTGAAGTAATAAGACTTGAAGGCCAGTCTTTTGTGCAAGAAGATGCCTTTGTATCAAGGGACATTCATCTATTGCAGGTGCTTTTCTGTTGATGCCTTGTTGAATGTTTGTGTCCTTTTACATGTTAAATCGGAAATATAAAACCCGACACTCGCTGCCATTTTACTGGAACCAATATGTTTTTATTGCTTGAAACCATCTGAAACTGAATTTTCCGTAAAAAGAACAAAAAATTAGCCTCATGATCCCTCTTTTAACATCTTTGATGTGTTTACTATAATTTACGTACTGATTAGTTATAATGATTAATTGTCATTGCTATTGTAATTGTGACATTTAACATATCAACTTTATCTGGGAGATTTAGATTTGTAAAGCTAGATTTCTGTTCTTCCAGCTTATGGTTAAATCATGATTTCTGTTTATTTGAATTGCCTTCATATTTCCAGCTTTATTCGATGTCCCAAATGTGTCCAAAATGTTTGCAAATATATTTACATTAACCATATTACCATATTTTGCAGATGTGTAGTGGAGTTGATGAGAATGCTGTGGGAGCCTGTTCGGAGCTTGTCTTTGCCCCAATTGATGAGATGTTTCCAGATGATGCTCCCCTGCTACCTTCTGGATTCCGTGTTATCCCATTGGATTCAAAACCAGTTAAGTTCCACTGCCTTTCAACTGAACTTTTCCCAGTCTTTCCATCATGAACATTGTTGTTCAGCTTTTTGTTGGTCTGATGGTGTTACTATTCAGTCTGATACGCAGGATTCATTGACTACAATCGGACTTTGGATCTGACTTCTAGTCTCGAAGTAGGGCCAACAACAAATCATGCTGCAGGAAACGCTTCATCCTGTCTGAACACACGATCATTGTTGACAATTGCCTTCCAGTTTCCCTTTGAAAGCAACCTTCAGGATAATGTTGCAACCATGGCACGTCAGTATGTCCGTAGTGTTATTTCTTCTGTCCAGAGGGTTGCCTTGGCCATATCTCCATCTGGATTGAACCCAGCTGTTGGATCAAAGTTATCTCTAGGCTCTCCGGAAGCTCTTACACTGGCTCACTGGATTTGCCGGAGCCACAAGTGAGTTGCTTTATTGTTTGTATACATTGTAGTTTTTGCTAACATGCCACACTAGAAACTGCATGTGCTTTTTGGATAACCGAATGGCTGAGGTGTTATTTTTGTTTTTTTACCCAGTTACTATTTAGGAACGGAGTTGTTGAGTTCTGAAGCATTTGGCGATGACTCTACATTGAAGAATCTCTGGCAGCATCAAGATGCAATACTGTGTTGTTCGTTGAAGGTATGACCACAACTCGATTAAAATATCTAGAATTATAGAAGCTTATCTTCGAACCTTGAATATCAGGTCCTGCAGATGCAATCTTAATCTGCGTCGGTTTTGCAGTCACAACCGGTTTTCATATTTGCAAATCAAGCTGGGCTTGACATGCTGGAGACAACTCTAGTGGCTCTACAAGACATCACATTGGATAAATTGTTTGATGAATCTGGACGTAAGGCATTGTGCTCCGATTTTTCCAAGTTAATGCAGCAGGTGAGTCCATAAAGCTTGTCTAGTACATACATAATTAAAGGGCTGCTGTAATTTGTCTAGTAAATACATAATTAAAGATGTCAACTTTAATAACAGGGATTTGCTTGCTTGCCTGCCGGAATCTGCGTGTCAACAATGGGACGTCATGCTTCATATGACCAAGCTTTTGCCTGGAAAGTCCATGAAGCTGATGAGACCACTGTCCATTGCCTCGCCTTCTCGTTTGTTAACTGGTCTTTTGTGTGAGAAAACAGCTGTAATATATTTGTCTGAAAAATCAAACTTTACAAGTAGCTGGCCGTGGAAAATGGAAACGATAACAGCTCAGAAAGAGAAGTCATAACGAAATGAACAGGGAAAAAAGTTTTGTAATATGAAAGGCATCCAGTTCAGGCTTGCATCTTATTAATTTAATTAATTTTTTTAATGCACCAATATTTGGCTTAACCCACCAATATATTCTGGCGTTGATGGTTCTTATATGTATCATGAGTGATTGTTTCATCAAATTATATTAATTACTACTGGTTGACGACAGCGTTGATGCTGATATATATAGTATGCATGTGTTGTAAGGAAATAACGAAAATTCGTAGTGTATGAAATTTTGATATGTTTGTATATTTGTATTATGATTTGCATTTCAACTAATGAACAAGGAGAAGCTCAATGGTAATTAATTTGAACCACACACGCCATCTACTATCAAAAAATATAAATGTTTACATTAATGCGGTCAGATCGATCAATCTCCAAAAGATGCATATATTGACGCAACCGATACCCATAATGTCCTCGTCCAGATGTTTGTCTCACGGACCGATTTATGATACAAACTATACAACTATAAAATCACAACCAAAATTTCAATTTCAAAGCATTCAAGAAGGCTACGAGGAGATATTATTGACATTTAAAAAATGCTTCTGATCTGATTACTCCTTTCTATTTCATTTTTCTGCTACCTGTTTATCTGGATGCCGGTGACCAAAAGTTCAGACGAAATGATGGTAATGCAGTAAGCCAACTAATGAAGGCCATGGCAGTAGCAGTCTTAAACTGTATGCAATGGTTATGAGCACAGCTATTAAGGTCTGTTGTCTATAAGAACGGTGATGCCCGCAGAGGCACATGCTGCAGCAAATGTCAGAGTGGATGTGATCTGCAAGGAGAGAACATATGATCAAGACAACAAAAACTGCATAACAAAGCGCAGACGGAAAAGATTCTGAAATGTCAGAAGCTTGTAACAAGCAAACTGTAAGACTGGGGAGATACAAAACAAGCAGTGGGGAAAAAAAACCAAGCTCTTAACTAAACCAAGTGCTTCTGAACGCATAGTAATAGCAAGTTGTTAAGGCCACAGCATATGCACCGAATCTAGCAGGGATGAAGGTGGATATAGGGTAGTTTCTAAGAAAGCCAGACATGCAGACAAATAGATATTAGGTTAATTTGTAACAGAAAAAATTAAACCATCTTACCCCATCACCAATAACAAACAAACTAACAACACGGTAGTTTTGCAAAGAGCGCATCACTAGAAGGGCATAAACATCAATTATAGCCTGCGATAAGCTCCACAAACTCTGCAAGCTGGTGGCAGCAACAAGGTAGCTGATGTATCAAATAACAAAAAGTTGCTTGTCAATATAACATATTAACATCGGATGCATACTAGTTGCTTCATTTGTGAATCATATCTGAATTCCAAAAGACAGAAAAAGTTCAAGCAGTAATGCATATAGTAGCTACAGAATAAACATTCTTGTAAAGAATATAGTAAGAAAAATCAAACTGTGAGAGTCCAGATCTTACAATCTCATTTCAAAGCAAAAAAGAGGTCTAAACCAAATTAGGTTCTCCTCCTTGAAGAGTTATGAGCATGAGAACCTATTTCTTACACAACCCTAGCTATTATCAAAATGCAGACAATAGAGCACCTATAGAGTGTGACATAAGACATCTTACTATTGCCACTTGCCATTTTCTAAGAACTCATGCTCTATTTGTTAGACATTTCATAGATTGTTTAATCTAATACACCACTTAGCATGTGAAACGACATGTAAAATTAGCGAACTAACAAGTATTAGCAGCCAGTGGATTCGGCTGAAACCAACCAAAAGCAAAAAGCCCAAGTGAAGGGAAAGATGCTAATTTTCATATCTGAAACAAATGAAAACTAGGTTTCTTTCTCTTATCCAAAAAGTTTACCTACATAACAGGCACTAAATTATACAACTTCTATGCAATTTTCAAACTAGACTTTTAGCGCTATTCCAGTAAAATAATCTTCCCTTCATTAGATATACTAACTAATTATAATGCAAATTAACAAATAACCAAGATATCAATCGTCTTAAACAGGTATGAACTGGTTGCAAATTGACAAATTACTGCAGATGCAACAAAAGAAAAACGGATGATGTTACGCATGAAACGACCAATTAAAGCAGATTCCTATATTCACTTCTTAAATTTTAAACTCTTAAAACTGATAACACAAATAAGGTTTTAACACTAATATTACATAATTATTTCCAAACAAGTATTAGAGTTTGCAAATCAATAATTCATACCACAAAAATCGATATCTGGTCCTCGTCATGACTAGCGAATCCAAACTAATACTAAGCAGAAAAAAAATCACACTAATTGAAAGAATTACCAAAAGGCGGTAACGGATGGAAAATCACTTATGGTAGCCATAATAAAAATTCCCAAAACTGCAGAAACAAACTGACAAATCCGCAACGCTAGCCCTCCTGCCGTTCCAGGCATTCCCTGAATGTGCTCCACCTCGTTGTTGTTGGGGCCGTCGCTGCCTACTCCTCCGTCCGTGGTTGGTAGATCTTCCACTGGATGGACCGAGGTATGGCTAACATTCATCTCTACCACTAAATCTCCTTCAATTCATGCACAGAGCTCCCAGTACTTATCAAATAACCGATATTCTTTTTCTTTTCTTCCAGTGTTCACTATAATCAAACGGAACTCAACAGAATTAATTATTTTTGAAATAAGTACAAAAGCTAAACTATCGCAATTTAATAGTAGAATTAGTTATCACAAAATTGTCAATAATTGAAAAATCGGTTCATTTAACTTATCAAAAAAGGAGAATTTAATCCACTAACAAGAACAAGTTTCAATTAAACTATTATTTGCTAACAACGGATCGATGAAAAATAAATGATAAAAAGTTTTAGAGTTTCCTAATAAAAGCAGAGATTCAGCAAGTGAAAATAACGTAATTTTGATGAGAATATCTTGGATAAATTTACCTGAAAATTTTGGCAATTAATCCCTAAGAATTAGGCGATAAATCTGGGATTAAGAAAGTGATTGTTTTTTGTGATCTCTTCAGTTTTGTTTTGTTTTGTTTTGTTTTTTGTTTTTAAAAGTAAGAGAAGAAAGTAGGCGACAACAAAGGAAATAATAAGAACTAAAAGAGTGTGTAAAAAAGATAATGGGAGAGGCTTTACGCTTCAGCTTCTCTTTTTTATTTGTTTTTGTTGCTTTGTGCTATAAGGTCAACTTTTTAAATTTTTTATTATTGAACTTTTAAGTTATAAAATAAATATTGAATATTAATTTTTCAATTATTATTATTATTAATAGAATGACTTCATATATTAAATTAAAGATAAACTACTAAAATAAATTTTTTATTTTATTTTTGTATACTTTTATTAATGATTAAAAAATATATAATATTATGATTTTTACATTATTGATTTATAACATTTTAGTCATTGATATATTAAATATCGTTAATGTGATGACATAATTTATTAATAAAATGGTTCATTTTTAATTTAATTTTTAATTTTTAAATAAAATATTGATTTAATCTTTAAAATTTAGATAAAATCAATTTGATTCTTAAAATTTGGATAAGATAATAATTTAATCCTTATATCGGAGCAAAATTTCTCATCACTTTAATCACTGTCAACGTCTCCGATAATTGTTAAATTTCAAGATTTTTAATTTAATTATTTTATATAATACTTTTTATTGGAAAAAAATCTAAAATTCTAGAAATACAGTCTAAAAACTCTTTTTTGGGTAACCTTGTTCATAACCAAATTAGTACGATTGCGGGACACGAGGACTTGTTCTGGCTTAAAGTTCAAAATATCCTGGTGAATTCAAGCATGCAATCACCAAATACTCAACATCCAATGGATTAAATTGATCAACTCCATCATATATATAATGCAATTTGAGAATTATCTTCATCGGGATGATGAGGCTTTTTCTCCTCAACTTTTCCTTGAATCCCTTCCTCCTCCTCACTGCAACCCAGGCCCAGCAGATACATCTTTGATTACTATTACTATCTGCAGCGGAAAAGTATAGTTAATGGAGAATAGCCGATGAGAATCTTCTTGAGTCCTTCAACATCATCACCAGATTGCTTCTTAGCCGTTTGTGTATATGCTCAACTTCACCAAAAAACTTCACCACATTTCCGTTTTGCAGTTATTGGTAAGTTTTAGAAGAGGAATTAAGCCCGACTATAGTGAAGCAAGGCAGTTACACGCATCCTGCAATGAGTATACAGCATTGCATATAACATCATCCATCAACTACTTCAAATTTTAAATCTCCATATAGTTTAAGTTTCTTTTTTTAATATTTTTTTATCAATAATTTAATTTTGTATCTTTTAGAATTTTATAAATTCGTATCCCTAAATTTTTTAAATTCATTCTATAAGATAAAATCTTAGGTTGATTCCTAATTATAATAAACCAATTGCCTTCCTTTGTTTCAAGGATTTTGCTCTGAACTCTAAGCACTGTATATGGGTAGCTAAAGCCTAAAAGCAGTTATTTATAAAATGTTGGACAGTATCCTCTGCTCTGAAAACTGCAAATGCATGAACTGAAAAATTTTTGAGGGTAGCGAAGAGAGACATGTTCTAGTTCACGGTGACCGTGCCAACAATGTGCCATATACTCAGCAGAAAGTCCATGGTTTAATTTAAAAAGTATTATAGGTTAGATTTGTGGAGTTTTTTTTCTAGATTCATTAATTGATAGAGTGATTAATGATGTTCATATTATTCTATCTCGTGGGAGTTCAAATCCTGATAGTTTCCTTAAAATATAATATCTTTACTTAATAAAAAAAACTGTGAAGTTTAAGACAATTTCAATGAAATATATATCGATTTGCATTTAGGAGACAAAAGATAATGAATTAGAAATTTAGAATTCAACTATCGTTAGTAATGATGACTGATGATAAACGATAATGATAGGCTGTGGTAATTAATATTTTACTTAAAATTTAAGAGTTAATTTGATATTTTACTTAAAATTTAAGGTTAAATTAATTTTTTAAAGTTCAGAGATTAAATTAAAAAATAATATTTTTTTAATATTAGTGATCAAATGATACGAAAGTGGCAATTTTAATAATTTATTTTCAGATTAATAAATAATATTTTATTTTGACCCTCAACTCTAATTAAAATTTATTTTGATATTTCTAAATTATAATTTTAAAGAATTAAAAAATATAAAAATTAATTTTTTAAAATTATTTAGAGATATAAATTTAATTTAGTGTCGTCATCTAAATATAAATGCAAAAAATAATAATACTTTTTTACTGCTCAATAATGGAAATGCTCAATCTGAGAAGTTTTCTACTGCAACCAGAACGACATTTTGGGGGGGGTTTGACAACGGCAGCTTGGATTTTTTTTCTCATCTCTACCACCTTCTTATGACAGTTGGAATGCAATGACGGAATGAATGTAGGACTTGCAGCCGGGCGATATTCCGGAAAGAGGCGTCCTGACCTGTAGCGAACCCCACATGCATTGCAAAGGGTCTTTGGTCCCATTGGCCCTTCTCTCCATTGTGGTGTTTCTGTAATTTCACAGTGCATACATTTCATAACAACAGTAGGCTGTTGGGGGCAGGATTTCTTGATCTCACTGGAACTTGAAAGCAATGTCAGGTTCTTTTTCTTCTTCTGTCTCTTTTTGGCTCGTTTTTCTGCAAGATGGCTTTCTGATTCTGATTCAAAACCAACCAGATAATCAGACCCCCTGGAGGCAAAGGATGCGGATGATATGGAAGGCAATGTCAACTGAAGGTTAAAGGTAGATGCTCGTCTGCGCTTGTTTTTGCTTCGACCTCGCTTTACCAGGAAACTTAGTTCAGGGGTTAATAGGTGCAGGATTTGCACCTGAGCAAGAGCTGCTGCTTTCAATCTCGGATACTGTACTGGAAGTCTGGAACCAGGTTGAACCTTTCACATCAGTAGACTCGCTGTGCAAGGTAATGCTTCTTCTGGTGCTGGAGGCTGCTTTGGTATTGCTCGACTGTTGGTTTAGCTCAGAAGATCCATCACACTACAAAGAGGAAGAGTCAGATATGAGGTTAAGGAACATTTAGCCCATCGCCTATACAATTAAAAAAAAAGATGGAAAAGAAAGAAACAGACTATCAAATATTAGTTATTCATCTTTATTGCAGTTATACGAGGATTCAATAGAAAGTGAAAACAAAAAGGCCGCGATCCATTTCAGAATAATTATCAGTTGCAACAATTGCATAAATCGCTTAACAAAATTTATCAGAAAAAAGTGCCACTTTGGTATTGAACATCAATCATATCACAACAAACAGCATTATCAGGTGGTCCCATCCATTTATTGCCAAGGCAAAACAGACACTGATTGGGCCTGCCTGCTTGCTTAGACCATACAGCTGTATTACAGTGTAATAGCATGTGATGCACCACTGCACATGATATGGCGACATGTTCTTATTGCATATGCAGCACAAAACTTTTGCAAAGTACAACATCTAATTATTGTTTTAATCACTTGAGCCATTTCCAATTGCCACGCTAAATAACTCCGGAAGAGCATACTTCACATAATATGCAACTACTCTCAGCATGTCTTAAAAACAAAGTTGCTTCCACACGACATTGCTTTTAAATGAAGTATGAATGAAATATCACCATATTTATAGTGGTTGCTTCAGGAGGTACAAAGTGCACATGTAATCAACCAAGTCGTTGGTATGGCAACATGCACAATGTAGATTGTATGTACTCTAGAAAAACTAACAAGACACAATTACTCCATTCCATGAATGATATTTTGTGTCTCCTAGTAAACAAGCTCCAACCACCACTAGAATGGACATTAATTCAATATTAATTCATAGACAGAGACACATAATGAGCAAGTACACCGGATGTGTCAAAAAAGAAAAAAAAACAGTGCGCTATTATTTGCATTCCGGCCAATGCAAAACTTAAAACCGCACACATGAAAAAGTATGGAATGGAATTATGGAAAACATGTGGAACTCACTGAAATTGTAAGGCTTTTCTCCAAACTGTCACTGAAAAAATCATCATAAAATCCAGAAGACAAGCCGGCCAAAACATTGGTGGGTGGAGGCTCTAAGTTGTCGAAGTTACAATCCCACTCTTCATCACCTTCATTGTTTTCTTCCGCAGGCAAATGAGTTTCTTTTACATCTTCTGTACTACCATTACAGTCATCTCCTTCAACTTCTTCAAATGGTAAATCCAAATACTCTATTATGTCATCAAAGAAACCATCATTGACCCCAACCGCATTAAAGCCTTTGGCAGACCAAGAATTATTCATTTTCAGAATTTTTTTTCCCGCTTTTTCTCTAATTTTCTGTTCAAAATAGAAGGGAAAAAGCTGATTACTGTCAGGAAAAATTATTTGGTGGAAATTAGCTTATCTACCTACAGTCACGGCTTTTTACCAATATTTTATGCACAAAGGAGCAATATATTCAGCGGCAACATTTTTATCGTGCAAAGTTTTTAACAAAATCGAAGCGGTTAAGGACATTAAAGTAATTCAGGCAATAATAAAATAATTAATATTATTATTAAAGTTCCATGTTTAGGTGAAGTTATTTTCTAGGTTTGGAGAATCAGTTAAGTCTTCATTTTAGCATGACAATTAACAAAAAAGAAAAGAAACACAAGTAATAACAGCTCAAATTTCATTAAAAAACAATAACGACTCAAATAATATAAAAGAGTTCTAATAATTCCTTTTAAAAAACGAAATGCAGAAGAGAAAGAGAGAAACGCAAACAAATTCAAACATTTAAAAAAAAAACCAAAAAAGAGCAGAAGAAAGGCAAGGAGAGAGAGAGAGAGAGAGAGAGAGAGAGGGGGGACGGACGGACCTGGTTTGAACGAGAAGATTGAAAGAGAGGTCACTGTTTTTGTGTTTGGATCAGAGGGAAAATGAGAGAGAAATAAGAAGGGATGGATAGGATTCCTTTGAATAGGATGTACTTTTAGGGATTTAGTGAAAGAGTAAAAGTTCATGTGAGAAGCCGCACATGGGAAGATGGCTGTGCGCCTCCGGTTTTCATCTCTCAATCTCATCAGATGTTTAATTCTCTGGGGGAGAAAAATCCATTTTCCCTCTTGTTATTGAATAAATACCAAACACTTTCCAAAAACAAAAACCAACGGTAGGGACAAGGGAGGGTTGTAAACGATATTTTGAATTGTAAATTTGAAGCGGGGAGGGGGAATAATGGAGTTTAAATCAATTTAAATAAGAGTAAAATGCATTAGAATTTATTTAATTATGTTAAAATAATTTTTATGACCACTAATTTTTAAATATTGTAGAATAATAATTATTTTTAAATTCATTACAAAGCATTTTATAAAATTATAAATAATAATAGTTTTGATAAATTTAATAATTATTTAAAAAAATGTAATAATTACTTTATGATATTTAAATTTTATAAATTAATTTAATATAATTTAATAACCTATTATATATTTATTTTTTAAAAATAAAATTGATTTGGGGGTGACAAGTAGATCTAATTGAGTTTAAAATACGCGAGATCACCTGGAGGATTGATTTAATTTGGCATTGCAATTTTTGGGGGTTGCATTCCCAATTATTTAGTTCTACCTTCTGCCCACATGCTGTATGGTCCACACAGAGTTGGGACTTGGACTTTTCCCTCATATTGTATTGTATTATCGTTTCAAATAATATTATATTACATTATGGATTATTAGATCTGCAATGTATTTTCGTATTAATGGTGTAAGTATAAATGTAAAATCAATTAAATATATTAATATTTTGTCTGTTTATTAAATTATATTTTATTTCCATATTATGTGTTCTAACTCTTATTCTCTGTACTCTGTTTATGGTAGGGACAGATCATAGACGCAGAAAAATTATGTGCGTCGGTGCTACTCTATACTTTTGGATGGGCGACCCGTCAAACTGACCCAAATCCAGTCGAGTTTTATTTTGGACAATATTTCCTAAATTTTAGAAAAGAAAATAAGGCAACAAATCAATAAAAAAAATAAACTGATTTTTTTTATAAACAATTCCTATCCGGAGAAGAATTAAACTCGATTTTTCAATACACACTAACATAGGGTAGCATATTTCTATACAACTTGTTTTCCATTTCAATGATACAATGGAATCTACATACCACATAGTTGGAAAATGGCCAGTTGATTAAATAATTAAAAAGTAAATAAATAGAGAATGCAAGTAACTCTGTGAAGAAGCAGCAGCAGCCATGCCATAACACAATAATAATATGATCATTTTACTGTTCTTCATTAAGCATCACACAGGCTTCTTAATCAACCTACCTTAGTAATTAAACATCAGGTTGAGAAAAATCACAATTCAAGCTTCTACACTAACAGATTTTGTTGCGTCCAAATGGTTCGATCGACACGTCCCAAGAAGATATTCCGGTAGTTCTTCTTCCGTATTTGCCTGTGTATATATATAAATCTTAAGAACGTTTTATCAATTTAAATTACGCTTTTTTTCTTCTTCGGGGCGTCAAACCCTGTTTTTGAAATTTACCTGTATAAAAAATGCCATTTCAATAACCAGATTGTGGAGGTAACCAAGCATGAGACTGACCAAGCCTCTTGCCACCGTCGATGACCCAATTTCGATCCCAAGCTGAAGTGATGGATTCCAAAATTTCAGTTATTTCAAATGTCATACATAAAAAATTCTCTTGCTTTTGTACTCTCCTATTTGCAGATGCGGAGAGGCTTGCTAAGAGAACTGAAAGTGAGAATAAAGCAATTTTATAAGATTTTTCGAATTCATTATCCAGATTAACTGTGCTTGGCTCCGCCGAAACATACATATAAACGCAGTTCATAAATCTTTTACCTCCAAGTAGTTCTTCCCACGGAAATATAATTAATTTCCAAAGCTCGGCCAATGAGACAAGCTTTTTTTCCAACACTCTGCTTGACAATCCACGACCCCTTAAAAAAACAAACTCTACGTCAGGACCTTGCTTTACGAGTCTGCTTAGTCTGCTTCAATTAATATATAACCAAAGATTCTCAATCTCAACTGCATAATGCTTGCATGTACCAACCTTTGATATGTATGGAATGAGCTTAAACCTTGAATTTCTATATGTGTCATCACCGTTGATGAAGTTATACAGCAAGGGTGAATCTTCCACTGGAGTATTCATCTTATAGTATAGTGCTAGGGTATATGTAGTTGAACCTGGCACCTGTATCGCAGTAAATAGTTAAGGTACTTTAAATGCTTCAGAACCAAAAAGAATGTAGATAAAAATTACAGCTTGACAGAATTAAATGTAAGCAAAAGACTAGTAAAGCAAAGTACCTGTATGTTTACAATGAAGAAAAACTCTGGCCCTCCCTGAGCAGCATATTTCTGCAGATAAACACTTCCGTAATTTTTTTCCAATTTACCAGCAACATATAGTAAATGCAATTAACAAAAAAATGTAATGACATAAATAAGGGAAACCTGAACGATGCCCTCCTAAATCATCTTCTCGTTTGTCAGATCTTAGCCAATCTGCAGCGACCATTTGCATTGACGTTCCCTTTGCTTTAAACTGAAAGAAAAGAGAGCAAGGATATAATTTTAACTTGGAGTTTCAATTTAAGGAAATCTAAAATTTGAGCAACGCAAAAGGAAAGCCAGAGTGGATTCAATAGAGATATCCAGGACGCCTAGAAATTGATCAACATATGATATCTGCGATTAATCTTGTCATAAAAATGCTAGGAAAACATGGAAGTTATGTTTATCATTTAGAGATCATCAAAGATAAAATGTCAATTCATGCAAGATGGCATACAATAAACCATCATAGAACACAGCAGCTGAACTTTTGTAGTACACTTCAGCACTGTGTCATTGGAACATTTTTCTACATACCTTCTGACGATCTTCTAGGTAATTCTCCCCACAATTAAAAATGTGGAGGGTTCTGCTTCTGTCCAACTGCAAGGTAATGTACAAGTTGGATCCTTGGGAAGAGTGTTACCATAGGAGCAACATATGCCATCTACTCTTGTCATGTCTTGCAAGTCCATGTAACCCCTCTTCTGGACTGCAACATACGACGAAGTGGAAGCCATCAGCACTTTATCTTTCTAAAATATAGGAGTACATAATGGTCATCTAAACAGTAACCACCTGCCAGATCATGTAATTTTTTCACAAAAACAGCAGCAGTTGATAACTTCGGTTGGCGCGTATCCTGCATATCTCAGGCACATATTAGTCATGTGAGAATTGAAGCAAAACATACACAAACAAAACCTTTAGCGGAGAAAAACTCTAGTAATATGGCCACAAGAAAAGGAATAAGAAAAATGAAAAAACTCGATAGTTGGTCATATCCTCTATGAGATATGAAGCACCAATAACTGCAAATTCATTTTTATGTAGGAATCAATGGTAACTACTTTGACTCTACCTGAGCATATACTTCAGGACCAAAGTCGGAATCCCACCTATCTATTGACTGATCATAATCTGTTGGCTCTGGAACATCGAAGAATTCATCGGCAGCATCACTAAAACCTACCAGACTCGAGTGCTCTGAAGATGCCCTTTCTATTCCTTCGGTCATATTTTCCTTTGATTTCCCAGCCTGTATCTGTGAGCACATATCAACTACACTCTCCTCTTCACTCTGTTGCAACCTAGCATTCCGTACCCACTCTCCAGATGAATTATCAGTGCAAGGATATTTTCCTTGTTTTGCTTTGAATAACTCTCTTAATGCTGCAAGTACATGACATAAATTCCTAGCAAATTAATGCTTCAAATGATCACAAAAAGTCATAAAATACTCAACACACACAATATATATATATATCATGCAAAATTATGACAGAATATGTGATTACCAGCAACTCTCTCAAGCATATGAATGGTAATAGATCGGGCTGCAGAAGCTTGAAGTTAAGATTTTCAGAATTTCCAATCAATTGCAAGCATGTGTTTTACAACCGAGTGATTTCCTTCATTCAGAGGAGATATGACATATCCACCACCTGCAAGTAAGTTCAAAACGTACCCTCAATGATCAACTTTAGATTTTTCTGTTTTTAATAAACATTTTCCTCTTTCCTTTAATAGATATTCAAAAGCACATCATATGCCACAGCCTATAAATTTCTGTGTGGTATACAAGGGACAAAACATCAAAAGGAAGAGATGGAATAGGCACTTATTAGCAGTATTCAAACTGAAGCCAAACAATGCTTCAACATAAAAATACACAAAAAAATCCCTGAATAAATGCATTTCTTTCATGCGCGTGAGATGCATAGGAAACAAGGCTAGGAGTTTGCTAAATTTCAACCTGCAAGGCTAAAACAGTTCATGGCACCTATAATGTATTTATTTATGTATAATAGGAGGACATAGAGAACTCCAAAAGATGCAGGAAGTTCTCTTTTAGTTATATATTTCAAGCATACATTACTTTTAAGACAGGCACGGACATAGCTTTTCTGTGGGGGGAACTTCTTGTGAAACACCGAGTGGTACAGAATAACTGTGATAAAATCAAATCAAGGAAATCAGTTTGCAATTTTAACTAGATAAGTCGTGACTTCTGAATATAACTTCTAAGAATATCCTCAAAGCAATTACTAGTTACTACCATATGTTCCGTCATCTTCCCTTCTCCAATATCGTCGCAGCAAGAGATCTCTCCTTTTCATTCCCCTGAAATTATGATTAGTTAGTGAATATATATAACCAGAAACATCTAACTTGCAAAACATAGTGAAAAAAATCAGGAGTTTGGAGCTAACAAAGGTAACCAATCACTATACAGCTGCTTGTGAACAATGTCAGTATGACCATCAAGATGTTCGACCACACTCTCCTTGTAGAAACAGAAGTCCCATCTGCAAGGCAATTTGTAAATTTCCATTGATTTTGGAAAGGGAAAACATTTCAGAAAAAGTCAAATACATTGCAAGGTGAATAGAATTCTAACTTTACAAATCTTTAAAACACACTGGAGAGCATCAAAAGGAGAAATAATAGGTAAAATAGATGCATTAAAATGCACCAAGTAAATATATCAAATCTATACATGGTATCATTTTCAAAGAGCGGATTTCTTGGTATAGCTTTTTCGAGCTATTAAACAAGTTTATAAGAGTTTCTAGACAAACTGGAGTTCGTATTAACAAAAGCAAATATTACATTGTTCCTATTTCTGTCATGCATCAAAACTTAAGTTGGCATTTATTCTCCATTACAAAGTGAGAAAAAGCTCCAACCGCGCATGAAAAATTATCCAATGTGAAATGGCAATCACGATGAGGTCTGTTCTAATGAATTGCAATGTTAGGTCTACAACTGAAATCAAGCCATGGTTCTTGCAAAAGAATAAAAGAGCTTAATTTAAGGAAAATACAGAATACTGGGCAGCTTACTCTGATCTTGAGGGTCCAAGAGACATAAGTATCTGGAAAATGGCTTCTGAAGTTCCATCTACAGCACCCACAGCCATGATTGCAGGATGGTCATCCCACTGCCAATGAGAGGGGAGAAATCTCAAAATGCAATTGCATGAAAATCATCAACTGGTGAATCAAAAGCTACCAACCTTTCCATGAGAATCCCTATCTTTAGCTTCTTTAAACAATCTAAGACCCGCATCGCATCATTGTTTTAGTCAAGCAGTTACAGCTATCTCAAAATTCTCAAATATTTGTTTTTAATTTACCATTCTGACAGCCAAAGATTGTCCAAGGCGACGGTGCTACAACATCAGATGTCACTCTGTCCATCTTTGTGGACGAACAAATTGTCCAGTCAATAGAATTGTTATGATTTGCATTACCGGAACAACTCGAACTGCATACAAAGAGTCATTCTAAGAAACTGATTTAATAATAGGGTATAATATGAGAGAATACCAGTTAACAAAACAAGCATTAAGCCCTCGCACACTCATCACTAGTAAATATTCTTAACAATCCAACTTAAGTTACTCAAGCAATTAGCGCAGACCTAAAATCATGACCAAGCATGGGTGAGCAGATAGCAAAAAGCCAGAAATTTAATATATTAAAGAGTAATGCTGGATGGCTGCTCATTGCTATACCTGAAGGACTGCCATCTGCTCGTTAAACAAGCACATCTGTTCCAGGGTATGTACCGCCCTGCATTAATAGAATAAAATCTCATATCATGCCAAAAATTTATGACGTGCATTAACAAGAGGAAGCAGATTGTTTCAGACCTTTGAAGCTGCTTCCTGGAAGGATTGAATCCATCTTGCTGCTTCTTCAGGACTACTAGCTCCTAGCTGTAAAATTGATTCCACATCTCATACATGAAGGTGAAAGTATCATACATATCAACTAAATCATTTTGTGAAACATGTGCCTCACCTTAAGTTGATCATTGGGATTAGAACTATTATAAAGGGTGAAATGAAAATACCTACAGGTCAAACAAAGAACTGTCCTTAGAAATCTCCATTGGCATGAACCATCAGAAAACATAAACCAAAATTTACCACAGTCCTAGAAAAAAAACACACATTTCACATACGTTTCTGTGAATGCTCTCCCTCCATTATCTGCTCGAATGCAGGAATCAATAATAGCACTTCTACCAGGCTTCTGAAAGGTAAATCAAGGTCCAGCTCTTGAGTTTATTAAAATCGTCAAACATCGAAAGAACGTCTACAACTAAGAAATATAAACAAAAGAAAATTAACTAAAAATTGAATGTGCACTTAAGATCGTCTTAGCATCTTTATTTATTCATTAATCAAAATATACGCAACCTTTCACAAAGCTAACAATGAACTGCAACAACAAGAACAGAGGCACTAAGTTTGATCATTGGAAATTCTTCCAAGTTCCCTCTACCGTGATGATGTGCCGCGTCACACTGTATAATTATGCTTAAAGTGTAGCTAACAACTTGCCTGGCTTATGATTATCATCGAATCAACTTAACTTTCATTAAAATCTAAAATTTAACAGTACAAAAACTGTGTGACGTATGAATGCTAAGTAAAATATTCCTGACATAAGTTGACAGTACATTTCCCCAAATGTACCTATAAAAGGTAAAACCCTTCCCCCCCCCCCAACCCAAAAAATATATTAAAAAAACTCTGAAAGGCTGCTCAAAGGAACCAATTCATGAAAGAGCAAAAGAAGTCAGCTACATAGAAAGAAAAGGGTAAATTATCAAGTACTCGATGAAAACGCGTTTGATATGATATATTAAAGGCATAATCAACTAATACATTATTAAGCAACGAAAATCATTATTAATATACAGATAAATAGTATAAGAAAATCAATAAAACGAATTTTTTAGAAGTTATATTTGAAAAAACTAATTATTCACTTACTACAGCATTATCGATTAACGAGAACTTAATTCGAAAAATGATTATAAAAATTTAATACCATTAATTCTTTACAACATTTGTTAAATAAGTAACGGAATTTGCAAGATAAGATTCTTAACAAACAAAAAAGAAAGAAAAACGAAAGACCTGGAGATTGGAAAGGGCATGGATTTGAAGCTCTTAAGAAGATGATCTTCAAGAGCAA